>NC_000087.7:83523734-84215400 GCF_000001635.26 Mus musculus | reverse complement strand
ATAGAGAATCAGTTTTCATCAAAGGTAAGGCTTTTGTATGTGATAGGTTTGTCATGCTCTACTAGTAGCCCCATGTCCAAGAGTTTATGGGCAACACAATTGATTTGAATTGGGTTGTATCAAAGGGGAGAAAAGTAGACTTGAACTTGGGAGGAGGATTAAGGTGGGAATGGGTCTGGTTTTAGTCTGGGAGGAGTTATCAAGAGAATTGGAAAGTGAATTCCATCAAAAAAATTGTATGAAGTTCTCAAGGAATTAATTAATGTAGTTCTTAATATACAATGTCTGTACTGAACATATACAGACCACTTATATTTCAATCTCCTAAATAGCAACTCATTTTATAGCACTTACATTACATTAAGTGCAAAAGTAATCCAGAGATTATTTAAAATAAAGAAGGATCAGGGGATATGGCCCAGAGACAATGCCAGGAGTGTGTTCAAACATTCACCTACAACACCAGTGCTTAAGATTTTGGGAGGGGCAGAGACAGGAAGATGATTGTGGCTTCCTGAAAGCCAGGCTCACTACCAGCTCAGCAAGAAACCCAGTCACAAGGGGATAAGTTATGGAGGAAAAGAGTAGATCACACTATACCCTTCCCTAGCCTCTGAACTTACCTGTACAGTTCTCTATGCAGACTCACATAAATATGATTAAAATATGCAAGAGGTTATTTTGCATAGCTTATGTTCAAAAGCAGTGTTGTTTTAGACTAGAAACCTGAGGACTTTATATCATTATAGTTCCTGGAGCAAACTCCCAAGATATAGATGATGGGTATATCTTCTTACTGTGCAAAGGAAACCTCAGTTAAGTGTGTGTGTCAGTGACTCCAAACAGCTTTCCTCCTCTATGTTCCTTTATATAGCATAGAATGATCTGTAAATAATGAAAATATGAAAACAAAGCTTTTTTTGAGATTTTAGGCTTGTGTTAAAATCATATGTATAACATTGTATTAAATGGAAGTGAAATCTTCAGCTCTCAGGAACAATACAGTCAATGCTGTAGGCTTCTGTTTTGTCCCATTGTGAACAAAATTAATTGCACATCAACAGGTCCCACACTTTCAACTAAATCAGGGAGAAGGGCTATGTTTCCGTACAAATAAGTAATGTCAATGTGATTATTCAAGTAGAAATCTGGCAGGGTTAGGATGCGTTTGGCTTATGTGATAGTGATGACTGATTAGTCTCTTGTTATTCAAATAACCCTTACCTCTGAGAAAAGACAAGTAATGATATAAGATATACTACGAAGTGACATGGACACTTACTAGATTTCATTTTCCTTTACATACTTTAGTTGTTTGAAAAATTGTGGCCCACAGAAGCTCAAATATTCAAAGGTGTTAGTTTTCCAGGTGGTGAGATGTTAAGAAAGAATTAGGATTTGTATTTTTATTAAAGGAGATTTGTCACTATTCTTTGAAATATCAAAAATCCATCAGGCTCTCTCTCTCTCATTCTTACTCTCTCCTCATTCTCTCTCTGTCTCTGTCTCTTTGTCTCTGTCTCTGTCTCTCTCTCTCTCTCTCTCTCTCTCTCTTTCATTCTCTGTCTTTCTCTGTCTCTGTTTGTTGTCTGTAGTATTGCTTGTGAGCTCTCAGCTACTGCTCTACACATGTGTGCCTGAGTGTTGCCATGGTGTTTACCATGATGTCCTGGAGTCGCCTTCTGAAACTTTAAGACCACAATTAAATATTTCATCTTATAATTTGGTGTGGTCATGATGTCTCACATCATTAGAACAGTAACCAAGACTTCCATATTCCAGTTAATTTTTTCAATCGTTCTGTATTTATTTCATTAAAGTTACCTTTTGTCCATTGAAAAGTTTTAAGAATACTATTAAAGATACTGAACAAATAGTGCCAGTAGGAGTGGCACTGTTAGGAGGTGTGGCCTTGTTGAAGTATGTGTGACCCTGTTGGAGTAGATGTGGCCTTGTTGGAGGAAATGTAATACTGTGCTTGTGGACTTTGAGGTCGGCTATGCTTAAGCTGTCCCCAGTGTGACACACAGTCTCTATCTTCTACCTGTGTATCAAGATGTAAAACTCTCAGCTCCTTCTCTAGCATTGTGTCTGTCTGAATGCTTCCATATTTCCAGTCATGATAATAATGGAGTAAACCTCTGAAAACAAGTTACAAAGTGTTCAAGAGTTACTGTGATCCTGTAGACTCTTCATGGCAAAAAAACCCAAACTAACACAAACACAAACATTCAAAAACACATTTGATATTTTGACTATTCTTGGCATAGGGAGTGGCACTACTGGGAGCTAATAACCTTGTTGAAGTAAGTTTGGCCTTGTTGAAAGAAATTTATCTTTGTGAACATGGACTTTAATGCCCTCTGCCTAGCTGCCTGAAAGGTAATCATTTCCTAGCACCCTTCAGATGAAGATGTAGAACTGTCAGCTCCAAATGCACATGCCTGCCAGGATCCTGCCATATTCCTACCTTGATGATAATGGACTGAATTTCTGAACCTGTAAGCCAGGGTAAATTGAAAAGTGTCTCTGCTGATAGTTGGTTGCTATTCCAGAAAGACCAAAAGTTATGACGTACCATCCAGAGTCTGAGAATACATTGGTTTAGCTTCTAGCATTTGACAGAAAACAGGATTAACAAGACAATGAGAATATAAAACTTCCTATTTCATAGAGACACATGGGTTATAGATCTGCGGAACTCAAGGTTTCATGGGTGGTATGGTAGGGTGATTAGTGTCTGTATATGAGTGCAGTGTCTGTTCCCAAGTCTGATGTCACACATACACATATGTTCAGTAATGAGTAGAATATCTTCAACACTTGCTCTCTTAGAGTGAAACCCTCTCACCATTTTGACTAGTTTGACTGGCCAATACACTATTGGGATATCTACCTGTCTCCACCCCACAGTGTTGCAGATATGAATAGACATGCCTGGAATTTTACAGAGGTGCTGAGAATACATGAACTCCACTGAGCCATCTTCCCAGCCCCCAGCAGGGTATTGTTTATTGAAATCAATGATCATATCAGTAGAGAAATGAAAACCAACATGACCCTGATATTTTACCTTACCTCCACCTTACACCAACTAAATGAATTTTAAATATAAATTTAATTTATGTCCAAATGAATCCAGATTACATTCTAATGAAAGATAAATTTGGAGGGTATCCAGATGAAAGCTATGTTAGTATATTTTTGGCCTTTTATATTGAGAATAACCTATATTTTCGGTACACTAGGAGAGCAAATGCATGTAAATGAGTTCAACCAAAGAAAATCTTTGTTCCAGTGAATTTCTTTGTAAAATAAAGTTGAAAATCATGCATTTCAGTTATATATATTTAATTTTTTGAGTATGTTATTATGGGTTCATGTGAGTTTTCTAGGATTCCGATTGCAGAATTAGAGTATAGGGGACCTGATTATGTGGCACTATTATTTTTTATTAATTAGTTCATTCATTGTCCACCTTCCTACTGTTCCACATCCCATATCTACTGCCCATCCCCTTTCTCCAAGGGAAAGTCCCCATCCTACCGGATCTCTAAACACCTTGATGTCTCTAGTTTGTTGAGAATTTGGTGCATCATTTCTGATTGAATAGAGATCAAGCAGATTTTTTTCTGTGTATGTTTTAGAGAACTTCTGATAGTTCATATATGCTGCCTGTTTGGTTGTCTAGCATTTGGGAGAATTCTAGGTCCATAGCATTTGAGACAACTGGTCCTGTCAGCCTCCTTCAGTCTTTCTCAAATTAAACCAATGGTTCTGCTGATTCTGTCCATTGGTTGTTTGCATACATATGCATCTGACTGTTTCACCTGCTCATTATTTCTTCATAAGTACAGTCATCCTAGCATTCATATTACAAGTATCTGAATTCAGAAACATACAGAGGCTGTGTACTGCAAGCAGGTCTTCTGCAAAAGCAATATATAAGTACTAAAATTGATATCAGTGCTCTACAATATTCTATTCTATGTGATGAAATCTCTCTCTCTCTTTCTCTCTCTCTCTCAATATATATATTCCTCTAACACTTAGTATGAATAAAAATTCTCTTATATTCTCTCCTACAAAGGAGATGATATTGGCATGTCATCTGCAACATTCATTCACTTTCCTACACAGTTTGTGCTTTCTCTTAGCAATCAACTAATATCTAAATCACACATGCACTCAGATTACAAAGTAAGGTATCTGAGCTCATACAAACTGTTATTCTGAGTCAGAGTAGTTGGAGGACAATTCCAAACTGTAGTTACGTCCAAGAGCATGGACTTTAACAACTTGTGAATCAGTAGAAGAGACAATGTATAGATGCGTTTGTTTCTTTTGGTTTGGTTTGGTTTAGCTTATTGTGGTTACCCACAATCATTATAAGAAATACAGAGAAACACAAATTAATGCCTGTATCTTGAACTGAATGCAAACAGGGGCCTTAGAACCAACATTATATTTCTGTTACAATATACAATATATATTTTTAGAGATTTTTTTATTTATTAGCTATTATACCCACTGCAACAAGTTTAAGAAATATTCCTAGTGACCCAAATAGCAGCTTTATGATTCAGATGCAGATATTTTCACCCAATCAATGGATTGAAGCATCTGACCCCTGTTGTTGAATTAATGAGGTCAAAGATATTAAAGAAGAGGGCATCCCTGTGGTAGGATCCCTGTCTCAATTAAAGTGTTCCCCCAAGATGTCTGAAATTGTGGCCCAACAAAGAGACAGAATGCACCTGCTGATATGAGGCCTCCAACACATATACAGGAGAGGATTGCTGGGAGGAGAACTCTACAATTCCACTCTCCCCACTGGAGGGCATTTCATCTAATGTTTTTTTTTTTTTTAATTCCTTAGAGTCTCTCACATCCCAGGTCTCTGGTTTACTCTAGAGCGTTTTCTCATTTCCTCCTTCACAAAGTTGCCTGTTTCCATTCTTTTCGCTGGTCTTCATCAATTCAGTCCTGTTTCCCACAACCACAATACCTGATAAAATTCCTCTATTCTCCTTCTTGTCCCATTTCCCACCCAGGTCTCTCCCTTCCCCTATCTGTATTGATTTTTTAACCTTCTTATCATTTCTAATTATGTTTATGACTAATAAAATAATTGAAGTTTATTTTTTTGATTCATTATCTTATTAGTTTCCAAAGGGATGATATACAAATACCAAAGGTACATTGGTTTAAATTTATTTCATTTCATTTGATTTTTGAGATAGGCAGTTAGTATGTTTTGTATTCTCCAGGAAGGTCTAGAGTGTTGAGGTTCAGCATTCCATGCTAGTACCATTACAGGTATGTAAAAACTTACCTGGCTTTAATTGCTTATAATAAAATAGTCCCAAAAAATCTATAAACACTATAAAATAAACACTTTCCAGTCTGAGAGATGAAAATATTTCCTGTTCATTTACAAACCTCATTGATAGAAAGTATATTTGTTTCTTGAAACAAACTAAACTGCTAACTGAGTGCCATGATTAGCCCCCTCTCTGGTTTCCAGGCTCTGCCGCTTCTCTCTGTTCCCATTATTATTGATGCTCTCGAACAGGGGAATGCCAGGCCTACGACAGGAGAGTGAGTGGGTAAGGGGAAGGGTTGGGGGAACATACAGGGGAATTTTGGGATAGCATTTGAAATCTAAATGAAGAAAACATCTAACTGAAAAAAAAAACTTAAGTGTATTCACATATGTACACAGGGACATGTGGCACATATGTACATAATTTAAAATTATCATTCCTTTTCAATACTCTGTTTTTCATTTATTTTATTATTATTAATATATATGGCAATTCTGAAACTTACTTTGTAGACTAGAATGTCCTCAAACTGAGATTTGCCTACCTCTGCCTTCCAAAAACTGAGATAAAAGGTGTGTGCCACCACCACCTGGCTTCCGAAATATTTTTTACTTAGTGGGAGATGTCCATTATTTTTTTCCTGTTAGGATATATCAAAATCATCAAGATGTCATATTTCCTTAATCAATTTATGAGATTAAATCAATCCCTGTAAAAATATTTCAGGTACTTTTGGAGACAGGTAAGTTTACAAGAAACATCATTTAAAAAATATTTTATTTCTGGAGCCAAAAACTTGAGTAGACCTTGCATGCAAACTCTGTAGCTAGCCTTATAACACCCGGAGGCAACTCCACTGCCAGGCATCTAACATTCATAGGATCCGATGATCAGACAAGAGGAAGACACAACATCTTTCCCCAACACCTTGAGTAGAGGGTAACAGAAAGACACAGGCATGCAGGAACTCCACCAGACCAGTGGTATGGATTGCATCCATTCTGTCTGGGACAGGGCCCTGAGCAGTCCTTGGATGCAAACTCAGCAGCCAGCCCCATAACACCCAGAGGAAGCTCCACTACCTGAAGATCTAACATGGCCAGGGTCAGAGGATCCCAGGAACCTAGGAGCTTAGTCACACCAGGATCTCAAGGTTCCAAGGGCAGCTGGACTCCCAGGATGTCAGACCCACCCAGCATCTCATAATCACAGTATACCATAATAACAGGATCACAGAGACAGCTAGACTTTGAAGAGTTATGACACAACCAATATCACAGGAAGGACAGTCTGATGTAGCCAGGGCATGTAGCACTTGAGATATCCAGATGGTGAGAGGCAAGGATAAGTTAATAAGCAGGAGAAACCAAAGTTATTTGGAATAATCAGAACCCAACACTTGCACCATATCAAGTGGATAACCCAACACACCCTAAAAGTAAGACATGAATCTAAAGTCACTTCTCATAGTGATGATGAAGGACTTTAAGAAGGACATTAGTAACTCTCTTAACAAAATGCAGGAGAACACAGATAAACATGTAGAAGTCCTTAAAGAGGAAACACAAAAATCTGTTAAATAGATTCAGGAAAACACAATCAAACAGGTGAAGGAGCAGAACAAAACCATCCATGATCTAAAAATGGAAATAGAAACAATTGACAATTCTCACTTAGGCCATGAAGCTATGGAACATTCCCATTTACTGAGATCCAGAGGAGTAGCCATTTGGAAGATTGTGTCCCTAAATGTGAAGGTTGTGCTGAAACTCTTATGAAAATTGAGAACAATTTTAAATATGAAAGAAAAAAAACACACAGTAAAAATTCATGTAGGCAAAATTGACAGCCTTCTATGTGTCACAAAACACACAAGCAGAGATTACAATTACAATAATTATTTTTATATCAAGGGGTCAAAACTCCTGATACAATCAATGTCCAAGAAGAGATATTTAGAGCACACACTCACCGGGGACAAACTGTCATGACTGGGACAGCATGGCAGGAAAGAAAATGTTGATCTGTTTCATTGAGGGCCAGCATGGGGCCTTCTTACACTTTTGTGGAATAAGCAGCCAAGAGTTAGGTCAGAAATAGCCAGCTCCCTCAATTATGCCAAAGTAACCTATTTCTGCTAGGGAACAGTCCCAAATGTTCCACAAACTTGCTAGACTGTTCCACTAGTTTGAGACACCTGAGACTGTGGGAAAATTTCACACCCAATCTTAATGAAACTGAACCAGGCATGTGTAAAATACTTTTTGAAAATTGTTTCATTTCAATTCAGGAAAAAGGACAGAGAGCCCTGCTTTTTAATGGATGGAGTTAGTCTTTAGCTTCCATTGTGCACCCTAAATGAAACATAGTGTAAAAGAAGCAGTTTTCTATGTAGCAAGTAAGGAGTGAAAACAACACACTAATGGAGATAAAATGCAAAGAACCGGGATATATAGTAACAATTCCAATTATAAGTGTGAAAAAACAAATATACATATATGTGAGTTGTGCTTGTTATTTCCCTAATGGTTTGATTGTACAGGATAAAAAACAATAGTCTGTCCCTATTGGCCACGGTTTCATTCATCATTGTGTTAGTGGATCCAATCTAGGAATTAATCATCAGGGTTTGACAGCAAAATCCATCGGCTCAATACACCAGACATTAGCTGGAAAGTGAGGTACAAGTAGGTCATGTCCTTTGGTTTCTTCTCTCTGAGTCTGTTATATGGGCGTCCTGTCATTGTTTGTTATTGTTGTTGGTTGTTCTTTTAAAATTTGAAATATTGAATGCAAAAGCAAGTGGCAGGAGCCCAACAGGTCTTTGCATTCTTACTTTCTCCTTTCCATCACTCTCCAATTCATCCAATCCCCAGCTTTCATTCAAGAAACAATCATCAGAAACAATTGAAAATAAGACTCCTTCATCATCTTTACTTTGTGCTTGCATGTTGGCTGTAATCATCTTGAAAACATTAAAAATCAGGCTAAGATTCTGCCTATGTTTGATAGGGTTTCATTGCTGTGAAGAGACACCATGACTCAGGCAACTCTTATAAAGGAAAATTTAATAGAGGTTGTCTTACAGTTTTAGAGGGTCAGGTCAGTACATTATTATCATGGTGGGAAGCATGGCAACATCCAGGTAGAAGGGGCGATGTAGAAGGAAAGAAGTTTTCTATATCTTAATCTGAAAGCAAACAGGAGGAAGCTTGTGGCCAAAGCAGCAAGGAAAAGCATCTCTCTTCATCACTGGGCAGAGTTTGAGCACTAGATAAAAGCCAGCCTACACAATGATCAAGGCCACATCTGCTAATAGTGCCACTTCCCATGGGCCAAGGATATTCTAATCATCAAACTGCTACATACCTGCAAACACTCCTGTATGCATGTATGCACACACACACAAAGACACACACACACACACACACACACACACACACACACACACACACACACACACACACACACTTTCATGCCTATTGCACGTGAGATTGCATAAAAATATATTTGTTTATTTACACATATATATATTTTTTACTTACTTGCTTGCTTGCTTATTACTTACTTATTTACTTATTTACTTACTTACTTAGTTTTAAATGTTTTGCTGAAGAACTTTGTACATAAACATAATGAGTTTGAGTAAATCCATCACCATCTTCTCCTCCTTGAATTGCTCTCCATTTCTCCTGTATCACTTTTAGCCTTAATTCCATGCACATTTTAATAAAGACCACTGAGTGAATTTAGTGCTGACTACATATGTGGGGTTAGGGAAACACATCCACTGGAACATGGGCAGCCTCTAAGGAGCCAAATCTATGAAGAAAACTGGCCCTCACACCTGCAGCCACTAATTGCCAATTTTTTGGGGTGAAATTTTCTCTGCTCCCCCATCTATTCTTCAAGAACTGTGAGACAGAAAATTTTAAAAAAAAGGTGTTGAGATCTGCTTAGAAAGGACTTTAATCTCAGGATATGGGAATCAAAACCAGGTAGAGATGAATTCTCTGCTGATCTGCACAGGAAAGCACAGAAATCTAGGACTATACAGAAATATCCAGTTCCAGAGAAGAAAAACAAAAGAAACAGGGGAAATTGGGAAGTACAAATAAGAATTTGAATGTACAGATTGTAAATCCTGTCTCTGGGAATAATAATCAAGATACTTTGAAAGGAACAATCAAGCCATGTTTAAAAGACTGGACACACCATTTGGCATATGTTATATAAATCAGTAAAAATAATTAAAAATGTCTCATTAAAATTCACAACAGTCCCCTTAAGTTTTTTCTTCTGGTTTTCTTCTTTAAATATCTTATTGAATCTGAAGTGATGGCTCAGCATTTCTGAACACTGGCAGCTCATGCACAGCATACACTTGGACTTGCCACATTTCCATAGGCTGTTTACAACTTCTTCTATTTTAGTAACCACAGGGAATCCACACTCCCCCTTCCCATGAGACAATGTATCCATACCTATACAGAGAATTCAAAACAAACAAAATCTCTTCAATCTGTCTCACCAATCATACATTAGGTCCAATGCTTGGGTGCTTTCTGTTTCAGGCTCACAATGATCAATGGTATATACTTTCTAGGTTGTATAACTGCACTTCATTTCTCTACCAGGAACCTTTCCTCAGATTCTGTCCTCATCAAGAATCCCATCTAATACCATCAGACACTTCTATGCATCAGAGGGAACAAGGTCTAGCTGTGTGCCTTGCAGGTTGGGTAGAGCACTGTCAATATCCCTTCTCCTCCAGCAAACCCTCTCAAGGCTCACAACGGTTGTCTTCCAGGATAAAATCTGATTGCCTAAGAGAAGGAGCAAATCATCTCTGCTTGCTCTAATGTCTAAATGACATTGCAGATTAAGAAAAAACCTAGAGCTTCCCCAAGATTCTCAGTCCGGGAGCATTTGGACAATCCATTACTTTCATAGGGTCCAAAATTGTTTGAATTCTACAGACCAATGAATTGTCCCATTAGAAGCCACCTTTCCAGCAGGTAGCAGCAGCTCCAACTGCTGTCTCCAAAGGCAGTTAAACAAAAGCAACCTGAAGAGGCAGGTGAACTGCTCCTGGTCCCACCAAGGTGACTTTGGTTTCTGGTGGGAGGGGGCAATTACATGCTGTGAGAATTCTGTTCTGTTGATGTGCTCACCCACCAAAACACTCCTCTTGGAAAGAACAGGAATGAGTTCCTCTTCCAAAATCCCTCCTCTTGCATGTGGTGTTCATTCCATGGGTGTGGGGAGTAGGCTCTATTCCTTGGGTACTCTGTTTCTAAATGAGGTGACACACAGTGATCACTCTCTCCTACCTTTCACAGATGATTGAGACTCCTAATTTAGACATTATTTTTTTATTTATTTTTTCAATCTGCGAAGGCAGATATGGTTGTTTGTGAACATTACAGTTTGCATGGACACTTCTTATATGTAATACATCAGAGGACAGAAGAGGATACAGCAGCATATGCTGCTGGAATTACAGGGAGGATGAGAAAGAAAGGGGGGGCAGGGAGTGAGAGGGAAAGAGAGAAACACAGACTGAGACTGAGATACAGAGAGATAGCAATACAGAGAGTGGGGAAGTTAGAAGGAAAGAGAGAGAGGCAGAGAGACAGAGAGACAGAGAGACAGAGAGACAGAGAGACAGAGAGACAGAGAGACAGATAGAGAGACAGAGAAACAGTCACAATGTAATTGCTGGAAATTGAAGCCACGACCTGTGTGATAGCAGCAAGTCTGTCAACACATACATTGTCTCTTGAGATTTTGGCTCCAATTTTGAATTGGCCAAGAAAGACCTGATGCTATGTATTCTGGAGTTGACCTTGTGTATACCATCGTATTCCTGGAAACAGTTTCACATCTAGGGAACATGACCTTTAATCAGTCTTGATGCATCTCACATATCCTATGCCCAGACACCAAAGGAGACATATGGAAGGTTTCCTGTTGTGGTCTGGTAAAAGGACGCCATTCCTGACAAGAATCTCCAGAAGAATAAAGCCAATACAGTCGAAACAACCTTAGCCCTGGTCAGAGTGAGATACCTGCCTTCTTAAGGCTTCTCAGTACAGCTTTATATAGTGTATTAGCTTACTCTTGGTTAGAATTCACCACAGATCACAAACATCCTATTCAGATTTCTCTCTCTTTATCTATTTTTTTCTTGTTGTAGTGGTGGTGATTTTTTAAGAAAGACTTATAAGAATTAATTTACTCTTAGATGAATTTGGACCTTTTGAGAAAGATTGTGTTCCTACACCATTTTTCGCTCATGAGAAAATGGGGAGGTGGTACATGGCTTAGAGTATAAGATCATTGGCCCCTGTGCACAGGTTACAGGATTCAATTACCAGGGCCCATCTTGTTTGTCACAGCCACAGGTAAGTGCTGTTTCAGGGGATCTGATACTATCTAACTTCTGATCTCTACACGGTCCAGTTTAGTGCACAGGCAGCAGACACACCCCTTCAGGTAAAACATTCATAAAATAGAAATAATGAAAATTCTACAGTTTACCAATTGCCATATAAAACTTGATTTCCAAATGATCACACATACTATTAGGAGAGGACCTCAAAATGTGGATGTAGGTCAAAAATTTTGATATATTTGATACTTATTTTTTCTTTCTTTTCTGTTTTACACCACCTAGGACCCCACATCCCAATGACCTGGAGGAGAGTAAGCCAGAGTTCTTCTATAGTCTTTGCTTCAGTTCCTGTCTCCACTTACCAGCTCTGATTAAGGTGTTGTCCAGACTTCTATAGATAACACAGTTTAAAACCTGAAAGTTGAAAACAGATAGAATCCATTACATCATTTGGTAGTTTTGGGTCCCAATTTTTATCTCATTGAAATCAAGACAGGACTGTATGCTTGCAATAATGTTATCTGCCTGTGCTTAAACTTCTGACTAAAAAACTCTTTGTTCAAAACAGTGGAGTGACCGATGAGCATCAGACAGTTACATAGCAATTGTTGCCCTATGAATTTGGATACATCTCTGATTATATTGAAGATTGAAAATCAATTAAATGGTTTTAGTAGTAGGTAGACAGGCACCTAGTGTTGATGTAAAACAAATTCCACAGTAGATCAGTTCTAAAACTACATTATTCTGCATGATATCTCAGCACTAATGAATAGGCAGCTGCACAAGCAAAAGAAGAGGAAAAGGAAGAAACACAGGCAGACACAGATGCAGAGGTTGAGAAACAGGCTGAGATAGAGAATGAAGAAGGAGAAAAGGAAGGACAGGCAGAGTTACAGGGACAGTCAAAGGGAGATTCAGAATCAGAGACAGAGTCAGAATGTGTGGTGTGCATGTACCTAGTGTGTGTCTTTCTAATTTTTAGAACTTTTAGGAAGTTACATTTACTCAAGTGTCCTCAGAGATGGGGTGATTGGTTGCAACAAATTTCTCAGATTACAACCAGTATACCAAGACATGGTTTCTGTCTAATTGACCACCCAGACCCAAGGAATACTTATAATAGGAGAGATCCCAGGCTAATGGTTTTCTTTCTTATAATAAGTCTGTCTCTCCCAGTCACAGAATAAAAGGAAATTATGATTCATTGGAAAATAACACATAAATGGCTCCAGAAACTCAGCCAAGTCTATTAAGATATATATATATATATATATATATATATATATATTATCACAAAGCTCTCACATAACTTTTTAAAAATCCTAATCCTGTACTGGATTCATCTTCTAAGTATACACTGTATGTTATATATAGTATATCATAAAATACTAAATAGGAATATCTAGCTATGTACACTGAATGTATACTGTGAGGAGCTGCCCTTTCAATCTCCATTACAAGATGGCGCTGACATCCGTTGTTCTAACTGGTAAAGAAATAGTCTGTGTATGTGCTGGGGTATTTTTCCATTCTTTGTGCCCTTCCTGTTCTGTGGCGTCATATGGGCTGATAGTGAGCAGCCCTTAGGGTGAAATATGTCTCTAACACTTCTTGTGGTCTATTTAAGGACCGAGTTTCCTGTGTTCTAAGCCTCCTCGCCCAAAAGCTAATCATCTTTCTCTTGAGATGGATTAAAGCTATGCTGCAGAAAGATCTGAGTGTGTCCTGTGTGTGTGTGTTCTCGCCGGTGAGACTCTTTATCATCACAGACACAGTATACTGCATGCACAGACCATTAGTACTGTAACTCCATGGATAAATCATGTTCATGAAGCAACACTAACAGAGATTTACACACAATATTTGCATTTCATTTGTGTTCCCGAGACGAAAATTATTTTCATCAACACACATGGCACTGCATAGAACAGGTATGACTAATATTAAAATAGTAAACAGCTGACTGCAAGAAGTATAGAAATCAGAGTTAGTAAGTCTTTGGTGGAATACTATATTTACATACTCACAACATCCATTAGTGAAGAACTCCTGCTGCATTAACTTTGCACAAGATTTATTGTCAAAACTTGTACTTTTAGTCTGGTGGTTGGTGGTTGGTTACACAAGTTGGTTGTGGTTTGTTAGTAGCCATAATTAAAGGAGAAGAACAAGGAAAGAAATTAAATTCAGAGATTTTCTAATTCCTCTCTCTAATATACCCTTATTTTTGTCCTATCTAGCGTTAGGGGTTATAAAAAGAAGATCCTAGAAAATATCAAACACCAACTATAAAAATGAATCCTTAATTACTGTCCACCAGAAACCACCAATTGTGAAGAAATACACTTTATCTTCTTTATCATAAGTTTTAAAGGACTCTCTTCAATAGCTTCCTGACTGGACTGTTCTTTTTTCTTCTGTGTTCTTTTTCCTTGTGTGTGTGTGTGTGTGTGTGTGCATGAGGGTGAGTGTGTGTGACTTCCTTTGCATAATACCTTCCTGTGTTGTTAACCATTCATATTTGCTGTGGATTTACTCACAACAAACAGATAAACTGAATTGTGAGTATCTTCTTTTTTTGGTGTCTGTTTTGTTTTTCTTTTCTGGTGGTGGGTTTAGCATGTATGCAAATCAAACACTACCATCGAGTCACATCTCTAGCTTAGACAGGGATTTGAATTCTTTAACACTAGTTATTTCTCTCCATATTACTGTAACATTATAATGTTTTTATTGTACTCCTGATCTGTTACTGAAATTTTATTTCCATTTATTCCAAATTTATGTAGGTGCTAAGCAACGTCAACCCATTGCTGATATTTTTTGTTAATAAGGCAACTTGATCAATAAATGACTTCTTTTTCTGACTAGTGCCATATTGTGTTTTCTTGAAGACTTGTATCTTAAGCCGGAGCAGAAACTTGTAATGTACACTTGAGGAGGGTTTTTTTTGGGATTTGGTGGTTATTTCAATGTATTAAATGAATGTCAGGTGCCTGATGTTCTATCAGAGTAATGGTGCTCCTTAAGCTACATGTTCATCTTTATGTTCTCATACACTTTTCAGAACAATATTTTTCAGTACCACAGAGCAAATGTTACAGGTTCTTAGCTTTTAAACTCTCAGTAAACACCAAAGTCTCAATTTTGGACTTCAGTGCAGCCTCTTCTCTAAAAGCTAGTCAGAGGATGCTTAGTCCTGTGAGCCCAATCCTTTCTTTTTATTCCAAGCATGGAGGGAAAATGGCATGCCCTGTAAGGGTTTTGCAATTAGAGATTCTGAAGTCAGCAGATCATACTTGTCACCCTATTGAGTTTGCTCATCTGTAATAGCAAGTGAAAGAGTGGTAATCAGTACCATGATGGCTCAAAAGAAGTCTAGAACACCACTGCATTCTGCCCCCTTGTGGGTGCCATCCCTGTCACAATTTGAAGAGAAACAGTGCTCCTTCCAGGAAGCTGCAGGGAATTGAACTGCACTCCTCTGCATGCTGTCAGACCCAGCCTCTAGGTCTGGACTGACTCTCCTTAAGGATAGTCACTTACCCTCCTGGCCCCAGTCCCTAATTCTCTCTCAGTTCTCCACAAAACAGGAGACTCTCTTTATTTTTTGTGCCAAATGATGTCAGCTTCATTTCAAATATCCTGATAAACTAAACTGGTTGGGTCTTAAAATAATTTCTTTCTCTCAACCACCTATTTACCAGGAAAACTGTCGGTGAGAATGGCTGAGACATCTAGTCTGGGCGAGTTTCCCATGATTAAGGGCAGGGAATATGAAGATAAGGCCAACTTATTAATATACTTCCAAAGTCTAGTTTTAATTGGCATCTCTAATGCTGTGCAGAAGAAATGTGAGATTGTGAGGTGACTTCACAGATTAATATAAGAGGTGAGTCTAGAAAATCAGGAGCTGTCTATTGAGAACAGCACTGGACCATGGCCCTCCTTTGAGGATTTACACTTTAAAGCTGAGATAAACTGTAAAAAAATTATGTCTTTCTGAAGTTTATGCCATGGAACGTCCACATAATATCTTAGTTCATTGGTGTGATGTTTTTATACATGGCTGTAAATGCTTTTATGTTAACCTGTGTGTGCTAGTAAGTGTTTGCCTTCTTGACATGAAGCTAAAGTCACCTGGGAAGAGGGAACCTCAAATTGGATCTGTCTACATTAGATGAGGCTATAGCCATGTTTATTTGTTTTCTTAGAAAATTTTCTTTAAATTTTCCATCTTATGTGACCTGAAAGTATCCATCTCCCTGTTTATCCTCCTACCATCGAACTCAGAGACACAGTGAAACTAACAGAAGTTATGGGCCAAATGAATTTAACAGATACATATAGAACATCACCCAAAAACAAGAACACACATAATATGCACTCATTCTTAAGTGTATATTAGGCAAAAAAAAACATGGAATACCCATGATACAATTCATTGATACTATCCATTATCTCTACCTCTGGTCAGGATTATTTTTCTGACTTTTCTTTGCATAGATTCCTGATTCTTGAAGGAGAGAGCTCGATAAAGGCATCCTCTTTAATCTTTAATTCTCTGAGTCTCTCACTCTCTGTGCATTGTCCAGTTGTGTCTTTCTGTGATTAGTACCAGTTTTGTAGGAAATTCACCTCTGATGAAGGCTGAGGCATATATACTAACATATGGGTGGAGCCATTAGGATTCATGAGAAGTCATTTTACTGCTGTGGTTATTTAACAAAATTTATGATGGCAGATTTTCACTTAGTGTTTTATGACCTTTCTAGTCTCAGATGCTTGGCCTGATATTTCCCTCCACATTTAACCCTCCTATTTTAGTGTCTTCTTCATTCCTTTATACCACTATATTCTACTTCCCCTTCCTTGGAAGAACTCCTCCTTCTTTATGGTTCCTTACTAGATAGCTCATCTCTGTTACCCTAAATGAAAAACAAACATATATAAACCTTACAAGCTAACTCCATACATAGGTGAAAACATGCAATTTGTGTCGTTCTGGGTCTGATTTGACTGTTGGATATTTCCCCCCCCTTTTTTCTTTAGATACTTCAGTCCTTCTTTTTTAAAAAATATTTTTATTACGTGTTTTCCTCAATTACATTTCCAATGCTCCACCAAAGGTTCCCCATACCCTCCTCCCCACTTCCCTACCCACCAATTCCCATTTATTTTTTGGCTCTAGCATTGCCCTGTACTGGGACATATAAAGTTTGGTTGTCCAATGGGCCTCTCTTTCCAGTGATGGCTGACTAGGTCATCTTTTGATACAAATGTATCTAGAGTCCAGAGCTCCGGGGTACTGATAAGTTAATAATGTGGTTCCATCTGTAGGGTTGCAGATTCCTTTAGCTTCTTGTGTACTTTCTCTATCTCCTCCAGTGGGAACCCTGTGATCCATATAATAGCTGACTGTGAGTATCCATGTCTGTGTTTGCTAGGCCCTGGCATAGTCTCACATGAGACAGCTGATTAACAGTTGATGGGAGTGGATCCAGTACTCATTGAGTGGTGCTATCTCTGCAAAGATGGTGATAAAATATATAAGAAAGCAACCTGAGGGTAGTGTTTGAAAAATGGCTCAGTGTTTAAGAGAACTGGCTGCTCTCTTAGAATGTCAGGATTTGAATCACAGAACTCAGGTGGCAGCTCACAGCCACATTAAGCTCCAATATCAAGGGACCAAGCTCGCTCTTATGGACTCTGTGAACCCTGGACAAAAAAGGCCCACAGACATTCACGCAAACAAAACATTTTTATATATACATATATGTTATTAAAATAAAATTTAAAAGGCATTTTTAAATTTTGTAAGTAGAAAAGCTGAGAAAACTGTGTTGAGAAACAAGCCAATAAGCAACCTTGCTCCATGTACCCTGCCTATAATCCTACATGGGTTCCTGCCCTGATTTCACTGAGTGATGGAGTGTGATGTGGAAGAATAACACAAACTAATCTTTTTCAAAAAAGAAGGGAGGAGAGGGGAATTGGAATGGGGATTTGTTGATGGGAAACTGTGAAGGAAGTTATCATTTAAATTGTAAATAGATAACTAAATTAATGATGAAAAAAATAAGTCCTGTCAAGAACTCCAATGTGACAGTGTGAAACTGCTAATCTACAACCTGCTAAACTCACATGTGTGGGGTGTGGGCATGCAAGTGTTCTGTCTGAGCCTACAGGCCACTTAAATCCTCAAAAACCCTGTGGAGTTCAACCCTGACTTCCTGGCACAGATGATCCCCAAAGTGTAGTGGGAAGTGCTTGTGCAGGTAGCAGACACCTCAATCTTGGCCCAGGTACACAAAATAGCCAACTAGCTGCTATGAACAGGACAAGATACTTTTGAGGAAGATGTACCCACGTGTGGCTTGAGATTGATGTACTGGATTGTACTCTGCAATGGTCAGAATCTAGTGTTCTTTTCCCCATCATCCACAGGATCACCAATATGCTGTAGAATGATGAGGAGACAGAGAGGTAACCTTGCTAGCCACCACAATGCGATGTGGGAATGGGTATCCAGATGGAGGAAGACCCTCATGAAAGCAGGGGGGAGGGGATGGGATAGAGGGTTTCTGGAAGGGTGGGAAACTGAAAACGGACATCATTTGAGATGTATATAAAGAAAATATACAATTAAAAAAAGACCAACCAAAGAGCACATAGGGTGGGGCCCATGGCTGCAGCTTCATATGTAGCAGAGAATGGCCTATATGGACACCAGTGAGAGGTGAAGCTCCTGTTCAGGAGAAGGCTCTATACCCCAGTGTAAGGGAATGTCAGGACTAGGAAGTAGGAGTGGGTATTTTGTTGATTACTGAGAGGAGGGATGGCATAGTGGGTTTTCAGAGGGGAAACCAGGGAAGGGGATAACATTTGAAATGAAAATAAAGAAAATGCCTCATAAAATAAAATAAAATAAAACAAAATAGATTGAAAACAACCACCTAGACACAATAAGTTAATAGCAGAATGATAAATAAAAGAAGACAGTGTAGTGGTGCATACCTTTTATCCCTGCTCTTGGTAGGCAGAGGCAGGGGCAGGCAAATTTATGAGTTCAAGGCCAGCCTGAACTCCAGATTGAATTCCATGACAACCAGGGCTAAACAGAGAATCCCTGCCTCGAAAAAACAAAAAACAATAAACAAATAAAGAGAAAATGAATGACACACAGGCATACAGAAGAGGACTGGTCCCAAAGACAGCTCTGTCCTAAATATACTAGAGCACATTGCTTCACAAAATGAATTCTGAACATGCTCTCACATAGGGCATTTGAATATACTTTCTAGGTTAACCCCATATGATCACAAGAAACAAAAGGTAACAAGAAGATCAGAGTCAGAAGTATATCTCAGACTCATGTCAAAGACAGTCTGGGAGGCACACCATGCTTCAGTTTTCAAAGTTCCAGAGAGTGGTTCTCCACCTTTTTAATACTGCGGTTCCTTCATATATATACTTCCTTATGCTGTGTGGTGCCCCAACCGTAAAAATATTTTTTGCTGCTTCATAACTGAAATGTCCTACTGATATGAATTATAACATACATTTCTGACATACAGATAGTCTAGGACAACTCCTGTGAAATTTGTCACAAGGACTAGCAACCTACAGGTTGCCAACCACAGTGCCAGCAACTAGGAAAACTAGCCAGCCCCTTGATTTTTACAATGTTGCCTTCCGTAACTGTGGTAGAATAGATGTGCTCTATTTTAGTGGTCTAAGCATGTTAGGATCTGTAACACTACCTGGAAACACACATACCAAATTGGATGAGGGAGTCTATTTTTTCTGTCCTGGACCTTGCAGGTTTGAGTCAGCTCTAACCAAATAGAAGAGAAAGGATACTGGATGAATTCCTACTCAAAGTCTTTGGAGACAACAGGGATTTTATTGGGTTCTCATGGAGAATGGGAGAGTGTTTGTGCTCCATTAAAAAGGTACTCACATTCACTATTTTGATGCCTTTCTTTCTATTTGAGTGTGCTTTGTACTTTTGTCTGCTATGTGTTGTGTTCTGTGTTCTTTGTTACTAACTCTAGGGTTCTTACCATACTTGGAAAATGAAAGTCAGTTTGAAAACCTTTCATATTTGTTCTCTGTATAGAAACTCTCTCTCTCTCTCTCTCTCTCTCTCTCTCTCTCTCTCTCTCTCTCTCTCTCTCTCTCTCTCTCTCTCTCTCTCTCTCTCTCTCTCTCTCTCTCTCTCTCTTTGAGTTTTCAAGACAGTGTTTCTCTGTGTAGCCATGGTTGTTCTGGAAATCACCCTGTAGACCAGGTTGGCCTCGAACTTAGAAATTCACCTGTCTCTGCTTTTTGAGTGCTGGGATTAAAGGTGTTTGCCACCACCACTTGGAAATATGATTCTTTTAAAAAATTAGATTATGAGTCCTTTGTACCAAAAATAAGATCAAAATTTCAAGGAAGGTACTTTTAATTGAAAATGCATCTTTCTGATAAAAAAAAATGGGGTATTCCATGGAGATACAGAAGGTTGAAAATGACCCAAAAGGTATTGTTCTTCAACTAATTCCTTATCAGCTTGTAATTTTCTGAGGATATTGGCCACTGAGGCTTGAAGTATCAAAAACCCATCAGGCTATCTCTCTCTCATTCTTTCTCTCTCTTTCTCATTCTTTCATCTCATTTTTCTCTCTCCTCATTCTCTCTCTTTCTCTCTCTCTCTTTCTCTCTCTTTCTCTCTCTATCACCCTCTCTCTCTCTCTCACTCTCTCTCTCTCTCTCACCCTCTCTCTCTCTCCCTCTCTGTCTCGCTCTCGTTTTAAGCCATTCATCCAGTGGTTGACATCTAATGTTAATCCATTTCTTGTCTATTTCACACAGTGAGGCAATCAATATTGATGATATGACTGTGAAATGGTCCTTCTTACTTTTTTTTCTTTTTCTTTTTTGAGAGAGTCATGCCATAGACTCATTCATAACAGTTTTTCTCTCTAGAATAAGTTTGCATGCTTTAGCACTTGATAATAATCTCGATTGTTGATTTATTTTAATATCTGTGAGTTTCTGCAGTAACTGATTCTATTAGTTAGAGATTAGTTGCTGTGAAAAGACACCATGACCAAGGCCACTCATAAGAGACTCATTTCATTAGGGCTTTTCTACATTTCATTACACGTTCAGAGGTTCACTCCATGATCATCAAGGCAGAAAATATGGCACTGTCTAGGCAGACATGGTGGTGGAGAGGAAGTTTAGAATTATGCACCTTCATCCAAATGCTTCGAGGAAAAACTATGTATTTTGCATACAGGTAGGGTCTCTTCCACACTGGTAGAGCTTTAAAGCCCCAGAGTGATATGCTTCCTCCAGCAAGGCCAGACCTATTCCTACAAAGACACACCTCCTCATAGGCCAACTATATTTAGAATGCCACACTGGTTTCATAGCAACTTGACAAGATCTAGAGTCTTCAAAGAGAAGGAGCCTCAGTTGAGAAGATGCCTCCATAAGATCCAGCTGTTAGGAATTTTCTTAATTGATGGGAGAGCACCCACTCCATTGTGGGTGTTGACATCCTTGTGGTGGTAGTCCTGGGTTCTTTAAGAAAGCAAGCTAAGCAAGATTAGTGGAGCAAGACAATAAGCATCACCAATCCATAGCCTATGAATGAGCCTCTGATTCCAGGATCCTGTGTTGTTTCAGTTTCTGTCCCAACTTCTTTGGTGATAAACAGCAATGTGGAAGTATAAGCTGAATAAAACCTTTGCTATGGAATTTGCTCTTTGACATGGTGAATCCTTACAACAATAAAAAACAGTAAGGTATTCTTAGGGAAAAAAATGTCTAACAGTGCCAATGTCAATGTGTAGACATTTTATTTTTACTTAGAGATAAGCTATACTCATGTATGTACCTGAGATGTAATTGTTCTAGTTTTCTTCTTTCTCACCATGTAGAATACTACAATAAAAAATAACTTGGAAATAAAAAGAATACAGATTGTCACTGAGGAAGACAAAACAGGAAGTTGAGTCAGTAACAGCAAACACTGCTTATTGGCTTGCCACTGTCTTAGCCACTGTTCTATTGCTATGAAGAGACACATATGGTGACGGCAACTATTAGAAAACAAGGCATTCTTTGTGTAGAGAAAGGCCATTGACTTGTTTGAGTTAATTTTATATCCAGCTACTTCACCAAAGCTGTTTATCAGGTTTTGGTGTTCTCTGGAGGAATTTTTAGGGTCACTTATATATACTATCATATCATCTGCAAAAAGTGATATTTTTACTTCCTCTTTTCCAATTTATATCCACTTGATCTCCTTTTGTTGTCGAATTGCTCTGGCTCATTCTTCAAGTACTATGTAATAAACAGGATGAGAAAGAAATTAGGGAAACAACACCCTTCTCAATAGTCACAAATATTAATAAATATCTCGGCGTGACTCTAACTAAAGAAGTGAAAGATCTGTGTGATAAAAACTTCAAGTCTTTGTAGAAAGAAATTAAAGAAGATCTCAGAAGATGGAAAGATCTCCCATGCTCATGGATTGGCATGATCAACATTGTAAAAATGGCTATCTTGCCAAAATCAATCTACAGATTCAATGCAATCCCCATCAAAATTCCAACTCAATTCTTCAACGAATTAGAAGGAGCAATTTGGAAATTCATCTGGAATAACAAAAAACCTAGGATAACAAAAACTCTTCTCAAGGATAAAAGAACCTCTGGTGGAATCACCATGCCTGATCTAAAGCTACAGAGCATTTGTGATAAAAACTGCATGATACTGGTATAGAGACAGACAAGTAGACCAATGGAACAGAATTGAAGACCCAGAAATGAACCCACACACCTATGGTCACTTGATCTTCGACAAGAGAGCTAAAACCATCCAGTGGAAGAAAGACAGCATTTTCAACAATTGGTGCTGGCACAACTGGTTGTTATCATGTAGAAGAATGTGAATCGATCCATGCATATCTCCTTGTAGTAAGGTCAAATCTAAGTGGATCAAGGAACTTCACATAAAACCAGAGACACTGAAACTTATAGAGGAGAAAGTGGGGAAAAGCCTTGAAGATATGGGCACAGGGGATAAATTCCTGAACGGAACAGCAATGGCTTGTGCTGTAAGATCGAAAATTGACAAACGGGACCTAATGAAACTCCAAAGTTTCTGCAAGGCAAAAGGCACCGTCAATAAGACAAAAAGACCACCAACAGATTGGGAAAGGATCTTTACCTATCCTAAATCAGATAGGGGACTAATATCCAACATATATAAAGAACTCAAGAAGGTGGACTTCAGAAAATCAAATAACCCCATTAAAAAATGGGGCTCAGAACTGAACAAAGAATTCTCACCTGAGGAATACCGAATGGCAGAGAAGCACCTGAAAAAATGTTCAACATCCTTAATCATCAGGGAAATGCAAATCAAAACAACCCTGAGATTCCACCTCACACCAGTCAGAATGTCTAAGATCAAAAATTCAGGTGACAGCAGATGCTGGCATGGATGTGGAGAAAGAGGAACACTCCTCCATTGTTGGTGGGATTGCAGGCTTGTACAACCACTCTGGAAATCAGTCTGGTGGTTCCTCAGAAAATTGGTCATAGTACTACCGGAGGATCCAGCAATACCTCTCCTGGGCATATATCCAGAAGATGTCCCAACTGCTAAGAAGGACTCATGCTCCACTATGTTCATCGCCGCCTTATTTATAATAGTCAGAAGCTGGAAAGAATTCAGATACCCCTCAACAGAGGAATGGATACAGAAAATGTGGTACATCTACACAATGGAGTATTACTCAGCTATTAAAAAGAACGAATTTATGAAATTCCTAGCCAAATGGATGGACCTGGAGGGCATCATCCTGAGTGAGGTAACACATTCACAAAGGAACTCACACAATATGTACTCACTGATAAGTGGATATTAGCCCAAAACCTAGGATACCCAAGATATAAGATACAATTTCCTAAACACATGAAACTCAAGAAAAATGAAGACTGAAGTGTGGACACTATGCCTCTCCTTAGAAGTGGGAACAAAACACCCATGGAAGGAGTTGCAGAGACAAAGTTTGGAGCTGAGATGAAAGGATGGACCATGTAGAGACTGCCATATTCAGGGATCCACCCCATAATCAGCATCCAAAAGCTGACACCATTGCATACACTAGCAAGATTTTATCGAAAGGACCCAGATGTAGCTGTCTCTTGTGAGACTATGTGGAGCCTAGCAAACACAGAAGTGGATGCTCACAGTCAGCTAATGGATGGATCACAGAGCTCCCAATGGAGGAGCTAGATAAAGTACCCAGGGAGCTAAAGGGATCTGAAACCCTATAGGTGAAACAACATTATGAACTAACCAGTACACCAGAGCTCTTGATTCTAGCTGCATATGTATCAAAAGATGGCCTAATCGGTCATCACTGGAAAGAGAGGCCCATTGGACAAGCAAACTTTATATGCCCCAGTACAGGGGAATGCCAGGGCCAAAAAGGGGGAGTGGGCGGGTAGGGGAGTGGGGGTGGGTGGGTATGGGAGACTTTTGGTATAGCATTGGAAATGTAAATGAGCTAAATACCTAATAAAAAAATGGGGAAAAAAAAGAAAAAGAAGAAAACAGGGCATTTAACTGGAGGCTTGCTTACATTTTCAGATGATTGGACAATCATCAAGAGAGGGACCCCATCACTGGAGCAATAGAGAACTATTGATCCTTAGGCAAAGAGATAGATTCTGCCATTGCATTGGCTTCTTGAAAACTCATACCCATCCTTGTTGATACGCCCACTTTCTCCAATGAAGCCACACCTTCTCTTATTCCTTCTAAATTTAAACTCACTGCCACTTTCTGGTGACTAAATATTCATATATATGTGTCTATAGGTGACTTTATTATTCAAACCACCACTTTTCCCATGGCTCGTTCAGCTATTTTTTTAAAATACAGCCTAAAAGGCTCCCATTTATTAAGGACTACTGATGAGCTTAGCCACAGTGATGGGCCTTCCCACATCAATCATTAGCCAAGAGAATATCCCATAGACTTACCTAATGAACAAGTAAGTGAATAGAGACTGATCTTCAATTGTTCTCTCTTCTCAGGTAACTGTGGATTGTCAAAATTGGAAAAAAAATAATATCCCATCACAGTAATGTTTAACTTACACCATAACCTACAAAAACTTTACTCAACACCATCTATTGCATTCTGCCCCTGCATAGACACACTTCCATGTATGGCATAAGTGAAGGGTGACTACCTCCATCAGCAAGGATACTCAATAATAGGTGACATGAGCTGAATATTTCCTATAGCCTCACAACCCCGAAATTCTACTGTGTGTTACACTTACTGGGAGACTTGCCAATCTGTCCAATTTTATGCCACCAAAGCTATGACAAAAAAAACTCCTCATAAAGAAATCTAATGAATTTTACTTGATTTCTTTCTCCTGACGCAACTGAGTATTATCCCTTCATGCTTATATTGGTGTCTGATTCATCTGTAATAAACCCACTACTATTTACAGCTACATCACAGGAGGTATGACAAATACCATCTCCCATGAGTTGGTCAAACCTTTTCAGCAGCTTTTTTTGTAGTATCCTTTCTATAATAAAAAATACATTGATTTCTTTATTTTTAAGTGTGTAATTTAATGATTCTAACACATTTTTATCTCCCTTCCATTTTCCCCTCATTTTCTGCTACTTCATATGATATTGCAATCTATTAAAATACAGTAGTGAATACAGCGGAAAAAACAGTGTGGGAAGAATCAAAGTTCTTTATTACTAAGACAACAGATACACTGGCAGAATCTTCCAGGTACAACTACTTAGTAACTTTCGGTGTAATGTTAGCATGATTCTTCTAGAAAAAAGCTTAAAGAATTAAGGCATGGTTACAATGGACAGTATCACTAGTGAGACACATTCATGTAAATTCATGTAAATTCATGTGAATAATTTTCATCACTGTTCCGATATGCCTAGCAACAAGGAAAACAGGTCCATAGTCACAAGAGTATGAAAGGGGCATGAAGGAGAACAGTTGTCCAACTTATTATTATTAGCATCAACACAGGAAGCGACCAAAGACAATAAATAACTTCCAAGACATGTCCCAAATGACCAAGTTCCTTTACAAGTTTCTCACCCCTTCAATGCACACCCATCAATCAATTAACTCATTGATTAAACCCCTCAGGGTCCAATCACTTTTCAGATTGTGTATAGTGTTCTATCTTTGAACATTGTACTTGGGGCCAAAACCTTCATCAAAACCCACGACTGACATTGCAAACCCATTTCACCACACAATTCTTTATGTTACAAAAAGTGATAGGATCTATCTGTCTTTTTAAGGATATCTCTGTATAGCAGTTACAAAAGCAAAACGTCCAGGCCAACAGAATCATCACCTCCATGAGGTATTTTAAAATATGAGTTCAAGAAGAAGGAAAGTGCAATGAAAGTTAAGGTTCTTGATCCCACATCCCTCTATTTTAAAGCCATAGGTTGGACCCAGAAGTTTAGGTCAAAAGTGTAAATTTCACCTATACTACAACCATCTGTGATGATTTCTAGCCATCTCCAGTTTCAGTGTGGTATTTAGTCCCACCATCTGCATCACAGCATATTGCCTAGTGTGAAATAGTGCCAGCAGTTGATTGCAAACCCCACTATGCGTTGACTTGGATGTAAAATGAGACATCTATAATATAGACACACTTGTACACACACACATACTCACAGAAAGAGGCAAGAAGTAGAGGAGCTGAGTCTTAGGATCCCTCAATGAAGAGATAGTGGAAATCTTGTAAGGAAGAGAGGTCATTGAGAAACTGTATGTCTCTATCTGCACAAAATCAGGCCACTCTGCCTTCCATCAATGAGTGGTAGGTTCTCACTATCCATCATCCCCATCTGAGAAGGTATGGACAGTTAATGAAAGATGGAGAGTCAGTTTACATCAAAGGTATGCCCTTTGAAGGTTATAGGTTGGCCAGGCACTACTGGTAGCTCCATGTCCAAGAGTTTATGGGCAACACAATTGATTTGAATGGGTTGTATCAAAGGGGAGAAAAGGAGACATGAAGTTGGAAGGAGGATTAAGGTGGGAATGGATCTGGTTTTGGTCCGGGAGTAGTTATTAAGAGAACTGAAAAATAAATTCCATCAAAATACATTGTATGATTTTCTCAAGGAATTAATGAATGTAGTTCTTAATATATAATGTCTGTACTGAACATATACAGACGACTTATATTTCCATTTCCTAAATAACAAACCCTTGTGTAGCAGTTTCATTACATTAAGGGCAAAAGTAATCCAGAGAATATTTAAAATAAAGAAGGATCAGAGGTGATGGCAAAGGGGCAAATTCATGCCTGTGTTTATTTACTTACAACACGAGTGCTTAGGATTTTGGGAGGGGAAGAGACAGGAAGATGACTGTGGCTTCCTGAAAGCCAGCCTCAATATTAGCTCAGCAAGAAACCCTGTAGAAAGGGGATAAATTAGGGAGTGAAGGAGCAAATCACACTATACCCTTCGCTACCTTTGAACTTACCTGTACAGATCTGTGTGCAGACACACATGAATATAAATAAAATATACAAGAGCTTATCTTGCATAGCTTATAAGCAGTGTTCTGTTATCTTAGCCTAGAGTCCTGAGGACTTTATATCATTAGAGTTCCTGAAGCAAACTCCCCAGATATAGCGGATGGGTATATCTTGTTACTATGCAAAGAGACCTCAGTTAAGTGTGTGTGTCAGTGATTCCAAAACAGCTTTCCTTCTCTACCTTCCTTTATATGGCACAGAACGACCTGTAAATAATTAAAATATGAAAACAAAGCTTTTTCACGAATTTAGGCTTGTGTTAAAATAATATTTATAACATTTTACTAAATGGAAGGGAAATCTTCAGCTCCCAGGAACAATCCTGTAGGCTTCTGTTTTGTCCCATTATGAACAAAATTAATTGCACATCAACAGTTCCCACGCTTTTAACTAAATCAGGATGAAGGGATATGTTTCCATACAAATAAGTAATGCCAATGTGATTAATCAAGTAGAAATGTGGCAGGGTTAGGATGCCTTTGGCTGATGTGACAATGATGACTGATTAGTCTCTTGTTATGCAAATAACCCTAACCTCTAAGAAAAGAAAAGTAATGATATAAAATATTCCAAGAAGTGGCATGGACAATTATTACTTGATTTCAATTTCTTTTACATACTTTATTAGTTTGAATAATTGTGGCTCACAGAAGATCAAATATTCAAAGGAGTTATTTTTCCAGGTGGTGGGATGTTTAGAAAGAATTAGGATTTGTGTTTTCATTAAAAGTGATTTGGCACTGGGCTTGAAATATCAAACATCCTATGACATATCAAAAACTCTCTCTCATTCTTTCTTTCTTTCTTTCTTTCTTACTTTCTTTCTCTCTCTCTCTCTCTCTCTCTCTCTCTCTCTCTCTCTCTCTCTCCTCTTTCTCTCTCTCTGTCACTCTCTCTCTCTCTCTCATGTTTTAAGCCATCCATCCAGTGGTTGACATCTAGTATTAATCTATCGCATGTTTATTGCACACAGTAAGGAAATCAACGTTTATGATATGGATGTGAAATGGTCCTTCTTGCATTTTTTTTTTTTTTAGTTAACTCAACCTGGGAATATAGAACCGCAGATAAAGAACTGCCTCCATCACATTGGTCAGTTGCCACACCTGTAAGGAATGATCTTTTTTGGATGGCTGATGTTGAAGGGTCTAGCCCACTATGGGTAGTGTCAACATCTATGAAAAAAATATACAAAGTGTGATGGTTACCGTGTAAGGGCCTGAAATTAATTTTTCTGGAAGAACTTACGATCTATATGGCATGAAAAATTAAAGTGCCTGATAATTTGTAAGTAAATTCCATACTTACCAGCATTCAATATTTTGTTTACCCATATTTCAAAAGTAAAATTATCAAATCTATTTCACCCTGTTTTACTGCATTTAATCTACTAAATTACTTGTAACCAGAAATACTAATAAATTTTAAAGGCCTTTAAAACATGACTGGTTGATATTGGGTTTAACTTCATCACAACTTTGTAAGCAGGAACAAGAGCTAGATTGCCTTCTCATTTTGCAAAGAATCAATGATTCACGATTGCAAATAACTTCAATACAAGGTACTTAACCCTGTAAAATTCCTGCTTTGTTTGAATAAAATATTTATTGCTCTAACTTTGGGTTTTCATAAACAGAATTTTGATGTGCTATCCAATGTGCTGCCTCAAAGAGTCTGGCACAATTTCTGACACTAAGAACAGTTTAAAGATAACCAGGGAAAGGTTGGAACAGGGAAAATAACCACCAAGGATGTTGGTGAGTCAGAAACTGAAGGCTTTCACAGGAGGAAAATAAAAACAAAAACAAAACAAACAATCAACAAATGAATAAACAGAAACCCAACCACCAAAATGATAAAAACAATACAGGTGTGAATTACTTGGGCAGAATGTGACTCAAGTCATCAGGACATTTCAGTAGGGATTATATTTTGTATTTCGAGAATGCCATATGAAAACGTAAAGCCTAGATGGTTAATGTCTCTGGTGTTTTTAGGGAAGGAACCAGCATGAGTGGGGTTCTATGATGCAAGCTGAACTAGGTGATGTCACAGAGCACTGGCCATAGATTGCACATCTATTCCACTTGGAGGCACTAGAATCCCTAGAAGGTGTGTCCACTATTTTCCCAGTGGTGTATGAAAGGCAGGCCAGCTCCTGAAGCCCAACGTTGTTCCTCAAGTTTTTTTTTGCCTGGTCTGTATCAAAAGACAGAATCTTGATGACTAAGACATTTTCTTTGGGTAAGTACATTTATGAAGTGAATGGGACCCTCATAGCTATAGAAAGCTGAAAGTTTTCCCTCCCACACTGAGTAACTGTACATTCTAAATTCTCCCATGTTTGGGGCCAGGGGCATGGTTGATCCAGTTTAGTTGATCTCCTGAATTTATTATCCTTGCTAACAATATCTCCTTCACAATTCCATTAAAATGTCAAAGCACTTCTTTGTCCGTATGTATTTTAGAAAATGTTAGTTCTAAATGGCTGATATTGCCTGGATTTGTTGAGGCCAGAGTTGCAGTGGCAAATAATCACCAAATAATCCTGAGGCTGGGTCAGGTGACATATTACAGAAGGCCAGTGGTATGCTGTGTCCCTGGGATATTTGTGAATATTGCCACCTAATTCAGAGCTTGCAGGTACAAGAGAGGGTTGGTAACAACTCTGGCTCATTTTCTTTATTCTGTTCTCTCCTTGATCATTTTGGGTAAAAGGCATACCAACTTCCACATTGACATAGACATGCAAGGAGATGTTCCTCAGAAGAGGCAAATTAGCTCAGGGCTGAAGACATATTCATCTGAGTATGTTATTCTGAGCTGTGGAGAATTACTTGTTAATTTCCCTTCGATAATTTCCTTGTTTCCCTTATTTATTTGTTTTTTTTTGTTGTTGTTGTTTTGTTTGTTCGTTTTTTCTTTGGATGGGTGTTTAATTTAACTTTGAGTGTGTTTGTGTGTAGCGTTGGCTGTTAGGAGAATCACTCTGTAGAATAGACTAGCCTTTATCTCACTAAGGTTTGCCTCCCTCTGCCTCTTGAGTACTAGGATTTAAGACTTGGGTCACTAACACCTCCTATTAACTTCTGATTTGATTGTTTGTTTTGTTTTTTGTTTGTTTTTCATTTTTGTTTTTTTGTTTTGTTTGTTTGTTTGTTTTGTTTTGTTTTTGTTGTTTTTTTTTTTGTTTTAGTTGTTAATATTGTTGCTGATTTGGAGACATGGTTCCTTTGTCTACCACTGGCTGCCCTGGAACTCACTTTGTAGACCAGGCTGGTCTCTAAGTCAGAAATCTGCCTTATCCTGCCTTCTGAATGCTGAGTTTAAATGCTTGCGCCACCATAGCTGGATTATGAACTTCTTATTTTGATCAAATTAAGTTTAGAAGCCCAAACATGTTTAGCATAGCCTTCTTGACCTACTCAAAAATTCCATTAGAGAAGAGCATTTCTCCAGCATTCTCTCCCATCCTACACTCATTGCCTTTCAGTAACTCATATATATGACAGTAGCAACAGCATTGTGTCTGGTGTAAACAGGCAATATCTTCAATCCAAGGCAATGGGCAAGTATGATATTTGAACACAGAATGTTACCCACAAGACATCTGCCCAGGGTTGGTGTGGTCTACCACACCAGGGCTAGAGCCATGTAGAAGACAATACCTCTGAAGAGTCTTAGCATGACATCCCTCATGAAGAAGAGGAGGAGGATGTCTTCTTCCAACGTCTTGAGGAATATTGTTGGCTGCAGAATTTCTCAAGGTTGGAAGGAAGGTAATGAGCCTGTCACTCAATGGAAGACCATAGTGCTAGGTCAACTCCCAACAAACCCTTCTCTTTATTTGGTGAAGTATGATGGAAATGACAGCGTCTATGGACAGGAGCTCTACAATGATGACAGGATTTTAAACCTTAAGGTTTTGCCTCCCAAAGTAAGATTTCCTCAGGTAAGGGATGCCCACCTCACCAGAGCCCTGTTTGGCAGAGCAGTACAACACAAATTTAAGGGTAAAGATGGCTCTGAGGACAACTGAAGGGGGGTTGTGCTAGCCCAGGTTCCAATCATGAAGGATTTGTTTTACATTACCTACAAGAAGGATCCAGCTCTCTACTTCTATCAGCTCCTGGATGACTACAAGAAAGGGAACCTCCACATCATTCCAGACACTCCTCTGGCTGAGGAGAGATCAGGAGATGACAGTGATGTGTTGATAGGTAACTGGGTGCAGTACACCAAAAAAGTTGGTTCCAAATAGTTCAGAAAGGTTGTTTACCAAATTCTAGCCAATCCTTCTGTGTACTTTATCAAGTTTCATGGTGACATCCATATCTATGTCTATACTCTGGTGCCAAAGATTCTTGAAGTTGTAAAATCATAAAGTATAGAAACGTAAACGTATAGGACTGGAAGAAAAAAAAAGTTTTTTGTTTTTTTTTCCTGTGTTGGCTACATAAGGGTCTTTGACAATCCCAGTATCTTTGCCAATAAAATGTGTTTTGCTCTAAAAATTTAAAAGTGTGACATGATATTCTGTGAGTTAACAATTTGCTGGAAGAGATGGCCTACAGTGGAAGGAATATCAAATGAAGATGAAAGTTTCATTTCAGGTGGTGAACAGTACATACATCTAAAATCATACATGCTAAAAGGATCAGCTTCTCTGGTCTGCATGTAGAATAAGGAATTGGAGATGGAACTTGGAGGAGCAGAGATAGCAGCAAAAGATGGATGTTTAGGAAGTAGGGGAGAAGGACAGAGCATAGGTAGAAACTCTGATGTGAACACTGAAGGAGAAACAAAAAGTTGGGGAAAGAGGGACATTTAAAAGAAATGTGGCCTTGTTACACAAGGTGAAACGCAGAAAACTGATTGAAATAGACTCAGAAATCAGAGAAAATCAGGTTTCATTTGAATAATGAAACTTAGTGAAATCTGTCTCACATTTTAAGATTTATTATCTTTACTTATGTGGGTGGGGATATGGCATGTCCTTTTGAGTACAGGTGAGCACAGAGACATGAGTTGTCAGGTCCCCTGGAGCTGCCATTAAAGGTGATTACTGGCCAGTGGATATGAAATCAAGAAACCAGATCTATTCTTGTGGTGCAAAAGTGCTTGTTACCATTGATTCATCTCTCTAATCCCATAAAGATATCTTTTTAAAGAAATCCAAAATTCACATGCAGAAAACAGACCAGGATGAAGATAAGAAAGTTCTAATTGATGGTGACCATTAAAAGCAATAAGGAACACAAAGAGTAGAGTGCACTGAGAGACAAATGAATTCTAAGTTGGAGTTCTCGAAAAGTTAGGCAGGAGTCACAGGAAGAAGAGAAAGTTTCTGGGAATATTCATACTTGGGCCCTATCCACATTGGCCTCTTTGTTTTCTTAACAAATATCCAGTCAATCATTACAGATTCGTGTGTTTGTGTTTGTCTCTCTCTCTCTCTCTCTGTGTGTGTGTGTGTGTGTGTGTGTGTGGGTGTTTGTATGTGTGTGTGGTACTTAGAGTCCATTTTTATCCAGACAATCCAGAAGTGAATGTTTAAATATATGAGACTCCCTAAATCATCACAGAAACCTTGATTTTGTGTAATCAGTTTCAAAAGTAAAGTAAAAGAGAAAATGAATATGCTGTGAGATAATGTCGGGTTGGAATGGATCCTGAGTTCCTTCTGTGAGCACTCTTTGCTTCTGATGAATCCTGCGATCTTTTGGAGGTCTCTAATGAGAGGCCCAGAAGACCATAAAAAGCTCCCACACTGGCCTGTTCCACCTAACTCTCCTCTAAACATATGACTCCCTACATACCTTCAGCCTGTCTATAGCCTGGATATTCTAATCTTTTCCTTATGTGTGACCTCATTCTTAGAAAACACTGAAGGTGTAACCAATGCATATATGCTGACTTTTTTTCTATGCCAGTTGTCATGGGTTTCAAATGTTATGAGGTTGCCCACAGTGTTGGTCACTTCCTGAGGAGCCCGTGTACTTCATGGAGGTCTGCCTGGGTTCCATCTATACGCAGAGACTTTTTTTTTTTGAGGCTGAAATGCCATGGATTCATTCATTACAACTTTTCTCTCTAGAATAGGTTTGTATGCTGCAGCACTTGAAAATACTTTCTATTGTTGATTAATTTTAATATCTGGGAGAGTTTCTGCAGTAACTGATTCTCTTAGTTAGGGATTTGTTTCTGTGAAAAGACACCATGACCAAGGCCACTCATAAGAGACAACATTTCATTAGGGCTTTTCTACATTTAATTACACGTTCAGAGGTTCACTTCACGATCATCAAGGCAGAAAATATGGCAGAGTCTAGGCAGACATAATGGTGGAGAGGAAGTTTAGAATTATGCAACTCCATCCAAATGCTTCCAAGAAAAAATATGTATTTTGCATGCAGGTATGGTCTGATTCACACTGGGCAGAGCTTTAAAGACCCAGAGTGATATGTTTCCTCCAGCAAGGCCAGACCTATTGCTACAAGGCCACACCTCCTCATAGGCCAACTATATTTAGAATGCCACACTGGTTTAATAGCAACTCAACAAGATCTAGAGTCTTCAAAGAGGAGGAGCTTCAGTTGAGAAGATGCCTCCATAAGATCCAGCTGTTCAGAATTTTTTTAATTGGTGAGAGAGCACCAACTCCATTGTGGGTGTTGAAATTCTTGTGGTGGTACTCCTGGGTTTTTTTAGAATGCAAGCTAAGCAAGACTAGAGGAGCAAGACAATAAGCATCACTACAACATAGCCTATGAATGAGCCTCTAATTCCAAGATCCTGTGTTGTTTCAGTTTCTGTCCCAACTTTTTTGATGATTAACAACAATGTGGAAGTATAAGCTGAAAAAAACCTTTGCTATGGAATTTGCTCTTTGGACATGGTGGAACCTTTCAACAATAAAAATAGTAAGACATTCTTAAGGAAAAATGTCTAATAATGCCAATGTCACTTATCTTAAAACCACAAATAATAATGTGCAGACATTTTATTTTTATTTAAACATAAGATATACTCATGTACCTACCTGAGATGTAATTTTTCTAATTTGCTTCTTTCTCACAATGTAGAATATTACAATCAAAAATAACTTGGAAATAGAAGGGTTACAGACTATCACCAAGGAAGACAAAACAGGAAGTTGAATCAGTAACAGCAAACACTGCTTATTGGCTTGCCACTGACTTAGTCACTGTTCTATTGCTGTGAAGAGACACCATGGTTAAGGCTACTATTAGAAAACAAAGCATTTAACTGGAGGCTTGCTTACATTTTTAGAAGTTTGGACAATCATCAAGTGAGGGACCCCATCATTGGAGCAATAGAGAACTATTGATCCTTAGGCAAAGAGAGAGATTCTGCCATTGCAATGCCTTCTTTAAAACTCAAACCCATCCTTTTTGACACACCCACTTCCTCCAATGAAGCCACACCTTATCTTATTCCATCTAATCTTTAAACTCACTGTCACTTCCCAGTGACTAAATATTCATATATATGAGTCAATAGAGAACGTTCTTATTCTACCACCAATTTTCTATGGCTTGATCAGCCATTTTTTTAAATACAATCTAGAATGCTCCCATCTATAAATGACTATTGATGAGCTTAGCCACAGGGATGGGCCCTCCCACATCACTCATTAGCCAAGAAAATATACTATAGACTTACCAAATAACCAAGTGAATAGAGACAGATCTTCAAGTGTTCTCTCTTCTTAGGTAACTGTAGATTGTCAAGATTGAGAAAAAATAAAGTCCCATCACAGGAATGTTTCACAGACTCAACAACCTACCCAAACATTACTCAACAGCATTTCCTCCCCTTTGCCCCTGCATAGACCCAATTCCATGCATTGCATAAGTGAAGGATAACTACGTTTATCAGCAATGATACTCAATAAGAGGTGACATGAACAAATATTTCCTATAGCCACACAACCCCCACATTCTAATATGTGTTACACTTACTTTCAGACTTGCCAACCTGTCCAATTTCCTGCCAACTCATTTAGACAAAAAAAAAGAAAAAAAAATTCCTCATAACGAAATCCAATGAATTTTACCTGATTTGTTTCTCCTGAGGCAACTCGGTGTTATCTCTTCATGCTCATATTCGTGTCTGATTCATCTGTAATAAACCCACTACTATTATCAGCTACATCACATGAGGTATGATGAATACCAACTCCCATGAACAGCATCACAGTAGGCTAAGCCTTTTCTGCAATTTTGAAGTTTCCTTTGTATACAAAAAATCAATTGATTTCATTAAGTGTGTAATTTAATGATTCTAACACATTTTCACCTCCCTTCCATTTTTCCCTCATTTTCTGATACTTCATATGATATTGCAATCTATTAAAATACAGTAGTGAATGCAGAGGAAGGACCAGTGTGGGAAGCAGCAAAGTTCTTTATTTCTCAGACAACAGATACACTGCCAGAATCTTCCAGGTACAACTGCTTGGTAACTTTGGGTTTAATGTTAGCATGAAATTTCTAGAAAAACGCTTAAAGAATTAAACCATGGTTAACCTGGACAAGACAAGTCAGTATCTCTAGTGAGAAACATTCATGTAAATCATTTTCATCACTGTTACAAGATGCCTAGCAACAAGGAAAACAGGTCCATGGTCACAAGAATATGAAAGGGGCATGAAGGAACACAGTTGTCCAACTTATTAGCAGCCAGTAAGCATCAACACAGGAAGCGACCAAAGATAATAAATAACTTCCAAGACATGTCCCAAATGACCAAGTTCCTTTACAAGTTTCTCACCCCTTCCATGCACACCCATCAATCAATTAACTCATAGATTAAAGCCCTCAGGGTCCAATCACATTTCAGATTGTGTATATTGTTCTACCTTTGAGCATTGTACTTCAGACCAAAACCTTCATCAAAGTCCCAGGACAGACATTTCAAACCCATTTCACCACAGCATTTTTTGTGTTACACAAAGTGATAGGAACTATCTGTCTCTTTAATGGTATCTCTGTCTAGCAGTTCCAAAAGGAAAATGTCCAGGTTAACAGCATCAGCACCTCCAGGAGCTTTTATAAATGTGAGTTCAAGAAGAAGGAAATTGCAATGCAAGTTAAGGGTCTTGATCCCCCATCCCTGCATCTTAAAACCATAGGGTGGACCCAGAAATGTAGGTCAAAAGTGTAAATTTCACCTATACTACAACCAAATGTGATGATTTCTAGCTATCCCCAGTTTCTGTCTGTTACGTAGTCCCAACAAGTCTGCATCAAGGCATATTGCCTAGTGTGAAATAGTGCCAGCAGTTGATTGCAAACCCCACTATGTGTTGACTTGGATGTAAAATGAAACATCTATAATATAGACACACTTGTACATATACGCATACTAACAGAAAGAGGCAAGCAGTAGAGGTGCTTTGTCTTAGGAACCCTCAAGGAAGAGAAAGTGTAAATCTCATAAGGCAGAGAGGTCATTGAGACACTGTATGTCTCTACTGCATAAAATCAGACCAGTCTGCCTTCCATCCCTGAGTGGTACGGTATCACTATCCATCATCCCCATCTAAAAATGTATGGACTGTTGATGAAGGATGGAGAGACAGTATTCATCAAAGGTAAGGCCTTTGAAGGTGATATAGGTTTGCCATGCTCTACTGGTAGCCCCATGTCCAAGAGTTTATGGGCAACACAATTGATTTGAATGGGTTGTATCAAAGGGGAGAAAAGGAGACTTGAACTTGGGACGAGGATTAAGGTGGGAATGGGTCTGGTTTTGGTCTGGAGGTATCAAGAGAATTAGAAAGTGAATTCCATCAAAATATATTGCATGAAGTTCTCAAGGAATTAATTAATGTAGTTCTTAATACTGTACTGAACATATACAGACCACTTATATTTCAATTTCCTAAATAACATCTCCTTTTATAGCACTTACATTACATTAAGGGCAAAAGTAATCCAGAGATTATTTAAAATAAAGAAGGATCAGGGGATATGGCCCAGAGGCAATGCCATGTGTGTTTTCAAACATTCACCTACAACACCAGTGCTTAGGATTTTGGGAGGGGCAGAGACAGGAAGATGACTGTGGCTTCCTGAAAGCCAGCCTCACTACCAGCTCAGCAACAAACCCTGTCACAAGGGGATAAATTAGGAGTAAAGTAGCAGAACACACTACACCCTTCCCTAGCCTCTGAACTTACCTGTACAGTTCTCTATGCAGACACACATAAATATGATTAGAATATACAAGAGGTTACTTTGCATAGCTTATATGCAAATGCAATGTTGTTTTAGACTTGAAACCTGAGACTTTATATCATTAGGGTTCCAGAAGCAAACACCCCAAATATAGAGAATAGATAAATCTTCTTACTCTGCAAAGGAGACCTCAGTTAAGTGTGTGTGTCAGTGACACCAAAAGGTTTCCTCCTCTATGTTCATTTATATAGTATAGAATGATCTGTAAATAATGAAAATATGAAAACAAAGCTTTTTCACAATTTTAGGCTTGTGTTAAAATCATATTTATAACATTTTATTAAATGGAAGTGAAATCTTCAGCTCTCAGGAACAATACAGTCAATCCTATAGGCTTCTGTTTTGTCCCATTATCAACAAAATTAATTGCACATCAACTGGTCCCACACTTTCAACTAAGTCAGGGAGAAGGGCTATGTTTCCGTACAAATAAATAAGCCAATGTGATTATTCAAGCAGAAATCTGGCAGGGTTAGGATGCCTTTGGGTTATGTGATAGTGATGACTGATTAGTCTCTTTTTGTGCAAATAACCCTAACCTCTGAGAAAAGAAAAGTAATGATATAAAATATACTACGAAGTGACATGGACACTTATTAGTAGATTTCATTTTCTTTTACATGCTTTCGTTCTTTGAAAAATTGTGGCCCACTGAAGCTCAAACATTCAAAGGTGTTAGTTTTCCAGGTGGTGAGATGTTAAGAAAGATTTAGGATTTGTATTTTTATTAAAGGATATTTGTCACTATTTTTTGAACTATCAAAAAAAAAAAAAACAAAAAAAAAACAAACAAACAAAAAAAAAACAACAGGCTCTCTCTCTCTCAATCTTTCTCTCTCCTCATTCTCTCTCTCTCTCTGTCTCTGCCTCTGTCTGTCTCTGTCACTCTGTCTCTGTCTCTGTCTCTGTCTCTGTCTCTGTCTCTGTCTCTCTCTCTCTCTCTCTCATTCTCTGTCTCTCTCTATTTGTGTTTGTTGTCTGGAGTATTGTTTGTGAGCTCTCAGCTACTGCTCTATACATGTGTGCATGCCTGTCGCCATGGTGTTTACCATGATGTCCTGGAGTCGCCCTCTGAAACTGTAAGACCACAATTAAATATTTCATCTAATAATTTGGTGTGGTCATGATGTCTCACATCAATAGAACAGTAATCAAGACATCCATATTCCAGTTTATTTTTTCAATCGTTCTGTACTTATTTCATTAAAGTTACCTTTTGTCCATTGAACAGTTTTAAGAATACTTTTAAAGGTCCTGAACAAATAGTGCCACTAGGAGTGGCACTGTTAGGAGGTGTGGCCTTGTTGAAGTATGTGTGACCCTGTTGGAGTAGATGTGGCCTTGTTGGAGGAAATGTAATACTGTGCTTGTGGACTTTGAGATCGGCTATGCTTAAGCTGTCCCCAGTGTGACACACAGTCTCCATCATCTACCTGTGTATCAAGATGTAAAACTCTCAGCTCCTTCTCTAGCATTGTGTCTGTCTGAATGCTTCCATATTTCCAGTCATGATAATAATGGAGTAAACCTCTGAAAATAAGTTACAAAGTGTTCAAGAGTTACTGTGATCCTGGAGACTCTTCACTCTGTCTCTGTCTCTGTCTCTGTCTCTGTCTCTGTCTCTGTCTCAGTCTCTGTTTCTGTCTCTGTCACTGTCTCTGTCTCTGTTTATGTCTCTGTCTCTGTATCTCTCTCTCTCTCTCACTTATTCTCTGTCTCTCTTTGTTTGTGTTTGTTGTCTGGTGTGGTCATGATGGCAATAAAACCCAAAGTAACACAAACACAAACATTCAAAAACACATTTGATATTTTGACTATTCTTGGGCCAGGGAGTGGCACTACTTGGAGCTAATAACCTTGTTGCAGTAAGTTTGGCCTTGTTGAAAGAAATTTATCATTGTGAACATGGACTTTAATGCCCTCTGCCCAGCTGCCTGAAAGCTACACATTTCCTAGCACCCTTCAGATGAAGATGTAGAACTCTCAGCTGCAAATGCACATGCCTACCAGGATCCTGCCATATTCCCACCTTGATGAAAATGGACTGAATTTCTGAACCTGTACGCCAGGGTAAATTGAAAAGTGTCTCTGCTGATAGTTGGTTGCTATTCCAGAAAGTCCAAAAGTTATGACGTATCATCCTGAGTCTGAGAATACATTGGTTTAGCTTCTAGCATTTGACAGAAAACAGGATTATCAAGACAATGAGAGTATAAATCTTCATATTTCATAGAGACACATAGGTTATAGATCTGTGGAACTCAAGGTTTCATGGGTGGTATGGTAGGGTGATTAGTGTCTGTATATGAGTGCAGTTTCTGTTCCCAAGTCTGATGTCACACATACACATATGTTAAGTAATGTGTAGAATGTCTTCAACACTTGCTCTCTTAGAGTGAAACCCTCTCACCATTTTGACTAGTTTGACTGGCCAATACACTATTGGGATATCTACCTGTCTCCACCCCACAATGTTGCAGATATGAATAGACATGCCTGGAATTTTACGGAGTTGCCGAGAATACATGAACTCCACTGAGCCATCTTTCTAGCCCCCAGCAGGGTATTGTTTATTGAAATCAATGATCATATCAGTAGAGAAATGAAAACCAACATGACCCTGATATTCTACCTTACCTCCACCTAACACCAATAAGTGAATGTTAAATATAAATTTAATTCGTGTCCAAATAAATCCAGATTACAATCTAATGAATGATAAAATTGGAGTGGATCCAGATGAAAGCTACTTTAGTAGATTTTTGGCCTTTTATATGAAGAATAACCAATATTTTGGGTACACTAGGAGAGCAAATGTGTGTAAATGATTCGAATGAAAGAAAATCTGTGTTCCAGTGAATTTTATTTTAAAATAAATTTCAAAATCATGAAATTTCAAATATATATATATATATATATATATATGTATATATATATATATATATATATATATATTTGTGTATGTTATTATGGGTTCATGTGAGTTTTCTTGGATTCCGATTGCAGAATTAGAGTATAGGGGACCTGGTTACGTGGCACTATTATTTTTTATTAATTAATTCATTCATTGTCCACCTTCCTACTGTTCCACATCCCATATCTACTGCCCATTCCCTGTCTCCAAGGGCAAGTCTCCACCCTACCGGATCTCTAAACACCTTGGTGTCTCTAGTTTGTTGAGAATTTGGTGCATCATTTCTGATTGAATAGAGATCAAGCAGATTTTTTTCTGTGTATGATTTAGAGACCTTCTGATAGTTCGCATATGCTGCCTGTTTGGTTGTCTAGCATTTGGGAGAACTCTGGGTCCATAGTAGTTGAGACAGCTGGTCCTCCTCAGCCTCCTTCAGTCTTTCTCAAATTAAACCAATGGTTCAGCAGATTCTGTCCATTTTTTGTTTCCATACATTTGCATCTGATTGTTTCACCTGCTCATTATTTCTTCATAAGTACAGTCATCCTAGCATTCATACTACAAGTATCTGAATTCAGAAACCTACAGAGGCTATTTATTGCAAGCAGGTCTTCTGCAAAAGCAATATACAATATAAGTACTAAAATTTCTATCAGTGCTCAACAATATTCTATTCTTTGTGATGAAATCCCTCTCTCTCTCTCTCTCTCAATATATATATACTTCTCTAACACTTAGTATGAATAAAGATTCTCTTAAATTCTCTCCTACAAAGGGGATGATATTGGAATGTCATCTGCAACATTCATTCACTTTCCTACACAGTTTGTGCTTTCTCTTAGCAATCAACTAATATCTAAATCACACATGCACTCAGATTACAAAATAAGGTATCTGAGCTAATGCAATCTGTTATTATGAGTCAGAGTAGGGGCAGGACAATTCCAAACTGTAGTTACATCCAAGAACATGGACTTTAACAAATTGTGAATCAGTAGAAGACAAGACAATGTATAGACGCGGTTGTTTCTTTTGGTTTGGTTTGGTTTAGCTTTGCTTATTTCAGTTACCCACAATCATTATAAGAAACACAGAGAAACACTGATTAATGCCTGTATCTTGAACTGAATGCAAATCGGGGCCCTAGAACCAACATTATATTTCTGTTACAATATACAGTATATATTTTTAGAGATTTTCTTTTCATTAGCTATCATACACACACACATACAACAAGTTTAAGAAATGTTCCTAAATAAATGACCCAAATAGCAGCTTAATGATTCAGATGCAGATATTTTCACCCAATCAATAGACTGAAGCATCTGACCCCTGTTGTTGAATTAATGAAGTTGAAAGATATTAAAGAAAAAGGCATTCCTGTAATAGGATCCCTGTCTCAATTAAACTGTTCCCCCAAGATGTCTGAAACTCTGGCCCAACAAAGAGACAGAATGCACCTGCTGATATGAGGCCTCCAACACACATACCCATCCTTATAAAAGGTGAAAAGCTTGAATCTTTCTTATTTAGAGATTATACATTTGATATACTTCAAAGTCATAAGAGAATGCTTGAGGATTCAACAGAGCATATCTAATTTCACTTTTAGTATAAAGAAAATTGTCACCTTCCTTTGGTCAAATACAGTAGTTAATGTTCTCCCTTGTAGATATCACCAAGATCTAAGGCCATATTTGGGGAAAGGAAAAGACTGAAGCTCACTGAGCCTCACACAGGATAATTTTCTTGGCCACTTCAAAAAGCAAGGAGTGCGAGAGGCATCTTGGGAATAGAAGACTTCTGAGAACCTCTTCTCAGAATGAGACATTCTAAGACCACAGTCAACAGAGGGGAAATCGTGAAAATCTTGGATCCTAAAGTAGAGGTCCCAAGTCTTATTTTCCAGGTTAGAAATGTCCAGTTCAGCTATGGTCATCATGGGAATTTCCTAGGCTCCACTGAGAACTGTAAGACGATTCAGACTCTTCCTCACTAGCTTCCAAGAATTTTCCCCATATACATACCCTGTGTAACAACTTTGAGTGTCCAGGCAATGGTCACAACAATCTCCCAACATGATAAATAGTTATGCATGAATTGATGTTTCCGCAAGGCTGTTTTCAGCTGCACACATCTGTGAATAAAAGATACGAATGGGGCATTGTGATGACCAATTTTGAGGCACAGGATATGGGAGACAATTTCAGTTTTCTATTTTCTGCCCTATCATCTAAAAGGGGAGAAATGTGAGGTGACATTGTTCACATATGTGTTGTGTGGATATCTTGGACAAATGGGATATGTTTAAAGAAAACTTAGTTGATCGGGGTATTTGTGAGGCAAATCCAGTAGAGAATCTATGCTGGTTCTTTAATTGCAGAGGTGGATCTGAAGTGTCCTAGTACAGAGGGTGGAGGTCTGAAACTCCCCTTCTACACAGAAGCTACTTCTGAGAGTCCTTTCAATAGATTTTGATTTCCAAAGGCCCCTTTTGCTGAAACTGAATGTTTAAAATCCACTTGGTAAATGGAAGTAGACAATAGACCCATACTCCTACTGGGAAGACAGGGATTGTTAGATGCCCTTTTATGTAGAATAAGTGGTATAAGTCTCCCATGGTCTAAAAGCCTTTTAAGGAAATAAAGGCTCAAAACTACATGGTTGGAATAGGAATATTCAATGTAAGGTATAATAATACATGTTTTGGGCCACACTTTGCTAATAGGTTCTAGGGCCTTGTTAGTCCTAGGAGAGTTGTGACATTATATTCAGTTTAGTGAGAAAAAGTAAGTTAACATTGGAAAATATGATCCCCATGTAGGAAAGGAAATCTCTGAATCCCTACTGCAAGAGGAGGACAGAAACTTCTTGAGGCAGACTGTGAAGTTGCCATATAAACTTCTGTCCAAGGTAAAGGTCTCTGGTACCTTATACAGTGGAGTATGTTTCCAGCAATGATTATCAATTTTCAATTCTTATTCAGAGTTTTTTTTATTTTTTTTTTATTTTCATAGTTTGTGTTCATTGAGGAGATACACGGAAGCAACATATTCCTTCTTCCAAAGGCTTTTGAGGACTGTTGCTGGCTAGGATACTTCTTTGACTTTATTCATTATCCAGGTCTAAGCAGAATTAATGAAGTTATTTCATTTCTATTGACTTGTGTGGAAACAGATGGCACAGGTACTTTGATCCAGTTTGAAATATCACTATGGGACTTCACACCAGAGTGAACTAGGGTACCTGTTTACAGAAGGAGTCACTTTTGGAAATTTTCCTGATAAGTTAGGGATAAAACTACTTTGACCATATATAGGAATATCATTTTTGAGAAAGAGAATATGTTGGGAGGATAAATAAGATAAGAAAGATCACAGAATCCCTCAGGCAAATGTTTATCTTTGGAATTTGAAGAAGATGTCGAAAACAGCTTATCAAGTGCAAATGAACTCACAATTCAGAATACACATGTGTTCTGAGAAATTAAGGTGTGTTTGCCAACAATCAGAGCATTTTTCTTACGAATTGTTTGGTAACCTCTTGCTCTATGTTCTCTGTAAAGCAGCATGCCAGGCATAGCCAACAAAGAGGGCACTGCTCTATTTCAAGTGACAGGCTTAAAAATAGAAGTTAGGTTAGGGCTTATATATTTACTGTCATGTCTCAGGACATCATTTCAGAGTTGCTTGACATCCCTTCTTTATTTGAGCATGCCTGGCCACCCAGGAAACATTGGAAATTTTAGGAACTCCTAGACTAATAGTCCTGAGGATTCTATTAAGACAAGTAAATTTTCTGAGATATGCATGGTCAAGAGATGTTGATTTAAATTTTCCACAAGCGAAAATAAACATCAACTTTAGTTTTCATGTTAGTGGCTTTTCAGTAGGCTCCCTAAGCAACAAAATTTGTATTAAGACCTTTTCAAACTGAAGGGTGTGTCTATATTTCCCCAATTCAAAGATAAAATGTAAATTTGTTCCTTGTCAGAGTATTTACGTCAAAGATTCTTCATTGAAAAGTTTTTGAACCTAGAGTTTACCTTGAACTGAAGGGAAAATCTGGGAAACATTAGTATATAGATTTAAGGTTCAGTTCATAATATCAGTAAGTTGTGTGGGATTCCTCGACCTAAAAGTATGTCCAAAACTCCTTTGGACAAACTGGTATAATCAGAGACTCGCTTTGCTTCAGGGTAAGATCTGATGACTCCTTAATCTAAGACAGATGGAGTAAGTATTACTTGGGGAGAAAGGAGGTGGTGTTGTCCTTGTAACAAGAGAGATGATCAGAGTATGAAAATCTCCATAATAGTTTGTACAAAAAATTGCTTACCTTAACTCATAAGGTCCTCCTTTGCCACACCTAATGGTTCTTCACATTCTGGAGTATCCATATCTTTAACAGAATTAGCAAGACACCAAATATTGATACCATGATTCATGAAAAGCTTGAGCTACTGTCTTCAGCATGATTGCCTCCTAAGAATTATGTTCAACCACCAGAACTGTGTTAGAATGATGATTTCACACCATGTCATGTGACTGAAGTCAAGGAAGTGGCATAAGGTCCCAGGATTGGCCTCCTCGACTTGATTTATCTGAAATGTGACCAGAGGGAGAAAAATGCTCCTTGTCAGAGGTAAAATATCCCATGGGTTCCCGAACAGAAATTATTTTTTATGAGAGCCCATTGACTCAAAGGGGTGATTTTTAAGACCTCAATCATCACAGGAAGGGAAACACCATAACTGTGGAATCAAGTAAGCCCCTTGATCCTGTTGGACAGTAGGGGAGTATAACTGTTTACCTTCTGTAGAGGAGGCTGGACCAGGCACTCCTTAAATCCACATTTTCAGAGAACTCTAGAAAATTCTTATCCCTGAGGACTCTACTGCACAGTTGACAGCACTCTGAGGTTTGTTCTGACAAGACTGCTCAAAGTTCCTGGATCTGTTCCCTATTTATACTTACAATAGGCCACAGAAGTATGGGTGTTGACGACAATTACCTTTATGATGAGCAACTTAAAGAGAGATGACCTTGGATCTAGGCTGAAGTTTTTATTCATTGGCCATGGGACTTGAAACCAGACTTCTCTGAGTTTATTGGTATTGAAAGGTGTATCCCCTAAACAATAATTTCTGAGAGAGAATCTCTGGTCTATATTAGTTGAATGGTAGACCTGAGTAAGCCATGAACAAAGAGTGAAACTCCTGTGAATTCTTGGTACCAACGGTTTAGTTTTAAGCACACCAGATCTGTACTTGAATGTATGAGACACACTCCTTACTCTCAAATGTCAGTTCTATACTTTCTTCATCAGAGGGACATGCCTCAGACCCCTCCAGTGCAGACAGAGAAAGAACAAAGTGTTTTTATTCAAGGTCAGCAGACCCCTTTGTCATATCCTTAATGTCAGGGACTACTATGTTTAGAGGAAGTAAGGCTAAGGCCTTCTTCAAAAGATAATCCAACTGGGGGTCAGCCCCCTTGAAATTATGGGATACTTTACTTCTATGGTTGTGTGACTTGACGGAGTTGCTATTTATGCTTGAAATATAAATTATCCCGGTTCTGGTGGGGTACATCTGAAGCCCCATTGTGAATTCATCAATGCTATTGCATGGTGATATTAAACAGCCATATTTGTGGCCAAATTAAGATGTTGTTGAAGTCTGAAGTCTTGCTTCTCATGTCATATGTCTCCGGATATCTTCATTCATTGAGGACCTATATGACACCTTTGTTCTGAAGTGATAATTCTGAGGGCAATTAAAGAATGTCTGAAAATTTTGGTTCTCATGAGTCAATGCAGCCTTCAACACTGGTGAGTTTCTAACATATTTAATGTAGAATGGGTATGTCTGAACCACTGTTAGGTTATTGAAGGAAATTGTGAGGCACATATATTCAATTTCATGTATATGTTTGTACTGTCACTGCCTTCAAACACACCATAAGGTGGCATCAGGTCCCATTTTAGATTGTTGTGAGCCACCATGTGTTTTCTGGGTTTTCAACTCAGGACCTATGGAAAAGCATTCTGTGCTCTTAACTGCTGAGCCATTTTTGCAGCTCCAGCACATTGGTTCTAGACAGCTTAGTTTAAGGTCACTTAGGGAATTGGGTAAAATCTGAGAATACCTATTTCAGCATGGGCAGATCAGAAGACCCTTTGGTATACAGTATTTTGGATGATCTGTGGTTCTTAAGCTGTAAGTCTAAAAATTAATAGAGAAAAATATCTGTATTTGGATTACTGGTTTAGAGCAATTGCACCTCACATATCCTTGAGTCATGGAGAGTGCATTACACCCCACTTCAAGCATAGGGGAATACATCTTAGGGTTCTCTCAAAGAAACACAATTTGGAGGACCTTTTGAAAGGAGGAAAATGTTGATTTATCCACAAATAACCTATTAAAAATAGCATCCATTAGAGGTAGAAAGTCTCATACCACATTTGGGAAAGCAGAAATATCAAACACTCTTGTATCTTTTCAAGATAAAAGGTCAATTTTGGGAGGAATATTTGGAATATTTCATTATCGAGGCTTCCTGGGAACCCAGAATATGAATATCATGCAGGCCATGCAACAGCATAATCAATCGTCAGTATGCTAGGAGGAACTTCCCAGCTATTTCTCCTGGTAAATCAGCTGCCTACTTCTGAACATGGCAAGGCTTACTTGTTTCTACTGGACAACATATAAGTATATGTCCTGGGTTTATGAAATTGCTGGCTACTCTTAGACTCCAGCCATTGAAGCAAATGGGTCCAGATCATTGGACTGAGGTAATGAGGTCAGAGGATCAGAAAAAGGAGCACTCAATGCACCGTATATCAAGGAAATCGATTTGTCATGGATTACATCAGATCTAGTTAGTCTAGGTCCTCAATGATCAGAAGAAGCACATACTATTCTACATACTATTCTACATGAGCTGGAAATTATATAGCTTATGGCTACAAATTGTTAGATACTCTTAATCAGAAGGGAGGTTTGTTTGTACTTTTAGTCCAAGGGACATATGTGATGTTTCAATGTGCATCTGAAGCAGCTAGGAGTAGAAATTGTAAGATGTAGAGATGGTTGATGAGAAGTAAAAGTTCTAAACTCATGTTGCTCATAAGGGGCAAAGAAAGGGAAAAACAGGGCACCCTGTGGGTCAAAAAAAGAACTGAAAATGCCAGGGTAAAAGAGAGAAGGGCACTGGCCACCCTCTTGAGAAGGACTGCCTTACAGGATCCATTTGGCAAGCTGTAAAGTTCTGGTGTGTCCTTGGGTCAAAGGAGTAATTCGGGAGTGAGGATTAAGTCATAAGCTTCCTAGAGCATTTATGATATCTCTTTTTTCATAGAAAGCATCTGTGAAGCACATTTTTTTAGATTGGGCATTTGAGAGCCTGCCTCTTTCAGGCTAAAGCATTCTGAGCCTTACTGAAAGAGGACACATAGCCAATGTCCCTTTGGTGAGAACTGAAAAGTCTGAGTTCACAATGCTCAGACTGATATGGTCTGACTTTCCCTTTTAGGGGAGAAGAAAGAACTACAGCTCCCCTTTTGCTCCGTGATCCTTTTGAAATTGATTTTGATATGATGTATATATTTGTGGCCTCCTATGACAGAAGGGTCACAAAGGGACACCCAAATTCACATTGTAATGATTGTTTTCTCCCTGGGCAAGAGAGAGCAAGTATCATGTCCTGTGTTTGAGATGTTACGTGTAATTACTTTGCATAACAGGGAATGAAGTGGCACCTCCATTTGGAATTCATGGATGTATGAATCCCACTAGGAAAATAGCCAATGCTGTGGGCTCCCATTTTTGTATTAATGGAAGTTATGTGTTTCTCTCTCTTTGGCAGTAGAAACATGTTTTGAGCACTACTTAGTAAAAACAGGGTGGTTGATATCCTCTTGGGGTGATGACAAGAATTTGACACCTCTATGGGGACTTTCTCCATCTGGAGATAACTCAATGCCTTCTTTTTCTGCAGGAGAAGTTTACAGGGCTATTTGGGTATTAGAGGCACTACTCTCTCTCCTCCTATTAAAAGTAGCATTTCAGAGAATCTCATGAGGAGACATGAAATGTCTGAGGCTCTCTTCATGAGGAATAGAGTGGTTTATGTGCACTTTTCTCTAGGCATGGATCATGGTTTGCCACTCTCATGTTCTGAATGAGAAGCTTGACTGTCCCACTGTTCAGAAAGGTCCTTTTCTGATAAGATAAAATAGATTTGGATGGTCTGTATTCACCTTGGTATGGTGGAGGACTTCTGAGGCCCTCCTCATGAGATGGTGAGCATCCAAAGGCTCCTTTAGCAGTATCAGAAGTAGTGAGGGTTATGGTAGTCACAGTTTTAAGATTTGCAACTTTTTTTCTTAGAAGTGCAAGATCTTACCAGCATTTTGGAATAGTGGCAGTGTTTCCACCTAGCATCTTTTTAGAGGACAGGTTTCAGGCCTGCTTGATCTACAGAGGAAAACATTAGTCTTATTTTTTGCAGTATAGAATTTTTGGGACAACCCCTTGGATGAGGAGAATAACTGAGATCTTTCTTATAAGGAATGCTAGATGTGAAACTCAATTGTGAAGATTAAAAGGGGGAGATGCTTCTTGGAGGAGTAGAGGTAGGACTGGATTCCTTTCAGCATACTTGGAAGATGTGAGGCTACCTTTGGCAGAAGAGATGCATTTTAAAACATCAAGTTCTGAGAGGCAGTATCTGATATCTCCTTCTGAAAATGAGACATGTTTCAATGTCCTTTGGTTAGAATTGGAAGTACTCGGGCTCTTCCTCTGATAAGAGTAACTATCTGGCCATCTTCATGAGAAGGGGTTGGAATTAAGTCCCTGTCTGTACAAAGTGACAGTCTGGGAAATTCTGTTGAAAAGGAAGTACCCACAGTGTCTTTTCTAGATGGCATAGGTTCTAGAATCCCCTTAGCTAGTTGAGAAAGTTCTAGATATTCCTGGGCTAATGTTGGTGTTCCAAGGATCCCTTGATCAGATACTAAAGGGCTCAGCCCATCTACATTGTGTTTCATAAGACACAGAGACCCTGGAACAGATAGCAAAGATTCTAGAGACCCTGCCACAGATTCTGAACTCTTAGAAACAGATTGGTTACATGGCAGAGATTCTTCCAACTCTGGACTAAGTGTTGAAGAAACTGGTAATCTGGGAGAATTTTATGTGGCTGACAAAGATTCTATGATCTCTTGGGTGACAGATGGTATTTCCTCACGGTTTTGCATACTTGGCATTGTTTCTAGTTTTTCCTTCGCAGAATTAGAAAGTCCAAGATCTTAGGATCAGATGGTGAATATCCTAAAGCCGCATTTTTCTAACAAGGTCCTGGAGACTCTTGGGATAACAAGGAAGTTTCTGAAGGCCGTTGGGCAGATGTTGATGTTCCTACTACACCATGACAAGACAGGGAAGGTCTCTGACTCAATACGAAAGGTTGTGACACTCTCAAATATAATTGGACAGATAAAGGTGATCCTAGATGCACTATGGTAGATGCTGAAAATTCCAAAGCTCCTGGTGTAATATTTGCTATTCCTGGCTTGTGTTTTGTACAGGTGCAACCTTTCATATTCTCCTCTAAAGGTCAGGCAAGGGCCTCCAGCTTTTTGAACAGATAACAAAGGTCCTGGATTCACGTGAACAGATAGGGACATTGTCAAAAGCTCTAGGGTAGATCATAGAGATCCTAGGGTTCCCTGTCCAGATAAAGAAATTGCCATGGATCCTTTGGAAGAACCTGACATATCTGAAGCAGTTGGATCTGTTTTTTGTACCCTTTGTGGAGTATTCAAATACTCATTTGGTCCCTGGTATGAAGTCAAGGCCCCTCTGTAGGTTTAGAGAGATCTAAAGGTTCTTCTGTGTAAGGAAAGGAATCAAAAGGATTAGGGAAGAAAGTAATGAAATAAGTTGGGGAAAAATTGCAAGTGCCAGAAGTGAGTCATTGTATATCACATATCCTGAGATAGCTGTTGAATTTTTTTTGTGCACCTGATGCAAATGAGAAATATTCTAGAGTCCCCTAGGAAGATGGCAAAGGTTCTACAGTGCCTTGTGCAGTTGCCAAAATACTCAGAGATTCTTGGTCAGATCTCAAAATCCTTGCAATATTTTGAGTAGGGTGGGTATATCACTGACACACTGAGGAATATGGTGAGTCTGCTACTGTGTAGTGTGTAGATGTGGACTGAGTTCCTATACATTGTTTATGTAAAGAAGGATTTGAGAGCTTTTGGGAAGTTGTAGATTGTTGTATATACCATTGTGGACATGTGGACAGATATAAGGTCCTCTTTGCAGAGAGAAAGGGACTCAAACTTTCATGAGAATAATCAGAAGATGCTGGAGTCACTTGTTAAGTGGAAAAAAGACCCAGAGGATTATGAGAACATTCAGAACATTGTGATGTATTCATCATTACCTATGCTGAGATAGAAAGTTTCAGAGGTCCCTGGGCAGATTACAAAGGTACTGGATTCCCTTGGCCAAATGGGAAGGTCTCTGCATCTCCTTGGTACAATGTTATTGTCTACCAAGTTTTGGAGGTCATGGTGGCAAAGTTCCTAGAGCTGATGAAGTAGTCTGAGAAGATGTTACATCTTCTCTCACTCTTTGAAAATGTCCTAAAATACTCTGTGATTCTTTATATTGTGACAATATCCCTGTGAAACCTGTTGAATTTTCTAGATTTTTTTGGTTGAAGAAAAAATAACTTTATATGCATAAAGTTCCCTCTTTTGCCCTGGAAATTTTTGGGGGCTTTTGAAAAGATGGAAAAGCTTCTAGAACCACTGTAGGAGGTACAAGATGCTCCTGAGAACCCAGTAGAGGTGGGCAATGTCCTACATCTGATGGTTAAGGACAAAAGTATTCTTGAGATTTCTGGAAAGGTAGGAAATGTCCAGTTTCCCTTGGGAAAGCTGGGGATTTTTGTGCAAAATTTTGGACAGTTGGCGAAAATTCAAAACTGTCTGCAAAGAAGTTGGAGCATTCAAACTATCTTGAGCTTATGAAACATTTTGTGCAGTCCACTGTTTAGATGTGGGCAGTTTAGGATACCCTTAGGCAGAACAGAAATGTCCAAAAACCTCTTGGGAAGATGAAGAACCTACAGTTCCTTGTGAAGATGAAGAAATTTCCAGAGGCCTTTGATCAATTGACATAGATTCTGGTAGCACTTGAGTATTTTGCATAGACCCCAATCGTCTTGGGGTGGGAGGCAAAGTTCCCACAGTCTGCTTTACAGATATGTACTTTCCTACTGTGGCTTGTGCAGATAAACAATGCCCCCTCAGTGCCCTGAGAATACAAGGAAGACCCTAGAATCATGTCTTTAGTTTTAGTCACTTTCAGACTTCTTTCTTGCGATAGACAAGAATCCCACAGTTCCTTGCTCAGATCTCAAAGATGATGGTGGCACATGTAGTGATATAGTAAGATTCAGATGCAGTCCAGCACATCTGGAGCTGTCTGAAGTCCCTCAGAAAGATGGAGAATATTCATTTGCTTCTGATTCTGCTGGAGAAAAAGCTGAATGCAGTAGAGCCCCTTCAGCAGGTCCTGAGTGATGTGTCATTGCCTGGGCTAAGATGGAATGTGTCAGGCCCCCTGGATTGATTGCGAATATACTTGATTCCCTGGAACAGATGGGAATATTTCTACACCTCCTTGAGTAAAAAAATGAATGTCTGCCAGGTTCTTGAGGTGATGATGGCAAACTTCCTAGAGTAAGCAAAACAGATTTAGAAGATCTGACATCCTCTTTCACTCTAGGCAAAGGGCCCATGGTAGTCTCTTTGTGTTTACATTGTCCCAATCCCAATATACCTGTTGAATCAGTCGAAGGTTCTGGATACCTTTGGATGGATGACACAGAACTTTGCACATGCAAATTTCCAATTGCAACTGTGCAATTTTTCTTTTACCCTTAAGAAGTTAGCAAATGTTCTACATTTACAGTGATAGATAGTGGATATCCCTGACCACCTGGTGCAGATAGGTAGTGTTCTGGATAACTTGGGAAATACAAAAACTTCTCCTGATTTTCCTGGCTAGAGAGAACATATTCATTAGTCTGTGGCTAACATGATGAGCATTGTAAGTTGAACAGATGGAGAAAATGTGAGAGCCCTCTAGTAATTAGATGGATGTATGAACGAATTTGGTAGAGAAGACAGAGTACCTAAAGGTTCTTGTTTGGGTGTGTACAGAGACCCTTAGGCAGATAGAGAAGTTCCCAGAACCCTTTGTGCAGATGAAAAAGATCCTAACCTTCCTTCTGCAGGTCAAAAATTCCCAGAAGTACTTGAACAGACTGGAAATGTCCTTGTTCCTGCTTATCACTTTCTTTGTAACCTAGAGTCTCCGGGCTACATGGGAAAATTTCTTCAATCCCTGGGCAGCTATGGGATGTCCCTAAATGGATTCTGAATTCAGGTAAGATTGTCCAGACACCTGAGTAGATGATGAGTGTAATGAAGAAATTTGTGCAGATACATTCAGCTCAAGAGTTGCTTATGGATATAGGGAAGTTGTGACAAGTGTCCGCAAAGATATGGAGGGGCTCGACTAGCTTGTGTTGGTGAGAAATGGCCATGGGGCTTTGGGACATGTTGCAATGTTTCTGTTGCCCTTAGCATACATGAAGACATTCCCCAAGAACCTGAGAATGAAGACAAATGTTTATGAGTACACTGGGCAGAATCTGATATTCCCAGAATCTCTTGGGACGATGATGACTGATCAAAAGACTGTTGAGTATATGGTGAAAGGCCTATAGAAGCCTCAACATATATGCTAAGTTTGGTAGATAGCAAATGTGCTAGATCCTTGGGACTACAAAATAAGACTCCTGAGATCATTGGTCATATTGTGAATGTCCTGTATGACTTGAAGGATGTGGCAAAAGGCCTGTAGTCCCTTGAACAGATGGTGAGTTTTCCTGAGATTCTACCATGTGTGTTGAGTTCCCTAGCTTCTTTTGGAAAGATGCCGAATGTTCTAAAAAACCCTGGGAAAGATGGCAAAGCACCCATAGTTTCTTGGACAGGTATCAAGTGTTCTAGAGTTGTTTTCTTACATCTCACAGTTATTGAATTGCCTGATATAGTTTGCTAGTTTGTGGAAGTTTCTGAGAACATCATAGAGAAGTTGAGGATTTCACTTTCACTTGGGAATATGACAATGTTGTTGAGATTTTTTGGTTTTTGGGGTTTGTGTGTGTGTGTGTGTGTGTGTGTGTGTGTGTGTGTGTGTGTGTGTGTGTGTGTGTGTGTGTGTGTGCTTGTGTTTGTTTGTTTGTTTTTATGTCCTGGTGGATGAAGAAGATCTTTTTTCAGATGGAAATTTTTCTGACTTCCTATTTTCAAATTTGGGAGTTAGCATAACCCCTGTAGGAGGCAAAGGATCTGTAGTTCCTTGGAAACATGGCAAGGTATACAGATATTCTACTATGTATGATGAGTGCCCTAGCTTCTTCTGGAAAGATGCTGAACGCTCTAATTTCCCTGTGGTATAACTAAAAAACCCTAAGTCCCCTGGACAGTACAGATTGTTCTAGAGGTCTTTGTTTACAACTGACAATTGTTAGATTTCCTGTTGTAGTGTGAGGAGATGATGGTGGTGCAGATGATGAAGGTTTCACATTCCCTTTGGAAGATAACAATGTTTCCTTAGTTCCCTGGGTAGAGGGAGAAGATATCATAGCCTCTGTTTCAGATGGTGGATGTCATCGGGTATCTTGCATAGATAGAGAAAATGTATAAGGCTTCTGAAAAGAACTGAAATTTTTCACAGGTCCTGGTTCAGATGGTGAAATTTTAGAGTCCTAGTTTCAGATTTGGGTAGTCCCATAGTCCTTCTAAGAGATAAAGAATGTTTCTCAGCCCCTTTATTAGATGGAAATATTTGAGCCATCCTATGAGCACCTTGAGTAGATCCTAAAGGCCCTGTTTTACGTCTTGATGGTTCTACAGTCCCCTGTGGTATATAGACTGTCTCAGAATGTCTTTTTCTTATTTGTATTGTGTCCCTTCCTTTTGGGATGATATAAAAGACTCTAGGGTCCCTTGTGCCAGTGATGACATTTGAAGAGTTCTTTGCAAATGGAAATACCTAGTGTAGATGGTGAAGAATGCAGAGTCTGTTTAGAAGGTGTGTAAGTGGGCAGTGGTCCTTGGATATTTACCAAAGTTTCTAAGGCCTGGGAAGAAAATGAGTAAATTTTCTGAGCATTTGGTGCAGTAAGTGAGTCTTTTCCACCATCCTTGGTAGATAGCAAAGAACCTTGATGCCCTTGGCATGATGATGATGATGATGATGATGATGATACCAAAGCCTCAGTAGCAATAGCAGGTAAGGAAATTGCTACAGGATCCTAGCCAGAGAGCATGTTTTTTGGAAAAACAGAGACATTTTTCAAATGTCCTGGAGATTTCTGAGGATATAAATATGTCCACATATCCACATCCACAGATGGCAAATGTCCTTTATAATCCTTAGAAGATGAGGAAGTTGCCATATCACCTGGTCAAGAAAGAGAATGAGAGTTCCCTGTTTAGATGTGGTGAGTTCTGGAGTCTGTTGTGCAGTTAAGGATATTCCCACACTCCCTTGAACAGAAGACAAAAGTGCTACACTTCATTCTGAGGATGAGGGTGTTCCCTGTTGCCATTGGGTGAGTGACATTACATTTAGGGGAGAATCTGAGTCATACTGAGATAAATCTAGAACTCCATGAATGTGGGGAAAATTTGATGGCATATCATGATATAATGGTGAAAGGCTCACAGGCTCTGAAGCCACCTGTTTGGGTCCAGGAGCTACAATGGCTGAAGGGGAAATTGGCAGGGATCCTGGTCTAAGTGGCAAAGTTCTTACCATCTCTTGGGCAGGTTGGCAGGTTCTGAGTTTAATTTGGAGAGATAACAATGGTAATAAATTCTCTTGAGTACTTGGTGAAGTAGCAGCTGTACTCTGGGTAGTTGTGGAACAATCCACAGGCCTTTGCAAGAACATCAAAATTCCTGAAAACTCATGAGTTGAGATTCCATGTCCTGAAACTCATTGTGCTGATGAGGAAAGATCCAGATCTCCTGGAAGGTGGAGTGAATGTCCTGAATAACTTTTTGAAGATGGAATATTTTTCTAAACACCTTGGCCAGATGACAAAGTTCTGTAGTTCCATGGGCACCCAGATATACTGGGAAAAATCCTGAAAAACCAAAACACCTTTGCATAGGTGACAAAGTTTCTAGATGCCCATGGTTAAATAATGATGGTCTCACATATCCTAGAGCAGATGGTAAATATCCTACAACAATAATGTTTTAGTCAGAAGCGTTTTTAGATACTTTAGAAGATATGAAAATTTTCTGGTGTGTTTGGGCTAAAGACAAGTTCTAGATGATTTTTTTTAGATGTGGACTTTCCCTCAGGCCCTTGATTTCACAAAGGAGATTGTGTAGTCCTGAAGTCTGATTTGCAAAAGGACAAATTACCTTAAGCATGGTCAAAATGTTCTGCATCATTTGAGAAAGATGAAGAAATTTCCTGGGCCAGATAGTAAACACATAAGAGCCTTTTGGTTAGATAATCTTGAGCCTTTTTGGGGAAATATGGATTGTCCAACATGCCCTTTGGTAGACTGAAGATGTGAGACTCACCTGAGGAGAAATTGTAGCTTTTGATGTTTCTTTGGCATCAGGGGATGTTTCAAGTCTCCCCCCCCCTTTTTTTTTTTTTTTAGAAAATGTTCTGTAGTCTCCTTTGTTAGAAAGATCAAATCTTAACCTGTTTTTTTTTTCTTCTTCTATAAACTGGATGACTGTATTATTTTGGTAGAGGGAAAATGTCTACTACTTCCTACCAGAGAAGGCATGGAAAAGAAACACTCTTGGGTAGATGGAGATAATTGTAAAGCACCTTGTTCAAATATCACAAATCCTATGACCTTCTGCACAGATGGGGAAGGTCTTAATATGTCTTTTGTAAGTGTGCAAGTCTTAACCTTGGCTTTAAAATGAGGGGAAGGCACTAGAGATACCTGTGTAGATATGGTTTCTTCTAGAGCATCATGGACAAGTGTAAAAGATCTAAGAGCCTCATAGGCAGGTAGTGAAATTTCACTACCTCCCTGTCTACTAATGAAAGTGGCATCTCCTTAGAGCATCATGGATAGGTGTATAAGGTATAAAATTCCCATGGGCAGGTAGTCGAATTTCTTGACCTCCTTGTGTACTAGTGGAAGTTCCAAGAAACTTTTTTTCAGATGGAAAAGTGGATAACAACTTCTGTATAGAATTTTCAGGTGTCATAGACAGCTTGATGGGCAAAACAGCTTCCATGGGGCCTTTTGAATATGAATTAGAACCCAGAGGATTTTTGGCATTTGAAAATTTCTAGAGACTTATGCTGGCATGAAGAAGGACCAACAGGCTTTTGTGTAGGGGGGTAAGAATCTATAGTATCTTGTTTAGTTGGGGAAGAAGGCTGATCCTCCTGAGGTGATAGGGAAGATTTAATAGTCTCCTATAAAGTTTGGGGCAGCTCAAATTTTCTGAATTTGGAGGGATGCTGAGGACCCTCTTCTTTAGAGTTCAGAGTGTTAACTGGTATGGTGTCCACTCTAAGTCGCCCTTTGAAAGATTGAGAAGGTCTCAGACTGCCTGTGGAAGATGCTGATGGTTCTAGTTCACTTCCTGTATGTGCAGAAGCGAAAGGCCTTTTGGAAGACTCAGGAATTTCTACCACGTCTTGAGTATGTATGGAACTCACAAGATCCTATTCTTGGAATGGCAAATATCCTTGAGCTCCTGGTGTAAGTGTGGACATTTTTCTCTTTCCTTGAGCATTTATTAGAGGTATGAGGCTCACTTGGGACATTGTGATTGCATGTATTTCCCTTTGGACTGAAATAGATGATGTGAGCACATTTCTTATTGGTAGAGGACTTTGAAAGGCCTCTTGGTTTCATGGAGAATGACTGAAATTCCCTTGGTCAGGAGGGTCAGGTCTCAAAATAACTCTAGTAGGAACAGATTGCATAGGACACTTTGGGGGGAAAGAGAAACATCTTTGGATGTCTTTCTGAGAAGACTTTGCTCTCTGCCCTGTTTTGGCAGCTGGCAAACATTTTCAACTCTGCTAGGGAAAGGATGTGGGACATGATACTTTTGGGACAAATCACTGACATTACCCTTGGGGGAAAAGGTTTAGAGCCCCCTTTATGTGACTTACACTCCTGTTGTAGGTCCTCTTGACCAGAGGGTTCTTCTCCAAAATGCTTTGGAAGAAAATTGGAAAGAAGAGAGTCATGTAGTGTAATGGATAACCTTTTGGAAAGCCTTCTGGAAGAGCAGGCATTATGATTTTACTGTCAGCACAAGTGAGTAGTCTTTGAGATGCCTGTGCAGATGTTCAATGTCCCATAGAGTATTGGAAAAATTTGGATAGTTCCATTACCTCTTGGCTGGATAAGGAAAGACCCTGAGCATTTTGGGGAGAATTAGGAGATCCCAGATATCCTTGGCTAGATCGGGAAGGGTGTAAGGAACCTTGAATGTTTGGAGAAATTTCCTGTCCATGTTGGCCAGCAGAAGAGTAGGCAGAAGATGCCCCAGGCACTGTGTGATCTTCTTTGAACTTTTTAATGGCATCTCCAGTACCGTGTTTGGAAGATATTACAGGCATTCAGGCATCCAACTGGTGAAAATCCATAGGTTCTTCACCCAGTGGACATAGGCTGGCTTCTTTTCACCTGTCTATGCATGGGCACAGCAGATGAGGCCACTCATTTTCTAGTGGAAGGCTGTAAAACAGATTGTCTGGTATCCCTGGTTAGAGGATTACTCGTGAACTCAGGAAACCTCAGAGGAAGTGTAACTGTCCATTTTATGTTCTCTTTTAGATCTTTCAGAGGGTCCAGGGTCCTGTTATTGGATGAATGCTTTATAAGAGCTTTGGGTTTCTGTAACTTTTCTGTAACATGAGATCAGGTTTTTTTTTTTTTTTTTTTTTTTTTGAATCTCTCGTCTTCATAGGGTTTTGGGCACCTGAACTTGTGCCGATTCTGTATATGGAGCCCTGGAGTCACAAAATCCCTCGAGTCTCTGCTGGCCAACTGCTTCCCCTGTTAATTTAAGGTGTAAAATCCAGTTGGGGGACAGTGAAGGGAGTCCAAGGCTATGGAGGCTGTGAAATCAGTTGCGGTAGGGTATCACTATTCTTTGGACTACACTTAAGGGTGTTCCAGGCACTGGAGGATGTGAAACCTGTGGTATGTGTTCATAGTGTCAAGTCTGGGCTGAGGCTCACTGCTATTTCTCCACATGTCTTGCTATTTGATCATTAAGGAAATTGTTCAAGTAACATTAAATAGATGACTGCCCCTTAAAGGGACAGTGAATGTACTTGGCAAAAGTGACTTGTAACAAGAAACGCTTATGCAGCATCCCTCCTGAGAATTGTGGACATATAAGAAGGCACATCACAAAGAATATAAGTTACAGTGGCCTCAGAAATCAAGTAAAGTTTGAGAAAGGCTGTCCTCAAGCCTTCTCAGGCCATTCCCGAGCCTAGATGATTGCTGTTCTCTTGCCTGCACAGGCCAATCTGGAGCGTGCAGTTTGGCTGTCCTCCTGTTTGCACTGGCCAGTCCTGAGCTACCTCATATTAGCAGGGCAATCATCCAAAATTTCTGAATGAGGAGGGACCCAGAGGACCCTCATCTTTAGGGTTCAGAGTGCTACCTGGTTTGGTGCCCACTCTAAGGGTTCATGACAAGGAATTGTTGAAGGCAAAGCATGGTTGGAAATTAAGGACATGGTGTTCTTAGGAGACTATGCTCTGAAGTCCATCTTAATCCAGGATAGATCCCTCTAACCTAAGGTCATCAGTGAGTGTTGCAGTGATGTTTGTTTCTGTCTCATAACTGAATGGGAAAGGCTTATCCATACCCTTGCTCCTCACAGGCTATGGGGCTAAACAAACACTGGCATATTTGCTAGGGAAAGAACAGGTGTTAATATTTGAATAGAACATAGAATGCATGCAATAGATATCACAGATATTATTTCGAATTTTAAATCTACCTCTCCTAGATAAATCTGTGATAACTGGATGCTGAAAGACATCTCTAAATTACTAAATAATACTTACTGCAATATCATTATTGTGCAATTAATATGCTATTGTTCAGAGAATAAGGGCAGAACTTTAGTAATCTCTTTATAGTACAAATGAAAGTTTTATTTCAAATACTTATATCTGTGTTTGACTAGATTCAGAACACAGACAAAGTTGGAATCCTGAAAATAGCACTTGTGGCCTTAAACAATTGCTTTGTCTGTCACAGTTAGTGAGTTAGGTTCCTATTACTTTTTCATATTTGGATTGCTTGTTGAAGGTCATATAATTCTCCTGAAGGACAACAGGCAAATGGCTCACATCAGTGGCAACACATGGACCATTCAGTTTGAGTCCAATGATGCAGCCGGTATATAGTTGCACAGAATGATTTATTAAACCCTTAGTTAAACTGATTCTTTGAGAGGTCATGTTTTATAGAAATTGATACACTAAGAAAGTGTAAAATTGAGGCTATAAGTGAAGATCCTTCTTTACTGACACAGAAACTTTGTTTGCCTGTTGCATACCTTGCCAGTTTTCTAAGAGCAGTTTTTGATCTTGCTGGATGAAAGGTGTTTATTTGGCTCCTCTCTTTGATTTTTCTGAAGGATTTCGGTTTCCTTTTGGCTACACAGCAATAAAGTCTTGCATCATTCAGAAACACAGGGGCACTTTCTAATATCTAATTATTTCCTTGTGTCATTGCCTCAATGCTATGCCATAAGTTCTTTCTTCTTGGAATTCCTGAATGCTTTAGCACCCCTTTTCTTTGTTTAACTCTAATTTATCTCAGTAGTTTATATTTAAAAGCCATTTACTGTCAGAATATCCACTCATTTCCTACAATAGGGGGTAACTTGTATTCTGGATAATTCTGTATTCACTGTGCTTTTCTGAATTTCCAGTTGGTCTTTTTACATCTTTGAAAACATTAAATTTAAGTACCAGAATAATCCTGCTAGGCATGAAGAACTTGCTGCATGGTAAAATGGGTAGGAAATTATAAGTATCAATTCAGATAATATATACCTATTGAGAATTAGCTTCACATTTCTAATGTCCGAACAAAATAGCTTTCTTAATTTAAGTTACAGTTGCTATGTTTCACTCAGATAATCTATAAAGGCAAAATGAGTAGTGGTTTATAAATGAAGAAATGTCTGCATTAAGCATGATAATATTGAAAAGAAATTACAATTTTTCACTTTGAAATTAAATCTCTGAAGATGATAACTTAACTTGTGTTTGGAAAAGATTTCTGTGAATTTTTAAAAATATCATTATTAATATCAGTAGTATAAAGTTGTTCAAACAAAATGACTTTTATTCATTGTAAATTTAATAACGAAAATAACTGAATAGTAGGTTTGTAGCATTTGACACAGTAATTAATATTCTTTAATAAAGCTTTTAAATTCTGTTCATTTTCTTTGTCAGAGTACAAAGCAATAAGATTCCTTAGAGCATTTTCACAAATATGCTTTTATTGGTTTAACTTATTGCAATGTGTAATAGAAAAATCCACTGTTGTCTTGGTGATTTCCAAATTTATTCTGTCTGTCTCTGTCTCCATCTCTGTCCAAGTCTCCATGTCCATCTCTCTCTCTCTCTCTCTCTCTCTCTCTCCCTCTGTGTGTGTATGTGTGTGTGTGAGTGTTTGTGTGTGTGTAGAATGGCTGAGACAGAATGGGGGTGAATCTCAATGGCATGTATGTATAATGTTTTTTCATGTATGAAGCTGTACATATATATCATATGTACACACACACAAACACACACACATATATATATGTGTATATGTATGTGTGTATATGTGTATAATGTATATATATGTATATGTATTGATGTATATGTGTATGTATATACATATACACAAACACATACACATACACATACACATAAACACACACACACACACACACACACACACACACACACACATAATTTTAGTAAAAGGAAAAGTAGCTTGCCACAGACAAACCTCACTTAGGTCCTCGATCCATTGGCATAACTTGGGTTCTGGGTACCGGTAGGCAAGGATTAGCCAAGAAGAGGGGCTGAGAAACTGACACGACCAAACAGAGGGTTGATCTGAATGTAATTTGTCTCAAAGCGAGCACTAGTCTTATAAGTGACTTTTACACAAAATAGAGGAATGCCTACAAAGGACTGGGAGGGACCAATTGGGATAGAATTCAATGTTAACAACTGTGATTACAAGCAGCCCCCCTCCAAGGTTTGCTTAATCTTAGAAGCAATAGGCAAGAGTCTCATGCCCTTACAATGGTTCCTCTTCTAGTCTATCATATAGTACCCCTCCACCCTAGGCCATTGTAAATTCCTGTGCATGGTTGAAACTCAACTATCTATAGTTCTAAGTATCTATTCTGCTTGATCCTTATAACATAACATTCCTTATTTCGAGATAATGGTAAATTCTTGCATATGGTAGTTTGTCCTGAGATTTCTAACTCTATGTAGCAGTTAGAAATGCCTGATTTCTTTCACTGTCTCTCTTACAATACTAGAGGTTAATCTGAATGTACCCAAATAGGCAGCATCCTTACTGAATTCAAAGACCATGGTTTGCTCAAGGACTGCCTAGGAGAGGAATTTATATGTGTGGAATCTAACTTAGCAATATGTCAAAACCAATCCTTAGAGGCACTTACAATAAATCAATATTAAGAGAAAGCACACAGATCCATTTACCGACTAAAGCAAGGGCACTGGAGCATTCATTATACATGTTGCCATGAATACAGGAGACTAAATTTCCATGAATTTTTCGCCTCAGGACCATGTCTAGGCTTTTTGGCCTGTCAGGTGGGTCACTACTCGTGTGTTTGTAGCAGTTGCTGAAATCAAGGCATGGAGGAAAATAGATGGAAGGAGAGTGTTTTGTTAGGTGAGTTAACATAGATTTGGAATGAGGGTATTAACATAGGTTTGCTCTCATACGGGTTTGAGATCATTTTTATATATTTTCATGCATGTGTGTGGTTGAGTGATATTATTATCTAGGAGAAAGATAGAAAACAAAGTAGAATACATATCATAAAAAATATAAAATGGTGTATAGCAATTGCTGTATTATTGCCGTGATAAACCATTATTACCAAGACAACTAGTAGAAGGAAAGCTTTTTTTGTCTTATCATTCCAGAGAGATAAGATTTCGTCATGATTCCACAACTCAGCCCTGAGGCAGAGCTGGGGCTCCAGAACTCCTTCCACATACAAAGATACCTTGACTACCAGATCTGTCATAGCCAAGCTCACAGATGAGATACCCCTTGCAGCAATACCTGGACTACCTGGGACCTCCAGGGTCCCTGTGCAGGCAAAACCTATTTGTCTTGCCCTGCTACAGACACATCTTCTTTTTGGCCCACTTCTTGGCCTGTGCCAGAGCCACTTTTCCAGATCCCATCCCACAACCCTAGACAGCCTGATTCCTGGTAGCTGAATCCCAACCAGTACACAAGCTCATACAAGGAACAGGATCCAGTCAGAAACAATAAGCCAAGTTAAAATCTGAGATAAACAGATATCAAGAGGCAAGTGAAAAATTGGAAAAGACCCAAAAAAACACTGAAAGCTTTAAAAAATCAACAAAACCCTAAAAAAGAAAACTATATACATTTAAATTCTAAAACTAAGAACATAAAACACTAACAAAATATCCCAAAATTAAAAAAAGACAAACACATTTCTAGAACTCTAAAAAGAGCCCCCCCCAAAAAAACTAAAACCTTTAACAAACCCATAAGCCAAAAAGAAACAAACAACAGCAACAAAACAAAACAGATAGAAGGTTTAAGAAAAATCCTAAAATTCTTTAAAAGCCCTAAAAAATCCTAATAACCCAAAATACCTTAAAATCCATATGAATTCAAGAAACATCCAACCCCCCAAAAAATAAACCCCAAAAAACCCTAAAACCCCCCAAAATCCAAAATTATTTTAAAAATCATAAAAAACTAAAACCCTACATAAAGTCCCTAAGTCATTCAATCCCCCCTAAAATTGTAAAAACTCTAAAATACTTATAACACCATAAAGATACCTAAAACCTTAAAAATAGGAAACCCTCAAAAACCTTAGCATCTTTAAACAAACCCTAAAAAAGCCCTAAAAAGCTTTCTAAAATAACCTAAAGTGCTTTATATTTAGTATATTTTATCTATCTACCTATCTACCTCTCTACCACTCAGCCTATCTTATCTATCTCATCTATCTCTTCTATCTCATCTATCTATCCATCTATCTATCGATCTATCTATCTATCTATCTATCTATCTATCTATCTATCTATCTATCATCTATCCATCCATCCATCCATCCATCCATCCACCCATCCATCCATCTATCCATCCATCCATCCATCCATCCACCCATCTATCTGAGAGTATCTTGCATGGATGACAAAGATGCTATGATCTCTTTGGTGACAGGTGTTATATCTGAATGGTTTTGCATACATGGCCATGTTTATAATTTGTCCTCGGCAAAAAGTCCAAGATCTTTAGGATCAGATGGTGAATAACCTAAAGCCTCTTTTTCCAAACAGGGTTTTTGGGTTTCTTGTGATAAAAAGGAAGTGTCTGAAGGTCATTGTGCAGGTGGTGATAGTCCTACTATACCATGGGCATACAGAGAAAGTCTCTGAGGAAAAAAATCCAGGTTGTATCACTCAAATCCAATTGGACAGATAAAGGAAACCCTAGACTCACTATGGTAGATAGTGAAATTTCCAAAGCTCCTGGTGAAACATTCGCTATTCCTGGCTTGCTTTTTGTACATGACAAGCTTCCAGATTTTCCTGTAGAAGACAGGCATGGGCCTACAACTTCTAGAATAGATAAAGAAGGTTCTGATTCACTTGAGCAGATGAGGGCATTGTCAAAGATTCTAAGGCAGATGATACAGGTCATAGTGTTCCCTGTCCAGATAAAGAAATTACCATGACTCCTTTGGAAAAATGAGTAGATCCTGAAGCATCTGAAGCATATGGATCTGTTTGTTGGACCACTTGTGGAGTAATCAAATAATAATTTGGTCTGTAGCATGAAGTTTAAGACCCCTCTGTAGGTTTAGAGTGATTATGTGTAAATGAATGGATTCAAAATGCTTAAGGAAAAAAGTGAGGAACTAAGATGGACAGAAATTGCAAGTTACACTGGTGAGTCACTGCATATCACATGTCCTGGGGTAGCTGTTGAAAATGATTGTCCACCTGATGCAAATGATGAATATCCTAGAGTCCCCTGGGGAGATGGCAAAGGTTCTATAGAGCCTTATGCAGTTCCTGAAATACTCAGAGGTCCTTGGATAGATCTAAAAGTCCTTGCTTTATTTGGAGCAGGGTCAGTATATCCCTGACACAGCTGGGAAGTTGGTGAGTCTTCTACTGTATAGTATGTAGATGTGGACTGAGTTCCTATACCTTGTTTATGTAAAGAAGGATTTAAAAGCCTTTGGAACATGTAGAATCTTGGGTAGACCTTTGTGGACATGTGGAGAGACATAAGGTCTCCTGTGCAGAGAGGCAGGGACTCACACCTCCAAGAGGAGAATCTGAAGATGCTGGAGTCCCTTGTTCTGAGGAGGAAAGACCTAGAGAATTAGAAGAACATTCATATCATTGGTATGTATTCATCACTGCCTATGATGAGATAGAAAGTTTCAGAGGCCCCTGGGTAAATTTCAGAGGTGCTAGATACCCTTAGCCAAATGGGAAAGTCTCTGCACATCCTTGGGTAGAATATGAATGTCTAAAAGTTTTTGGAGGTGATGGTGGCAAAGTTCATAGAGTCACTGAAGTTGAATGAGAAGGTTCTATATCCTCTATCACTCCAGGCAAATGCCCTAAACTACTCTGTGAGTCTTTTTTTTGTGTGTGTGTCAATATCCATGTGAAACCTGTTGAATTTTCCAGATTTATATGGTTGAAGAAAAAATAACTTTGTATGTGCAAAGTTCCCTCTTCTGTCCTGAAAATTTTCTTGGGCTTTTGAAAAGATGGAAAAGCTTCTAAAACCACATAGGTACAATATGCTCCTGAACACCTAGTAGAGGTGTGAAATGTCCTCCATATGATGGTGAAGGACAAATGGATACTTGACATTTCTGACTAGGTGGGGAAATTCCAGTGTTCTTTGGGAAAGCTGGAAATCTTTATGCAAAATGTTAGTAAGTTGGAAAAAATCCCATATCTGTTTGCAAAGAAGTTGGAGCATTCAAACTATTTTGAGCAGATAAAACATTTTGTGCAGTCCCTTGTTTAGATGTGGACAGTTTTAGAGACATTTGGGTAGAACAGAAATGTCCAAAGGCCTCTTGGGAAGATGAAGAACTTAGAGTTCCCTGTGAAGCTAAAGAAACTCACAGAGGCCTCTGATCAGATGACACAGATTCTGGTAGCACCTGAGTATATTTGGTAGACCCCAAAGGTCCTGGAGTGGGAGGCAAAGTTCTCACAGTCTGCACAGTGTGCCCAGACAAAGAACTTTGCACAGGCAAATTTCCAATTGCAACTGTTCAGATATGTACTTCCCTACTATGGCTTGTGCAGATAAAGAATGCCCCTCTGTGGCCTGAGCAGATGTGGAATACCCTATAGTACTTTCTTTAGATTTAGTCACTTTCAGACACCTTTCTTCTGATAGACAAGAATCCCACAGTTCCTTACTCAGATCTCAAAGATGATGGTGTCATTGTAGCTATGTAGTAAGATTCAGATGCAGTCCAGCACATCTGTAAGTGTCTGAAGTCTCTCGGAAAGATGGAGCATATTCATTTGTTTCTGATATAGCTGGGCAAGGAGCTGAATTCAGTAGAGCCCTGTCAGTAGGCCTTGAGTGATGTGTCATTGCCTGGGCTGAGATGGAAAGTGCCAGAGGCCCCAGGGCTGATTGCAAATGTCCTAGAATTTCTGGACCAGATGGAAATATTTCTGCACCACCTTTAGGAAAAGATGAATGTCTACCAGGTTCTTGAGGTGATGGTGGCAAAGTTCATAGAATTGGCAAAGCAGATGGAGAAGTTTCTATATCCTTCATTACTTGAGGCAATGGGCCCACAGTAGTCTCTGTGTCTTTACATTGTCCCATTCCCAATATCCTTGTGGATTCTGCCAAAGGTTCTACATACCTTTGGATGGATGACAAAGAAATTTGCATAGTCAAAGTTCTCTTTGCAGCTGTGGGACATTCCTTAGACTTTAGAGAGGTCAGAAAATATCCTTGAAACTCTGGACTAGAAAGAGGGTGATCCTGAGTACCTAGTACAGATGATGTGTATGTTACATCTCGTGATGAATGATGAAATGGATTTTTGAGATTTCTGGCGAGGTAGGAACAGACCAATGAACCTTGAAAAAGCTGGGGATTTTTGTCCAAAATGTTAGAAAGAGGAGAAAATCTCATAGCTTCCTGGCAATATGTTGGATGATGCACAGTCTTTGGAGAAGATGTCACAGTTTCTACAGACCCTAATTTTGATGTGGACTGTTTTAGAGACCCTTGCTCAGAAAGGGATATTCCAAAAGCCTCTATGGAAGACGAAGAGCCTAGAGTTCCCGTTGAAGTTAAATAAATTCCCAGAGGCCTCTGATCAGATGACAATGACTCTGAGACTACAAGAGTCACTTGTGTAGACCCCAAAGGTCCTGTAGTGGTAGCCAAAGTTTCCAAGTCTGCTTTGCAGACATGGACTTTCATACTGTGGCTTGTGCAGATAAAGAATGCCCCATAGTATCCTGAGCATAAGCATACAACCCTATAGATGTTTCTTTAAATTTAGTCCCTTGTTCAGATAAGCAAGTTTCCACAATTCCTTGTTCAAATCTTGAAGATGATTGTGTTACCGGTAGTGATGTAGTAAGATCCAGATGCAATCCAGATCTTTTGGAACTTTCTGAAGTCCCTTGGGTAAATGGAGAATATTCATTTCTTTCTGAAACTGCTGGGGAAGAAGCTGAATGCAGTACAACCCCATTGGCAGATCCTGAGTTATGTGTCATTGTCTGGGCTGAGATATAAAGTGTCAAAGGCCCCTGGATTGATTGCAAAGGTACTAGATTCCCTAGACCAGTTGAGAGCATTTCTATACCTCCTTTAGGAAAAGATGAATGTCTCACAGGTTCTCGAGGTGATGGTGACTAATTTCCTACAGTAGGGAAAGCAGATTTAGAAGATCTGGCATCCTTCTTCACTTGAGGCAAAGGGTCCAAAAAAGTCTCTGTGTGTTTACATTGTCTTAATTCCAATATACCTATGGAATCTGACAAAGGTAATGGATTCCTTTGAATGGATGACAAAGAACTTTGAAAATGCAAAGTTTCCATTGCAATTGTTAAGTTTTTCTTGTGCCCTTGAGAAGTAAGCAAAAGTATTACAGCTACTCGAGTAGGTATTATATGCCCCTGACCATCTGGTGCAGATAGGTAGTGTTCTGGATAACCTGGCAAATATAAAAATTTCTTCTGATTTTTCTGGCTAGAAAGGAGAGGTTCATTAGTGTGGGGAACATGATGAACATTGTATGTTGAGCACATGGAAAAAATTTGAGAGCCCTCTAGTGTGTAGATTGATATTTGAAAGACTTTGTTAGAGATGCAGAGTACCTACAGGTTCTTGTTTGGGTGTGAACACAGACTCTTGGACAGATAGGGAAGTTCCCAGAACCCTTTGTACAGATGGTCATGATCCTACCATTCCCTCTGCAGGTAAGGAAATTCCCAGAAGTACTTGGTAAGATGGAAAAATTCCTATTTCCTGCTTGTCACTTTCTTTATAACCTGGGCTGGACAACAAAAGTTGTTGAACTCCCTGGGCAGCTATGGGCTGTCCCAAAGTAGATTCTTGATTGAGGTAAGCTTGTCCATTCACCTGAGTAGATGGTGAGAACAATGGAGAGATTTATGCTACAAGAGTTGCTTGTGAATACAAGTTGTCACAGTTTCTTTTCATAGATGGTGGAGGGGATTGACATGCTTGTATTGGTGAGGAATGTCCAATAGGCTTTGGGACTTGTAGCAATGTTCCTGTCATCCATAGGACACATGAATACATTCCCAAAGAACCTGAGACGAAAGAAAAATGTTAATGAATACACTTGGCACACTCTGATGTTCCCAGAATCTTTTGGGAAGATGATGACTGCTGGATAGACTGTTGAGCATATAGTGAATGGCCTAGACATGCCTCAACAGATATGAAAATTTGGTAGACTTCAAAGGTGCTAGATCCCTTGGGACTTCTAAAGAATTCTCCTGAGATCATTGGTCAGGTTGTGAATATCCTGTATGACTTGAGGGATGTGGCAAAGGGCCTGTAGTACTTTGGAATATTGGTGAGGTATCCTGAGATTCTACCATGTTGACTAGTTCCCTCGCTTCTGTTGGAAAGATGCTGAATGTTCTAGAAACCCCGGGAATCGTCAGCAAAAAATCCAAAGTTTCCTGGACAGGTATAGAATATTCTGGAACTGCTTGTTTACATCTCACAGTTGTTGGAGTACCTGATGTAATTAGTGGAAATTTCTGAGCACATGGTACAGAAGACAAAGGTTTCACAGTCACTTGGGAAGATAACAATGTTTTTTTTTTGTTGTTTGTTTGTTTTGTTTTGTTTTTGTTTTTTGTTTGTTTGTTTTTCTTTCTTTTTTTTTTTTTTTTTTTTTAGTTTTCCTGGTGGATGAAGAATTTTTTTCAGATGGAGATGTTTCTGACTTCCTAGGTTCAGATTTGGGAGGTCACATAACCTCTGTAGAAGGCAGAGGATTTGTAGTCCCATGGAAAGATGGCAAGGTATCTAGAGATTCTACCATGTGTGACAAGTACCATAGCTTCTTTTGGAAAGGTGCTGAATGCTCTTAGAATTCCTGAGATAGAAGTAAAAATCCCTCCTTCACCTGGACAGGAACAGAATCTTCTAGAGGCCCTTGGTTACATCTGACATTTGTTAAAGTTCCCGTCATTGTGCATGGAGGTTTCTGAGCATGTGTTGCAGTTGATGAAGGTTTCACATTCCCTTTGGAAGATAACAATGTTTTCTTAGTCCCCTGGTTAGATGGAGAAGATGTAAGAACCTCTGTATCAAATGGTAGATGTCACAGGGTATCTTACAAAAATAGAGAACGTGTAGAAGACTTCCCCCCAAAAAAAAAAAAAAAAAAAACTGAAAATTTTCTCAGGTCCTGGTTCAGATGGTGAATTTTTTAGGGCTTAGTTTCAGATTTGGGTAGTCCCATAGCCCCTCTAAGAGACAAAGAATGTTTCTCAGTTCCTTGAGTAGATGGAAATATTTGAGCCTTCCCATGAGCATGTTGAATAGATCCTAAAGCCCTTGTATTACTTTGTGATGGTTCTACAGTCCCCCGTGGTGATATAGACTGTCACAGAATGTCTTATTCTGATTTGTATTTTGTACCTTTCCTTGTGGGATGATATAAAGACTCTAGTGTTCCTTGTGCCAGTGATGACATTTCAACATTTCTTTGCAAATGGAAATACCCTAGTGTAGATATTGAAGAATGCAGAGTCTGTTTATAAGGTATGTAAGTGGGCAACATGCTCTTGGGTAGACAAGAAAGTTTCCACAGTCCCTTGGTCATTTGTTGAACATTTCAAGGTATTTTGGATAGAGATGTTGTGGGACTCACCTGAGGAATAGTTGTAGCTTTTGATGTTTTTTTTTTGTTTGTTTGTTTTTTTTTCAGCAGGACATGATGCAAGTATTACCTTTTAACAGAATTTCTGAAGTGTCCTATTTCAGAAGGATCAACAATTAACCTGTTTTTTTTGTTTGATTGTTTGTTTTTTTTTTGTTTTTGTTTTTTTGTTTTTTGTTTTTTTTTAATTCCTAGAAACTGGATGCCTGTGGATCACTTTGGTAGAGGGCAAATGTCTACTGCTTTCAACCAGACAAGACAAGGAAAATAAACACTCTAGGGTAGATGGAAATAATTGTAAAGCACCCTGTTCAGATATGATATACATATGACCTTTTGCACAGATGGTGAAGGTCTAAATTTCCTTGTGTATATGTACAAGTCTTGACAATAGCTTCAGAATTAGGAGAAGGCCCTAGAGATACCTGCGTAGATGTGGCCTCTCTTAGAGCTTCATGGACATGTGTAAAAGGTCTAAGAGCCTCATGGGCATTTAGTGAAATTTTTAGACCTCCTTGTGTAACAGTGGAAGTTCCAAGAAAATTTTCTTCAGCTAGAGAATTGGATAACAACTTCTGTGTAGATATTTCAGGTGTCATAGACTACTTGATGTGCAAACAGGTTACAAGGGCCCTTTGGAAGATGAAGTAAAATCCAGAGCTTTTTCAGGCATTTGGAATATATTATGGAGACTTGTGCAGGCATGGAGAAGGACCAACAGCCCTTGTGCAGGTGGATAAGAATGTGTATTTGGAGAAGAGGGCTGATCCTCTTGAGAGATAGAGAAGTTCTCATAGTCTCCTGTGAAGTTTGGGGAGGTCATATGAATTCTTGTGCACAGGTAGAATACAAGGAATTCCCTTCTTTGGGCTGTACAGGATGCTACAGACTCTTGTGCGTGCAAATCACATCCGATAGCACCATGTTCACATAGGATTGGATCCAGACCCTTCTTTACAGATGGAATCTGTCCTAGAACATCTTTTGAAGATGTATCATATCCATGAGCCATTTCTAAAGATGGGACTGTGGCTAGAACTCTCTTCTGTAGATTTATCCTGTCCTACAGTCCCTTTATGTGATAGAGTATTATGCAGAGACTCCTGTACAGGTTTTGGAAATCCTAGAAACTTGGACATATATGGGGAATTCTTCACAGCCTCTAGTGTGCCCAGTGGCAGCTGAGAGGGTGATATCCTCTTAGTTGTGTATTCTACGACAAATATTGAAATTGTTTAGCTCACTGGAAGTGTTTTGGAATAATCTCTCAGGTGTTTGGGGCCTGCTGACAAATCAAGAGGGCTCTTTTGGCTGATAAGAGATATCTGAATAATTCTTGATCAGATCAGGACTTTCTGAAGACCCATTGTTTGGACAGAGCATCTTTCAGTCTTCTACTAGAATGACAATGTTTGTGTCACATTTCATAGCAGGAGAATGATATAATCTTCCTTTCTGTGGTAGAGAAAACTTAAGAACTGTCTTTGAATCTGTTCCATAGAGGGGGATAATCTTCTTGGCCCCCTGACAGAATGAGAATTTATCATAACCCCTGGGGAAGTTGCCTATGGTTCTAGTTCACTTTGTGCAGAAGTAAAGTAGAGTCCCTTTGGAGGACTTAAGTGATTCTACCACATCTTGAGTATGTGTGGAACACTCAAGTGCAATTCCATGAATGGCAAAGTACTTGAGCTCCTTGTGGAATTTTTTTCTCTCTGCTTGGGCAGGTATGAGCTGTGTGAGGCTCACTTAGGAAGTTGTGCATTTAATTCCCTTTTACTGTAAGAGATGACATGAGCCCATTTTATAATGATAAATGACTTTGAAATCCCTCTTGGTTTAATAGGGGAGTTTTGAAACCCCCTTGTTCAGCAGGGTCCGCTCTCAAACTCATTTTACTAAAAGCAGATTGCATATGGCACTTTGGGGGAGAAAGGGAACATCTTTGGCTGTCATTTTGAGAGGACTTAGCTCTCTGCCCCGCCTTGGCATCTGTCAAACATGTTGAATTCTCCTGGGAAGAGGAGGTGGGACTTGATGCATTAGGGACTAATAAGACATCACTGACATTACCGTTAGGCGAAGAAGGTTTGGAGCCCTCTTTGTCTGATGGGGCCTGTTGCTTGACAAGAGAGTTCTTCTCCAAAATGCTTTGGAGGAGAATTGGAAAGAATACAGTTATGTAGGGTAGGGAACAAACTTTTGAACTCCTTCTGGAAGAGGAGGCATTTATGAATTTCTTTTAAGCACACGTGGGAAGTCTATGGGATGCCTGGGCAGATGTGCAATGTCCCATAGAGTCTTGGAAACTTTGCGTTAGTTCTCAAAACTTTTTGGTGCATAAGGACCTGCCCTGAGAATTTGAAGATCCCAGATCTCCTTGGTTAGATTGGGAAGGGTGTAGGGAACCTTGAATGTGTGGGGAAATTACCTGTCCATGTTGTCCAGCAGACGATGGCCCAGGCACTGTGTTATCTTCTTTGAATTTGTGACTGGTATCTCCAGCCCTGTGTTTGGAAGATGCTGCAGGCACTCTGGCACCCGACTGGTCAAAATCCCTAGGTTCTTCAAACCCAGTGGACATAGCCTGGCTTCTTTTCACCCATCTATGCATGGACACAGCAGATGAGGCCACTCATTTTCTGGTGGAAGGTGGTAAAACAGATTGTCTGGTACCCTACTCAGTGGGTTACTCATGAACTCAGGAAACATCAGAGAAAGTGTAACTGATCATTTTTTTTTTGTTCTCTTTTAGCTCCTTCAGAGGGCCCAGGGTCGTGTAAATGGCTAAACGCTTTATAAGAGCTTTGGGTTTCTGTAGCTCGTCTGCAACATGAGCATCAGATTTTTTTGAATGTGTGGTCTTCATAGGGCTTTAGGCACCTGAACTTGTGCCGTTTCTGTATAAGGAGCCCTGGAGGCACAAAGTCCTTCGGGTCTCTGCTGGTCAAATGCTTCCCCTGTTGGCTTAAGGTGTTAAATACAGCTGGGGGTCAGTGAAGTGGGCCCCAGGCTATTCCCCGATTGGGGTAGGGTATCACCTTTCTTTGGGCGACACTGAAGGCAGTACCAGGCTCTAAAAGCAGGGAAACCTGTGGTCTGTGGTCATAGGGTCAAGTCTGTGCTGAGGCTCGCTGCCATCTCTCCACATGTCTTGCCATTTAATCATTAAGAAAATTGTTCAAGAAACATGAAATGGGCGACTGACCCTTAAAGGGGCAAGGAATGGACTTGCCAATGGTGACTTGCAGAAAGAAACAATGAAGCAGCATCCTTTAAGAGTGATGCTCTCTCCTGAAAATTTTGGACATATCGTAAGGCAAATCGCACAGAATATAAGTAACAGTGGCCTCAGGAATCAAGCAAATTTTGAGAACGGCTGTCCACATGCCTTCTCGGGCCTGTCCCGAGCCTAGATAATGGCTACCCTCTTGCCTGCACAGGCCAATCTGGAACCTGTAGATTGGTTGTCCTTGTTCTTGCACTGGCCAATCCTAGGCTGCCTCACTTTGCAGTTCTGCTTCAGGTAGCACGGCAATCGTCCAAAGTTTCTGAATGAGGAAGGACCCCGAGGACTCTCTTCTTTAGGGTTCAGAGTGCTACCTGGTCTGGTGCCCACTCTAAGGGGTCATGACAAGGAATTGTTGAAGTCAGAGCATGATATGAAATAATGGACATGTTCTTAGGAGGCTGTGATCTCAAGTCCATTTTAAACCAGGATAGATCCCTATAACCTGTGGTAGTCAGTGAGATTTTCAGTGACGTCAGTTTCCATCTCATAAATGAATGGGTAAGTTTTATCCATACAATTCCTCCTCAGAGGCTATGGGGATAGACAAACACTGGCATACTTGCTAGGGAAAGAACTGGTGATAGTATTTGAATAGAGCAAAGAATGCATGGAATTGATATCACAGATATTATTCTGTATTTTAAAAACGAACTCTCCTAGATAAATTTGTGACAACTGTGAGTCTAACTGGATGCTGAAAGACATCTCTGAATGACTAATACTTACTGAAATATTACTGTGCAATTAACATGTTATTGTTCAGAGAATAAGGGCAAAACAGTAATCTATTTATAGTACAGATGCAAGTTTTATTTCCAATATTTTAACTGTTTTTGACTAGATTCAGAACACAGACAAAGTTGGACTCCTGAATGTAGCACTAGTGGCCTTAAAGAATTGTTTTGTCTGTCACAGTTAGCAAGTTGGGTTCTTATTCATTTTCATATTTGGATTGCTTGTTGAAGGTCATATAAATCTCCTGAAGCACAACAGGATAATGGCTCACATCAGTGGCAACACATGGAAAATTCAGTTTATGTCCAATGATGCAGCTGGAATATAGTTGCACAGGATTGTTTATTAAACACTTAGTCAAGCTGATTCTTTGAAAGGTCATGTTTTATAGAAATTGGTACACTGAGAAAGTGTAAAATTGAGGCTATAAGTGAAGATCCTACTTTACTGACACAGAAACTTGTTTTGCCTGTTTTGTACACTTTGCCAGTTTTCTAAGAGCAGTTTTTGATCTTGCTGGATGAAAGGTGTTTATTGGCTCCTCTCTTTGATTTTTGTGAAGGATTTCTGTTTCCCTTTGGCTATGCAGCAATAAAGGCTTGCATCATTCAGAAACTCAGGGACACTTTCTATCAACCAGTTATTTCCTTGTGCCATTGCCTCAGTGCTATGCCATAAGTTCTTTCTTCTTGGAATTCTTGAATGCTTTACCACCCCCTCTCTTTTTTTTAACTCCAACTTATCTCAGGAGTTTATATTTAAAAGCTATTTGCTGTCAGAATATCCACTCTTCTCCTACAATCTGGGGTAACTTGTATTCCTGGCTAATTCTGTATTAACTATTCTTATCTGAATTTCTAGTTGGTCTTTTGCTATCTCTGAAAACATTGAATTTAAGTAACAGAACAATCCTGCTAGGCATGAAGAACTTGCTGCATGGTAAAATGGGTAGGAAATTATATGTACCGATTCAGATAATATACACCTTTTGAGAATTAGCTGTGCAATCTTAATGTCAGAACAAAATAGCTTTCTGGATTTAAGTTACTGTTACTATGTTTCTTTCAGATAATCTATAAAGGCAAAATGAGTAGTGGTTTATAAATGGAGAAATGCTTGATTTAAGCATGGTGATATTGAAAAGAAAGTTCAATTTTTCACTTTGAAATTAAATCTATGAAGGTGATTACTTGACTTATGTTTTGAAAAGTTTTCTGTGAATTTTTCTAAATATTGGATATGTTTTTAAACATATCATTATTAATAACAGCATTATAATGTTGTTCAAATAAAATGACTTTTATTCATTGTAAATGTAATAATGAAAATAACTGAATAGGTTTGTAGCATTTAACACAGTAATTAATATTCTTTAATAAAGCTTTTAAAATCTATTCCTTTTCTTAAGTTTATTCTCTTACATGAACAAACAACTGAATGACCAGGAAAGACATAAGACCAAGTCTTTTTGTAAACTAAATTAATATCTTTTGACATTTGGCATGTTAAAAGCTTGACACTGGAAGTCAGTCAAACAAAATGTTGGTTTGGATATTTAATAGGGCCTTGGTGTACTTTCGTTTTCATGACTGGAGCTGTATTGATGACACCATTGTGCTTTTATGCTATTTCTCCTAGCAGAGTTTTGTGGGAACAGTAAGACACTCTTGTTTGTCCTGTCTTAATGTTTTCTTACAATTTATCTTCTTATGACTCCTCCTCATCCCTTCTCTCTTTCTCTCAGTCTCTGTCTTTCTGTTTTTCTGTGTCTCTGTCTATCTTTCTCTGTCTCTCTGTCTCTGTCTCTGTCTCTCTCTCTCTCTCTTTCTCTCTCTCTCTCTCTGTGTGTGTGTGTGTGTGTGTGTGTGTGTGTGTGTGAGTGTTTGTGTGTGTGTAGAGTGGATGAGGGAGAATGGAGGTGGATCTTAATGGCATGTATATATAATGTTTTTTCATGTATAAAGCTGTACATATATGTAAGTGTATATGTTCATGTGTGTGCATGTGCATGTACAGACCACATGTTAAAGCTGTGTAATTTGATGACTTTCACTCTGTTTACTGAGCCGGGTTTGGGTTGTCTAGCAAGGCAGCTTGACCCAGGATTTCCAGTCTTCCTCTGCTCAGAGTATAGGTGAGCAGACACACTCACTCACCACTGGGTACTGGGTTATCTGAACTCTTTTCCTCACATTTGTGTGGCAAGCACAATATCCCCTTAACTATTTCCCAGCTCCTATTATTTTTAAAAAAATGTTATTAGGAATTGGCTTTTACTTCCTTTATTTCTTTCTCAGCAAGTTCATTGATGGCATATATAAATATGTTGATTTTTTAATGTGACTTTGTATCACTCCAATTTGCTGAAACTGTTTGTATATAAGTTTTCTGTTGAAATTATTAAAGACAGGATTGCATTTTCTACAAATGGGGATCAATTGACTACTTCCTCTCCCATATGTATCCATGGTGGTATGTAAACATGGGCAGCACTGTGTAAATTAGTACACTGGTTTTCAAAACTAGACTTATGAGATAGTCTAGCTGTCACACACCAAGACAAATACTTAAAGATCCCACGTCCTACATTTGATATATGTTCAATGCATGTTTATTGCAATATTCACAATAGCTAGGAAATGGAACCGTTTCTTTTCCATTATGAACTTAATAGATGAAATGTGGTATATAGGGCCGGTGAGATGGCTCAGTGGTTGAGCGCTCTGACTGCTTTTCTGAAGGTCCAGATTTCAAATCCCAGTAACTACTAGGTGGCTCACAACCATCCATAATGAGATCTAATGCCTTCTCCTGGGGTACCTGAATAGAGCTGGAGTGTGTATATATATATATATATATATATATATATATATATATATATATATATATATATATATATATATGATATAATTTTAGTCAACTGAAAGGTAGCTTGCCACAGACAAACCTCACTTGGGTCCTTGCTCCATGGGCATATCTTGGATTCTGAGTAAAGGTGGGCAAGGATTTAACAAGAAGAGAGGCTGAGAAACAGACAAGACACAAAGGAGTGTGGATCTGAATGTAATTTGTCTCAAAGGGAGCAATAGTCTTATAAGTGACTTTTACACAAAATAGAGGAATGCCTACAAAGGACTGGCAGGGACCAATTGGGATAAAATTCAATGTTAAAAACTGGGATCAAAAGTAGCCTTCCCTAAGGTTTGCTTAATCTTAGAAGTCATAGGCAATGGTTTTGTGCCCTTGCAATAGTTCCTCTTCTAGTCTATCATATAATACCTCGGGCCCCTAGGTCATTGCAAATTCCTGTGTATGTTTGAAGCTCAAATATCTATAGTTCTAATTATCTATTCTGGTTTCTTCTTATAACACAACCTTTCTTATTCCTAGATAATAGTAAATTCTTGCATATGGTAGTAGTTTGCCCTGAGAATTCTAACTCTGTGGAACAGATAGTAATGCCTGATTTCTTTCATTATCTCTCTTACAGTACTAGAGGTAAATCTGAATGTCACTGAATAGGCAGCATCCTTGGTGAATTCAAAGACCATAGTTTGCTCAAGGAATGCCTAGGACAGGAATTCCTAGGTGAGGTATCTAACTTAGCAATATGTCAAAATCAATCCTTAGAGGCACTTACAAAAAAGCAATATTAAGGGAAAGCACACAGATCCATTTACCGACTAAAGCAAGGACATTGGAACATTCATTATACAGGTTACCATGAATATAGGAGACTAAGTTTCCGTGAAGTTTTCGCCTCGGGACCATGTCTAGGCTTTTCGGCCTGTCAGGTGGGTCACTACTGGTGTGTTTGTAGCAGTAGCTGAAATCAAGGCATTTGGAGGAAAATGGATGGAAGGAGAGTGTTTTGTTAGGTGAGTTAACACAGATTTGGAATAAGGTAATTAACATAGTTTTGCTCTCATACGGGTTTGAGGCCATTTTTATATAATTTCGTGCATGTGTGAGGTTGAGTGATAGTATTCTCTTGCAGAAAGATAGAAAACCTAATATATTACTTATCATAATGAACATAAAGGGGAGTTAGCAATTGCTGTATTATTGCTGTGATCAACCACTATTACCAAGGCAACTAGTAGAAGGAAAGCTTTTTTTGTCTTATCATTCCAGAGGGATAAGACTTTATCATGATGCCACAACTCTTCCCTGCAGCAGAGCTGGTGCTCCAGAACTCCTCCCACATACAGAGATATCTTGACTACTAGGAGGTCTGTCATAGCCAAGCTCACAGATGAGATACCGCTTGCCACAATACTGTCCTACCTGGGACCTCAAGGGGCCCAGTGAAAGCAAACCATATCTGTCTTGCCCTGGTAGAGATACATTTTCCTTCTGGCCGAAAACTCGGCCTGGGCCAGAGCCACTGCTCCAGATCCAGTCCCACAACCATCGACAACTTTGATTCCCGGAAGCTCCACCACAACCAGTTCACAATCAGCTCGTTGGAGGAACAGGATCCAGTCAGAAACAATAAGGCCAGTAAAAATCTGAGATAAACAAATGGTGAGAGGCAAATATAAAAATTGCAAAAGACCCAAAAAACACTGAAAGTTTAAAAAAATCAGGAAAACCAAAAAAAGAAAAAATATATATATATGACCCTAAAGCCCTAACAAAATATACCAAATTTCTAAAAAATAAAATAAAATAAACAATGACAAACAAACAAACAAAACAAAAGCCTTAAAAAAATAGAAATTAAAAAAAAAATCCTAAAATCCTTTAAAAGCCCTAAAAGACACTAATACCCTAAAATACTTTAAAATTCAAAAGAAATCAAGAAACATCCATCCCTCTCCAAATATAGACCTCAAGAAAACCCTAAAATCCCAAAAAATCCAGAAATATTTTTAAATCATAAAAAACTAAAACCCTACATAAAATCCCTGTCATTCAAGCCCCCATCCTAAAAACTCTAAAATACTTAAAACTCCCTAAAAGACTCCTAAAATCTTAAAAAAGAAAACCCTAAAACACTTTAGAATCTTTAACCAAACACTAAAAGAGACCTAAAAAGCTTTTAAAATAACCTAAAATACTTTATATTTATCTATCTACCTATCTACCTTTCTACCTATCATCTACCTACCAACCTACCTAACTACCTACCTACCTACCTATCTTATCTATGTATCTTATCTTATCTATCTATATCTATCTATCTATCTATCTGTCTATCTATCTATCTATCTATCTATCTATCTATCTATCTATCTATCTATCTATCTATCTATCTATCTACCTATCTACCTATCTACCTATCTACCTATCTACCTATCTATCTATCTATATACTTTTTACGGTTTTTCAAGACAGTGTTTCTCTGTGTAATTCTGCCTGTCCTGGAAATCACTTTTTAGACAAGGCTGGCCTTGAAATCAGAAATCTGCCTGCCTCTGCCTGCCATATGCTGGGATTAAAGCCATTGGACATCACAGAAAGGAGACCCGAAAATACTTAAACAAACAAACAAAACAAAAAATAAAACAAAAATACAAAACAAAACAAAACAAAACAAACAAACAAACAAAAAAACAGGAACTCTAAAAAGACCATTAAAAATTCTAAAAACACTTTAAAAATGACCTAAAATTCCCCAAAATCTCAAGAACCCTAAAAAGACCTTAAAAATTGTAAAAGCAAAAAAAAAAACAAAACAAAACAGAAGAACAAAACAAACAACAACAACAACAACAACAACAACAACAACAACATGTCTTTAAAAAGTTGCCTGAAACACTGAGGAAACCCTAAAATTATTTTTTATATGAAAGAACCTTAAAAAAAAATCCTAAAAGACATAATTAAAACTTTACAAACCCTAAAGAAAAATCTAAAATTCTAAAGAGAACTCAAGAAGTCTTACTAAAAAACAAATGAAACAAAGAAACAAAATATAAAACAAACTAATGAAAAAAAACCTAAAACTCTAAAATAACCTTAAAAAAATAGAACCCCAAAAAAGACACTAAAAACCGCAATGCCCAAAAACCCTGTGTACTGTGGCATGAGAATAGGCACACACGAATATATTAAATGAACAAATGAATTTGAATAAATAAATACAAATATTTTGACTTTAGGCCATGTTTCTGCTATAAGCATTAAAGTTGGCAAAATCAGAGCTGGCAAGAAGGCTCAGCAAGTCAAATTTCTTTTTTTGCTCCCTGGCATCTGGATTTCAAGGACTGAATCCATATGGGAGAAAGGTAGAATTTCACTGAGTTATTCTTATACACAATAAACAAGCAAAAATAATCAATCTGTAATAATTAAGGCCAAATGTTGGCTATTGCATTAACTGTGGTGGAATTAGAACTGGTTATGCTATAAATGTTGCTGAATTCCAAATTGGTTGATGAATGAGTTTTACTGGGATTCCCCTTAAGTGTGAGGGGTTACTTACAGGAGCAGAAATGACTCAGGGACAGCTGCACCACCAAACCCACCCCACTATGGTCCACAAAAACGGGAACCTGGAGAATAGAGCAGACAGCTCAACAGGTTGGAGAGAATCCTTTCAATGTAGCTCAGTGGATCTAAACCTCTTCCAGGCAAGGTAGCTCCAGCTCCCTCTTGTTTCTGCTTCTTTCAGACAACTAGTCTCAACTTCACCAAGACTCTGTAAGACCCCCAAAGCTGGGCCTCCACTCAAGTCCCAGGATGAGCTGCCCAGCACCCCAAAGACTCAAGAGAAAACCACACCTAATGCAAACTGCAAGAGGTTTTATTATCAGGTAGCTGAGGAGGAACTCCTTCTGCCATGCAGGGCAGGGGAGTTTGACCCTGAGCAGTAACATTACAGGACTTTAACAGCTAGCTGAGGAATTGGAAGAAGTTGGAAGGAGAGTTGGCTATAGGTGGGGGTATAGTGGGGTAGTAGTCTGCACCTCCTCTCTATATCCATATCTTTGTAGGTCTTCCTACAATTATCGCATCTCTGGCTGTAAGGCACAGAAACAAAAAGCCTTTTGCTGGCAATAGAATACAAAGAGCTTCTTTCTGATGTTTATTTAGAGATCAAGGGAAAAAAAAAAGGTTGGGAAATGTCCAGGGGCTCTTCCTTCCAGGGATAAATGCTATAAGACAGGGTCTCACATACCCTACTCCTTCTAGTAAATAGTTCTAATATTAGAACTAGGAAAATTAAACCTCTGGCCCAGCTGTCAAATAAAGCCAACATGAGGTCACATCTTCAGAATTTGTTACATTGAGAGCCCCAGAAGCGCTTTAATGAGACTAAAGAGTTTCTCACCAGAGGTGGGATGGAGGGAGGAGGTTCAGTTCCTGAGCCAAGGCCAGTTAGTGCAAGCAGGGCTGGGTCAGTGGGCCTCGGTGGGGCCAATAGGAGGAGCCAGACACAGGCTGGAGGAGCAGCAGCAGAGCTTGTCACAAGCACCAGTTAGGGTCCTTTTCGTCTGGGTTTATGGTTGTTAGAAAGGTGGTGTCAGGCCAGGATAGGATGCTCTATTTGAAATTGATGTGGTCCCATTGTGGTTCCTGGTACCTATGTATTGTTTGTTTGTTTGTGTGTGTGTGTGTGTCTGTGTGTGTGTCTGTGTGTCTGTGTGTCTTTGTTTGATTTTTTTTCAGCAATTCCCAGGAATCATTTTTGATCAGTTATAGGGCCTTCAAGTGAGCTGGCAGGGGTTGGGAAAAAGGAACACCAGGTCAAACATTCTCCCTGCTTCATTAGGTCTCCCATGGAGGAGTTCAAAGGGTGTAAGTATAAATTTCCCTCGGAACAAGGCGAAGGTTAGGAGTGTTGTCCAATCTTTTCTGCTGGTCTCTAAAGCCAATCTAGTTAAGGTTTACTTTAATGTTCTCTTTATCTGCTCTACCTGTCCTGAAATCTGGGGTCTATAAGCAATTGTCTTATCTGAGCAACGAAGGAGGGGATGTTGTCTGATGAAATTACCTTAGGGATGTCAAATATTGGGAAAATTTCCTCTAATATCTTCTTTACCATGACATTGGTGGTCTCCTTCTTAGTGTGGAAGGCTTCCATTTACCCTGAAAAAGTGTCTAAAAAAACTAATAAATATTTATTACTGTACTTGGCTGGATTAACGTCAGTAAAATTTATTGCCCAGTATGCCCCTAGCGGGTCACCTCTTAGCTGCTTTCCCGGGGCGAAGCCTGAATTTTAACTGTTAGCAACAGAGTATTCCCGGAAGACTGACAAGGGAATAAAACACCCAGTTCTAAGAGCCTTTTGAGGTGAGGTCTGATGCCCTTGAAGGCCTCTTTGTGCATGGGGTATTATCATACCCCAATAGGAGTCGCACCAGCTTTGAGCATCACAACGATGGGGGCACCCTTTTTGTCATTTTTATACCTGCAGTCTCTGGCCAGGCTTGAGGATATCTCTCTAACCAGTTCCCTTCTAGAACTTTTCTCTAACAGGTTTGAGGCTCACTTTATCTATATTAGTTTTCTGATTTTCAAGCTAAAATTATAGAGATGGTGGAATCCAAGAGACTGAAGTTCCTTCTGAAAAGAAACTTATGTGGGATTTTATTTTGATAGTAAGTCTCTCCCCAACAATGGGGTGGAGCATTCAGGAATGATGAGAAAGTAATGAGTTACTTGGCTTCTTCTTAAATCAACTTTATTATCAGTGGTCCAAGAGTATGGATTCTGACAAGTAGCCACTATTACTACAGTTTTCTTGTTCTTCAATTTCCCCAGTGGCTCTTTCAGGACTAAAAATTCTGCTCTGGTATCAACAAGGAAATATGTTGTGGTCGCCTCCACAGTTAGGATTACCCTAGGCTCGGGGAGGGGGGCCTGAGGCCCATCTGCCCTAGGCATTGTCATCTGGGTTAAGGACCTTGGGAGGACTGATATCTATTTTTTTTTGGGGGGGGCAGTCTTTTGCCCAGTGTCCATTTTTTTTTTTTATTGGTCCTTATCTAGAGGTGGTTGCGAAGGTCCTCTGGAGTTTTGACATCTTCTTGGTGCTGTGTTACCCAGGTACACTGTCTGCCTACATCCTCCTCCCTTTCTGTAATATTCCTTATCACCTGGAATTATGTCTAAAACTCTAGTTAAATTTCTTACAGCCTTCTATCTCGTATAATTTATCTTTTTTCAGACTCTCTCTTTACTCTTTCTCTTTTTTCTTCTCCAGTCTCTCTCTTATAGTACACTTTCTCTGTCTCCTTAACCAGATCTTTCAAAGATAATATTTGCAGACTCTATAGACACTGTAACCTTTTAATGTCAGAAGCAGACTGGCCAATGAAAGCCATGGCCATCGCTGCCTGCTGGCCCTCTGATGTAGGGTCAAAGTGAGTGTAAGGCCTGTATGGTTCTAAGAGGTGCTCAAAAAAAACACTGCTGGGTGCTACTTTTCCTCTTGTAGGATCCCTCTTACCTTGGCCAAATTAGTGGGGCACCTGCCAGCTCCTTTCAGCCCTGTTACTAGAGCCCAGAGGAAAACTGTCAACTGCCCCCTACTGTGAGGACTTTCAGGGTCCCAGTCAGGACTTGTCAGAGGCAAGCCTGCATCTATTTCATTCAGAAGATGTGACAGCCATTCATTGACCCCTAGCATGTTCTTTCTGGCCTCCAGCAGTATCTTTTTTTTCTCCTCTGTGGTGAAAAGAATGCTCAAATTCTGTTGACAGTTATCCCTAGTGGGCTGATGAGAGAACATGAGAGATTACATTAGATGAGTATGGCTAGAGGGATTTCCAGAAAAGGGGGCATGATATGCCTTCAAATTATAGGATCAGTAGAGGAAAATGGCCAGTACTAAAGGGACTGCAGTTGTCTGGGTTCTGATGGAGGAGGGCCGTAAGTATATAAAGGCAGCACTGTGCAGTCTGTTTCCTCTAGGTTCCGAGCTCAACAGCCTCAGGTTCCAGCTGCTGGTCCCACCCCCACATCTACAGCGGCACCTCAGACATGTTGAGAGGTCTGGGAGGGGACGAGTTGGGGATATGGTGGTAGGGTGTTATGCCATTGTGGAGGTTCTTCTAACTCTGGATATATCTTTGTGGGAGCCAGGGTTGCAGTTCAGACTCCACTATTTTTATCTCAGTTTTTTTTTTCTCTGAGTGGCAGAGAGTTAGGTCTCAGGAGTCTGGCTTTTTCCACTGAACTCAAGGTTTCAACAAGGATGGGGGGGATATTTGGCTAAATTTTTTTAGATGAGATTCTATGGCACTTGATTTGGTTGAGACCCTGGTCCCCTCTGCCTAAACAACATTTTTAAGGGCAGAAATCACAATCAAATCAAGAGTGTCCTCTGGTGTTAAACCAACACCAAAAGCGTGCCATTCCCTAGAGCAGAAAGTTCTTCAAAATCTCTTTCTGACATCTACAGACGGGTTGTGAATCCTAGTCTTAATTTCAGTCCAAATCACAAGACTCATACTAGGGGAGTGCTAAGAGTCTGTCTCATTGTCAGAGTCACATTCAGGGAGACAAACAAGATATACACACAATAAATTACGATAACTGCAACCAGTACCCAATCAGACAGCCGAGTAAGCACACTCTTAACTTTGCACCCAGTAACAGAAACAGATGACTGAGTGAGCACACTCTCACTTGGCACCCAGTAACAGAAATGGATTGCTGAGTGAGCACCTTTCAATTGGCACACAGTAACAGAAACAGATGGTTGAGTGAGCACCACTCAATTAGCACCTAGTAACAGAAACAGACGGGTGAGTGAGCACAGTCTCAATTGGCTCCCCGATGGGAAATACCCAGGCATCCCTGGAGCTCCCTCAGACCTTCTGGGATGTCTCCCAGGTTGGCAGGCAGTTACTCCTGACACGTCTGTCAGTAACACTCCCCTCCATCCCAGACAGGGAATTTGTTGCTCTCATGTGCACAGGCTACTGTAAACTAAGAATACAAAATTCAAAAAAAGCCTGCAGACAAAGACATAGACAAAGACATAGACAAAGGCAGGATCTTACCTCTCAGCGGGGATTTCTGAGAACTGGGGTAGGCCACAAATCTCAGCAAATGAGCACCCACATGTAAGACCACCAAAAGCTGGGCCTCCACTCAAGTCCTAGGATGAGCTGGCCAGCACCCCAAAGACTCAAGAGAAAACCCCCCCTGATGCCAAATTCAAGAGTTTTTACTAAATCTAGCTGAGGACAAACTCCTTCTGCCTTGCAGGGCAGGGGAGTTTGACCCTGAGCAGTAAGAAAAGGGGGTTTTAACAGCTAGATGAAGAATTGGGAGGAGTTGGGAGGAGAGTTCGGAGGAGATGGGGAGAGTTGGGAGGAGTTGGGAGTAAACTTGGCTATGGGTGGGGAGTAGTCTGCATATCCTCTCTATCTCCATATCCCTATAGGTCTTCCTACAATTATCACATCTCTGGCTGTAAGGCACAGAAACAAAAAGGCTTTTTGCTGGCTATAGAGAACAAAGAGCTTCTTTCTGAATGTATTTTAGAGATTAGGGAAAACAAGGTTGGGGATTGTCCAGGGTTTTACCTTCCAGGGAGAAATGCTCTAAGCCTTGGCCTCATATTTCTCTTTTGTACCTCATCTTTCTGCATATGAGAGGGACTCTCAGCTTTTATTCCTTTCTCTGGCAGGGAGAAGCCTACTGACTTTTGTCAGTTTGAGGGACTCCTTGAAGCTCTTTGAAGGTATTTGCCTTCCTGCTTAAAGAGCTTCCTGGATTTCTTTTGAGTTGTTTATCTCTCTGCTTAAGGAGCTTCCTGTAGGGTGGAAGGTTTCAATCCTCTGAGGATACTATTATACAAATGTATATTAAGGGCTTTTGGAGTTATAGTAGTAATAAATTCAATGTTTCTTGTATTGTACAGTTAATAATTTTATGTCACAAAATAATATTATACTAATAATTATTTAAACTGTGTCTTATACTGCTAATATGGTTTCACATATACATGGGAGTTTGGTAGCCTCAGGACTCTGTCCAGGTAGCTGGATCATGTTAATGAATTTTACACTCAGATTGCCATTCATTTTATTTTTAGTTGCCAATTTCAAGGGCACACCATTTACTTTGCGACTACCAGTACTTTAGATTTTTTTTTTTATTTTCATGACAGGGTTTCTGTGTATACCCCCAGCTGTCCTGAAACACACTTTTAACAGCAGCCTGGCCTCGAACTCAAAAATCTGCCTGCCTCTGCCTCCAAAGTGCTGGGATTAAAGTCGAGTGCCACCACCACCTGGCTAGTACTTTAGATTTCTAAATGGTCCCCTCTGGTAAGTTGGAACAGGAAGAAAATTGTACAGCTAGTCCCCAAAACACACAATCCTGATTAGGTGAGAAAAAGTATAATTGAGGCTGTGTACCCAACATATCCAGTATAGCCCACAAAGGGCATGGTACCTGATACCTGCATTGACATTTTTTTTCGGTCCTGTCAGAGATTAGAGAAACTAGACAAGGAATAGATGTTTTGTTCAAAGTGGTTTGGGAATCCACACCATTGAATTTCCCAAGTGACTGCATTAAAGAATGTTTGGCCCAGGCATGTGGGGCTTCCAGCTGAAGTTTAAATCACCCTTCCATTAGGTAGGTCAGTTTTCCCCAACAACTTAAGTATTAGTTCAATTTTGGTTTTGGTTTTGTCCAGGATCTCATTATGTAGGTCAGAGTAATCTGGAACACACTGTGTAAACCAGGCTAGCCTCAAAATCACAGAGGATTCTGACTCTGGAGTGCTTAGGTTTAAACACATGTGCTATTACCACTCCTAGTCCCAATAATTGAAGTTTTAGTGAGTCAAGATTTGTAGCAGGACCGGGGAACCTTGTCTCATACAAAGGATTACAGGAATCCAGTTCTTTTTTTTTTTTTTTTTATCTATCCAGGCCATAGTTCTTCCATGTTAGTTTTTTCACATGCATGGCCAAAATACACCCTTAGCTACTGGACTCTAGTGTCTACCAGGATGCCGCACATGCACACTGTAGTGAAGTCTGCTTGGCAGTCCAAGAGCCCTGGAAGCACTCATGAGTCAAAGAGTTTCAAAATGAACTCAACTCCTGGAGCTTTGGCATTCTCATAACCCACATATTCATACCCTATCCCCTTGTTAGTCTGGTGTACAGATCCATGTGCTCTCTTTTAGTAATATCTTATTATAAGTGCCTTTTAAGATTGATTTCTGACATAGTTAAGCCTTTGCCAGTGTTCCAATGTCCTAGAAAGTCCTTGAGCTGACCATGGGTTTGGAATTCAATGTTGCCTATTCAGTGACATTCAGAATTGCCTTTGGTATTACACTATCACTTAGAATAAAAGCCAAATCACTCCCACATACAGGAATTTACAATGGTTTAGGCAGTAGATCTGGCTGTGGTTTTAGGGTAATGAGATGGTTAGCTAGAGCCAAACTCCCTAATTAGAAATATGACTTGGGTGTGAAAGCCATTGCCCTAGGAGTGTAAGACCTCACACCTGGCTTCTAAGATTTTAGGTGACCTTAGATAGGGCTGACTTTGTCTCAGTTGTTTTATTGACCAGTTCCTGCCTGTCTTTGTGTTTACATTCCTCTGTTTTGTGTAAGAGCCATTAAGCACCCAGTAACCTCATTTGTACTTTGCCAATGTGTCACCTAACTTCCCTATTTTCTTGTGTATAAAAAGTTTGATGCTCAATTTGACAAATGACATTCAGATAGTACACAATCTCACGTGTTCATCTTTCTGTCATTCGCAGACTCTTTGCCTATCTCGGACTAGTGACTCTTTCCATGCAGAAAGAGGGACCCAGAGGGTCTGTGGCAACAGGACCAAAAACAGATTTCTTGCTATGGGAGCAATGAGAAATGGGCTAATTTTTATTTCCTCATGAAAAGAATGGAAGATCTGGATGTCACTTAATGCATGATAGAAACTCTCTTGACATTTAACACAGACCCTGTGATCGTGCCCTTTCCAATCTGCCAGCCAGTATTCTGTCAGGGGTTTCTTAAGTTAGTGATATTGAAATTAGAATGTTTCCAGGTCCCTAGTTGACAGTCTGATGCAGAAGGCTCCTTTTGAAGGAGCACCATTTTTGCACTTGTAGTGCCAGGTTGTTCATAAGATGTGCTTCCAGTAGGAAATGTAAAAATGGGCTTTAGGGGTACATCTGGCCAGAGTTGAAGGATGTTCACATATATAGTTATCATTTAGCCTGTATGCCCACTCTGAGTGCTACCACTGACTCAATGAAGTTGATCAGCCATAATCTAGGTTTGCAGAGACATATAAAATTATTGACACTGGTTGTCCTAGGTTAGAGAATAGTAACTTTTGGATCATTTGTCCCTGTCCTAAGGGATGGCTCTGGTCGTCTTGTCATTCCACTGTTGGGGAAAACTGCATATCAAAAAATAATGTCTCCCATGTTGGTAGATGGAGTATGTGATTTTTTTTTTTATACTTGAAAAGTGGATGTGACAAATGAAGCTGGGTCCAAGTAAATCCTTATCCCAAATGAGTCAGACAAATACAGTAGATAACAGAATTAGCAGGCTGGGCCCACAAAGCAGGGGAAGATCAGTCCAAGCAAGTAGTTAAAAAAAAAAAATCTGTTCATGCTGTAGGCAGCCAGCACCTAAAAGATGGTGCTGGTCTCCGGTACACCATCGCAGTAAACAACACCACTGAGCAGGTGCTAGACCAAATCTGGCACCAACCCCTCCTGAGTGGGTGCATGCAAATTAACATGTCTGCAGACTGACCAACCCTAGCAGGACGCATAGCCCTCCCCAGTGCTGGGGTGTATTTAAGCAGTCCTCCCTGGGTTCCTGGGGTTCCTGTAGCATTGAGGCATTCCTGCTCTTAAGCTGTTGAAAAGAATTCAACTGTGTTGAATTCTCTTTACCAGGAAGAGGTAGGCGAAACATCACCCCAGCAATTGTGTTCCTCTTTTCTTGCCTTTGGGAGGGCCTCAGCAAACCTAGCCCTTTCTGAGCTTCCTAAAACTTGGAAGTTTTATTTGCTTCTGAGTTGTAGGATCCTCCATCCTCCTTATAGGAAAAAATGTATGAGAATTTTGCTTCCTATAAAAACCCAGCAATGTTATATGTGTAGTTTTTTTTTTATTTTATTTTGTTTAAATCTCATGTCTGTCCCCAGCTGCAGATAGTTTTTGTTTGAAATTCTAGTGATTCTTGAGAGTGAATAAAAGAAAGAGCTCCTGAGAGGACCTAGGGCAGATGCTGCTCCTGCTGCACCTGCTTTTGTTATCACAGGATTAAATGAGCAATGCTCTTGTCAATGGAGCAAGTTTGTGGATTTATTTGTGTCAAAGGGCACTGATGGACATACATTGTTGCAAGGAGAAAAACAAGTGCATAATTTAGCATTCTTAGTGATTAGGTAAGGTTAGGTTATCTGAATTTATCTGAAGGCCAAGCCAAATGAAATGTTGTTTTGATTCCTTTTTGGGAATACAAAAATCCATGTCTCAAACTAATATTTATAGATTTTGTCAGTTGCTTTTAATGTGTTAGTGTTATGAAATATTACATGGCAAGGGAATACATTTGCTGGACCCATGCATGTTGTGACCTTCAGAAATTACACCACGGAACAGACCTGGTATAAAGGGAATGATTGGGAGAGGGTAGAGGAGTGAGGAAATGGGGGAGGTATAGAGGCATAGAGGCAGAAACAAAACCATTAGGTCAGAAAAATGTGGGGCAAAGAACAGATAGAGGGCTAGCTGAAAACAAAGAGAGAGACAGAGCTATAGAAACAAGAACAATGGGAACAGAGAGGTTGGGCCTAGAACAGAGAGAGGGGGCTAATCAGTCCTTTTATCCTGCCTTGAAGTTAGCAGTTTAGTTTCTTTCAAGAAAGAAATATACTTTCTATGAATTTTGTAAGTTAACAGGAAATATTTTCATCTCTGAGAGCAATGTTAATTTTAAAGTGTTTATAGGAAATTTTTGTGGGACTACTTTCTTAAGAACAATATAAGCCAGGTATGTTGTCACATACCTGTAATAATACCTACATGGAATGCTGAGATCACCTGGAACCTAAACATTCTAGAACTTCTTGGACAATACACAACATACTATGTGCCTATTTCAAAAATGAAATGAAGTGAAATAAAATCAACCCAATGTACCTTCTTTATTTGTATCTCTTACCTTTGGAAACTAATAAGATAATGAATCAAAAAATAAATAAATTTCAATTATCTGTATGAATGAAAACAATTTTAAATGTTAAGAAGGTTAAAAAAAATCACTACAGTGATGGGGAGGAAAGAGCCTGGGTGGGAAATGGGACAAGAAGGTGAACATGATCAGGTATTATGTGTGTGGGGAACATAACTGAAGTGCTGAGGAAAAGCAAAAAGAATGGAAACAGGCAACTTTTTGAGGTAGGAGGTGAGAAAACCCTCGGTTATATCAGAGACCTGGGAGGTGAGAGACCCTAAGGACTCAAAGGGAGGGACCTTAGAAGAAATGCCCTACAGTGGGGAGAGGGAACTTGTAGAGTCCTCCTCCAGTGGAGGGACAGGACATCAAGTGGAAAGATTGAGTTACCATCCCACAGTAAAAAGCTCTAACCCAGAATTGTTCCTGTCTGAAAGAACTGCAAGGAAAAAACACGGAGAAAAGCCTAAAGAAAAGGAGATCCAGTGACAAGACCAAATTGTGATAAAGCTCAAGGAGAGGCATCAAGGCCTGACACTATTACTGATGCTATTCTGTGCTCACAAAAAAATGGGCTTATCATGACTGCTCTCTGAAAGACCAAACCAGCAGGTGAAAGAGTCAGATGCTCAAATTTATATGCAACAAATAGACAGAAGCTGGGAACCCCTGTGGATGAATTGGGGAAAAGCTGGAAGAAGCTGAGGAAGAGGTCTACCCGGTAGGAGGACCAACAATCTCAAATAACCTGGACCTCCCAGGATGTCTCAGACACTGAGCCAGCAACCAGGCTTCATACACCAGATGATATAAAGCCACCAACACATATACAGAAAAGGACTGCCAGGTCTGGACTCAGTCAGATGAGGTCCATCTAATCCTCAAGGGACTTCAGGCCCCAGGGAGCAGGGAGGTCTGGTGGAGAGGGGACAGGATGGTGGGGACATACTCTTGGAGATGGGGATTGTGGGCTTGGGGCCCTGGGAGCATGGGGGCATATAGGCAGGAGATATGGGGTGTGGAACAGTAAGAGGGGGAACTAGGAGAAGAATAAAATCTCGACTTTAAAAAAAGTATAAGAATAAATTTTAAATAATTCAACTATATTAGTGTGTGGAATTTCAGTCCACGGGACTATATACCATTCACATATTCATTTAGATTTCCTTTGGACGTTAATATAAAGATGCACTTACACTTAAACAAGGAAATGATTAAAGATATTTAAAAATAAAGAAGTTCTATTTTAACTCTAAAGGTATAACTGCTAGTTAACTTTGTAATCACATCACTGGGATTAACTTCCTTCTCAGAATCATCAGAATAACAAGGATTAAAGAAACTTTAAAACTCTGTTTCATAGGAAACAAAAAAGTTAGAGTTTTTTTTATTTGTTTTATATATATACCAGCAAGTGAAAATTTTTCATGCTTCATTTTTCTGAAGATGGGAAAGTAGAAGAGTACTTCAGATTATCCTCCATGATGGCTCTTTCAAACATAGACATTTTTTTTTCTCAGTTCACCATCTACACCAAAAAGCATTTCTTAGTTCTTGGTCCCCAAGTTCATCAAAACCTAAAACAGAAAAGTACCTCTTATTAAATAAATTCCCAAGGATACAAATATGAAAGATTCTGTGCAGATGATGTATAGGGTAAAGGTTAAGGTCAGGATTAGGATTAGGGTTAGTGTTAGGGTTATGTTTAATAAAGCAGGATAATTATAGTGTTATTAAAGTATGAGGTACATCTGAGGTCAAATTCCCATTTTATCATTTTATATCTTTAATAATTCATACAAAGCCATTAGGATTTTATGGATAATAGCAGTCATTTCAGTAAGAAATAATTCAAAATAATAAGTAGTTAAAACTTTATGATTATTAAAACATATTTAGATTCCTAAGGTCATTTTATGGACCATGTGCAACATACCTCCATGGACTTCTCATGCATTTCTTTAACTGCTTCCAGGGTCTGGTTCTGACTACATTTGGACAGTTTCAATGCTTGTTGTTCTTTTTGACAACTATTCTACAAATGTAAAAGGAAAACATTAGTATAACAATTCTGTTTATTTTTGTTGTTACTACCATGCAACATGCATGGCAGTCTAACAATAAAACACTAAATGTATATCTAATACTAAAACATTTATGTGAGCAAAAATAATTCTATATGAAAGTTAAAAGGAATAGTTTTCCAACTGATTTAAAATTTTAACAACTATTTTGACTAAATATATATATATATTTACAATAATATGAAATAACATTATGCTACCAATTGTGGAGTAGGAATTTTTTTTAATGTGAAAGAGTTTTTCATAATGCACAGACTGGCCTTAGCCTCCCAAGTTCTTATGTTTATAGGCATGCACCATGTATACATGAACTCGGTAAAATCCTAGTCTTGGAAGCTTAGATTGGTTTTCTCTAGATTCCAATCTCAAGCAACATATAGAAGTAGTAACATAAAGTTCTCATTGTATTCTTTAGGGTTGCGCACAACCATGATAATTTGCATTTTTAAAAAATTAAGACAAGCCCTTTACACCTTTTCACCTTGGGCTACTACAATCCTGTTTTGCCCTTTATTCACTGTGATCAATTTTTTACCTCACATTTGCACTCAAATCATCATAATTAAGTAAAATTACCTCTAATTTGCAATGCTTATCTTTAAAAAAAGTGCACCTGCATACATTTGGAGACAAAGGGTTAATATTGGGTGTCATCTTTGATTTCACAGTACTGTTTCAGAGACAGAATCTCACTAAACCTAGAGCTCATCATTTATGCTACACCTGGTGGCTACAAAGATCTGGAGATCTTCTTTTCTCTGAACTAAATCTGAGATTGGTTGTTTTAAAATGCTCACAACCACACCAACTTTTTTTTGTTGTTGTGGTGTTGGTTTGTTTTTAGTGTTGCTAGTTTGTTGTTGTTTATTTTGTTGTTGGTGGTGGTGGTGTGGGCATTCATCCCAATGCAGGGAATATAAGCTGGGGTCTCCATGCCTACACGGGAGAAAGATTACCAATTAAACCATCTTCCAGCCCTGTAAATCAATCTTATTGGGCCCACATGCAGCATATGACACATTTAGGGATCTTTTCTTCTTTAAAACTTTCCTTCACTCATGGTAGTTTTCTTTCTACCAGTGGTTCTCTTCCTTTACTGGCTCCCTCTCACCAGCTGCCATATGCAGAATTACAAATTTTGAAGTACCCTGCTGTTCTGTCTTTAGACTCCTTATTTACAGGGATGATCACTTTCCCTTGAAATGTCATCCAGAGTCCAATGTTTAAAAACTGTCTTCAATTGGAGTATTTATTATTTATCTTTAGTTCCTATCTCTTTCCAGAACTGACTCATAATGGCAGGTTCCTCAATGCCTTCTGAGGCAAGAATGAATTTGCTGTTCCTTTCAAATTGAATACTTTCCAAACTATTAACCAGTAAATAAAATAAAATAGTTAATATGATTATCGTTGTCTCAGATCTTACTTGGAAACCAGGTGATGACTCTACAGGTAGAGTAATGGAGACGTGATCTAAAATTGTTTGCTGATATTCTTCCACAGGAAAATTCTTCCAGGGCTGTTGAGATTGTTTGTTTCCATCCTCTGTTGTTACTAAATCTTTACTAAATTTAGGACTGTAAGAACTGATTTACCAAATTGAGTTGGTTTTTTAATATAAACAACAGAGTCCAGGTGAAACCAATAAATAAGCTTTCTCTCTTCTTTGAACTCTGATATATTGTGTTTTTTTTGTTTTTTTTTTGTTTTTTTTTTTTTTTGTAGTCACTGGTAATCATCTCTTGATCTTTCTGCAAATGTCTGCCTCTTGAAAATTTATGATCTGGTATACCATAAAATGCCTAGTCGTTTTCATTGATATAGTATGCAATCAATAGTTTATATCTCAGTAAGACTAGAACAGAAGCAAGGATAAATAGATAATGGAACTTAATTTAGTTTCATATGCTCAACTCAAGGCTAGTTGTTCCATTCCTACTTAGTAATACTAGGTTAAATATTAAGTTTTTTTATGGTACCAACCACTGATTTTTCTTTTCCTTCATTGAATTTCTGTACATCCATATCAGACTTCTGAAATGTAGTTATATACTGCTCACAAAATTTGTTGTTGATGTTCTTCCTGTAAAGCACAGTAACAAAAGCAGGCACAATTCATACCAATATGAAAATGAACACTCAGAACAAATTCAATTGAACATTTCATACTATAAAAAGAAAAATAGCAGTATAAAATATCTAATGGAAAATCATTATAGATTTTTCCGCTAACATATTATCAGAGAGGTTTTCATTTACGTTTTAGCTTTTCAAAATTAAAGAATTATAAACACACACAACACACACGTAACACACACACACACACACACACACATATATATATATATATATATATATATATATATATATATATATATATATATATATATATATATACATGTACAAAATTTAATTATATTTCAATGTGGTTTTTTTTTCATTATTTTCTACCAAATATAAGTTCTAATTTATTTTTCATACATTGCCTTAGTAAAGACAGTGCAAAACATGTCAACTAAAATATACAAATTGTCTGCATATGTAATTGTAGTTGTTCCTTTTGAATATTGTTAAACATAATAATCCATAAATTACATTCCTAAGACTATGTGCAAGACTTCTGTATTTCCACAATGAATGTAAATTAAAATTTAAATCTCATTAACATTGACTTAAAGCAGAAAATAAAATTTTCATAGATTTCTATGAATTAGATTTAGTTTGCTTGAAGGCATGATGTTATAGGGTTAACTGTTTAGACAAAATCAAAGCCACACATTTTTACTAAAGAATCAGACATGATATAATTTTTTTTAACTTCAGCCACATATAATTTTTAAAATGATACACATTTGACCCTACAAATATAACAACTCTACCTCTCTCGTTCGTTCGTTTTGCAAAATCTTTCTAATTTCTGGTTGCTGCCTTTGAAAGATTCTTTGACATAAGTTTCCATCCATTTTCTCTTTATGTGAAGCGTCTTATAAATGTCATCTATATTAAAAATAAAGAGTCATTTTGAAGAAAAATTAGATGATTCCATGTATTCAAGTAAAAATAGATATAGATAAATTTCATTCAATAATGCTATGGAAACTTAAAATTAAATGATAGATATCACAAACATGCTTCATACTTTAGAATACTTAGGGTTTGGTATGTTCAGATGAAGGATGTTCAACCTGTAAAGTCTACAGAAATGTTCCACAACATAGAAAAAAACAGTCCATGTATTTTGGATAAGAAATATCTAATCTTATCTGAATTTTAACTTCTGTAAGGAAAATAATTTTGAGCTTCAAGAACAGTTTTCAAAAGAACTAATGCACAAAACAAAGGATCAAAAGTATACTTAATTCTTCATAAGGAAACACTTTTAATAAAGGCTAATTCTTTTCCAAATCTAAAAAAGATGATGCAACTGAAAGAACAAACTTGACTGTGGAACTGTTAGACCCATTGTTTAAAATATTCAATTAAAATAAGAGGGCAACCGGTCATATTGGTTCCCATGTTAATCCTAGTATTCTGGAGGAAAAGGCAGAGAGATATTTGTGTATTCCAGGTTAACCTGGTCAACATACTGAGTTCCAGGACAGACAGAGCTACAAATGAGACCCTGTCAGAATCAAACCTGCGTTTGATTCCTAGCACCTACATAATGTGCACAAATATCTCCAACTCCAGTTCCAGGGGATGTGATGCCCTGTTCTAAATTCTGCATGCACCAGGTACATATGTATATGACTCACAGACATACTTATAGGCAAAATACCTATATAAATAAGAATAGATAAAAATGTTAAAATCTATGTTTAAAACAATGATCTCCAAGTTTTATTTTAATCAAAAAAAATTATTTCTAAAGTGAATTGGTAATTATATTTCAGAACATATCCTTTAAAAAAACACTTGAAGAAAATTATGGTAGGAACTTTTGATCAGTAACTGCTGCAGTTCATGAAAATTGTAATGCTTCAGAAAATGTTTAGTACCTTTCTAGCATGCACAGTTAGCTTTCAGTAACTAGGATGAAGCTATATTTCGGTGTACATGTTTAATATTCTCACCATACATAGTACTAGACAAAATCAGATTATTAAATGATTATTCTGCCTCCTCTAAATAGAGCAAATCCTTCAGTTGAAAAAAAATAATTTGGTAAAATGGGTAACTTGAAAGAAGCAAAATATTATTTTTTAAAAATATAATATTGTTTCATGGGGGTAGAGATATGGCTCAGCAGTTAAGAGTACTTCCTGTTCTTTGCAAAGGACATAGGTTTGGTGTCTAGCACTCATATGGTGGCTCACAACTATCTGACTCCAGTTCCAGGTATCTGAAATAATCAACTGATATCTGAACAACAGGTACACATGTGGTGCACATATATAACTGTAAGCAAAACACTAATACACATAAATAAGTCCAAAAATAGGTATTAGGAGCATTGTTTAGTAAGCCATGTAAAGATGTTTTTTTTGTGTGTGTATGATCCTAGTATTGGAAGCTTAAGCAGGAGATTTCCAATGTAAAGACTGCATAGGTTAAATAGGAAAATGCAGGCCAGCCTGAACTACATAATGACACCATATCTCAAAGACAAGTTACTGTCTTCTGAGAAAGCTCACTTAGCATTCAGTTACATATAATTTAAAACAGATACTTTAGAATCTGAGTATCATTCTCTCATTGTTTAGTAAGTTGTCTTCCACTTACAGTTACATAATTCATTTCATAAAAAGAAAAAAAAAACAATGAAGGGATTGGAGACATGATTCAGCAGTTAAGAGCACTGGTTCCCTTCCAGCTTTCTGAGATTGGAGTACCAAAACCCACAAGGTGGCTCACTACCTATAACTTCAGTTTCAGGGGATTCAAGGCCTTCATCTGGCTTCCTCAGGTACAAGACACACTAGTTGTGCACATACACACGTGAAAGAAAAAAAAAAAAACAATAACCATAACATAAAATTTAAAAATAAGTTATAAGGGTTACATTAAAGAATTCAGTTTTGCACTGTGCCATATAAAGAAGGAAGCACAGAAGACTCCTAGAAAAGAAACTGACTTAATATAAAATTAGCACTGGATCAATGAAAATATGTTCATGTACAGAATTTTGTATACATATCACTTAGCTATGAGTACATGGAACTGTGAAATTGTTTACATCTTTTTTTTTTCCTTTTAAAATTCCTTCAAAGCTGTTACAAAAAAGCCTCAGTAGTCAAGAGGGCCTACTGTGAAAAGAGGAGGTTCACAAAGTACTTTTTTTTTGTTTTTTAAGGTAAGTAATGTTACTTCATGCTTATCAAAGGATAATTCATCAAAGATGAACTCACAATTCTGAATATCTATGCTCCAAATACAAGGGCAACCAAATTCATAAAGAAATTTTACTAGAACTCAAAGTACATATTGTACCCCATATAATAATAGTGAGAAACTTCAACACCCCACTCTGAGCAACGCAGAGGTCCTGGAAAAAAAGAAATGAAAAAGAGACACTGTGAAACTAATGAGAAGTTATGAAACAATCGGATTCATCAGATACATATATATGTATCTGTCACACACACACAGACACACACATCCAAACATGCACACATATATTGAAGCAAATTCACACACAGTTCTCACTAGATGAAGAGAAATTTTTTGAAAAAAATTCAACAAACCTTCATGATAATAGTCTTGGATAGATTAAGAATTTTAAGCACATACCTAAATATAGAAGCAAACCAGAAGCCAACATCAAATTAAATGGAAAGAAACTTGATGCAATCCCACTAAAATAAGACAAGACAGGACTAGACAAGGCTTCTTACTCTTTCCCTACCAATTCACTATAGTACTACAAGTTCTAGACAGAGCAACTAGAAAACAAAAATTGGTCAAAGGAATAAAAATTGGAAAGGAATAAATCAAAATATCACTATTAGCAGATAATAAAATAGTATACTTAAGTGACCACAAAAATTCCATCAGAGAACCCATAAACCTGAAAAACAACTTCAGCAAAGTGGCTAGATATACAATTAACTCAAACAAAACAGTACCTTTCTTCTACTCAAAAGATAAACAGGATGAAAGGCAATTATGGAAACAACACCTTTCAAAAGTCACAAATTATAGTTCCTTGATGTGATTCAAACCAAGCAGGTGAAAGATTTCTATGACAAGAACTTCAAGTCTCTGAAGAAAGAAACTGAAAAATCTCAGAAGATGGAAAGGTCTCCCATGGTCATAGATTAAGTTAGTAAAAATGGCTGTCTTCCCAAAAGCAATCTACAGATTCCATGCACTCTCCATCAAAATTTAAACTCAATTCTTCGTAGAGACAGAAAGAGCAATATGCAAAACCATTCGGAATATCAAAACTCCAGAATATCCCAAAACTATTCTCAACAATAAAAGAACTTCAGGGGGAATCATCCCTGACCTTAAGCTGTATTATGCAGAAATAGTGATAAAAAATGTATGGTAATGGTACAGAGACAATGCCTTCATGAAATGGAGAGATCTAAAATATATCATCCTGTGTGATCTCAAAGGAAAAAAAAAACATGGTATGCACTCACTGATAAGTGGATATTATCCTAAAAGCTCAGAATACCCAAAATGTAATTCACAGACCACATGAAGCTGAAGAAGAAGGAAGACAAAAGTGTAGGTGTTTCAGTCCTTCTTAGAATGGGGAACATAATATTCCTGATAGGAAATGTGGAGATCAGGGCAGAGACTTAAGGAATGACCATCCAGATTCTGTCCAACCTTTGGATCCATCCCATATACAGAAACCAGGCACAGTCACTATTGTGGATACCAACAAGTGCTTACTGATAGGAGCATAATATGACTGTCTCCTGAGAGGCTCTGCCAGGGCTTGGCAAGAGCAGAGGCTGATGCTCACAGCCAACAATCAGACTGATCATGGGGTCCCCAGGGGAGCAGTTAGAGGAAGAACTGAAGGAGCTGAAGGGGTTTGCAACCTTACAGGAAGAACAACAATATGAACCGAGCAGACAGACCAGAGCACTCAGGGACTAAGCCACCAAACAAAGAGGGGCACCCATGACTCTAGCAGCATATAGAGCAGAGGATGGTATTGTCAGACATCAGTGGTAGGAGAGGTCCTTGGTCCTGTGAAAGCTCCATGCCCCAGTGTAGGCAAATGCCAGGGTAGGGAGGTGGAGTATGTGGGTGAGGGAACAGGCTCATAGAAACAAAGCAAGTGTCAAATGGAATAGGGATTTCCTGGGATTAAACCAGGAAATGGCTGATATTTGAAATGTAAATAAATACACACTCACACACACACACACACACACACACACACACACACACACACACACACACAGATGGCTTTAACTGTGTCTTCAGGTGGGTTTACATCTAATCACAGGATGATCTAAATTTTTCCCATTCCTGCTAGTTTTTTGATAAATTAGAGTAAATGTGTCTGCATCTCAATCTCCAAATAAAATCATAGTTGCTCTTATCACAACCAAGCTCCTCAACCTTTTTCATCACAATACAAATCTAAGACAAATCTTAAATATAAAATTCTTCCTGGCTGGACAAATATTTTACTGCTACAGCAAGAAGCTCTGGTTTCAATCTTCAGGAATGAAAAATAAAAACCCCCAAAATTTAGATATAAAAAATAAAGAAGGCATGATTCCTCGGGCCCCATTACATTTCTGAGGCTGAGGACTTCAGGTACAAGGCCAGTCCAGGCTGCAATTGAGGTTTCAGACAATCCTGAGATATAGAGCTAGAGGTTACTTTCCTAAACCAAAACAACAAATAAATAAAGACAGCCTGGTCTGAATTATGTCTGAATTCCCAGCACTTCTGAGGCTGAGAGAAGCCTCTAGTATTTGAGGCAGTTTGGAACCTATATATAGAAATTTCGGCAATGTGGAATTTTCACAACACGTTAAAATGTAGACTGGTCTTCAGTTTCTTTTTAATAAATTCCTGGTGGGAAGCAGTTGCACAGAAGAGGGTTTTGTCTGTTTCATCCACTAAGTGAAGTCCAGTTTACTCACACCTCACATCCCCAGTCCCCAAGAATACTTTCAGGGTCTCCATTTCCTTGGCCTTCCTGATTTCTGCTAGGAGCTAGTCTGTTCAAACCCTTGCACTTACAGTGAAGTTCTCAGTTTTTCTCAGCAGAGGCCTAAGTGGGAAAGGTCGATTGTGAACCTGGAAGTAGCAACTTCCTGAGTCCAGTGAGGGTCACCTAATCTCATTACTCCTGAAGAAACACCTCCAAAACTCCACCTTCATCCCCACCCAGACCCCTAGCTGAACCAGGATTAACCAACAGACAATTGACTACCTCCACTGAGACTTCATCCTACCATGATTCCTCAAGAATTTTGCTTCCTCAAGAACTCTTTGTAGCCACCATACTGGGTAACAGGGTTTGAACAGCAGGAAAATAATCTCAGCCAAGCCCATTGCTGATTGGCTGTGTTTGCACATGAGTACTAAGGGTAAGAGAGGCTCTTTCAGTCATCTGTGATTAAAGCTTCAAAAAGCAGGTAGTATTTTAACTTCCACTACTACCCAGAGGCTTTCCATTTTCTAAGTTTGCAATACTAACTTGAAAGTTAAAATAAAATGAACTCCAAAGACGACTCTCCTACTTTGTTTCAGATGAAGGGACTGTTCTGTGTAACTCTAAATTGTTTTTTTTGTTTGTTTGTTTGTTTTGTTTTTTTGTTTCTTTTTTTTTTTGGTTTTTTTTTTTTAAACTAAAGTGTTTTTGCATGTTTGTATTTATATAACATGTATGACTAGTTCCCCTAGAAACTAGAATAGGATGCCAAAATCCCTGGATCTAGAATTAAAAATGATTTTGAGAATTATGTGGGTTCTAGGAACTAAACCTTGGTTCTGTACAAAAGCAACAAGTGTTCTTAATTTCTAAGCCATCTTTCCATTCCTATCCTGTGTGTGTTTTAAGGTGTGCTGGACCATTTCTCACGATAGATGTTTAATTTTACTATATAATGGAGAGTATAAAAAATGACTTTGTTAATGTTGTCTATTTCCAGAAACAGAAAAACAAACAAACAAACAAACAAAACAGCAACAAAAAAACATAATTTTAATGGATTGTGTAAATCATAAATAGTTTCAGGATAAAAATGGAGTGTATACATTTCAGTATATGGGTGCATAAGGAGGCCAGATATAGACATCTGTTTTATTTTCAATTATATTCCAAATTTCTTTTTCATTTTCAGTTTTTTTTTTCAAGTCAGGGTTTATCTGTATAGCTCTGGTTAACCAGGAACTCACCCTGTATACCAGGGTGGCATCAAAATCAAAAATCTCCCTGCCTCTGCCTCCCAACGTCTGGGATTAAGGCATGTGCCACCACTGACTGACCCAACTTAAAACTTGAGATAGGTTCTCTCTGAATATGCAGCTAACCAATGCCACTACCTCGGCTAGCCAGCAAGCTGTCTCCACCTACTCAGCACTGGTTGGCAGCCTGCATTTTAGAAGTGGATTCTAGGCCCCCACTTTTATTTTCAAGAAAAACATTTTACTAAAACAGCCATCTCTCTAGCCACTCTTCAAGGTTTGTTCTGTTGCTATAGACACTGCAATTTTTTGTTTGTTTGTTTTTTGTTTGTTTGGTTTCTTTTTCTATTTCTCTAATCATGCCTAAGTTTAGGCTCCTAAAATGCTTAGTGGTGGTTTTGCTTGTTTCCTTACAACAGCAAATTGGTTTTCTTGCTCACTTTACAATTTGCAGCTAATTTGGCACACTGGACGAACTGACATTTCATTTACTAGTCTTATTGCTGTGTTTTGTTTCTTTGGTGCTTTTTTTTTTTTTTTTTTAATTTGCTGGGTTTGTTTTTTTTTGCTGGTTTTTTGTTTTTGTTTTTGTTTTCACCACTGAAGATGAAATTTATAACTTTTAATGGTGCTTTACCACTGAGCTACATCTTTAGTTAATCTTTAGTTTTGAATGTTGGATGAGAAGTTATCTGTGTGTATTTTTTAACGAAAACTATAATTTCTGTGAAGCCTACAATTATCCCCCTATGCTATAGGTTCTATAGAGATCTGTTTCCCTCGTTTGGCCTCTTCAAGAAACAGGGAAATATTTCTAAAACACATACCTCCAGATTTATCCAACATACTGCCTACTTCATGTCTGTGAAGACAGAACAATAAAAAATTAAAGCAAGAAATATAGTAGACTGGTAGGCCATTTTTTTTACCACACACAAAACTTTACACAGAACCTTCTTTAATTTTTTATAATAAATATATAATGTTTGGTTTGGAACAAATGTCATATGCATATAAAATATATGGTGGACTACCAACTTGAACTTGGATTATTTACTTTTAACAATTCATACGTTTACACCCCACAAGGAGTTTATTCATAACTCTCCCACAATTGCCAAGACCCTTTTTTCCCCCAGATAGTCCCCTACTTATTTTTATGATGTTTCTCCTTTTCTTTGAGTGTGTCAAAGATCACATGCAGGTGGTCCTATTGTATGAGTTCCTATGTGTTTGTGATCACAAAGTCTAAAGGATCCCAAGCTGGGCTTGAACTTAACATATATCAGCATCTGACATTGAAATGCTGATCTTCCTGAATCTAGTTTTCCAGTGAAGGTAACACAAACACTACTTTTGAAGTACTCTATTGAACTGGCAAAAAAAAAAAAAAAAAGAAAGAAAAAAAAAGAGAAAAAAAGAAAAAGAATTGAAAATATTACCCCATGTCTTCATCTCCTTTTACTTGAGGCGATATATTTTCATCTTTACCAATTGCTGGATTATTTACTGTATTGACAATAGAAAATGTAAACATTTGAAAGTATGCAATATTAGTAATAGTTAATAAAGTACTATCAATTTGAATTTCTTTGGAAAAACTGCCCATTTTGAGTTTTTGAAACAGATTTTAAAAATTAAGTAAAATTAAGTACATCCAGGAAATCTAGGACACAAGGAGAAGAAAAAACATAAGGATAACAGGTATAGATGAGAAGTAAGATTTCCAAATTATAGGGCCAGTGAATATCTTCAACAAAACTATAAAAGAAACCTTTCCTAACCTAATGAAAGAGATGTCCATGAACATACAAGAAGCATGCAGAACTCCAAATAGTTTGGACCAGAAAAACAACAACAAAAACAAAAATCCCTGCCATCATATATTAATCAAAGCACCAAATGAACAAAACAAAGAAAGAATATTACAAGCAGTAAGGTAAAATGGTCAAGTAACATATACAGGAATTCCTATCAGAATTACACCTAACTTCTCCCCAGAGACTATGAAAGCCATAAGATCCACGGTAGATATCATACAGACACTAAGAGAGCAGAAATAAGAGCCAAAGCTATAATATGCAGTAAAACTATTTTACCATAGATTGAGAAAACAAGGTATTCCGTGAAAAAACAATATTTACACAATATCTTTGAACAAACCAAACCCTTCAAGGGATAATAAAGGGAAAACTCCAATATAAGGAGGGAAATCACATGCTAGCAAAAGCAAGATATTAATCTTGAAGTAAACCTAAAAGAAGATAGCTACATGAACAAAATTCCAACAAAAATAACAGGAAGAAACAAAGACTTTGTCTTAGTATCTCTTAATATCACCATATTCTATTCACCAATTAGAAAGAAATAGACAAACAGACTGGATGTGTAAGCAAGACCCAGCATACCAGAAACAAACCTCAGGGACAAAGACAGACATTTCCTCACAGTAAAAGGCTGGAAAACAATTTTCTAAGCAAATGTTCCAAAGAAACAAATTTGGAGTAGCCATTCTAATATCAAATAAATTTGACTTTCAACCCAATGTTATCAAAAAAGACAAGGAGTGACACTTCATATTCATCAAAGTTAAAATTTACCAAGATGAATTTTCAATTCTAAACATTTATAGTCCAAATGCAATGGCATCCATATTCATATAAGAAACTTTAGTACAGCTCAAAATGCACATTGCACCACACACAATAATAACAGAAGACTTCAACAACCCTCCTCATCAATGGAAAGATCCTGGAAAGAAAAATTAAAAAAAGACACAGTTAAACTAACAGAAGTTATGAAACAAATACATTAGTTGATATCTATAGAACATTTTATTCTAGAACAAAAATTGTCCATTCTGCTCAGCACCTCATGACGCCTTCTCCAAAATTAACAATATAATCAGTCACAAAACATGCCTCAACAGATATAAAAATATCCAAATAATCTCATACATCCTATCTAATCACCAAGGACTAAGGCTGATCTGAAATAATAATATAAATAATTGAAAACCCATGTACACGTAGAAGGTGAACAAAAATCCAGTCAGTGATAAATCAGGTAGGGAAGAAATAAAAAAAAATAATAAATGTAAGACTTTTTAGAGTTTAAAAAAAAAATGAAGTTACTACATACCGAAAGTTGTGGAACACAACTAAAGCAGTGTTAAAGGGAATCTCATAGCTCTGAATGCCTCTAAATAGAAACTGGAGAGAAGATACAGTAGTAGGTTGACAGCACACCTAAAACCCCTTGAATAACAGGAAGGAAATTCACCCAAGAGGAGTTGAAGGCAGGAACTAATCACACTCAGGGCTGAAATCAAACAAGTGGAAACAAAGGAACTATAACATAAAATCAAACAAACTAGGAGCTGTACCTTTGAGAAAGTCAACAAGATAGATAAAACATAAGCCAGACTAATTACAGGGCACAGGGAAAATATCAACATTAACAAAACCAGTAATGAAAAGGGAGACATAACAACAGATACTTAGTAAATCCAAAAAAATCATCAGATCCTACTATATAAGCCTGTAACTTAGCAAAAGTGGAAAATCTGGATGAATTGGACAATTATCTAGACAGATGTCAGGTACTAAATTTCAATCAGGTTGAGATAAACCCTGTAAACTCTCCCATAATCCCCAAAGAAATAGAAGCAGTCATTAAGAGCTCCCCCCTCAAAAAAAAAAAAAAAAGCCCCGTATCTGATGGGTTTAGTACAGATTTCTATCAGGCTTTCAATGAAACACCAATACCAACAATCTTCAATCTATTATGCAAAAACAAAAGAAAATGAACACTACTTAATTTGTTCTATGAAGCCACATTTACTCTTATACCCAAACCATACAAAAACCCAATGAAGACAGGATACTTCAGACCAATTTAACTTATAATTATTGATGCAAAAGTACTCAATAACATCCTGTTAAACACAATCCAAGAACACATCAAAATGATCATCCTTCATGATCAAGCGGCTTCATCCCAGGGATACAGGAATGGTTCAATATATGGGAATCCATCAATGTAATCCAATATGTAAAGAATCTCAAGGAAAAAAAACACAGTATTATCTCATTAGACGCTGAGGAATCATTTAAAAAAAATCAACACACCTTCATGATGAAGTCTTGGATAGATTCAGAAAGCAAGGCCCATAACTAAACATAGTAGCAAACCAGGATCCAACATCAAAATAAATGGAGAGAAACTCGATGCAATCCCACTAATATATGACAAGGCTTCCCACTCTCTCCCTACCTATTCACTATAGTACTAGAAGTTCTAGCCAGATTAAATAGACAACAAAAAGAGGTCAAAAAGTTAAAAATTGGAAAAGAACAAATGAAAATATCACTATTAATAGGTAATAAGATAGTATATTTAGTGACCCCAAAAAAATCCTCTAAAGAACCCTTAAGCCTGAGAAACAACTTTAGCAAAGTGATTGGATATACAATTAACTCAAATAGATCAGTAGCCTTCCTCTACTCAAAGGATAAACAGGCTGAAAAGGAAGTTATGGAAGCAACACTCTTCACAATAGTCTCATATTTTAATACCTTGGTGTGACACGAAAAAAGCAAGTCAAAGTTCTGTAGGACAAGAACTTCATGTCTCTGAAGATAGAATTGAAATTCTCAGAAGATGGAAAGATCTCCCATGGCCATAGATTGGTGTCCCAAATAATTTAGTAAAAATGTCTATCTTGCCATAAGTAAGCTCTGATTCCATGCCCTCTCCATCAATATTCAAACTTAATTCTTTATAAAGATAGAAAGAGCAATATGCAAAATAATTTGGAATAACGAAAATCCAGGATATTGTAAAACTATTCACAACAATAAAAGAACTTCAGGGGGAATCATCCCTGACCTCAAGCTGTATTATAGAGAAATAGTGATAAAAATGTATAGTGACCATAAAGAAAAAATGACTTCAGGAAGTTCACACGCAAACGGATATGTCTAAAGTATATCATCCTGTATGAGGTAACACAATCCCAAAGGAAAAAATATGGTATGCACTCACTGATAAGTGGATATTATCCTAAAAGTTCAGAATACCCAAAATGTAATTCACAGACCACATAAACCTTAAGAAGGAAGAAAAAAGTGTGCATGTTTCCGTCCTTCTCAGAATGGGGAACAAAATACTACTGGGAGGAAATATGGAGACAAAGTGCAGGGCAGAGACTGAAGGAACGACCATTCAGAATCTGCCCCACCTGTGGATCCATCCCGTATATAAACACCAGACCCTGTCACTATTGTGGATACCAACAAATGATTGCTGAAAGGAGCCTAATAAGGCTGTGTCCTTAGGGGCTCTGCCAGAGGTTGGCAAAAACAGAGGCTCATGCTCACAGCCAACAATCAGACTGATTATGGGGTCCACAGTGGAGGAGTTAGAGGAAGGACTGAAGGAGCTGAAGGGGTTTGTAATCTTACAGGAAGAACAATAATATGAACCAAGCAGACCGCCCCCCTCCCCCCAGAGCACTCAGGGACGAAGCCAGCAAACAAAGAGGGGGACCATGGCTCCAGCTAAATACATAGCAGAGGATGTCCTTGTCAAACATCAGTGAGAGGAGAGGTCCTTGGTCATGTGAAGTTTGGTGTCCCAGTGTAGGCAAATACCAGAGCAGGGACATGGGTGTTGGTGGGTGGGAGAACATGCTCATAGAAGCAGAGGGAGGGTGGAATGGTAAAGGGAATTTCTGGGGTGAAACCAGGAAATGACTAATATTTGAAATGTAAATAAACACACACACACACACACACACACACACACACACACACACACACACACACACACACACACACCTAATATGATGGCCTTAACTGTGACTTCAAGTGGGTTTATATGCAATCACAGGATGATCTAAATTTTGGTCCCATTGTTGCTAGGGTTTTGATAAATTAGAGTAAATGTGTTTGCATCTCAATCTCCAAATGAAATCATGGTTGCTTTTATCATAAACAAGCTCCTCAATTTTTTTCATCATAATACAAATCTAAAGCAGATCTAAAATATAAAGTTTTTCTGGCTGGACAAATATTTTACTGCTACAGCAAGAAGCTCTGGTTTCAATCTTCAACAAGGAAAAAAGGAATAAAAAACAAACAAACAAACAAACAAACAAACAAACAAAAATTTAAATATAAAAAATAAAGAACACATATTTCCTCAGGCCCAGGTACATTTGTAAGGCTGGGGACTTCAGTTTCAAGGCCAGTCAAAGCTGCAGGTGAGGTTTCAGACAATCCTGAGATATAGAGTTAGAGCTTACTGTCCTAAACCAAAACAACAAATAAATAACAACAACCTGGCCTGAATTATGTCTGAAGTCCCAGCACTTCTGAGGCTGAGAGGAGCCTCTGTATTTTGAGGCAATTGGAGCCTATACATAGAAATTTCGGGAATCTGCCATTTTAACAACAGGTAGAGGTAAATGAACACTGGTTTTCAGTTCGTTTTTAATGAATTCCTGGCAGGCAGCAACAGCTAAAAGAAGGTTTTAGTCTGTTGGCTCCACTAACTGACTTCCAATTTACTCACTCCTCACCTCCCCAAGCCCCAAGAAGACTTCCAGGGTCTCCAATTCCTTGGCCTTCCTGCTTTCTGTTAGAAGATAATTCTGTTCAAACCCCTGCCCTTAGCGAAGTTCTCTGTTTTTCTCAGCAGAGAACTAAGTGGGAAAAGTTGATTGTGAGCCTGGAAGCAGTACCTTCCTGAGTCCAGTGAGGGTCACCTCCTCTCCTTACTCCTAAAGTAACACCTCCACCCCTCCACCTTCTTCCCCACACAGGCCCCCAGCTCAAACAGTATTAATCATCTTTCAACAGACAATTGACTACCTCTACTGAGACTTCTCCCTACCATGCTTCCACAAGAACTCGGCTTGATGACTACCACAAAGCATACTGGGTAACAGGGTTTGGATAGCGGGAAAACAATCTCAGCCAAGGCCCTTGCTGATTGGCAGTGTTTGCACATGTGTACTAAGGGTGAGAAAGGCTCAATCAGTCGTCTGTCATTGAAGAGCAAAAAGGAGGTAGTATTTTAGCTGCCACTACTACCCAGAGGCTTTCCATTTTCCAAGTTTACAATACTAACTTGAAAGCTAAAATAAAACGGACCCCAAACAAGACTCTCCTACTTTGTTTCAGATGAAGGTGCTGTTGTTTGTAATTTTCAATTGTTTTATTTATTTAAGTAATTTGTTTTTGCATGTTTGTGTTTATAAACATGCATGTGTGGTGCACATAGAAACTAGAAGAGAATTCCAAAACCCATGGATATAGAATTAAAAATGGTTTTGAGCCATTGTGTGGGTCCTAGGAACTAAAACTTGGTTCTGTCCAAGAACAACAAGTGCTCTTAATTTCTAAGCCATCTTTCCATCCCTGTCCTTTGTGTCTTTTAAGGTGTGCTGATCATTTTTCTTGAAAGATGTTTATTTGTACTATACAGTGGAGATTACAAAATTATAACACTTTCTTAATATTGACAATTTGCTCATAGAGAAAAAACAAAAAGACAAAAACCATCATTTTAATGGATTGTGTAAATCAGATAAAGAGTATTGTAAAAAACTGATGCATATACATTCCAGTATAAGTATGCATAAGAGGGCGACAAATAGACATTTGCTGCATTCTCAATCACATTCCAACTTCCTTTTTTTTTTTTCAAGGCAGGGTTGTAGTCCTGGACCTCACCCTGGTTACCAACTGCTGGGATTATGGCATGAACCACCTCTGACTGCCCAAATTTAAAACATGAGACAGGTTCTTTCTGAATCTGCAGCTCACCAATGCCACTAGCCTGGCTAGCCAGCAAGCTGTCTCCAACTACTTTTCACTGGGTTGCAGCCTGCATTTTTAAAGCCGATTTAAGACCCCCTCCTTAATTTATATATTTTCAAATAAAGCACATTACCAAAACAGCCATCTCTCTAGCCCCTCTGAGAGGTTTGTTCTCTTGTGGTAGCCACTGTATATTTTTTTTTCTTCTCTAATCATGCCTAAGTTTAGGCTCCTAAAATGCTTATTGCTGGTTTTGCTTGTTTCCTTAAAAGAGCAAACTGGGTTTCTTGCTCATTTTACAATTTGCAGTTAATTTGGCAAACTGGACAACCTAACATTTCATTTGCAAGACTTATAACTGTGTTTTGCTTGTTTGGTAGGAATTTTGTTAATTTGGTGCATTTGTTGGTTTGTTTGGGGTTTTTATTGTTATTGTTTTGTTTTGTTTCTTTGTTTGTTTTTGTTTGTTTATTTTTGCCACTGAAGATGAAACTCATCACTTTTAAATGGTGATTTACCACTGAGCTACATCTTCAGCTAATCTTGCATTCTGAATGTTTGCTGAGAAGTTATCTCATATGTGTTTTAAAGGAAACTACAATTACTGTGAACCCAAAATTATCCCCTTATGCTATACAGTCTAGAAATCTGATGCCCTCTTCTGACCTCTTTAAAAAACAGGCAAATACCTCCAAAAACACATACCTTCAGATTTATCCAACATACTGTCTACTTCATCTCTGTGAAGAACGGAAAATAAAAAAATTAATGCAAGAAATATAGTGGACTGGTAGGCATTTTTCTTACCCACACAAAACTTTAAAAAGAACTTTCTTTTAATTATTTATAATAAATATATAATGTTTGGTTAAGAACAAATGTCATATATATATATATACATATATATATATACATATGTATATGTATGTGTATATATATATATGTATGTATGTATGTATGTGTATATATATATATATATATATATATATGTATGTATATATTACATGGTGGAGTATCAAAGTGATCTTGTATCCTTTACTTTTACCAATTCATACATTTACACCCACAGTAGTTTATTCATTACTCTCCCACTCTTGCTGAGACCCTTCTTCTTGCCAGATGGTCCCCCTCTTATTTTCATGATTTTTCTCCTTTTCTTTGTGTGTATATCTTGGAAGATCTCAGGCAGGTGGTCATATTATACTAGTTGCTATGTGTTTGTTATCACAAGGTCTGAAGGACCTCAAGCTGGGCTTGAACTCAACATATAGCAGTGTCTGATTTGTATTGCTATCTTCCTGAATCTACTTCTCCAGTGAAGGTAATACAAACACTACTTATGAAGTAATCTATTGAGCTGGCAAAAAATATTGAAAATGTTACCCCATATCTTCATCTGCTTCTGCTTGAGGCGATATATTCTCATTTTTATCAAATGCTGGGCTCTTTACTGTATTAACAATAGAAAACAGAAACATTTGAAAGGATTCTATATAAGTAATAGTTAATAAAGTACTATCGATTTGAATTTATCTGGAAAAACTCTCCATGTAAATTTTTGGAAGAGATTTTAGAAAGGAAATATTTACACCGAGAAAATCCAGGACACAAGGAGATGACAAAACTTAAGGATAATAGGTATCAATGACAAGTAAGTTTTTCAAATTTAGGGACAGTGAATATATTCAACAAAATTATAGAAGAAAACTTCCCTAACCTAAAGAAAGAGTTGCCTATGAATATACAAGTAGCCTACAAAACTCCAAATAGTTTGGACCACAAGAGAAATTTCTTCCATCATATAGAAATCAAAACTCCAAATGCATAATAAAAAAAAAAGAAAAGAAAAAGAAGAATATTAAAAGCACTAAGGGAAAATGGTCAAGTGACTTATAAAGGAAATCCTATCAAAACTATACCTAACTTATCCCCAGAGATTATGAAAGCCATAATATCCAGGGCAGATGTCATACAGACCCTAAGGGAAAAGAAATGCCAGACAAGGCTACTAGACGCATCAAAAAATTTTACAATAGATTGAGAAAACAAGGTATTCTGTGAAAAAAAAAACGATATCTACACAATATGCTCGAACAAATCCAGCCCATCAAGTGGGTAATAATGGGAAAACTCCAATATAAGGAGGGAAATTACACTCTAGAAAAACCAAGAAATTGATCTTGAAGCAAACCTAAAAGAAGAAAGCTACATGAATCACATTCCAACTCTAACAACAAAAATAACAGGAAGCAACAACTACTTTTCCTTAATATCTCATAATATCAGCGGACACAATTCACCAATAAAAAGACATAGAATAACAGACAGGATGTGTAAGCAAGACCAAGCATACTAGAAACAAATCTCAGGGACAAATACAGATATTACCTTAGAGTAAAAGGCTGGAAAACAATTATCCAAGGAAATGTTACAAAGAAACAAGTTGGAGTAGCCATTCTAATATCAAATAAATTCGACTTTCAACCCAAAGTTATCAAAAAAAAAAAAGAGGAGGGACACTTCATATTCATCAATGTTAAAATTTGCCAAAATGAATTCCCAATTCTGAACATTTATACGCCAAATGCAATGTCATCCACACTCATAAAAGAAACTTTAGTAAAGCTCAAAAACACACATGAATAGAGCATTAAAAGAAACCTTGACTAAATTGGTTTTAGAGACCTGCAGAAAAGATTATGCAGCTCTTTTTCCCTTCACCTTGTTCTGAGTATGGAACACCACAGGGAAATTTAAACTTACACCATTCGAACTCCTCAACTGGGGACCCCCCCCCCTTTAACAGAAGCAGGTGGAATGTTTGACCCTCATGTTTCTTTTTCAGAACTCCCACTAGCTCACTTGAAGGACCTACAACTGGTCAGAAAACATGCCTTGGAAATGTTGAAACACTATAAAAAACTTAAACAAAAACAAAAAAAAAACAAAAAACATACGAACCAGAAACCATCTTGGTGCCACATAAATTTCAAACAGGAGTACCTGTCCTGGTCTGGTGCCACCATTCTGGCAAACTTGAACTCAGATCAAAAGGACTTTCCCTGATGATTCTCACAAGCCCTGCTGCCACACCTCCAGCATGTGCCCAGTTCTGGCATCCAGCCTGCCATGGCCCACTGGCCTGGCACTGCTCACACACAGTGGGCACTGCACAGGAACCTCCCTCCCTCCCTCCTCCCAATGGCAAGAGGCTCTTTTGTCTCATTCAATGGGCTTCTGAGGTTCTCAATCTTACATATCCTAAAGCTGTGACCTCATGTTGGCTTTGTTTGGCAGCTGGGCCAGAGGTTTAATTTTCTAACTTATAAGATCAGAACTATGTACTAGAAGGAGTGGGAAATGTGAGACCACAACTTAGAGCGTTTCTCCCTGGAAGGTAAAGCACCTGGACATTCTCCAAGATTGTTTTCCCTGATTTATAAAAATACAGCCAGAAAGAGACTCTATGTTCTCTACAGCCACCAAAAATCCTTTTGGTTTCTGAGCCTTACAGCTAGAGATTCAAAATTGGAGTTTTGACAAGGACATCTGGGCAGAGAAGAACACTCCTCCCATCTCTTCCCAACTCCTCCAAACTCTCCTCCCAACTCATCCCAATTCCTCAGCTAGCTAATAAAAACCTTCTTCTGTCACATCTCAGAGTCATACGCCCCTGCCCTGCACAGTGGAAGGAGTTTGTCCTTAGCTAGCTGATAATAAAAACTCTTGCAGTTTGCATCAGGTATCGATTTCTCTCAAGTCATTGGGGTGCTGGCCAGCTCATCCCGGGACTTTACTGGACTTGAGAGGAGGTCCATCTTCGGGGTCTTACACATGGAGACCTAATACCAAAACTCTTCAAACTAATATGCAAAATCAAAAGAGAAGGAACACTATTGAATTTGTTCTATGAAGCCAGATTACAATTATATTCAAACCATACAAAAACCCAATGAAGAAAGGAAACTTCAGACCATTTTCCCTTATGAATTTCGAAGCAAAAATACTCAATAAAATCACTGCAAACCAAATAAAAGAATACATCAAAACGATCATCCATCATGGTCAAGTAGACTTCATCCCTGTAATGCAGGGATGGTTTAATATATGGAAATTTGTCAACTTAATCCACTATAGAAACAAACTCAAAGACGAAAACAACATGATCACCTCATTAGATGCTGAGAAAGCATTTGACAAAACACAACACCCATTCATAATAAAAGTCCAGGAAAGGTCAGGAATTCAAGGCCCATATCTAAACATAAAAAAAAAAAATACAATAGACAGCAACCGAGTAGGAAACATTAAACTAAATGAAACAATCTCATTAAAATCAGGGACTAGACAAGGCTGCCCACTTTCTTCATACCTATTGAATATAGTAGTTGAAGTCCTAACCAGAGCAATTAGACAACAAAAGGAAAACAAATGAATACAAATTGGAAAGGAAGAAGTCAAAATATCACTATTTCCAGAATATATGATAGCATGTATCAGTGACCCAAAAATGCACCAGAGAAATCGTAACCATATATATGACTTCAGTGCAGTAGGTGAATATAAAATTAACTCAAACATATTAGTGGCCTTTCTCTACTCAAAGGAAAAAGAGGATGAGAAAGAAATTTGGGAAAACTCACCCTTCACAATACTCACAAATAATATAAAATAGCTTGGTGTGACTCTAACTTAGAAAGTGAAAGATATATATGATAAAAACTTCATGTCTCTGAAGAAAGAAATGAAACAAGATCTCAGAACATGGAAAGAACTCCCATGCTCATGGATTGGAAGGATTAATATAGTAAAAACGGCTGTTCTGCCAAAAGTAGTTTATAGATTCAATATAATCCCCATCAAAATTCCAACTCAATTCTTTACTGAGTTAGAAAGGGCAATTTACAAATTCTCCTGGAATTTGAAAAAAACAAACAAGCAACAACAACAACAACAAAAAAAAACCAACAACAACAACAACAACAAAAAACAAAAACCTGGTATAGGAAAAACTATTCCCAACAATAAAAGAACCTCTTGTGGAATCACCATGCCTGACCTCAAAGTGCACTACAAAGCAATTGTGATAAACACTACATGGTACAGGTATAGTGGTAGACAGGTAGATAAATGAAATAGAACTGAAGTCAGAGAAATAAACCTTTAGTCACTTGATCTTTGACAAAGGAGCTAAAACCATCTAGTGGAAAGGAGACAGCATTTTCAACAAATGGTGTTGGTTCAATTGGCAGTTAGCATGTAGGAGAATGTAAATTGATCTATTCTCATCCCCTGTGCAATGCTCAAGTCTAAGTCGATCAAGGGACTGCACATAAAACCAGAGACACTGAAACTTATAGAGGAGAAAGTGGGGAATAGCCTGGAATACATGGGCAAAGGGGGGATATTCTTGAAAAAAAATACTACCAATGTCTTGTGCTATAAGATTAAAAATGGACAAATGGGACCTCATAAAACTGATAAGGTTATACCCAGAAGTTCAAACTTGTAATAAGGAAACATGCTTCACTTTGTCCATAGCAGCCTTTTGTATAATAACAAGAACTGAAATGAACCCAGATGACTCTCTTTAGAGGAATGTATATAGAAAATATGGCACATTTACTTAATGAATTACTACACAGCTATTAAAAACAATGAATTCATGAAATTTTTATACAAATGGATGGATCTGGATGATATCTTCCTAAGAGAGTTAACCCAATCACAAAAAACACACATGATATTCACACATTGATGAGTGGATATTATCCCTGAAGCTCAGAATAACCAAGGTAAAATGTGCAAAACCCATGAAACTGAAGAAGGAAGACCAAAGTGTGGATATGCCGTTCCTTCTTAGAATGGGGAACCAAATAATCATGGAGGGAGTTACAGAGACAAAGATTGGAGCTGAGAATAAAAGAATACAGAGACTGCCTCACTTGGGGATCCATCCCATATACAACCACCAAATCTACTGAAGATGCCAACAAGGGATTGGGTGCAGGAGAATGATATAGTTGTCTCCTGAGAGGATCTGCTAATGCCTGACAAATAAAAAAGTGGATGTTCACAGACATCCTTTGGACTTAGCACAGGGTCCCCAATTATGGAGCTGGAGAAAATACCTAAGGAGCTTAAGGAGTTTGCAGGCCCCTAGAAGAAAAAACAACATGAACTAACAAGTACCCCACAATTCCATGGGATTAAACCACCAATCAATTAAAACAAATAATGGGATATATGATTCCAGCTTCTTATGTAGCAGAGGATGGACTAGTCAGGCATCAATGGGAGGAGAGACACTTGTTCCTGTAAAGATCCTATGCCCCAGTATGGGGGAATACCTGGGTTAGGAATTGGTAGATGATGTGTTGGGGAGATGGGGGAGAGGGGAGAGGACAGGAGATTTTTTGGAGTGGAAACTAGAAACGGGGATAATATTTGAAATGTAAATAAGGAAAAGTTATAATAGAAAAAGAAAGGAAATAATTTATTTGCAAGTTTTATGAAATAAATTCATGTTTGGCAAACATATTATACGAACAATGTTCATGTCTTTTCTTGAGGTGAAATCAAGAAAGTTCTTCTCTCTCAACATATGCTGATATAGTTCCAAGAGTAGGTTTATGTGCTGCAAAACCTTGTATATAGGAATAGAGAGATATAGGTAAAATTAGAAATGAAGTATATGTAAACTCTTAACAAAGACTTCTTCCATTTCAGGTGACTAGGTAAAGTCTAATGAACTGCAGGACACAATTAATACTGGAAATGCGATACCTTCCGAAAGAGCCTCCTCTGAAACTTTTATGTCATCGTCCTCATCATCAAAGTCCAAAAGTAATAAGTAACCTTCCTTTGGTATCACCTTCAATTTCTTAAGAGCCATTCTTCTCATAAGAACTCAGTAGTCTTCTTAGTTTAAAAAAAAAAACAATAAAAATAAAAAGGAAAAAAAAAGAACTTAGTTACCTGATTAAAAATTATCATTTAAATAATTAAAAATAACAAAAAATCAAATAATTATTTTAGCTCAATGAAAGATCATTTCTTTTTTTACTTAACATGTATATTTTTAATCAATTGCCTTTATCAGAGAGTTCTGTGTACATATTCAATATGGTGATGCATATATATATACACTTACCCGTACCATTTCCTCCGTGTATCCCATTTATCATGTCCCTCTCCCTCACAACTTGTTTTAAAAACTTCTTTAACTCACTTCTTTAAAAACCTCCTTTAGAACCTAAATTATTAGTCTGCCATTTCTCAGTTTAAAAAGAGACAAAAACTGGCCAACCTTCAACATATGAGTCCTCCCCTCCTCCCAAAAAACGATGAGCAACATCCTTTAACCTTTGAGGTATCTGAATTTTGGTCCTATCTCCCACAGAATATTTTTAAACAAAACATCAGCAATTCTGTTTACCAGTTTATCTCAGTCTAACGTAAACTCACAGTTCTATCCAGAAAGATAAAGAACATGGTAACTGTATATTCATATCAAAAAGATCCACCACTAAGTCTACAAAAAAACATGAACTACCACCACCACCCACACAGAAAGACCTTATATTGGAGAAATTAGGGATTTGGGGAAGCCGAGGATTTCAAACATCTGAAGATTGTAAGTTCAAGGCCAGGCCAAGCCGGGCCAGCTGAAACTACAAAGATAGATCCCATCCTACAGAAACTAAACTGAGAGAAAAAGCTGAACTTGGTGGTGCAAGTCTTTAATTCCAATACATGGGAGACTGAGACAGAAAGATCTGTGGTCAGAATCCATCCCCAATGACTTATGAATCTCTTACAATTATCTCCTCTTCTTCTTTTCATTCATCTTCCTATGCCATTCTACTGTCTGCAATGTTCATACAGTCTATACCAAAGGAACACACCATAGAGAAGACAATGAGGAGGGAGGAATCCTCAGTGTGTTTCTAAGGGATCCTGAATATCACACAGGACAATCGCCAAGGCATCTCACCAATGGCTCCCTGTTCCCTGACCCACAGTCCTGCAGCTGGTTCTCTGATCCTATCCCCAGGCCCCAAGCTTTTCTCTTCCAAGGGTTCCCAATTCTCTATGGCCCTGACCTGTTCGATCCTCTTCCATGAATATGGTCCTCCACCTTCCATTCACCCTCAGATTCCACAGAAAATGGCGATCAGGAGGCTTTTCCTCACATAGTGGCCTCCTGGGCCTGAGATTCCCCACCCTGTCACACCTCGATTAACTGTCCAACAACCCTGATCAGGGCAGACTATCACTTACAGCTCATCTAAGAGGAGAACACCTTCCAAACCGCACCCTTCTGTGCTTAGCTCCTCAATGGCAAAAAAAAAAAAAAAAAAAAAAAAAAATAAAACCGTTGTCAGGGGCCACACCCAGACAGAAGCCTCAGAGGATCCTTTGTGATGCCAGCTGGAGCAAATAGGTCTCACCAAAGGACTGTGCTGATTGGCTGAATACACCCTGCGCATGCGTTCACGGAATACCAAGTACTTTGAAGGGAGATTTTAGAAGGTGGGAGTAATCTACTGGCTTTAAGACAAATGATTTCCAGTTTGTTGGTTGACAAGTGCTTACAAACTTGAAAATCCAGAACAAATATGTAACATATGAAATACAGCAAATGGCTCTACTTAATTTCAGCTGTAGAGGCTCTTGTAAGCATTTTTGGTTTTTTATTTATTTATGTGCATAAACATTTAATAATATGGACTTCTGCATGTACACACGCACACCAGAAGAGTCTATGCTGCCCTAAGAGTTCAGAAGGGAACATGCAGATTTCCTACAACCCCTGGTACTCTCCTTTCTCTACTTTCCTAGTCCTCAGCTTGATAGAAGAGTGTGCTAGGCAGTGCAGGCCCTCTCTCTCTCACTTATGTGCTTGGCCACTCAGGCCCACTCTCTCACTTAGGAGTTAGGCTGGGCAGGTCCTCTCTCTCTCTCTCTCTCTCTCTCTCTCTCTCTCTCTCTCTCTCTCTCTCTCTCTCTCTCTCTCTCTCTCTCTCTCTCTCTCTCTCTTAGGTGCTAGGCTTCACATGTCCTCTCTCTCTCTTATGTGCTAGACTGCCCAGGGCCCTTCTCTCTCTTATGTGCTAGGCTTCCCAGGACCTCCCTCTCACTTAGATGTTAGTCCTTGCAGGCCCTCTTTTTCACTTATGTGCTAGGCTGGGCAGGGCCTCTCTCTCTCTTATATGCTGGGCTGCCCAGGTCCCCTCTCTCACTTATGTGCTAGGCTGAGCAGCCCCTCTCTCTCACTTATGCCTCTGTTGCCTACAGACGCTGCAAGAGAGCACTGTTTCTCTGAAACTGTGATTGTGCATATGTTATGAGCCACAATGTGGGTGCTTTGTGCCTGGTCCTCTGCATAGAATAGGTGCTATTATTATTATTATTATTATTATTATTATTATTATTATTATTATTATTAAATTTCAAGACAGGGTTTTTCAGTGTAGCACTGTCTGTCCTGGAACTTACACCAGGTTGATTTTGAACTCAAAAATCCTTGTCCTCTGCCTCCCAAGTGCTGTGATTGAAGGCATGAACCACCACTGCCTAACCAAAAGTTGCCCTTAACAGCTAGTTTTTCCATTTTTTCAACTAGTCTAGTGTGTATTTCATGTACCCAAGAGCATTCCGCCCATTAACTTGCAGTGTTTTCCTACTTGTGCATTAGATTTCCAAGGCTGGTTTGGTGGAAAGAAATGAAAGGAAGTAGTTAGACACTATAATAATAATAATAATAATAATAATAATAATAATAATAATAATAATAATAATAATAGAAACATTTTAATGTGTTTAAGTCTATCATTTTTAAAATGTATGAGTCCTCTTTTTATGGGTTCACCTTCATGAAAGAAGGGGTCATCAGATCACTTTATATATGGTAGTAAGCCACCATGTTGTTGCTGGGAATTGAACTCAGGAACTGTAAAATAATAGCCGGTTCTCATAACTGCTGAGCAATCCCACCAGTTCTAGAAATATATTTTGATTTAATTTTTATTGCATTATGATAAGAAAATATACATAATTTCAATTTATCTGAATTTGTTAACATCTAAAAACATATTTTGAGTAAACAGACTTACATCACATTCTTCTTTTTATTTTGTACCCCAACTCTTCCAGCTGATGCCCACTCAAAACCTATCAACCTTCCATTTTTTATCATGTTCCTTAATATTTATAAAATATTGTAACAATAAAAATGAATATTAAAAATGTTGTTTGATAGAAACAACAATCAATTTATATATTTGTCTGCAGCAATACTGAAAATTCTTTTTTCTCATAAATTTTAAATAACTGCAAATATATTAACTGTATGATATATTAGAATAATATATCACTATTAGTTTTTTTGGTGAACATAAATAGTCTTTTGGTTTGTTTGTTGTTTGTTTGTTTGTTTGTTTGTTGTGTTTTTAGGAGATCTTAAAATTCTTGACTTACAGATTATGCTAACAGGACCCTGAAGTTGTCTTGTGTGAGGATAGTCCAGTGACTGGCAAATACAGAAGTGGATGCTCACAATCATCTATTGGATGGAACACAGGACTCCCAATGGAGGAGCTAGAGAAAGTACCCAAGGAACTGAGATGGTTTGAAACCCTAAATAAGAACAACAATATTAACTAACCAGTACCTCCAGAGCTCATGTCTCTAGTTGAATGTGTAGCAGGAGATGGCCTGGTAGGCCATCTGTGGGGGGAGAGGCCTATGGTTTTGTGAAGGTTATATGCCTCAGCTCAGGGTACTGCTAGGGAATGTAGGTGGGAGTAGGTATGTTGGGGATCAAGGAGAGGTAAGGGGGGAGGCGGGAGGGGACTTTTGGAATGTAAACGAAGAAAGTATATAATAATTGTAAAATTAAAAAAAAAATCTTGGCTTACTGTGATACAAAAAAAAAAGAAAAGAAAAAAAGAAGAACAATTTATGGACACTGGATTTCATTGTAATAAGGCTGTACTTGAATGTCCCTCACATCACCAAAGTATTTTACCTCCATAGTACTAAGGGTAGAGTTGATATATCTGCTGTGGCAAGGAATGAACTGTAGGCATGATTTTTGGATACTAATTTCCTGCTATGTTCAAAGCTATTTGATTTGAGTGATTGTTGTCATTCTCAGGCCACATGTAACAGGGTACATTCACTTATGGAATGGGTGTTTATTAAGATGGTCTATCCATGAAGTCATTGATCAACTGTTTCAATGAAGAATTGTTCTGCTTGGAGAGTGTCACAGAAGTTAGTTGATGATAGAATTCAGTTTTATTGGATGTGATGTTTTTTCAAAAGCATTCACCTTAGAATAATAGTAACTTATAAAGTCCTCTTCAGAATTTATACAATAATAATAAATATCAAGCAAAGCCTTTAGTCTCACTCTTTGCTGTTCTCTTATAAGCCACCTCCCAAATTAATTGTCTACATTTATTTTGGTTTATAAAGAGTTTTGAAAAATTTAAGCTGTTCTGAAAACCATAGTTTAGTGTAAAAATATCAAATAAACAATCCTACTAATACAGAGGCTGAGATAGGGGAACCATGTTTTCAAGACCATTATGTGGCACACAGCAATACAGTGTTATGTATAAACAAGAAGAAAGACTATATGGATTATACAATATTGGACTTATTAATCCTATTTACCAAATTAGGAACAACATAATGAAAAACGGACAATTTCTAATTCCTCATATTTTTGAATTTCATTCAAATAGGTTATGATGGTAATATTAATTTTCATATTAATAGATATTAAGGTAAAGTGATTGTTACTTTCTATTAGTTTTATTCTTAGAGGTGGAAGCATGTTTTTGTGGATTTGTTGTAAGATTACTTTCTTGTTTCTTCTATGGTGTAGTTTCACTCCTTGTGTTGTTGTATTCCACCTATTATTCTTTGTAGGGCTGGATTTAAGGAAAGATTATGTGTAAAATTGGCTTTGTCGTTGTATATATTGTTTTCTCCGTCTATGGTGATTGAGAGTTTTGTTAGGTATAGGAGCCTAGGCTGGCATTCATGTTCTCTAGAGGTGGAATAGATGCTGGGATTAATATCTTTTTTATGAAAATACATCCATGAGTTGAGAGAGGAGGACTTCCACTGGCCTTTGTACCCTAGTGCCATGTTCTAGGTGCTGCTAGAGAATGGGGAAATAAGTGACACCCCAGTGACAACAGAAACCACCTCTTTCAGAATCCAACCTAAGAATGTCAGGCAGAGTTTATTTTGGCTGACTCATGGTAAACAGATCTTATATAGAGAGGGTGGGACTCATGTATCACTTCAGAAAATGCTTTTAAGTTTAGTCTTATATATTTTACAGAGAAGGAAAAGAGAGAAATAACTTCATGAAGGATAACACCCAAGAAAGCAAATGATCAAGGCAGCTTTATAGCAACACACAAATCTGCCAAACAGTAGTGTTTACTAGTGGTTTGTTGGTGTTAAAAAGCCATGGAGGCTACTGGACCATAGAGGGGCTGGAGAAAGTCAGATTGCTTTTTGTTATTGTTTTATTTTATTTTAACATTTCCCTTTTGAATTCAGGCAGTCTCATTTTAGATTTTTCCTGCTGCTAAGACCACTAGTGTTCTCTGGTACATTCAACCTTACTGATCTCCAGGCGACTAGACTTGTCAGGATCAGAGTGGAAACTGGATATTTTACAACCAATTATCTGGTCCACTTGCCTACCTCTGGTTATCCCAGTTTCTCCACCTAAATTCGTTACTGGTAATTTCCTCAGTATGCAGCCTGCCATGATTCACAGACAGGTACAACAACTGCTTCTGACTCAGTATTAAATTCAAGTCCTTTCTCTTCTTCAGGAATGTTAATATTTGACGATATACAAATTTATTTATCTGAGGTAGAATGGGCTATGCTAACCCATGGAAGAAGACACTCTACAGTGTTGTAATGCTGGCCATCTACAAGCTAACCACCTGACTAGTTTAACTGGTTAACTATAACTCCTTTCCTTTGTGTATACATTGTGTAACCTGGACTGTAACAGTGAAAAATATACTCTGGGAGATATTGCCTTTTGGATTATAATTGATTTAGATTGCTTCTTCACTGTTGAATCAGGAACTGCTACAGAAAAATAAAATATTTTCTATGTTATTTTTTGTTTTGGGGTTGTTTGTTTTCTTTGTTTTTTTAACATACAATTTCTCTGCATAACCCTGGCTTTCCTCAAGATCAATCTGTACAGCAGGTTTACCACAAACTCACCTGCCTTTGTGTCCCAAGTTCTGGGTTTAAAACACACACCAACACCATCCAGCTCAGTGTGAAAGTTCTTAATTTTAGTGAGGATCAATTATTTCTCTTAGAATGAATATTTCTTCCATTAAATCTAGCACTCTTAACTCTCTTAATCATACATATACTCCAATTTTCCTAAATTTTTTTTGTTCTTACCTGCCCTTGTGAATTATTTTACATACAGTATGAAGTTGAGATTGAGTGTGAGGCTGACTCTTTTACCTATTATGTGTCACTGCTCTCGGGTGAAACAAAACATACAGCACAAATTATATATATGCATAATTTTATAAAACTATGGTGTATATATTATATATAATTTATTTTATATGTAATATATTTTATCATTTATAATATTTTGTTATATAATATACTGTAAATGTAGTTTAAATATACTTTAAAGTGAATTACAGGGTGTGATCCAACAATAGCTGTCTACCAACTGATATTCTAAGAACCTCATAGTTATTCAGTCAATGAGGTGGATTGTCTCAGGTAGTCTCCAGTGTATTATGGAATACTGAAAATGGCCTGTATTGACAGTGAAGAAATGGGCTTCCCAATGAGGGCAAACAGGCAAAGAAAACAAACTTTCTTCTTCCATGTCTTTCATATAGGTTGCAGAACATTTATATAAGTGTGTGCCAGGTTTAAAGTGACTTTTCCCACTTGAAAGATTCAGATTCAAAATGGATCTTGCCATCTCAAATTACTAAGAAAAAAATCCATTAATGTCTTGCCCAGTCATTTGGATTTTAGTTAATTTTTGATGCAGTAAAGTTCAAACCCAAGAACACTCATCACATTGTCCAATTTGCTCCCCATCATTTATTGACATTTATAGCCTTCCTTCATTGAATTGCTTGTGTGTTTTGTTAAAAGTTACTTGGCAATTTGTATACATATGTCCAGACTGAGCTGATTGACTTTTTGTTGTTATTATTTAACTCTTAAACAATTATAGATAAGCCCTCATATCTATTATACAATATTTTTCTATTTTATTCATTCTTGTTATTCTTTGCATTGTGAAGAAAGAGATGGCTCAATTCTTAAACAGTACATGTTAAACTTCCCGTTCTGTTTATAGCACCAAATATAGTTTAACAAAAAAACTGTCTAATGTCAGGCAGTGTGGGAACAGGTCTTCAATCCCAGCATTTGGGGGCTGGGGGCATAGGCAGGCGAATTTCTGAGTTTGAGGCCACCTTGGTCTACAGAGTGAGTTTTTGGAAAGCCAGGGGTAAACAAACAAACTTTGTCTAGAAAACAAAACAAAACAAAACAAAACAAAACAAAACAAAAGAACAAAAAAAAAAAACAAGAATAAAAACCTACTTGTGTCTCTAAGTCTTCTGGTCTCTTTGGATTCTGAATACATATCACACACACACACACACACATGCATCCTCACACACAGAAAAACACCGTTCAGATTTTAAAATACATTATCTGACTCACTAAGAAATAAAACTACATCTGTGTTCCTGTTGCCAGAAAACCTTTAATCATAATACAAATTTAGTTGAACATGAATGATTTTATACAGGAGAGAATCCTGTTTAACTGTATTGAATGTGGGAGACCATTCCTTCAAAAATGTCACCTCATTAAGCACCAGCTGACCCACATTGCTGACCATCCCTATACATGTAACCTTTGTGAGAAAATGTTTAACAGATGATCAAGGCTTCTCAGACACCAGAATGTACTTAGTCAGAAAACTCAGACAGAATGGCCAAGCTAAGGAAAATTAGCATATTGCAGGGACAGAATGTAAAGAAGGTTTAAAATCTAGAAAATTTGGGAGAGTTATGTTTCATATCATAAAAAAAGATACAATAGAATTCTACGTTGTTTCCCACTGTCTTTCATTATCTGTGTTATCCACACATTTTTTTTTGTATTAGTAATAAAAGAAATGAGTATTTGTTTGACATTTGTATCCATACCTATGTTTTTGTTAGACATCTGTGTCCATAGCAATGTTTTCTTAGACACTATCCTCTGGTTTCAGGTACCATGGACTATGATTTAATTCTTCACTTTTCTCAGAAGAGATGTAAAATGCTATTATGGCCCTTGAAGTCAGAAAGAATTAATATTCATGGCATAGTTTCAGTGGCTATAATGTTGACCGTCATAGAATACCAAAACAAAGATTCAGGTAAATTTATGAACAAGATGATAAGACTGTGTCTTCCTTCAGTGTAAGCATGGTAGTTGTCACCTCAGTTTCTCCCTTGACATTGTCTATTTTCAAGGAAGCTTGGGGAACACAAGAAGACCTGAAAGCCAGCACAAACCTAAGAAAGTTGTAAGCATTTGAAGTCCACTTACAGATCTCACTGTCCATACTAGTTATCCATCTCTGTGGAAGTAAAAGAGAGCAGTAAAGTGACTTTGATTATTTTGGCTTTTATTACACACACTGGAATTTTTAAATGATTGCATACCACTCCTGTGCCTAAAGGGATGTACAATTTGTGATTTCTTAATTTTAAATGAGTATAGCAGTTTTCTCTATAGAAAAGTTTGAGCATTAATTTATTGATAAGGTCAGTGCATGGGAGCTTCTGTACCCTCTCCAACATGGTATGCATCTGATACTCGAGGGTCTCATCCACTAGTAGTCTGGCAGAGAAACACATGTGGCTTATACATTTGGTCCCAATTAGAAGCAGGGTAGATTGAATCCCAGGTTTATGTTGAAATAACAACTGCTTGGTCAGGAGGATACTTCTTAAGATGGCCGTGTAGTCAGAGAAGTGAATCCTGGCTTGTGAGTTCATGAAAGACAAATTATATTTTGCTAGCTACTTTAAGCAACATAGTAGGTTCACACACCAAGACACACAGACACAGACACAAACACCAATACGAATTCACTGTAGGATCTCAGATAATAAAATTCTCCTTAATAATAATTGTTGAGATGAGTTTTCTCTAACACCAGAAAATAATCTGTCCTGGAGCTGATTTTTTAAATTAGTTAATCAATCAACATCCCAAACCTAGTATTCCTTCTCTTCTCTGCTCCCTGACTTCTCCTCCACTCCTGCTACCCCAATCCACTCTTCCTCAATTTTTCTTCAGAAAAGAGATCTTCCATGATAACTTCTAGTTTTGGCTATTGTAGTTGCACATCCACTCATATTGATGATAGACAAGGCCTGGCAGAATTTCATTCCATTGGCTATGGAAATAGAGCTAAGTGGAAGACAGGCTATGTGAACAAATCTTAACAAAAATTTACTCTCATTAACCATAAAGTCTTTTTTATTTCTCTTTTTATTAATTAGGTATTTTCCTCGTTTACATTTCCAATGCTATCCCAAAAGTTGCCCATACCATCCCCCCACTCCCCTACCCACCCACTCCCCCTTTTTGGCCCTGGCGTCCCCCTGTACTGGAGCATATAAAGTTTGCAAGTCCAAAGGGCCTCTCTTTCCTGTGATGGCTCACTAGGCCATCTTTTGATACATATGCAGCTAGAGACAAGAGCTCTGGGGTACTGATTAGTTCATATTGTTGTTCCACCTATAGGGTTGCAGTTCCCTTTAGCCCCTTGGGTACTTTCTCTAGCTCCTGCATTGGGGGCCGTTTGACCCATTCCAATAGGTAACTGTGAGCATCCACTTCTGTGTTTGCTAGGCCTCGGCATAGTCTCACAAGAGACAGCTATATCTGGATCCTTTCAGCAAAATCTTGCTAGTGTATGCAATGGTGTCAGCGTTTGGAAGCTAATTATGGGATGTATCCCTGGATATGGCAATCACTAGATGCTCCATCTTTTCGTCACAGCTCCAAATTTTGTCTCTGTAACTCCTTCCATGGGTGTTTTGTTAACTATATTACAAGTACAGCTTTACATTTTTCTCTTTAATATTTTTACATTTTCTACATCTTCCAAGCCTGGTGGACAAAGTGCTCTTTTAGTCAAATTGTATTAATTCATACCAATATTGTCCAGGGAAGTTTCTTGGTAAGCCCTTTAGAGCATCAGTTTCTTGCTTTCAGCTGTTCCTTCATCATGAGGAATAAAGTATAAACACAGTACATAGCCACAGTTTCTGTCATCGATGAGGACTTGGTCTGTGAAAGATACTATGCAGATTCTTAGCCTCTGAACTTGGCAATGGTTTACAGATGCTGATGTGAGCAAAATGAGGAACTAAAGGACAACTTTGTTAGGTCTCAGGTCTTCTTGTGCACACTGTTAACAGATAATAATATGGGGAATGAGATCTAGTTTTTTAGTGCAGAGTCATTTGCCCCTGGTCAATATTAAAAGTTTTAAACATTTCTTGAATATCATTTACTGAAATTGAATAAATTTTAAATTTAAATTATGTAATTATAACAAAAAGAAAAACAACAGCAATTAATTAATAATAATAATAATAATAATAATAATAATAATAAACAATAATACAGTGAGACTGATGAGCCTTCAGTGACAGGACTTGAGTGTCTATGATAGAATTTGAGTCAGGCATTGTGTACTCACACATTAATTATGAGGATCTTGCTTAATTTTGTGTACATAGAACTGGATTATCACATGGATCTTTTCCCCCTCTTATATTCTGAGCATGTGAAGAAAAGTGATGTTTCTCTTTCTTATACAATTAAACAGATTCCATAAAAGCTTATCTTCTCCCACTTCTAAATAAGCATTTTCGTTTAATTTATTGCCATGTTGTATGCTTTAACTGTTTGGTAGTTGTCTGTTAATTTTTGGTTTATCTTACATATAAAGCAAGTTTGATAAAAATTTGGTACGGAATTTTATGCATTTTATAATTGTAAAAATATTATTTTCACTCAACTCAAAGTGCTCTGTGGTTATAAATTGGCCTCTCAGTAATACACAACACAAATTCAATTCCACTTAACCCTTCTGAAAATGAACTTGCATGGTATTGTCTGATTTGAAGCTAATAAATCTATTTAACTAAACCAGAGACATTTGTGTTAGGAAGGAAACTACTACTGTCTGTTGTTTAGAATATGGAAAAGTTACTTCTACAGTAAAAGAAAGAAAGGAGGGCCTGCCTTCAGCAATTGTGGGAAGTCTGTGTTGCATGTGCATTTTTCAGTTCAGCAGCATCTAGGGCACTCAGAATACACAGAGATTTCTTCATATGTGGTGAGAAAAACCAAATCTACAGGAATCCCAGGCAAGTGCTTCAAGCGAAGTCTTAGTCGTGCGAAAGTAGAAGTAAAACCTCCCTTCTGCATGGGAGGTTTGTAGGAAACAATCAAGCTCCAAATCCTATAAATGTAGTCTCTCTGAAACTTCCAGTAGGAGGTCTGCTTGTTTTTATATGATTTTATACATTTTAATGTACTTACATTATGGGTACATGTGTTTGATTAAGTACATATGTGTGTAACTGTGCACAAACCACTGCACATGTGTAGAGATTGCAGGACAGTGTGGAAGAGACAATCCTCTTCTTCTACCATGTATATTATTTCAGAGATGAAGTTCAGGTACGCGGTCTTGAGTGGCTAGTAACCTTACTTGAGTGGCTAGTGGGCCACCTCATACATTCCTTGAGCTTTAATTCTTTACATCCTCTGAAGATTGCCTGTTCATTCATCATGTCAAAACCCACAGAGACTATGAAGGTGGTTATGCTGCAAACCAGCATGAGTATAGAAAATGAAGCAACCAAAGTTTAAATGAGCCATTGATATTTCTTATCATTCTATCACTCCCATAGGTCGAAGTGGTTAAAACTCTTACCCAAGGCCTTCTACTATCAGTTGCATTGAACTAAAAGTGTCTGTAGCAGTATCTGTATGCACAGCGCCTGCAAGGTCTGAGATAGAAAGAGCCCAAGCAATGAGAGGGAAGGGCGTGCATGCCACTATCTTTATCTCAGAAGTTATTTCTAGTTTGTAGCTTGGAAAGGAAAACATTCAAATTTCCACTAGGGTATCACTGGGTATGCAAACCATGCTTAAATCTAAGTCTCTAGTTCAGCATTGCCTGGCAAATGAAAATCAAACTGGATAATAATCTTGGAGGTCCTTTATATAATAAGGTATTGGCAGGGTTCTTTAAAGAATACCTTAAGGGTCCTTTGTTTATATATTATGGTTTGCAGTTTTTTTTGTTTTTATGGGATTTCTGAGTGTTTGTGAACATATATGTCTCTGTGTCTACATGTATATTTCTTGTGCTTTTTCTTTGCCTCTTTTTCATTATGTTTGCTTTGTTCTGTTCTGGTTCATTTGTTTATTTTGTATCTTAATCTTCATTATTATTGTCATTAGTATCATTAATAGTATCATTATTATTTAGATGCCTGTTTGTATTTTAATAAAGGGAGAAAGAAAAAGTGTGAATTTGGGTGGGTCGAGAAGTGGAGAGGTTGTAGAAGGATTTGGGGGGACAGTAATCTGAATCTATTGAATGAAAAACTGTATTTTCAATGAAAAGTGTCTTCCCAGAAATTTTGATCTTACTATTAGTACAAAGGAATCAAAAACTTATTTTTTAAAGAATCATATTGTATACAGAGGAAAAAAATGAGAGCTTTTCCAACTGAGAAATGTTTCATTTTGCAAGTATGGTAAGGACCCTAGAGGTAATAATCAAGAACACAGAGCACAACACAAAGCAGAAAAAAGTACAAAGCACACACAAATATACAGGCAGGAATCAAATTAGTCAATTTATTGACCTTTTTAATGGAGCACAAATCCTCATCCATTCTCCATTCGGACAAAACAGATTTGCTGTTGTCTCCAATGACTTTGAGTAGGAATTCATCCAGTAACCTTTCTCATCTATTTCATTAGAGCTGACTCATCCCTGCCAAGATTCCAGGACAGGAAAAATAGACTCCATCATCCACTTGGGTATGTGTGTTTCCAAGTTCCTTCATATATATTCTTCCATATGCTTGGTGAACCCCTACATTAAATTATTTTTTCCTACCTCATAACTATAATTTCCTACTGTTATAAATCCTAACATACATACCTGACATAAAGATAGTCTTAGACAACTCCAGATGATCACATGATTAGACAACTAAAATAGATCACATCTATCCTAGTACAGTTCTGGAAGGCAGAAAGTGTAAAAATCAAGGAGCTGGCTAGTCTTACTAGTATTTCCTGGCACTGTGAATGGCAACCTATAAGTTCTAAGTCCTTGTGACACTTTCATGGGAGTTGTCTAGGACTATCTTTATGTCAGGTATTTATGTTAGGATTTATAACAGTAGGAAATTACAGTTATGAAGTAGGAAAAAAATAATTCTATGTAAGGGCTCACCAAGCATGAGGAAGAATATATATGAAGGAAGTGTAGCATTAGAAAGGTTGAGAACCACTCTCTGGATGCTTGAAAACAGAAAGCATAATGGAGTCATAGGCTGGTCTTGGCATCAGTCTGATATCTGCTTCAGACTAATATCTTGCTTCCTTTTGTTTCTTGTGACCATGAGGGGAATAACCTAGTTTGGTCAAAGGACCAATCTGAGGACATGTTCAGAATCCATTTTGTGAAAACATGTGCTGTTGTATCATTTGGACAGGGCTGTCTTTGGAACCAGTGCATGCACATGAGTGCTTTGGTGCTTTGCTCTTTCTTTCTTTCTTTCTTTCTTTCTTTCTTTCTTTCTTTCTTTCTTTCTTTCTTTCTTTCTTTCTTTCTTTCTTTCTTTCTTACTATCTTTCTTTCTTTCTTATTTTTTTTGAGGCAGGTTTTCTCTGTGTAGGCTTGGCTGTTGTAGAACTCATTCTGAAAACCTGGTTGGCCTTGAACTCATAAATTTGCCTGCCTCTGCCTACCAAGTCCAGGGAATAAAGGCTTGCAACACCATACCCAGCTTCTTTGATTTTTTTTTATTCTGCTATTAACTTATTGTTCCCAAGGTTTTTTATTTTATTATTTTATTTTATTAGATATTTTCTATATTTACATTTTAAATGTTATCCCATTTCAAGTTTTCCCCTCTAAAAACCCAATAACATGTCCCTCCTCCCCCTACTGACCAACCTAAGCACTCCTGCTTCCCTGTCATGCCATTCCCTTACACTGAGGTATAGAGTCTCTCAGGACCAGGATCCCCTCCTCTCACTGTGTCCAACTAGGCCATCATTTGCTACATATTCGGTGGCAGCGATGGGCCCCTCACTTTGCATTATTTGGTTGGTCTTTTTTTTTAATTACATATATTTTAACTTACATTTCAAATGTTGTATTCTTTCCCAGTTTCCCACTCCTCCAGAAACCCCCTATCACATCCCCTGTCCCCCTGCTTCAATGAGGGTGTTCCTTCACCTGTGCACCCTCTCCCACCTCACAGTGTGGTGGCTAACAAGTTTATATCTCTGTATCCTTATCATTCAACACCATATTGGGGATCCTGCAGCTTATAGGGAAAAGATGTCCAGATTCTGAGAACTGCAGGGTACCATCCAATACATCAATCTCAAGCCACATGTGGGTACATCTTCCTAAAAAACGTGTCGTCCTGTTAATAGCTTTCAGTTGGATCTTTAAGTACCTCAGCCAAGATTGAGGTGACTGCTCCCTGCATAATCACTGCCCACTTCATTTTGGGGAGCATCTGTGCCAGGAAGTCAGGGTAGATATCCACATAGTTGATGCAGATTTCAGTGGCCTGCAGGCACAGATGGAAGTCATGCATGTCCAAGCCTTACACATTTGAGCTTAGGAGATAGTATGTGAGCAGTTTCATGTTGTCATTTTGGATTTCTGCATAGGACATATTGTCTTTCATTAATTTTGGGATTTATTTACATTTTAAATGATAGCTCCTTTCCCATTTTCCATTCAACAAATCCCCAACCCATCCACCATCTCCTCCCTTCCCTTTGAAAAAAGGCTTAGTTTGTATTATATTTCTATATTGCACTCCATCACTGAGTGAAATCAAGACAGGACACATGTAGGAGTATAGGCAGGGTACATGGAGAAAGGCTGCTTATTGGATTGCTTTCTCAGCACAGTTTTCTCAGCTTTTTTTCTTACAAAATTTAAAAGCTTTTTTTTAACTTTTATTTTAATAACATACCCACAAACACACACACGCACACACACCCACCCACACACACACACACACACAAGACATAAGATCACTAAAGAACAAGCGAAATGATTGTAAAGCAATGTCCTAAATGTATTTCATTATCTCCAGTGCCACATTTATAAGTCAATTCTAGAGGCCTTATGTCTAATCATATTTGGCAAATGGATATAACCCATTATGCAGAATTTGGAAAACTAAAATATGAACATGTTTGTATCGATACTTGTTCAGGATTTCTTTTTGCTTTTTTCTGCTTCTCTGCATAAAGAAAAGGTTTCTAAAAACGTAATTGATCATTGCCCACAAGCATTTAATGCAATAGGATTGCCTAAACATATCAAAACAGATAATGGGCCATCCTATTCTAGTAAAAATTTTATTTCATTCTTTAAGGAATTTGGAATCAAACATAAAACTTGAATTCCTTATAAGCCCATGGCAAACGGAATAGTTCAATGTGCTCATCAGACCTTAAAAAATTGGCCTTTTATGACAAAACAGTGGCAGTTATATCCCCCAAGGTCACCAAAGGCGCATCTTGCCTTTACTTTATTTGATCTAAATTTTTTGCAAACTGATATTAAAGGTCAGTCTGCAGCAGATCACCACTGGCATCCAGTTACTTCTAATTCTTATGCATTGATAAAATGAAAGGACACACTAACTAAGGAATGTAAGGGTCCAGATCCGATTCGAATCTGGGGAAGGGCTCGGTTTGCATTTTTTCATAAGAACATGGAGCACAGAGGCTGTCCAAGAGATTAATTTGTTAGCTGAACACAGATCCTGAATCTTCTTATAAGTATCACTCTGAGAACTAAAATTCCTCTTTTGCATAGAATTTAGTTGGGGACTCAGCCTCCCAGAAAAGCTGTTTTCTTGCTACTCTCAGAGCTTTGCAATTTGCAACTGAATAAAGTATCTGGACTTCCCCAAAAGAAGCTTTGCATTGCTACTTTCTCATTGTCTGGGTCTCTTTTTCTTAAGCAGGTCAATCAACATCCTCCAATCAGACTGCAGGGGGAGTGCATCCCTGCAAACAAAGGCTTAAGATGGCAACTGCTATTTTCATTCTAAAGACATTCTACCATGCATTTTGGCTTTAGGTCTGATTTGAAAAATAGGTTTATTAGAAGGGCTAGGAAGGCAGATATTTCAAATATTAGAAGAGATTGGTTTTTATTCTGATAGATGGTCTTAGTCCCTTTGCTGGTCTCTGGTTCTCCATCCTTGCTGTTATTGCAAGCTCCCCTAATTTCCTCAGGCTGTGGGAATAACAGAGATGAGGAGGATGACCTCCAGCTCCTAATATAGCCTAAAAGCCACAAATTGTGATGTTACCAGTGGTATAATTCTTGTTGAGGCCTTGCTAAATCTGCTGTTGGCAATACTCCTTTAGGAGATGCACAGTACTGAGAACTGTGCATACTGATTCGTGATGATATGAATACAGTATGGGTACAGCTTCGGTGCAGATATTTACTGTATAATATCATGGGTATTCAGTGTTCTTTGTCTAATATCCACGTAGCAGTGAGTCCATACCATGTGTGTTCTTGTCTTAGGGAGAGATGTTCCACATGTATCTGTTAAATCCATTTGGTCCATGACTTCTATAAGTTTCACAGTGTCTCTGAGTTGAATGGTAGGGATATAAAGTAGGGAAAGAATTTGTTCAACCCATATTACATGAAAAAAATTAAATTAATATATACTTTTTTTAATCCAAAAAGCATGCCTATAGACCCATCTAATGTAGGGAGATCCTATTTGATGTTTCCTCTTCGTAGGTGACTCTAGATTTTCACAAGTTGGCATAAGATAACTAGCACACTCAGATTAACATAAACGCATTTTCAGTCATGTCTAAAACCATCACACCAATCGACCGAGATATTCTCTGTACATTCCATGGGCTAAATGTCAGAAACATGTGTGTTTTACAGTGTGTCTCAGCTTTAAAGTGTAAATCCTGAAAGGAGGGCCATGGTCAACCTTCCTACTTCCTGCTTCTAGGCCACTATTTGCTGCTCTGTGGCACTACAAAGGCTTCTTTGTTAATCAGGTACCACTGTGCCATAGATATCTTGAAGTGACAGAGTGTACAAGCATCCATGGGACCTAGATGCTGATGAGAACACTCTTACACCATCTCCTGCCTTCACAACATACTTATTAAGATGGTGAAATATTGGGAAAGTCATGGTAGAACAAATTCTTTAAAGCCCAGGGCTGTTCTCAACAGTCATCTCCTGATTTTCTATATGGACCTCATATGTTACACTTTGAAGTCAACCCACAATCTCATGTTTCTTGTGCAAGTCATTAGAGTGTCAATTAAATCTAGACTTTGGGAATATATCAATAAGTCTGCATTATCTTCATATTCCCTGCCCTTAATTATGGTAACCTTGCCAAGAATAGATGTCTCACCATTCTCACTGACAGTTTACCTGGTAAATAGATAGTTGAGAAAAAGACATTCTTCTAAGGCCCAAATAGCCTAGTTAATCAGTATATGAGAAGCAGGGCTGACATCACTCAGCACAAAAGCTAAAGAGAGTCTCTTGTTTTGTGGAGAACTGAGAGAACAGCAGGGACAGGGGCCTTAATGATAGTCAGTCCAGACCTAGAGGCTGGGTCTAACAGCATCCAAAGGAATACAGGCCAATTTCCTCCAGCTTCCTGGAGGAGCACTGTTTCTCTTCAAAATGCGACAGGGATGGCACCCACAAGGGGGAAGAATGCAGTGTGTTCTAGACTTATTTTGAGCCATCAGGGTAATGATCCTCCCACATTTCCCTTGCTATTACAAATGATCAACCTCAATAGGGGTCATGTAAGCTCTGCTGACACCAGAATCTCTAATTGCAAAACCCTTACAGGAAAGACCAGTTTTCCTCCACTCTAAGGATAAAAAGCAAGGATTGGGCTCATATGGCTAAGCATTTTCTGACTAGCTTTGAGAGAACAGCGTGGTCCAAGGCCCAGATTTCAGATTTGGTGATTACTGACAGTTTAAAAATAAGTACCTGTAACGTTTGCTCTGTGGTACTGAAAAATATTGTCCCCAAATGTATGAACACAAAACGGTGAGCATGTAGCCTAAGGAGCAACATTTCCCTGATTTAACACCAGGCACTTGGCATTCATTCTATACACAGAAATACCCCCCGAGTCTCCAGACCACCCTCCTCAACTGTACATTACAAGCATTACAAGTTTTTGTTATAGCCCATAAGATACAAGTCTTCAAGAAAACACAATCAGACACAAGGCAGAAACAAGAACTCATGTATTGATCAAATTGCATTATCAATAAAAAAATGTCAGCAATGGGTTGACATTGCTTAGTGTCTGCATAAAATTGGTATAAATGGACCTAAAAGTTCTGTAACAGTTCAGGAGTACAAGAAAAACAAGATTATAATTTCTTAGTAATAAAGAGAGAAACACTTTCTGTTAAAGTATTCAAAACCCTGTCTAAGGTAGATTTGTCACTCAATGGTAGTATTTGATTTGTAACTTCAAAAGCTGACCCGTCCAGCAGGTCCAGTTATTCGAGGGTCTCGACAGGACTTTCTCCTAAGAAATAAATGGGGTGTAGAGAGAGATGAGGATATTGTGCGAACAAAGATATGGAAATGTTCTGAATTACATCATGACCCCAATGTATTAGCCATGACCAAGGTTTAAATGCACAAGCAAAAGGGGAAGTGCCTTTCAGCAGGAGAAATGGGGCAGAAGCAATGCACCTCAGCAGGAGGGATGGGACAGCAGGGTGGGGGGGGGAGAGGAAGTACTTCTCAGCAGGAAGGAAGGGGCAGCGGAAATTTTTCTTTTGGCGACTACTGGTGGAAGCAGGAACTTGGCGTTATCAGGGTACATCTTTAGGTCAGGACATCCAGCACTGACTTAGGGTTGGAACAATCTGTAGTTGTTCTCAGAGCAGTGAGTCTGTGGCCTGCTTTTGACCCTCTTTTCTTATCGGGGGGGGGGGAGAGACCCAATTCAGAGATCAGGACAATAGCGTTGCAGTAATAGCTCCCAACAAAAAGCATAGATGCACTCCCCACCACCAGAAAATTAAAAAAACAATACAATACAAAACAAAACAAAAACAAACAAACAAACAAACAAACAAGCAAAAAAAGCAAAAGATACTCCAATGCACTGTATCTGCTTTGTTGTGAGTAAATCCACAAACATGAATGGATAGCAACACAGGAAGGAATTATGCACAGCAAGGCACACACACACACACACACACACACACACACACACACACACACACACAAAAGTAAAAAGAAACAGTCCAGTCAAGAAGCTATTGAAGAGAGTCCTTTAAAATTTATGATAAAGAAGATAAAGTGTATTTCTTCACAATTGATGATTTCTGGTGGAGGGCAAGGAAGATTCATTTTTATAGCTTGTGTTTGATATTTTCTAGGTTCTTCTTTTTATACTCCAAAACACTAGATAGGACAGAAATAAAGGTAGAGAGAGGAATTAGAAAATCTCTGAATCTAATTTTTTTCGTAGTGCTTCTTCTTTAACTATGGATATGAAAAAACCACAACCAACTTGCGTAACCAACCACCAAACACCAGACAAAATGTACTAGCTTTGACACTCAATCTTGTGCAAAGTTAATGCAGCAGGAGTTTTTCACTAATGTATGTTGTATGTAAATATAGTATTCCACCAAACTTAGTAACTCTGTATTCCATACTTCCTGCATTCAGCTGTTCACTATTTTAATATTAGTCATACCTATTCCATGCTGTGCCATGTGTTTTGATGCAATTAAGTTTCATCTGGGGACCTCATATGAAATGCAAATATTGTGTGTAAATCTCCCTTAGTGTTACTTCATAAACATGTTTCATCTATGGAGTAACAGTATTAATGCTTTCTGTTTGAAGTACACTTTCAGTGTGCATAAGTAGATACTCCTCTTTAGTATTTTATGATACACTAAATATAACATATAGTGTATACTTAGAAGATGAATCCAGTAAAGGATTTTTAAAATGTTGTGTGAGGGCTTTGTGATTTAAAAAAAAAAAGTGTTCTCAATAGTATTGGCTGAGATTCTGCAGTCTTGTGTGTGCTCTTTTCTAATGAATCATAATTAACGTTTATGCTGAGACTCGGGGAGGCAAGCTTATCAGTAGAAAGAAAGCCATTATCTTGGAATCTCTCCTTTTATAAGTACTCCTATAAGTATATAAATGTCTGGGTGGCCAATTAGACAGAATGATGTTACCCAGAGAGATGTAACCCAAATTCATAGGGCAACAATGTCTAGGTAACTGTCTGGCATTGAACAGTCACTCCACTGTTCTGAACAAACTGATTGTAACCAGTAGTTTAAGCACAGGCAGATAGCATAAGTGTAAGTATGCAAGCCTGTCTTGATTTCAATGTGATAAAGATCGGGGCCCAAAACTACAAAAGGAGGTAATGGGTTCTTTCTGTTTACAAGTCTCAGCTTGTAAATTGCATGATCTAGGAAAGTCAGGACAGAACTTGATTCAGAGCTGGTAAGTAGAGGCAGAAACTGAAGCAGAGATTATGGAAGAACTCTGGATTACTTTCCTCCAAGTCATAGGTATGCGAGGTCCTAGGGGATGCAAAACAGAAAAGAAAGAAAAAATAAGTACCAAACATATCACAATGGTTGACCTACATGCATACTTTAAAGTCTGCTCTTGATAATATTTGTGTTCATTTGGAAATCAAGTTCTACATGGCAATTGGTAAACAGCATACTTTTCATTATTTCTATTGGATGGACATTTTTACCTGAAGGAGTGTATTTGTTGGATGTGAACATTCCTGGACTACATGGAGGTCCTAAGTTAGCTTGTATCAGATCCCCTGGAACAGGACTTACATGTGGCTGTGACACACAGGATGATCACTGGGAATTGAATCCCAGACCCTCTGCAAGAGCAGCCAATGATCTTATACTCTGAGTCATGTAAAGATCTCCACATTTCTGGAGAGAGAAGGAAGGTGTAGGAAGAGAACATTACTCAAAATGTCCAAATTCATCTAAGAATAAATTAATGCTTGCAAGGGTCTGTCAAGATACACAACAAAAACAAGAAAAAATTAGAAGGTGTGTAAAAATTGAAAAGAATGTTTGTTTCTGCTCTGTTGTGTGTTCTGACCAGGACTAAATGAACACACTAAATGAAGCTGCACTGAGAAGCATAAAGAAGGGAGGTACCACACTCTGACAAGTGCTAAGGTTGTTTCAACTGTATTTGTGTAATCCTTCAGGGGCTTCTTGTCAAAAATAAACCCCCTTTATCAAATCCCCAACAGTAAATTCTGTGTGTCTCATTTGGAGACTGGGCAGAAGATATGTGAGATGCACCAGGAATGATTAAACTTTATGTTCTCTTGCTCAGAAACCATTTTCAGGGATCCTATGAAATCCAAATGTCAGCTCCAGACTGCATAGTATCAGGTTTTTCTTGGCCAATTCAAAATTAGAGCCAATATCTAAAAAGATGACTTATCTGTTACACAAAGTTGCTGCTACCAAATAGGAGGTGGCTATGATTCCCAACACCAACACTGTGGATCTCTCTCTCTCTCTCTCTCTCTCTCTCTCTCTCTCTCTCTCTCTCTCTCTCTCTCTCTCTCTCTCTCTCTCTCTCTCTCTGTCTCACTCTCTGTTTCTGTCTGATTGTGTCTGTGTGTGTTTCTGTGTGTGTCTGTCTGTTTCTGTGAGTCTGAATGTGATTGAGTGTGTGTGTTATTATAATCTAGCCCATTCTTAAAATAAGAAAGGCACTTTCACTTTGTGTTTTTTTTTTTTCTTTCCATTTTGGCCAAATTGAATTGATTAGCACTGGCTGGCCTCAAATTGGCTATGTATGTATGGCTTTCTTAGAAGTCAAAAGAGATATGATATAAGACCCATAGTCATCTGGTTAAAAGCAGGAATCACTGTGATACGCTTCCATTTTGTAATATTATAAGGTTTGAACTATATGAAGGTATGTAAGTAGTCTTCAAAATTAATTCCTAGGTGCCAGGGAATGGGGGCAAACACACATTTAATCCCAGGACTTATTATGCTGAGGCAGGAAAATCTCTAAATTCCTTGTCAGTCTCGTCTATAGAGCAAATTCCAGTTCAGCCAAAGATATTCCATGGAATGCAGCCTGGAAAAAAAAAACTTGAAATGAATAAACTTCATAGTTAAGTAATGAATAATTAAAAAAAAACGCTGCGAAAGATGAGTGAAATATGCAATTATCTAGACATATACCAAATCCATAAGATAAACCATCTAAACAGCACCTTAACACCTTAAGAAATAGAACCAATCATGATAATCTCCCACCAAAACAACCCTGGGACTAGATGGCTGTAGTGCAGAATTCTATCAGACCATCAAAGAAGAACTAATACCAATTCTCATGAAAGTGTTCCACAAATTAGAAACAGAAGGAACAATACCCAATTCATTCTATGAAGCCACAGTTACACTGCATATTCTCCTGTGGAGATGGAATGGTCACTGCCTAATGAGGAACTGGTCACTTCTTCCTTTCATACAGGACTTTGTTTGAGATTATTTTTTGCTTCTACCATGGTTAATATTACAAATAGATTTTAAATACAGTTTTAACATATATGAATTTTTGATTTAGAAAATATCATGTATATTTAACAGGCTTTTAACAATCATAACTTATATTCACAACATAAAAGCAAAAGAAGTTACAACCTATTTAATCAATGAGAGAAAATTAGAGACTATTCTAACCAAATTGAACCAGGAGGAAAATAAGAACTGTACTGAAAAACTGATTTTTAGTAATAAAAATAACAAAAATAATGATAATAATAATAATAATAATAATAATAATAATGAAATACATTAGAAATTAAAAAAATGAATACATATATTTTGCTAGTTTAAGTAAAAAATACTAATGAATAATAAGAAATATGTTCACCTGATTTCGAAATCCCAATCCTCTCATTCTATGAAAATTTTGGTTGGAATTTGAAAGATTAGCTTTGTGAATAGTTGTCCAGGAAATTGACAGATGCCCTTAGGTTATGTTGCTTTCAGTTGTTATGGAGACAATGCCTCAATTACATTCCTTTCTGTGGCTTGCAATTCTAGGTCCTCAGTCTGCCACTGCCTCCACCTCCACCTCCATTTCCGCCTCTGCTCTACCTCTGCCTCCTCCTTCTTCCCCCTTTCCTTGCCCATGTCCCTGTCCCTGTCCCAGTCCCTCTCCATGTCCCTGTCTCTCTCCCTGTCCCTGTCCCTGTCCCTGTCCCTGTCCCTGTCCCTCTCCCTCTCCCTCTCCCTCTCCCTGTCCCTGTCCCTCTCCCTCTCCAGCTCCCTCTCCCTCTAGCCTCCCCACTAGCACACAGATAACCCTCAGATTATTCAGTTTTAGTACTGATCTACTCTAGAATTTTTTTTCCTTCATGTCTACTTCCTTCCTAGCTTGTTGTAAAGCTATTTAATTCAATTTGAATCTTCCACATAATAAGAAATTTATTCAAAATTCATAGGCCAACTATTGCTAAGTAAGTGTCTGGTGTTCATCAACCACTCCACTCTTCTAAAGGAAGTGTTTTGTAATCAGAATTTTAAGCACAGGCAGATATCTTTAGTGTTAGTGTAAAATTCTGTCTTGTGTTCAATGTGATAAAGATCAGGACCAAAACTGTTAGAAACCAGGCCTTACCTAACTTGAACTGTGTTTCACCTGGGAGGCAAACAGAGGCTGAAAAGAGAGGGGAACTATATAGGTGAGAGAAAAATGGAGCCAAGACAATTTTCTGATCTAGGCTCAAATATTTAATAAAAGTTTTCACTTATAAAGGGGGAAACCCATTCTCTGCCATGCCAAGTTTCTTGCTTTCCTGATACCAAGTTGTCAGCACAGCCTTTTAGCACTAAGTCACCAAATTCACAGATTGCAGTTAACTACAGAAAATCTTGGAGAACCAATTTGGCCTCATGGCAGATGGCAGGTAGTTTCACATCAAAGGAAACTAGCTGAGGAGCTGCACTGCAGGTGGCCCTGCCTCAATGGCATAAGGTCTGAACCTGCATAGGTTGGAGGAGGTTATACTCCCCCCCCGTTAATAATATTTTAAAAAGTGCTAAACTGAGGCATAAAATGTATTTATGCTCTATAGTCTTGCCTGGGAGTTATGGTGACTGGAGGCCACACCTCCCTTAGGAAATCTTAGATCTTCCTGAAGCATCAAATTCCATTATGGATGCTACGTGCCACTAGTTTGTGTTATATATCACACAAAACATGGCTCTGTGTTGTGTTATCAACAGTCATGGATTTTGACATGTACCTCTGTCTTAGATTGGTATGGTTCTGAGATCTGGATGTCTGTCATTGAATGTCCAGTCCTCATTATCACACCTTATTCCCAATTCAGACCAAAGTCATAATATGTACTAGAATGAAGATCAATAACTGCCACCTTCACTGTTGGAGGCAAGGCTGTACATCTGCTACAGTCAGGCTGAAGGACTTGGATGACCTGCTTGAGAAACAAAGTTGGGACAGTGATAAGCAAGAGTATGAAAGTTTCTTTGGAGAAGTCCAGGTACCCCATTCAGTTGCAAATTAGCAATGATCAAGCTTAGTCTTAGAGATTCTGGTGTGGGGAGGTGGCTTTGAGAATTGCAGAAAGGCTGCAGCCTCTCTGGGAGTGGAGGCTGTGCTCCAAATTAAATTTGCTAGCTAATTAAGATTTTAGCTATCTTCCCTAATTCTTCTAATACTGGAATTATTAATAGACCAGTCCAATATTGAATTAGGATACCTGGTCACAGTGAAGTTAGAAGATGAATCACTATAACTCTATCTTGAGACTAATCTTTCTAAATCAGATTACACAGTCTCTACTGTTCTATATCCCATAATTCTTAAAAACCTTGAAGTAAAGCATCTTAGCTTGTCCAAACTGGGAAAATGATAAACAAAGGTAGGTCAAAAACATATACCCAATTCAGCTTTCTTGTCACTACAGTCAGGGCACTAAGCAAACACACCTGTTAGTGTGTCACAAAAATTAGCCTTCATATATCTGCAGCATTCTGTGAAGAGAACCTATTCTTGTCCCTTTCCCAATAAAGTAGCTACTTAGGATCAAGCCATATACCAATAAGTAGATTTTTTTCATTTGACCTAGACATGATTATGTCTCCTATTTAAGATATTATCAGGCATTTTTAAGTTCTTTGACATCCAAATTTCAAAGTTCTTAAAGTGTGATTTAAATAATGTGCATGGGGATATAATTTATCTTGTCCTTTGTTTTTTTAAAGAAGAAGAGTTTTTTAAAGTTCCACATTACCCTGTATTAGATAAATTAATAAATTGTTTACCAAACATTTCAAATGCTTTACTGTTATAGTCAGTATTAATATAACAAGGCCAGCGACTAATTACACTTTCAATTGTTTATCTTGGAGAGCGGATTTAACTAGAAAGCTTTAAAATGTATTAATAGTCCCCCTCTTCCTTTCTCTTTCTCACTTCCTCCATTTCCAGCAGCAGTCTTCTTGCCTCTGCAGGTATTTTACACATGAAGTGTCCAAGCAAAATGGCATGTACACAAACAACCATACCCTGCATCAAAGTTTATAAAATAAAAGAAATGATGTGTAGACTATGATAATAATTTTTCTGGAAAGGTAGTATAGGAGAGAGGAATCACTGTGTGTGGACTCACAAAGACACAAAGAACCACCCAAATAGATCCAATTTACCACTCCTTAGAAACACAAACACCACAGTCAGGAGGAGGGATTTTGAATGAGGAACACTTTCCTTGTCTTTCCAAGTGCTTTGGTGGATGAGCACAACTATAGGAAAAGGGTCTCACAGCAGGTAAACTCCCACCACCACCCCACACAAAGGCAAAGTCACCTTGGTCTAACCAGGAGCAAATCACCTGCCTCTGCAGGTTGTTTCTGTTTAGCTGCATTTGGAGAAAGCAGTTGGAGCAGTTGCTGCCTGCTCTTGAGAAGGGCTCTAAGGGTACAATGTATAGGTCTGTAGAATTGCAACAAGTTTGGACCCTAGAAAAGTAATGGGTTGCTGAAATGGTCCTGGACTGTGAATCTTAGGGTCTTGCTAGGGAATTTCTTAATCTACAGTGACATTTAGACATTGGAGCAAGCAGAGGTGCTTTGATCCTTATCTTAGGCACTCAAAGTTGTCCTGGAAGACAATCGTTGTGACTGTTTGTGAGGCTTTGCTGGAGGAGAGGGGATATTGACAGCCCTCTACACGATCTGCATGGCACACAACTAGAGCTTTCTTTCTTATGAAGCATAGAAGTGACTGAGGGCAAAACACCACAGGAGACAACTATATCAGCGTCCCTTAAGTAAAATCTTGCTGGTGTATGAAATAGTGTGCCTTGCAAATACTGAAGTGGGTGCTCACAGTCATCTATAGGATGGAATACAGGGCCCCCAATATAGGAGCTAAAGAAAGTACCCAAAAACTGAAGGGGTCTGCAACCCTATAGGCTGAACAACAATATGAACTAACCAGTACCCACAGAACTTGTTCCTCTAGCTGCATATGTAGCAGAAGATTGCCTAGTCGGCTATCATTGGGAAGAGAGGCCCTTGGTCTAGCAAAATTTATATTCCACAGTTCAGGGGAATGCCAAGGCCAAGAAGTGAGAGTGAGTGGGTAGGTGAGCAGGGGGCAGGAGGTATAGGGGACTTTTGGGATAGCATTTGAAAGGTAAAAGAAGAACATATGTAATAAAAAATATGTGGGAAAATAAAGAGACGAGGTCGTTTCTACAATTAGGAAAAGTCTCATTACTTTATCCCATTAAATGTGCACATTAAAAAAAAAGTGGCTAATGGCTTTGAACAGGATCCTTGCTGAGGACAGGATCTTATAAAGGGTTCCAGATAGACAACTCATTTACAGTTTTACAAGCTAGTACTTATAAACAATTGATCATTGGGAGCCTCAAGCTGAGACACCCGATCACTGGGCATAAGTGTTGAGATAATTTGAAGATATTTCCATTGTTTTGAATAATCTGTATGATATTGGATACATTTACTCTATGGAAGGAGTATGTGTGTAGAGTCCCTTGTGTCACTGAAGTAGGAGTTGTAAAACACCTGTGGCGATGATGCAAGTTCATATCTATGATGTGTTTGTGATGTCAGTATTTATAAAGGAGGAGGCATCTCTGAGATGCAATAACACATTTAAAAAAGAAAACCACAAGACAAAACGGAAAGGGAATATTGCCTTATGTTGTTGTATTTCTGTTTTGTGTGTGTTGTGTGTGTGTTTTGTTTTTTGTTTTTGTTTGTTTGTTTGTTTGTTTTCTTATTTGTGTGTATGGTCTGATTTTTGGATTTTTTTTGAGACAGGAATTCTCTATATGCCCCTGGCTGTCCTGGAACTCACTCTGTAGACCATGCTGGCCTTGTACTCAGAAATCTGCCTACGTCTGCCTCCCAAGTGCTGGGATTAAAGCTGTGCACCACCAACACCCTGCAAATATTGCCATTTTTAGTGAGATATTTTTAATGTTTTTTTTACTGATTTATGTAAGATATTTCAAATGGTGTGTCCATTTTTTTTCACGTTGTTTCATTATTCCTTTCAAAGTTTGTTGATTATTGCTAACGAATACAGGATTTAACATCAGGACACTGACATTCTTCTTTTTCATTTCATTCCTCTCCTTTTTTTCTGTTTAACTTATCTGGAAATGGATTTTTCTGTATAGTCCTAGCAATTCTGGGCCTTCTTGTGCAGTTCAGTCCTGAATTCAAATCTACTGGATTTTATCACCAAATCCTGAGATTAAACCCTTTCTAAGCAGACATCAACATTTTTTTAAATTTTCTGTCTCACAATACTTCTTTAGAAGATGTCCTCATCACAGTTCCCAAGTAATGCCTTCAGACACTTCTAACTTTCTGTAGCAACCTTACCATATAGAGCCTATGTAAGGCATCCTGTTGGGTAGCATTCTGCCTTAAGCTGTCCACATCCAAAGTGTTTGTATTCTTCACAGTGGCCTGTGAGGTTAGTGTGATAAATCTGGGATGAGCTGTCAGGTGAGGAATTATTCACCACTGCAGCCACAAAGCTTGCAGTTTCCACTGCTCCTGATCATGATGCTGCAGAAGGTTTCTTTGATTATCATAGACACTGGCTTCTTATTCCCAAATCTTGGTAGTGGTACTGTATTCTGCCTGTCTGTGTAAACAATTAGACATGAACCATGTCTTAGTATACTGGTTGAATCTTGAGAAGTTTGTTGTTCTTTTCTGCTGGATAGCCTGTTACTAAGGAAATCAGGCCATCAAGATTATTCTTAGCCTGGAAGGTACAGAGTCAGGGTCAGAGGAAGTGTGAAGTCTGGGTAAGGACTAGTTCTTAATCCAGATAATCCCTATGTATAAGAACCGTAATTGTCAACATTTCTCATTAAAAAAAAAAAAAAAAAAAAAAAAACACTTGAGGTTTATATGTGTTATTCTCAAATGACAGCTGTAAGTTTTTTCCACTTAAACACACCCCTCAATATACAACAACAGATATCTACAGGGCCCTTTATAAACTATTCAGAGTTGTGCATCCCCATGGTCTCTGGTCTGTTTCCATTGTGAAAGGACATATGTTGAGAGAGATTTGTTTACCTTTGTTCTAATGATGTCCCTGGTCTTAATGTCTCAGTATTCATCCTGGTGTGAATACTGTGGAAATCGAAAATGTTAAAGGAACCGTGAAGAAAAATGTTAATTGGTGTGAAAGAGTTAATGGGAACAGCCGTTAGTTTCCACTGACTGAAACTAAAATATTCATTACCTGTTATATTTCACAAAAACAGAATTATTGCTCATTTGTTCAAAGTGGACAGCCAGGTACAAATGAAATGATTTTATCCACTGGGCTGTTTTTTTTTTTTCAAAGCCTGGGCATGCTTCAACAAAGGAGTGCCTGAGAGCACCTGAATGTTCAGATAAAGTTTACTGAGGTCTCCTTGGCCTGAGAGTGCCTGTCCAGCCGCACTTTTGAACAAGAGGAATGGGTGGGACATACTTTGATAGAAACAGCAGGAACTTGGTTGCCAGTCAGAAAATTGTTGAAGAACAGCAGCAGGCTGTAGTGTTTGAGATTGTCAGACACCTTGTGAAAATTGCAAAACCCAAAGTAACTTGGAGCTAAAAAGTTAGAGATCTGATTAAGAGGTAAAATCTTGGATGTTGTAGTGAAGAGCAAAAACTTATAATTTTGCGCCTCATAGCATTGTGGTATGTAAGTTCAAGAAATTCAGGGCTGAAGAATAGACCAAGGCGGGTCCAGGCACAGCCAAACCCACCCTGTAGCTAAGAATGTCCAGCCATAAAAGATAAAAAAGAGAATGCAGGAACTAGCCACTGCTATCAGGGCGGACCAAATGGCCATCTGGCAGGATGGCACCTCCCTATAGACCCCATAAATCATACATTGACCAGGTGTCCTGCTGACCTCGAGAAGTCCCAAGCCCTTGTGCCTCCCTACACCTTAGCATGCACATATTACCCTGTTAATTTGTAATCATCCCGCCAACATTTAAATAAGCCTATCATGTGTAATGGCCCAAATTCTTTTGGCTCCCCTGTTTTTGGTTTGTGGTTTTTGCCTTTATATGCCTGTAAAAAGTTTGGGCCGGGGTTGAACTTCCCTGCCCCCTGCGCAGTGCATGAGATTCGACCCCAGCATGCTGGCTTGGGCGCTCCTTTTTTGTTTATGTGTTTGTGTGAGATTAAAGCTTGTATAGTTACAGCGAGTTCCGCCTCAGTGTCCTACTGGGTGCGCACCTCCCTGAAGAGGGACTCACTGAAGGGGTCTTTCATGTGGTGGATCGGCTGGGAGATGTGTGACCACCCAGGTGTCCTAGACCCACTTGGAGGTAAGGCCCTCTATCTTGTCTTGGTTTTGTCTCTATATTCTGTCTGAAAATCTTGTGAGATCACAGTTTCAGTTTTGCAAACTCTCTTATGAGACAGTGCTTCGAAGGGAGAGCAAAGTGGATAAGGACAGATGTGTCTAGGTGTCCACCATTTGTTCGCCCTGGGAGACTTTCAGGGAAGTCAGGGGGAGGGCCAGGGATGCCTAGTGAACCTCCTCGGGAAAAGTCAGGGATAAATTTTCTCCTTGACGATCTGTTTCTGAGACCTGTTCCTAGGCCGTCTGATTCTTTTCAGGAACTCTGGTTGACACAGAGTAGGCGACTGGTTTTGCTTTTGAGTCTTGTAGCCTTTGTAATCGTTTTTAACATGTGTGTGACAGAGCTTAACATGGGAAAGACTGTGACGACCCCACTAACACTTACTCAGAACCATTGAACAGACGTTATGACTAGGGCCAACAATCTTTTCTTTGATGTCAAGAAGGGACCTTGGCAAACTTTTTGCTCCTCTAAATGGCCAGCTTTTGGTGTGGGCTGGCCTTCGCAGGGAAATTTTAGCCTGCCTGTTATTCTAGGTGTCAAGTTATTTTTCAGACTGCAGGAGGGCATCCTGATCCGGTACCTTATATAATTGTGTGGCAGGATCTGGTACAAAATCTGCCACCCTGACTGGGTTCCTGGACTTCCGGAGCTGAGGCAGCGATGGTGGCAGTAGCCATGAAACCGAAAATGATGCATGCGGGTCTGCCAGAGCACGTTCCATCGGCCCCCCTGAGGATCTATCCTGAAATTGATGATGCCTTTTTCATTGACTCCTTCCCACCCCCTTACCCCCAAAGAACTTCTAATCCTGATCCCTCACAGCTGCCCACCCCAGCAGACCCCAGGGTGGCCTCTGTGACAGGACCATTGGGAGGGACTCCTAGCTGCGAAGTCCATAGTTCAGAGGGAAGTGAATCTAAACCAGATTCCACTGTTGCTTTGCCTTTAAGAGCTTATGTAGGAGGACCTGCCCATGCCCCGGGGCAGTTAGTCCCATTGCAGTACTGGCCATTTTCATTGATAGATATGTTGGCAGATATGTATAACAGATATGTATAACTAATCACTCCTCTTTCTCATAGAATCCCTCAGGCTTAACAGGACTCCTTGAGTTCCTAATGTTCTCCTACCAGCCCACTTGGGATGACTGCCAGCAACTTTTGCAGGTCCCCTTTAGAACTGAAGATCCTGCTAGAAGCCAGAAAAAAATGTCCCAGGACCAGATGGGACCCCCACTAATCTCCCCAACCTTATAAATGCAGCTTTCCCCTTGGCCCGTTCTGCCTTAGAGTTCAATAGTGTGAAAGATAGGGAGCGTCTCACAGTCTACTGATGGACTCTAGTGGCAGGGATAGAGCGGGCTGCATGGTGACCCACCAATTTGGCCAAGGTAAGAGAAGTCCTTCAGGGTTCAATGGAGCTGCCCTCCGTTTTCTTAGCACGACTAATGGAGTCTTATAGGAGATAGCCCCATTTGATCCCTCTTAGGAGGGACTGCATGCAGCTGTAGCCATAGATTTCATTGGTCAGTCTGACTCTGATATTATGAGAAAGTTACAGAGGTTAGAGGGTCTCCAAGATTATACTCTGCAAGATTTAGTAAAAGAAGCTGAGAAAGTGTACCACAAGAGAGAGACTGAGGAAGAAAAGCAAGAGAGAGAAGAGAAAGAGGTAGAGGAAAGAGAAAACCGGCATGAACGCCAGCAGGATAGGAACTTGCCTAAGATTTTGGCCGCAGTGGTAGGTGGAGAAAGTCCAGAGAAGGGTCAGTCAGGGTACCTGCGCAACAGGGCAAGAAGACCCCCAGGAGAACAGAGACCTCCACTTGAGAAAGACCACTGCACATACTGCAAGAAAAAAGAATATTGGGCCAGAGACTGCCCAAAAAAGAAGCAGAGGGGCCCCAAAGTATCTGCCCTTGAAGAAGACAAGGGAAGTCGGGGCTCGGTCCCCCTCCCCAAGCCTAGGGTAACTCACTCTGTGGAGGGGACCCCCGTTAATTTTCTAATAGACACAGGAGCTGAATATTCAGTCTTGACTGAACCTTTAGGACAATTAGGATCAAAGAAGATTTTAGTTATGGGAGCCACTGGTAGCAAGCTTTATCCCTGGACAACCAAAAGGATTTTAGACATAGGAAAAAATAAAGTGACGCATTCTTTTCTTGTGATACCTGAGTGCCCAGCACCCCTGCTAGGCTGGGACCTTTGTAAAAAATTGAAAGCACAAGTCCAGTTTACTTCTGACGGACCTGAGGTATCATGGAAGAAGAATCCAGTGGCATGCTTAGTTTTAAATTTAGAAGAAGAATATCACCTCCACGAACAGAAGTCTGAGACTTTACCCTTTAAAGAACGATTGACAGGTTTTCCAGAGGTTTGGGCAGAGCAGGCTGGGATGGAATTAGCTAGGCAAGTGCCACCCAACATAGTCGAGCTAAAAATGGCTGCCAAACCCATTTCAGTCAGGCAATACCCCATGAGTCAAGGGGCTAAAAACAGCATTCGACCACATATCCAGAGACTGCTATAACAGGGTATATTGGTCCCGTGACAGTCCCATTGGAATACCCCCTTCCTGCCAGTGTGTAAACCTGGGACAAATGACTATGTGCCTGTCCAGGACTTAAGAAAAGTCAATAAGCGGGTACAGGACATTCACTCAACTGTGCCCAACCCTCACAACTTGCTGAGTTCCTTACCACCTGAACGGTCCCGGTACACTGTCCTGGATTTGAAAGATGCCTTTTTCTGTCTCAGATTACACCTGAACAGTCAACTTCTGTGTGCTTTTGAGTGGCGAGTCCCTGAAGGAGGATATACGGGTCAGCTAATTTTGACTAGGCTGCGACAGAGGTTCAAAAATTCACCCACTTTTTTTGATGAAGTGGTCCACCACAACCTTATGCCCTTTAGGGAACAGAACCTCCAAATTTCTCTCCTGGAGTATGGAGATGATTTAATCCTTGCAGCTTCAACCCAGGAACTGTGCCTTGACAGGATCAGGAAGCTTCTAAATGAAAAAAGTGAATTGGTGTACTCCTAAGAAAGCTCAGCTATGCCATATGGACTTGACCTACCTAGGATACTCCCTCCGAGAAGGAAAGCAGTGGTTCTCCGAAGCTCGAAAGAAGACTGTGATGCAGATCCCAACCCCCACCACTCTGTGACAAGTACGTGAGTTTCTGGGAACGGCAGGCTTTTGTAGCCTCTGAATACCAGGGTCCACAATGTTGGCGGCACCTCTGTACCCACTCACTAAAGAAAAAGTCCCGTTCACCTGGACAGAGGAACACCAAAAAGCCTTTAACAGCACAAAGGCTGCTCTGCTTACAGCCCAGGCTTTGGCCCTGCCAGATTTGACTAAGCCTTTCACCATATACGTTGATGAGCCAGCTGGAGTAGCCCGCAGAGTCCTGACTCAGACTCTGGGGCCCTGGAAGATTCCAGTGGCCTACCTGTCTAAAAAATTGGACCCAGTTGCCAGTGAATGGCCCTCCTGCCTAAAAGCCATCGCTGCAGTAGCCCTACTTGTTAAAGATACTGGCAAGCTTACTCTAGGTCAGCATGTGAGTGTAATCACTCCCCATGCGTTAAAGAGTATTGTATGACAGCCCCCTGACCATTGGATGACAAATGCCCGGATGACCCACTACCAGAGCCTGTTGCTAAATGACCGAGTGACTTTTGCCCTACCTGCCATCCACAATCCTACCACCCTCCTCCCCAAGACGGATGCCTCTACCTGGGTACACCAATGTGCTTATATCCTGGCTGAAGAAACTGGATCGAGAAAGGATCTGACTGACCGAACTTGGCCAGGTGTGCCTGACTGGTACACAGATGGTAGAAGCTTTGTGGTGGAGGGAAAATAAAGAGCAGGAGAGGCAGTAGTTGACAGAAAACATGTAATTTGGGCAAGTTAACTTCCAGAAGGAACTTCGGCTCAGAAGGCTGAGCTCCTGACGCTAACTAAAGCTCTGCGGCTGGCAGAAGGTAAGGCAATCAATATTTACACTGACAGCCACTATGCTTTTGCCACAGCCCACATTCATGGGGCCATCTATAGACAAAGGGGGCTACTTACTTCGGCAGGCAAGGAAATCAAAAATAAAGAAGAAATCTTGGCCCTCCTAGAGGCTATACACATGCCCAAGAAAGTGGCCATCATCCTCTGCCTTGGCCATCAAAAGGGGCAAGGTGCTGTAGCCCAGGGAAATCAGATGGCAGGTTGGGTGGCCAAACAGGTGGTACAAGGCATCCCTGCGCTGCCTGTAGAGAGTATAGAAGAACCAAAAGGGACCCCAGAGATCAGTTTTGAATACACCTCCAAAGATTATGAGATGAATGAAGGTCTTGAAGAACAAGGGAAGTCCAAAGGATTTAGCTACCATGGGATAGCAAGAACAAAAGAAGGAAAAATTATTTTGCCCTATAGAGAAGGAAAGGCATATGTAAAACGCATCCATCCCCTGACACATCTGGGAGCAAAGGAATTGTGTGATTAAATCCAGTCCTCAAACTATTATGTGCTCAGGCTACTAGACGAACAAGTAACTAAATCCTGCAAGTGTGTTCCCTAATTAATGCTGCACGCCCCTTTAATGAACAAGGAAAACGACAACTGGGGGATAGACCTGGAGTTTACTGGGAAGTAGACTTCACTGAGATCAAACCAGGAAAATATGGTAATAAATAGTTACTAGTTTTCATAGACACTTTCTCAGGATGGGTAGAAGCCTTCCCCACCAAGTCTGAAACTGCTCAGGTGGTGACCAAGAAGATCGTTGAAGAGATCCTACCCCAGTTTGGGATCCCCAGGGTAATATGCTTGGATAATGGGCCTCCATTTGTTGCCCAGGTAAGTCAGGAATTAGCCACACATTTGGGGAACAATTGGAAGTTATATTGTGCTTATAAACCCCAGAGATCAGTATTGGTAGCAGGAATGAACAGGACTCTAAAAGAAACCCTAACTAAATTAGCTTTTGAGACCAGTGGTAAAGACTGGGTGACCCTCCTTCCCTTTGTGCTCCTTAGGGCCCGAAACACACCTGGGTGTTTCGGCATTACTCCTTATGAAATTCTACATGGGGGACCACCCCCCTTGACCGAGTCTGATAGGATATTGAATTCCAGTGCTGACTCTTCCTCACCCTCTTCTCTGTTTACCCATTTAAAGGCCGTAGAAGTTGTCAGAACACAGATCTGGGACCAGATTAAAGAAGCCTACACACCAGGGAGCAGTGCAGTGCCCCACAGGTTCCAGGTTGGGGACTCAGTTCTGGTCTGACAACATCGAGCTGGCATGCTTGAGCCACGGTGGAAGGGACCTTATCTAGTGCTGCTGACCAGCGCCAAGGTAGCAAAGGTAGACAGGATCGCTGCCTGGATCCACGCATCCCAAATAAAAAAAAGGCATCCAACCAGGATGAAGACGACCTCAGAGAAAATTGGACAGTGGCCGCTACTGATAATTCTCTTAAACTGTGCCTTCGCTGTACACCAACCTTGGGTAATAATCCTCACACTCTTATGACCCTGACATGGGAGGCCATCTCTCAAGCTGGAGATACTGTATGGAGTACTTCAAAGCCCCCCCCCTATACATGGTGTCCCCCTCTGTTTCCTGAAATCTGTGCCCTGATAGATGGATTAGATGCCTGGGATATCCCTGAAGAGTCACATGAAACGGTGCCCCAAGATGAGGTAATCTATCACAAGCAGCCATATCACCAGGGGTTAAGTTCCCAAGGAAAGTACATTGCAGATATACCAGGCTGTAGTAGAAGGTCTCAAAAGAGGAGACTTTGTCAGGAGCCCTTTTATGTCTGTCCCAGGGATAGGGCAAATAAAAAAGAGGCTCACTGGTGTGGGGGAATAGAGGGCAACTTCTGTAGTCAGTGGAGATGTGAAACCACTGGTACCACTCATTGGGACCCTTCCTCTAGCTTGATATTATTATAGTATCCAGATGAAATAAGGGCCATGATTCCTTAAACATCACTTTTACTCAAATAGAAAAAGAGACAAAAAAGATTGGATAAAGGGAAGACTGTGGGGCCTAACATTTTATGTGACAGGGACCGGCCCTGGATTCACATTTAAGATACGGCTAAAGATGAAGTGTCCCCCAACCCAGGCAGTAGGACCTACCCCCGTTCTTGTTAAAAAACCTCCAATGCCCCTTCCCAGACCTACTTTTCCCGGACATACCCTAGTTGGTCCAGCTATTCCAACAGAAGTCTATACCCCTTCCTCAGACCTGAAACTTACATTGCCCCTACTCCCCCATATACTGAAAACCGTCTGTTTAGTATGGTACAGGGGGCTTTTTGGTACGCAATTGTACCAATCCCAACATCACTAAGTCTTGTTGGCTGTGTTATGCCTCCAATCCCCCATATTATGAGGGAGTTGCTCAAGTCAAGACATACAATAAGGCTGAGGACAATTCTCAGTGTCCTTGGGGAGAAAACAGAAAACTAACATTAGCAGCTGTCTCGGGAAATGGACTTTGCCTGGAACAAGTCCCACATGACAAACGGTAACTCTGTAATCAGACTCATCATCTCCAGTCTTCCAGTAATAGAGGTCAGTACTTAGTCCCTCCCTTAGACACAGTATGGGCTTGCAACACTGGACTCACTCCCTGTGTATTTACTTCTGTTTTTAATACTTCTAAAGATTATTGTCGTTTAGTTCAGAGTGTTCCTAGGCTTCTGTATCATGATGAAAGTTTTTTGTCAATAGATTCAACCACTGGACCCGGTATAAAAGGGAACCCATTACCATGACCTTAGCAGTGCTTTTGGGTCTAGGAACAGCAGCTGGGGTCGGCACAGGCACAACTGCCTTGATACAGACCCCCCACTATTTTCATGAATTGCACAACCGCTATGGATGCAGACCTAGGAGCACTAGAGCAGTCCATCACCAAACTTGAAGAATCATTGACCTCGCTACAGAACAGGAGGGGGCTAGATCTACTTTTTCTCAAAGAAGGTGGACTTTGTGCCGCACTAAAAGAAGAGTGTGGTTTTTATGTAGACCATTCTGGTCTTATCAGGGACTCCATGGCTAAGCTCAGAGAAAGGTTAGAAAAATGAAGCAAAGAAAGAGAAGCGTATTAAGGATGGTATGAAAATTGGTTTAACAGGTCTCCCTGTTTTACGACACTGATTCCACCCTGGCAGGCCCTCTGATTATTTTTTTCCTCCTGCTTTCTTTTGGGCCATGTATTTTAAATAAGCTGGTTGCTTTTGTTAAAGATAAAATAAACACCATACAAGTCATGGTCCTCAGACAGCAATATCAACAAGAAGAAAGGTCGTTCTAAGATTAGAGCTATCCACTAAAAGAAGTGGGTAATGAACAGCAAAAACTTATAATTTTGGGTCTTATAGCATTGTGGTATGTAAGTTCAAGAAATTCAGGGCTGAAGAATAGACCCAGGCGGGTCCAGGCACAGCCATACTCACCCTGTAGCTAAGAATTTCCGGCCATAAAAGATTAAAAAGAGAATGCAGGAACTAGCCACTGCTATCAGGGCGGACCAAATGGCCATCTGGCAGGATGGCACCTCCCTATAGACCCCATAAATCATACATTGACCAGGTGTCCTGCTGACCTCGAGAAGTCCCAAGCCCTTGTGTCTTTCTCCATTTTAGCAGGTACATATTACCCTGCTAATTTGTAATCATCCTGCCGCCATTTAAATAAGCCAATTATGTGTAATGGCGCAAATTCTTTTGGCTCCCCTGTTTTTGGTTTGTGGTTTTTGCCTTTATAAGCCTGTAAAAAGTTTGGGCTGGGGTTGAACTCCCCTGCCCCCTGCGCGGTGCATGAGTTTCGTCCTCAGCATTCTGGCTTGAGCGAACCTTTGTTGTTTGTGTGTTTGTATGCCATTAAAGCCTTGTATAATTACAGTGAGTTCGGTCCCAGTGTCCTACTGGGTGCGCGCTTGCCCGAGAAGGGACTCCCCATGGGGGTCTTTCAGTAGGTTTTCTGAATAAGTTTGTATTACATGGCAAAAAAAAAAAGATTTATTATATTCATTTCCTTCCTTCTCATGGTGTTTAAGGCATATATAATGCAATTGAATACTGCACATTCGGATTATTAACAGTTTTATACCAAGTTCCAAATTTAACATACCACGAAATGAGAAAGCGTACAATATATATTCCAATCATGAATAAGCAAATGAATGTAGGGAAATAGTTTTCAGGTACTAAGATACATAGCTATTAAGACATGATCAGAACAATTTAGATCAGAGGATATTAGCCTAAGCCCTATGACTTAAATTTCCCCTTGGCTGTATACTCAGAGCTCTGTGTCCTGTCTGTTGCTGATTGGAACAATGCTTTGTTTTTCAGTAGCTTCCTGCATGAATTTAACATGGTCATACACTATAAACCGTCTTAGCAGGAATCAACTTAATGTGGATCTAGGAATCTGTTACCTGTAGAGAAGGGCCTCTCTGTTAAGAATGATCAGTGACCATTGTACCTCATTTTTTCTACAGAGGATCCTAAAGGGTGCATAACCTGCTGTGAAAAAGATCTAGGCCCTCTAATCCATGACACAAGCCTAGTTTCCATTTGTTCAGTTATGTCAGATTTTGTACTAATATATTCAGGCAAAGTAATTACTGTTATATATCTGTCCTATCCAAGATTTTAATACTATTGGTTGCTATTTTGCATTGAATCCTAGAGCTGATGAACCAAGTAAAGAACACTGGGAAATCACCTAGATAAAAGAGATAAAGTGTGTGATGGTTACACCTTGTAATGGCAATGACTCTTTGAATTAAGAGGCCTTAAAAAGAAATGAAATAGAAACTTGAGTTTCTCAGTAATGTGAGTCACTCTGGTATCAGGTCTCTTTAGCCTGAGGATACAAGAGAAGACTCTAACCAACATCATTGACAGTCTTGGTCTTAGGTCATCATGATATCCCTTTCTATGATCCCAAGTGTATTACAATATAATAAGTAGACCCACTAAAGGCAATAAAGTAAAGACAGCACTAATCACTGAGTCCTAGGCATCCTAAATGCTAGGCAGTCACTCTGTCAACTGAGCTATGTACAGACTCTGTTCCCAATATTCACAGATTTAAGGTTTTCCAATGAAGCCTAGAAGCTGCTTTCGAAGGAAGATGTGTTCTATGACTATGTCCTAGCACAGTCTGCTGGAAATGGCACCTCAGTTTCTGGTCAGTACTAGGAGAGCAACAGCAGGGAGGTAAAAGCTATTCACTATTGCGTCCCGCTCGACCAGCAAGAAAGATACAACAAACTAGAATCTTCCACAGTAAGAGCTTTATTGCTTGCTTATCAGGAAGATCCCGAACCGGGAAAATGGCGCTGCTTTTATAACCTGCAGCGTGACATTTCAGCACCTGATATGGCATGACAGCTCCTGATTCATTGCTTGCCCATCACCTGAATATTTCACCCCGAGAATGGGAGTGACTAGGAGTGAATTCACTCTCGCACCTTCGTACAAGGCTTCTTTACTAGTTAGCCACAGCGGAGGCCCGCGCCATCTTATAATGGCGATTGCTCGCGGCACACACGGCTCTCCTCAGAGATTACTGGTGGCATGCACGAGATTGCTCGCAGTACGTACCTGCTCTCCACATCTTCCCCTTTTTATTTTATTAAAACTTGAGGCTGGTCTAGGCCTGTGTAACTTTACCCATCCACTGTGGCTCCTGTCTTAGGTCATTCCTCCAATGTCACAGCCTTTCCTGTCATAGGGTAACCCTATCGCCACCGGGCCCCGTGTCTTAGGTTGATCTGTGCATGAGGAAAGTTGCCCGTCCCTGGATACCACAGTGCTATGTGACATTAACTACTAAATAAACTAGGGTGAACTCTATAAAAGAGGACAGCCACCAATGTCAATTAATTTTTGAGCATAGATAGCCAGATTTCAGGGAAGGCCCCTTGCTTGATGGCAGCAAGTGCTTGGGTTATCAAAACCTTGTCACGTGTTTGTTGGGTTCTGAGCTTGCAAACCAACCAGAGCATGACCACAAGTCCACAGCAGGTGGCAACGCCAAATAAACCTACCCCCACCCATTCCTTAAAATAAGAAAAGGCAGATGAAATCCAGGAGGAGAGGACCTCTGTCAATGACAGGTCCACTCGTGTTGAGTTGATCTTTAGAACGGCCGCTCTAAGGACCTCAAGGGTCTCATCGAATCTTTCAGACCAGTTTCCTGCAAGATATAAAGAAACCTGTCTAGACATATTAGCTGCATAAGTAAAATTTCATATTGGACACTGGTAATGCACAGAGCTTCCAGTTTTCTTTCACAACCCAACTGGGCCATCTGGTATAGAACACCTATCTGTTCTTCCGCCAGGTCAAGGCACTGATTCAAAGTCATCAGCCCTCCCTTTAACTTGGTACTAGCAGAAGTTTGGACAGTGATGGCATCAGCCAGATCTGCTGAAAGCTGATTTAATTTTGTGCCTGATTGAACCGCACTAACCATAGCATACCCTGCAGCTGTAGCAGCAGCTGCACTGGCTGAAATTGCTATGATCACGGCAGCAGTAATGCCAAAATCTCTCTTTTTTCAAAACATAGATAAGATGGAGGGTGTATCCATCAGAACAGGGATCCAACGTGGGATCCGTGCCACCATGGCACGGGTGTTCTTTGTTACATCCCAACATTGAGAAATCCAACAATTATCATTGGAACAGATTTCAAATGAATCATTTGAAAGAATAAACAAGAAAGTGGGGTAAACACAGACTGTGGTAGATGGATAATTAATCTGGTTTACCAAAGTTTTATTAAACCCAGTGATCTCTGCACTGGTATTACTATATCCATAAGAGTCCAGGGAGGCATCATGTATTCCCCAATACTGAGCAAATCTTGAGATGCCAGTAAAAGAAGCCTTTCCAACTGCTCCTCCCTGGATAAAGATCAAAGGATTGAGTTCTGTACAACTGCCATTGACTCCACAAAGCACCCACTTGTGAAAGGGATGCATTCTAATATCCTGTATGAAAAGTCCCTTTTTCATAACAAATTCCTTCTCTGGGTTATCTATCATGTTGGGAGAAAAGGAAAAGGTTTTACTCTGATCTGCCCAATGAGTGATGGAGGATTGACAATCAGACCAAGGCAGGATCAGCCCTTCATCTTCCAAACTACAATGAGGGGCTATTTTTGGTTGGTGTGGACGTTTTTTGTCTGAAAAGTTAGGTGGTAGAAATGTACCATTAACCCAATTTACCTCGTGCCAAAAGGTCCGATTTGTAAAGGTTATCTCTACATTGGAAGTATCTTGGGTTGTGCTCACGCAACCTCCTCTATGCTCATTAAACTTCCCCAAAGCTTGGGCTGTGAGGTTGATACAATTTCCTGGTCCATTAATTCGAAAACATAAAGAACCCTGTTCTAGTAAAGTGCGATTTTCTCCTAATGGTGCTCGGGTTGGGATCATAGGGTAAATATGGCAAATCCACTGTTTTATCAGTAGTAAAGAATTTTGGAAAAACTATAGCATCATAGCGAACTGGCATTGGTTTAGGGAAAGTTGAGAGAATAGCCCATCTCTGCTGGCCCATTATACTAGGAACCTGAGACAAGTTCAGCATTGTCAGGATCAGGAACAGTCCTTGGGAGGTCAGCATCTTCTGCACCATCCTTGATGAATATCCTGGGGATGAGTCATTCCGGCAGCCAAAATGGGTTGTCTTCACTCTGTGAAAAAACACAAACAGCTCCCCAGGATCTGATTAAGATAGGATCCGGGCCTTTCCACTGACCAGTTAAAACATCCTTCCCTTTGACCATTTCTTTTGGTCTATCAGGGTCTGAGCTATGTCGCTCAGCTGCAGAGTGTCCCTGCTCGTCGAGATTCAAAAAATTAAGTGTAAAGAGTGCCATAGATACTGCTACTCTTGGCACTGAGGTCAGAGTCTCATCAACTCCCCCTTTCTGTTTTATAAGATTTGAGTTTGGGGTGGGCATGTTCCACAATGCCTTGTCCTTGAGTATTATAAGGAAGGCCAGTCAAATGAGTGACATCCATTTGATGACAAAATTGTTGAAATTAAGTAGATTTATATGCTGGCCCATTATCCGTTTTTAGAATTGTGGGCTTGCCCCACACACTCCACGCTTCTAGGCAGTGCTGTATAACATGAGAGGCTTTTTCACCTGTTAAAGGTGTGGCAAATATTACACCAGAGCAGGTGTCAATAGAAACATGTAAATATTGATTTCTCCCAAAGGAGGAAATATGACTGACATCCATTTGCCAGACCTGTAATGTCCTGACGCCACGAGGATTTACCCCTACATGAGGAGTAGGTAAAAATTGACAACAGTTTTGACATTGGGTGACAATGTCACGAGATTCTTTCCTGGTTAAAGTAAAACGGTGGTGTAATGTCTCAGGTGTCACATGAAAGCATTCATGAAATTCTCTTGCAGCCTCTGCCTGTGAGGACAAAGCAGCAGCCACGATTCTAGTGGCTATGTCTGCTAAGTCATTTCCATGAGACATGAGGCCAGGAAGGCCAGAATGAGCTCAAACATGAGTAATATAGACAAGATGTCTTCTGTATAACAAGGCTGACTGAATCTTTTGAAAAATGTGAGCAAGCTTACTAGTTGGTTTAATTAAGCCTGCAACTTCAAGCATATTAACTGCATTGAACACATATAAGGAATCAGATACAATATTGAGCGGTCCCAGGAAAGTTTCAAGGACTTCTAGAACTACCAAACACTCTACAACATGGGGTGATGAATCATTATATTGTTTAGATGTTACTTGGCCATTTACTACATATGCACCTATACCAGATTTGGATCCATCTGTATACACTACTACCCCATCCGGAAGTGGGTGTTTGACTGTTATTATTGGAAACACTATAGCTTGGCTTAAGGCAAATTGTAAAATTGTATGTTTTGGATAATGGTTATCAATTTGTCCTGAATAGGAGGCAACCAAGACTGCCCAATCGTTGGTTGTTGCTGCCAGGGTTTGAACTTGAGCAGAAGTATAAGGTACACTAACTATATAAGGTTCTTACCCGAAATAAGTAATGGCTGCTTTTATCCCCCTAAGTGCAAGTTGAGCAACTGCATTAGGATACCACTCAATGATTTTTGCAGGGGAAGCATTAGGATGGACCCACAACAAGGGCCCATTTTGCCATAAGACCACTGTTGGTAACTGTGCAGTTTTTAATATGCACAATTCAAATGACTTTGACTCGTCAATGCGTTGTAATTGAGCATCTTGTAGGGCCTTTTCTACAATTTGTAAAGCTTGACATGCAGCTGGGGTAAGTGCTCTGTGGGAGGAGATATGGGTATCTCCCTCTAATGTGTCAAATAAGGGCTTTAATTCTGCTGATGGAATTTTCAAAAAGGGTCTCAGCCAATTAATATCTCCTAACAATTTTTGAAAATCATTCAAGGTATGTAGTTGATCTTTGCGAATCTCTAATTTTTGAGGAACAATTTTGTCAGGATAAATAAGTGACCCTAGGAAGGCTCCCATTCGAGCAACTTGCACCTTTTCGGTGGCCACCTGCAATCCCCATTGCCCTAACGTTTTTATTAATATAAGGTATGCATCTTGCAATAACTCTGAATTTTTATGGCAAATCAAAATGTCATCCATATAAATTATCACCTGTAATGATGGAAAATGTTCTCTAACTGACTTAAGTGCCAATTGTACATACAGTTGACACATGGTGGGGCTATTCGCTATCCCCTGAGGTAGGACCTTCCATTGGTATCTTTGATCTGGCTCTAAGTAATTAATGGCTGGGATCGTAAATGCAAATCTTTACTTATCTTGAGGGCATAAAGGTATAGAGAAAAAGCAATTTTTAATGTCTAGGATTATAATTTCCCAATTTTTGGGTAAGGCAGAAAGTAATGGTAGCCCTTGCTGAACTGGTCCAAACAGATGCATTTGCGCATTAATTGCTCTAAGATCATGTAATAAGCGCCATTTGCCAGATTTTTTTCTTAATTACGAAAATAGGTGTATTCCAGGGTGAGGTAGAAGGCTCTAAATGACCCAAGTGTAGCTGTTCAGAAATTAGTTTTGTGGCTGCTTCTAATTTTTCAGAGGAGAGAGGCCATTGGGGAACCCATACAACTTCCTCTGTAAGCCATGGTATGGGCATGGAACCCTCAACAGCTGTCTCTAGAAAAAATCCAAACCTTGTCTCCCATTATTACCTTTTTGAGGGATAGGTTCAAGTTTACTCTGCTCTCCTTTTCCTAATCCCCTTCCTTCTTTATAGCATATTTTCTTAATCATTCGAACAGCTTGTGGCGAGCATGCATTAGTTAAGGTCAGTCCTAGTGCCTGTAAGATGTCTTTCCACCAGAGATTTACTGGGAGTGGTAAGACATAAGGAGTGAATCGTCCCATTTGACCTTCAGGCGCTGTCCAGCTTAAAGAACGGGAACTAATAGTGGGACAGGACTGATAACCGAAACCTTGCAAAGAATGTGATGACTGAATAACTGGCCAAGTTTTCGGCCACCAGTGAGAAGAAATAATACTTTTGTCTGCTGCTGTGTCTAAAATCCCCTTAAATTGTTTCCCTTCTATAACTAACTCTAAAGAAGGCCTGGAATCTAAAGGCATTATTAAATAAGCCGAATCATTTCCAATAGAACCAATCACTCTGGTAGCTTGAGGGACACCAGAAGAGGGAAAACAGCCATGTAGGCTTGGCTGAATTACTAACTGAGCTATTCTATCTCCTTCTGAAATAGAAAAGACACCCTGAGGACAGGAACAGAGAACTTGAAGTCCCCCTTCATAATCTTGATCTACATCTCCAGGGTGAACAATAAGACCTTGTAGTGTAAGGGAAGCCCTGCCCAATATTAGGCTGACACTCCCAGATGGCAGAGGTCCTTTATAGTTAGTAGGTATAGGCTGCACTCCCATTTGAGGGATCAGCATGAATTGGGTGTTGCCCTGCGGACTGTGGGGTCCACCTTTCGCCTGTCGAGGTCCCATATGTTTTCGGGCCCTGAGACCTGAGGGCCCTGTACTGGTTATTTGAAATGGTGTCATTATCTACTGCTTGAGGGAATCCTGGCTGCAGGAGCCTGCCTCGAATGTCCCTGATTGAACGACAAGCGCTAGTCCAATGATATCATTTTCCACACTTAGTGCACAATCCTGGTGCTCTCCTTTTAACAAGGGCTCTACAGTCCTTTTTTAAGTGTCCCGGTTTGCCACGATTATAGCAGAGTTTGAGCCCAGCCATGTCAGGGCATTTTTGCACTTGTAGAATGGCAGCTGCTAAACCTGCATTAGTGAGTGGCCCACCAAGTTCATGGCAAACCTTCGACCAGTCCTGCAGTCCCTTGCTTTTTCCAGGTGTAATAGCCGCCCTGCATTCCTGGGTAGCCTGTTCATATATCAACTGTCCAATTAAAGGCATAGCTGCTTTTGTATCTCAAAATATTCTCGTGCTGCCTCTGTCATTCTAGCCACAAAATCTGAGTACGACTCCTGGGAGCCCTGAGTGATCTTGGTCAAATGCCCACTTGCCTCTCCCTTCTTAGAGAGTGCCTTCCATGCCTTAACAGTGGCAGCTGAGATCTGGGCGTATGCTCCCCAATGATAATCTGTTTGGTTAGCAGCATGCTGTCCCTGACCTGTAAGCAATTCAAATGTCCATGTCCTTTGGTTTCCTTCCATGGTGGCATTGGCCCTTGCCTGCGTCTGACAGGAGTCCTGCCACAAAGCTTTCCATTCAAGATACATCCCCATACTGGGGGCTGCAGCTTTTACTACAGTCTGGCAATCACCAGGAGTCATAGTGTGAGTTGCAAGCCTTTCAACTTGTGCTACAGTGAAATTAGCTCTGACTTCATAACACGGACTGTTTCTGCAAGCTCCTTAATCTGTATATATTCTACTGGAGCGTGAACACGCCCTCCCTCAGCTCTTTCAAAAACTGGAAATGCCTGTTGTATCTTCCTCTGTTCCTCTTTTGGTATAAATGAGTCTGAATGATACCTCTGCACATAAGGCTCAGAATGGTGCCTCTGCACATAAGGCGGAGGTGCACTAGAACCCTGAAGTTGCATATCCGAAGACCGCGCAATGATTTGACATTTGTCTCTAGCTGCTTTCATGTTATTCTGTAACTGATTAACTTGTCTTTCATCTGACTGGTATCTTTCTCCCTCACAACCTGTCGCTTTCTTCTCTAAGTCTGTTTCCTCATAGGAATAAGTTCCTTATCTGATTCTGAGCTACTGACAGCTAGCTGCTTAAACTCATCTAGTGGTGGGTAGAGGCTTCTTTCCTTATGTGCCTCTCCAGCTCGATCTCCCTTCTTCTCTCCCTTTCCATCCTTTTTTCTAATCTCTCCCCAGGTATTTTCCCTGACATTCTCTTTTCCTCGGTCTCAAGGCTCATGGAAAGGCCTAAATTCTTCAGTGCACTTTGTTTCCTCTCTATTTTTCCTCTCTCTCCCCGCTCTACCTCTGATAGACTTTCTTGAATTTCGTCCAGAACTTTCTGCCCCGCTTCTACCATTTGCTGACAATCCTCATCTGTTAAACACGATTTCACCAATTTCATAGCGGCATAATCCCTCCTTTAAGTTTGCCTTTCTGTTGTTCCCTAACTAGATCTCCTTTCAGTTTGTCCCAAGAGGCGACAGTTAATGACAATGAGCAAGCATACCATGGTGCAACACGGTCTATCTCTCTGACAAATCCCTCTTAGGTCTTAGTGGCGATTTTTAGGCCACACTGCTTCAGGACTGAGCGTAAGCCCACTACTATAGAATGGGAGATTCCCATACTGCCGCTGTCCAGGCCTGACCGGGCCTGAAATTGGTTGCTGTCCAGGCGCTGTCCAGGCCTGACTGCGACTAAGAACCAGTCAACAGTTCCAGTGGTGGAAACAAAACGAAACCAAAAGGAAAAGTGTAATCGCCATGCAAACAAAAAAAGGGTTTCTAACTCTGGAGAAATTTCAAGATTGTACGTACCTTGTAGAGCCTTTTGTCCCACAGTTCTGATTCTGCCCGTGAATGAGGGATCTTCCTTGCGCTGGTGTGATGACAGTTCCCGGGTTTTGGCACCACTTATTGCGTCCAGCTCGACCAGCAAGAAAGATGCAACAAACCAGAATCTTCCTCAGCAAGAGCTTTATTGCTTGCTTCTCAGGAAGATCCCGATCCGGGAAAATGGCACTGCTTTTATAACCAGCAGTGTGACGTTTCAGCACCTGATATGGCATGACAGCTCCTGATTCATTGCTTGCCCATCACCCCACTATTACACCCCGAGAATGGGAGTGACTAGGAGTGAATTCACTCTCGCACCTGCGTACAAGGCTTGTTTACTAGTTAGGCACAGTGGAGGCCCGCACCATCTTATAATGGTGATTGCTCACGGCACACATGGCTCTTCTCAGAGATTACTGGCGGCACGCACGTAATTGCTCGCAGCACGTACCGGCTCTCCACAATTCACCACGATATCTGCAGTCCCTTCTATGAATAGTCTGTTGTAACCTGGAGAGTTCTGGTCATCCACTCTGATACCACTACTGTTGTAGCAACTTGAACTTCTCTTAAACCAGTCAGTCCCTTTCTATAGAGATGATTCATCCCTGAAGCATCTACATGGGAGAGAGAATGGGGAGCATAGAAATCAGAGAGAGGCAGAAGTAATCTAGACTTCAAGCTGAGAAAAAAAAAGTGGTCCTGGGGAAAATACAGTGATTTCTGGGTAGAGAATATGGAGCATCCCAGTAAAGGTAGTTCTGAACTGGCTTGTTTATCTTGAAGGCAGACTTGGGCATTGTATAAAGCTCTCTTGTAAGATCTCATACACAAAATTTTGCTCAATGTCTGACTCAGAAGTAATATTTCAGCAGTATCTAGAATTCATGCTGGAAAAAACTGGAGAAAAGAAATCAGGATTTTTGTGGGCCAAGGTCCATGACATAAGGCTTCAGATATCTAAATTGGCAAAGCTCATGCAGCCAAGAGAAACCTTTACACAGACACCAAGAGTCTTGTGGCAATGAGCCAGGATCAAATTCACCATAACTATCCATATTTTAGCATTCCTTGTGCTATGATAATAAAGGACACAGCCTGAGTTCATATAAATCATTAGGTCTGCTTTTATTGGGTTCTAACTTCCTGGGGCGGGGCTCTAAAGCAGGACAAATCTTTCCTCTGATCAGCAGAAGACATAACATGACCTAGTCATGTCGGGCATGCATGCAGAGCTTAGAGAATGAGAACCCTGAAGGGGCATAGAACCTCAAGAGATTAAGAAAGAAATTGACTTCTGTTTGGCATTTGCCTGTCAGAGAGAGAAGCACTTAAGGCAGGGTCATCTCTGCCTTTCATTGTTTCAGGACTCAACACTCTGCAACTTTGTTTCAATACCTTCTTTCTGTTAGCCATTAGCTTGCCTTTAGCCTCCTAGACTCAGTGTTGCTGAGTGTGAAACAGATTATACTCCTGACAGCCTCAGGAGCATGTAGATGTGTAATTCACACACAAGTACCAATTCAAATGTGTTGTGTCTGGCCAACGGCTCACATGTCTGGGTTCTAATCTGGAAAGGAATCTTGGAAACCTGGAAGAGAACAGGGAGCTAGGCAGAGAAGAGAAAGATGTAGCTAAGGCAAAATTCTGAACAAAGCTCAATTTTACTATTTCTGAAACTCATTTATGAAGCAGAGGTAGGGACCTGATTCCCGCCAAATCATCTTGGAGTAAAGTTGCAGGTGAACACGTGATGGGTCCAGAAATGCTAGTTGGAAAGCAGCAGCAGTGGGAGTGGCAGGGTTATAGAGCTGCAAGCTCTGCTGAGATGCTCTCTAATACTGAAACCTGAGCAGATCAGCTGAAAATGAAAGGAAGCTTGTTCAGGTATAAGACAAAAAATAAGGGTTCTGGGCATGGAGGAACAACACTTGGGAAATATCAATCTGATATATAAGGACAAACAGAAATAGACTAGCAACAATCAGTCCCAGAGAATAGAGGGAGATAGCTTACGAGGTTAGTCAAGCACCATTTGCTCTTTGGAATGCCTAACTGCTCATCCATCCAATTTTGCTTGTAACCATCTCCTTTCTAATCTACCAGCCAGATAATATGCAAAGCCTGAGGGACCTTCTAACATTCAGTCCTACAAGGGAGGTCACCATCAAATCTCCACCTCAGTGTTCAGGAAACACTGTAATAAAAGACAGAAACAGTGTAGGATCATAAAAACTATCTTGATTGTAACTACTAGAATTTAGTCCTAGCTACACACTTTTATTAAAAAAACTGACATCAATGAAATTTATATTTTACAGTTGTTTCTACAACAGAACAAACGATCTACATTTGGGGTTGGTCTTCCTATTTCACATAATCAAATCAGGAAAAAAAATTTCCTCACAGGTGCCCCAAATTCCCAGAGTTTTAGTGAATTCCTAATATTATCAGGGTTACAACCAAGACTAGCCATCATAAGTATACCTCTTGTCAATAAGACATACAATCATATCTCCTTATATTATATTAATTTCCAAAGGAAAGCAATAGTTATGCCTAGCATAGTATCCTATATCCAATATACAACTGCAAATAAAGTATATGAATTTTCAGGGCAGAATCATGCTTAACATGAGATAAAATTCCATATACAACTACAATCATATTTTATCTTTTAGAATAGATTACAATTTCATAATTGTAACACCATATAAAATCAAATTCAAAGCATTGTTTACTTTCAAAGTACACTGACATGATTATACATTCTCATTCAAAATAAGAGGAAAAGAAACATAAACAGGAAATATTGGGAAAATCAAGATCAAATCTAGCTAGACAAACCCCAAATCCTAAATTTATGTACATTGTGGCTTAAAAAGCTCTTCCTATCTAGTTTCATGACTACAATATATTTCTCTGTCTTGGAATGGTTCCATTCTTTGTGTGTAGCTTTCTTTGAGAGATATCGCACAGCTGTGGACCTTCTTACATCCTGATTGCTATATCACAATATAGGCTTCCCTTTCATACCTTCACTAAAAGCCTTTCTAGGCATCTATGCAGGGACTTCGCTGCAACCTGGATGCCCTCAGTGGCTTTCCATAACCACGTAGGAAGACTCCATGGCTCTTTTACTTCTGTATCCTTCATTAATCTGATGAAAGAACTACATGGTGGATGTTGCCAAGTTCTTTTGCCTGCTTTAGATAGAACCTGCCTGCTTCCTTGAATATTTTTTCATAAATTTGATATGTTGTTTTTCTGCTATAAACAGATCAATCCTTGGGACATTTCTTTGCACAAGTTGCAGGATTAGCTTGGTGGATACTCACCTCGAGGAAACAATTCCCTTTATTACATTACTCCTTATATCTTTCAACACTAGCTATGGCTCCCACAAAAAATTTTCTGGTGCTCTTTTTTTCTCCAAACTTAAATTCTAGCTCATCCCTTAAAGAATGAGTACAATCAGGAAAACAAAAGTCAAGAAGCATTAGCGATGTGGGAATAAAGTACAGCTGTACTGCTGGTGGGTGCTTAAATTGGTACATCCAGGATAAAATCAGTGTGGAATTTGCTAAAAATATCTAAAAATAGAACTAACTGGTGACTCACCTATATCACACTTGAGTGTAGAAAAGATAGCATGGTTATCTATTGATACTTGCTCAGTCATTTTTGTTGATTTTGTTTTCCAAAAAGGAGATGCAATCAGCTGTAACTAAATTTGCTAGAGAGTATATGGAATTTGAAAATACTATATAATAAATGCATTACGTCAGGCCTATAAAGAGAAATGCTACGTGTCTGTAATCACATTTGGTCTAGCTTCAACTATTAGATTTTTTGTTTAACTTGGAGTATCTGTGGAGATAAGGAACCCCAAAGTGGCACATGGCATGGAAGAAAGGATGAAGCCTTTAGGGAAGGAGGGAATGACAGAACACATGCAACATAGTAGGAGGAGGAAACATTAGAGATTACAAGTTTAGGTAAGCATGAGTATAGGATTATGTCTGTTATTTTATACGGAATGTCACATTTTAGGAAGTTTATTTAAAATATTACATTTAAGTGGAATTACTCTTGGTTACAGTCTAAAACTTGATACTACAACACTTTCTGAAGAAACCACATACTCGAGTAATAGAACATGAATAAATAAAGTTATAAACAATCTTGAAATTTAATTCTTAGGGCTTGCTGTTATATAGTGGCAGAATGTTCTGTTTATGCTACTAGCAGAGAAAGTAATCAAGCATATTACACATCTGTGATCCCTGACAACAAGATTAGTGACTCATTTGAAATATACTGTGTACATATATATCATCTAGGTTAAAAGTAATATATTCCTGTTGTCTATTTTTCTGTGTTTACTTCTAGATCATAGGAACTATTTTACTGTTACCTAGAAATGATTTTAGAACGAGGACAGAATACTTTGTCTTAATAATGTCATGCCTACCTAAACATAAATACACAATATTGTTTAAAAATAATAATTATGAATATTTTCTACCTGCATTGGGTAGTGCCATAATAAGTTCGTATTTCAAACTACTGATTAATAATATGAAACAAAAAAATGTTAAATTTTAGGATAGATAGTTATAATACTTCAGAAAGTTGTCAACAAATTACACAGGGAAGGAGAAATAGAATACATCGTTTTCTCCACCTATGGTTATTGAGATTTTGGCCAGGTATAGTAGCCTGGGTTGGCATTTGAGTTTTCTTAGTGTCTGTATAACATCTGTTTAGGCTCTTCTGGCTTTCCTAGTCTCTGGTGAAAAGTCTGGTGTAATTCTGATAGGCCTGCCATTATATGTTACTTGACCAGTCTCCCTTACTGCTTATAATGTTCTATCTTTTTTTAGTGAATGTGTTTTTCTGATTATTATGTGTTGGGAGGAATTTCTTTTCTGGTCAAGTCTATTTGGAGTTCTGTAGGCTTTTTTTATGTTCATGGGCATCTCTTTCTTTAGGTTTGAAAAGTTTTCTTCTATAATTATTTTGAAGATATTTGCTGCCCCTTTAAGTTGAAAATCTTCATTCTCATCAACTCCTATTATCTGTAGGTTTGGTCTTCTCATTGTGTCCTGTATTTCCTGGATGTTTTGAGTTAGGATCCTTTTGCATTTTGCATTTTCTTTGATTGTTGTGCTGATGTTCTCTATGGAATCTTCTACACCTGACATTCTCTCTTCCATCACTTGTATTCTGTTGCTGATGCTTGCATCTATGGTTCCAGATATCTTTCCTAGGGTTTCTATCTCCAGCGTTGCCTCACTTTGGGTTTTCTTTATTGTGTCTACTTCCATTTTTAGGTCTAGTATGGTTTTGTTCATTTCCATCACCTGTTCGGATGTGTTTTCCTGTTTTTCTTTAAGGAATTCTACCTGTTTGGTTGTGTTTTCCTGTTTTTCTTTAAGGACTTGTAACACTTTAGCAGTGTTCTCCTGTATTTCTTTAAGTGAATTATTAAAGTCCTTCTTGATGTCTTCTACCATCTTCATGAGATATGTTTTTAAATCCGGGTCTAGCTTTTCGGTTTTGTTGGGGTGCACATGACTAGGTGGAGTGGGAGTGCTGTGTTCTTGATTTCTGTAAGTACAATTCTTACATTTGCCTTTGGCCATCTGGTAATCTCTGGAGCTAGTTGTTATAGTTTTCTCTGGTTAGAGCTTGTTCCTCAGGTGATTGTGTTAGCCTCTATCAGCAGACCTGGTAGACTACATCTCTGCTCTGAGTTTCAGTTGTCAGAGCACTCTCTGCAGGCAAGCTCTCCTCTCACGGGAAAGGTGCACAGATATATGGCCTAAAGACCTCCCTCCTGGCCGAAGAAGAAGGCCCAAAACAGGACCTGTCCTGAAGCTGAGTTGCTTTGGCCTGTCCCAGAAGGTGTTAGCTTCTGTATTCTACACTCTCACACGTCCAGAATACACTCTGTGGAGTCCTGGAACCAAGATGTCTGCAGCTGATGCTCAGGCAAAGCACTCCTGCACTGGGCAGACCCCTTTCCTCTGGCTGGGAAAGTGGCCAGATGTCTGAAGCCTGTGCAGAATACTCTCGGCTGGGTCCAGGAACCAAGATATCTGCTGCCGCCGATGCTCCGTCAAAGCACTCCCGCACTGGTCAGACCCCTTTCCTCTGGCCTGGACATTTGCCAGTTGTCTGGGGCCCGAAAAGTGGGCTGCCTTAGAAGCTCTGTGGCTCCCACCTCTCCCAGAAGCTTTTGGCTTCTGTATTGTACTCTCAACTGTGCAGAATACACCCGGTGGGGTCCTAGAACCAAGATGTCTGTTGCCGATGCTCAGGCAAAGCACTTCTGCCCCCGGCGGACCCCCTTTACTCTGGTTCGGAAAGTGGCCGGATGTTTGGGGCCTTTGCAGAATACACTTGGCAGGGACCTGGACCAGTCTTGTGCTTCTTCAGAAAATTGACATAGTACTACCAGAAGATCCAGCAACACTTCTCCTGGGCAAATACTCAGAAGATGTTCCGATGTGTAATAAGGATTCATTCTCTATGATGTTCATACCAGCCTTATTTATTTATTTTGTTAATATTTTTTATTATTACGTATTTTCCTCAATTACATTTAGAATGTACATTTAGAAAGTCCCCCATACCGTACCCCCCACTTCCCTAACCACGCATTTCCATTTTTTGTCTCTGACATTCCCCTGTACTGTGGCATATAAAGTTTGCATGTCCAACGGGCCTCTCTTTCCAGTGATGGCCTACTAGGCCATCTTTTGATACATATGCAGTCAAGAGCTCCGGAGTACTGGTTAGTTCATAATGTTATTGGACCTACAGCATTGCAGATCTCTTTAGCTCCTTGGATACTTTCTCAAGCTCTTCCATTGAGAATCCTGTGCTCCATCCAATAGCTGACTTTGAGCATCTACTTAAGTATTTGCTATGCCCCAGCCTTGTCTCACAAGAGACAGCTATATCCGGGTCTTTTCAGCAAAATCTTGCTAGTTTATGCAACGGTTTCATCGTTTGGAGGCTAATTATGGGATGGATCTCTGGACATGTCAGTCTCTAGATGGTCCATCCTTTTGTCTCAGCTCCAAACTTTGTCTCTGTAACAGTCTGGCGGTTCCTCAGAAAATTGGACATGGTACTACTAGAGGATCCCACAATACCTCTCCTGGGCATATATCCAGAAGATGTCCCAACCAGCAAGAAGGAATCCTGCTCCACTATGTTCATAACAGCCTTATTTATAATAGCCAGAGGCTGGAAATAACTCAGATGCCCCTCAACATTGGAATGGATACAAAAAATGTGGTACATTTACACAGTGGAGTACTACTCAGCTATTAAAAAATGAATTTATGAAATTCCTAGGCAAGTGGATGGATGTGGAGGGCATCATCCTGAATGAGGTAACACAATCACAAAAGAACTCAAATGATATTTACACACTGATAAGTGGATATTAGCCCGGAAACTTAGCATACCCGAGATATAAGATACAATTTGCAAAACACATGAAACTAAAGAATGAAGACCAAATTGTGGACACTTTGCCCCTTCTTAGAATTGGAAGCAGTCACCAGCATTATTTATAATAGCCATTTGCTCGAAAGAACTCAGATGTTGCTCAACAGAAGAATATATGATACAGAATGGATACAGAAATTCTGGTACATTTAAACAATGGAGTACTATTCAGCAGTTAAAAACAATGAACTTATGAATTTCTTAGGCAAAAGCATGTATCTGGAGGATATCATCCTGAGTATGGTAATCCAATCACAAAAGAACACATATGATATGTACTAACTTATAAGCCGATATTAGCCCCCAAACAGACTACTCAAGATACAATTTGCAAAACGCATGAAACTCGAGATGAAGGAAGACCAAAGTGTGGATACTTCATTGGTTCTTATAATGGGGAACAAAATACCCATGGAAGGAGTTACAGAGACATTTTGGAGGTGAGAAAAAAGAAACGACCATCCAGAGACTGCTCCACCTGGTGATGCATCCCATAGACAACCACCAAACCCAGACAATATTGCATATGCCAGCAAAATTTTTTGACAGGACACTGGAATAGCTATCTCTTGTGAGGCTATGCCAGTTCCTGGCAAATACAGAATTGGATACTCACAGTCATCTATTGGATGGTACACAAGGCCCTTAATGTGGAATCTAGAGAAAGTACCCAAGGAGCTAAAGGGTCTGCAAACTTAAAGGAGGATCAACATTATGAACTAACCAGTAACCCCCTGAACTATGTATCTAGTTGCATATGTGGCAGAGGATGGCCTAGTCAGCCATCAAAGAGAGGAGAGTCACTTGGTCTTGTGAAGATAATATACCCAAGTACAGGGGAATGCCAGGGCCAGGAAGCAGGAGTGGGTGAGTTGGCAAGCAGGGTAGGGGAAGGTATAGGAAACGTTCAGGATAGCATTTGAAATGTAAATGAAGAAAAATATCTAATAAAAATGAGTTAAAAAATATTAGCAAAACCTTATATTAGCACGTTAACAGCACATCCTAAAGATCTCAAACACAAAGAAGAAATGACACCCAAAAGATGTGGTGGCAGGAAATAGTAAAACTCAGGGTGGAAAAAAAATAAAATAGAAAGAAAAATACAAATAATTTTTGGAACAAATATTGGTTCTTTGACAAGATCACTAAGATCAACAAACTATTATTCAAGTTAACTAAAATAAAAAAGATAATATCCAAATTAGCAAAATCAGATATTAAATGGGGGGACATAACAACAGACACCTGATAGGTCAGAAAGTTTCGCAAAGTGCTTCTTCCTCCTAGAAGCACACTTGCTCAACCATATTAATTGCTGCTGTATTCATAATTATCTGCAACTGGAAACAACCTACATGTCCATAAACTGAAGAATGTATAACATATATGTTATATTTTACAATGGAACATTACTCAGCTGTTATGAAATGGATGGAAACAGAAAAAAATAAAAAAAAAAACAAAACTAAAAACAAAAACATAACCTGAATAACGTATCCCAGTCCCAGGAAGATAAATATGCTATGTGTTGATTTATATGTTGATATTGACTGGGCTGGATAGTTTTTTGTCAACTTGTCACAAAGTAAAGTCCCCTGAGAGTAGGGAATCTCAATTGAGAAAATGTCTCCATAAGATTGGTCTGTGCAGGCAGGACTGCAGGGCAGTTTCTTAATTAATGATTGATGGGTAGGATTTCTGCCAATTGTTGATACTGCCATCCATGTGCTTGTGGTTCTGAGTTCTCTATGAGAAAGCATGAAACCATGGGGAACTAACCACTAAGCAGAATGCTGCAGACACTCTGGGCCCCTTTGTCTGCGTGGAACGGATCTCTAGTCACAGGTGGGCAAAGCGTTGGATGAAATGATAGACAGATACATAGAGGAGAGGTTGTGTAGAATCTGAATGTAATGTGTCAAATTGAGCATCAAACTTTTTATACAGAAGAGAATAGGAAAGTTGGGTGACACACAAGCAAGGTACAAAGAGGTTACTGGATTCTTACAGAAAACGGAGGAATACAAACTCAGAAGTTCTCACAGGAAACACCTGGGATAAAATTCACTGTTAACAACTGGGATCAAAAAGAGCTCCACCAAATATCCACATAATCTTAGAAGTCAGGGTCAAGGGCTTCGTGCCCTTGCTATAGTTCCTATTTTAGTCTATTGTATAGACCACCTTCCCCCTAGGCAATTGTAAATACGTGTATATGGGTGGAACTCAGCTATCTATAGTTCTAAGTATGTACTCTGCTTCCTCCTTAGGTCTCAATCTTCCTTCTTCCTAGATGATGATAAATTCTTGTGTAGGGCAGTGACTTAGCTTTTATTCAAAGTGGTAGTATAATACCAGAGGCAATTCTGAATGCCACAGAATAGACAACATTCTTACTGAATTCTAAGCCCATGGTCACCTCAAGGACTTTCTAGGATATTGGAACACTGGCAAAAGCTTAGCTATATCAGAATTCAATCTTAAAAAGAACTTATAATAAGATAACACTAAAAGAGAGCATGTGGATCCATACACCAGACTAACACGGAAATAGGGGATGAGTATATGGGTTAATGAGAAGGCCAAAACTCCAGAAGGTGAGCTTCCGTGAAACTCTTTGCCTCATGAGTGCTTCCAGGCCTCTCGGCCTGTCAAGCTGACTCGACTGGTGTGCGTGGCAGCAGTACCCATCCATGGTCTCTGTATTAGCTCCTGCCTCTAGGTACCTGGCCCATTTCAGTTCCTGTTCTGTCTGTCTTCAGATGATGAATAGCAATGAAGAAGTGTAACCAAATAAGTCCTACCCTCCCCAACTTGTGCTTGGGTTATAGTTTTTGGTGACAGCAATACAAAGATTAACACATTCTACATTACATATGTGATGGCCTGTCTACAATCTGTAGATCCAGTGAAGTTAGGTATAGAGGAAGGACTTGGGTGCATACATTGATGCCCATGGTATGGGGATATAGAATGGATTTTATTAGTGGACAAAGATGGACAAGAAAGAGAAGATCAGGTGGCATAGTGGAGGGAGATGGGGTTGAATAAGGAAATGCAGGAAGAGATATTTGAAAGAGAAGTATTTGATGAATGATGACTGAAAGGTGGAGGAACTGGAGATGATGGGAGGTAGTGAAAGAACCGTGGGGAGTAAAATTTGGGGGGACTGTAAGCAGGGTCTATTAAATGAGAAATTAATATTATTTTTAATTTTACTAGAATATTAAGCATGGCAGAGGGTCTCCCAGGAATGTACATTTTACCTCCAAAATACTGGGCTTTGATGGATTCTTGGTGAGGTGAACCACTTAAAAGCTCTTACCACTCTTAAACACTTAAAAGCTGGTACCACTCTGTTACCACTCATGCTGTTGTAGAGTTTCTCTCTACTTGCTGCCCTCACATCACATCCCTCATAATCTATGGATTGTATGAAAATTTAAGGGGGGTTCCAGCCACTCACTGGGCAATATCATTGCCACCAACAGTGTTAGTTAGATCTAACTTTCTCAAGGATTGCAGCTGATGCAGATTAATACTTCAACCACGATCTTGGAAAGAATTTCTACGAAAAGCATGCCTTTTTTTTTTTCAAAAGTCAGGCTGGTGTTCAGATGATTATTATTTCTTTGTACCTATTTCCTCCCTCTAATTCCTGATATGATTTAAGAAAAACATGGTTAATGAACAAATGTGCACCCTGAGGATTCAAAGTAGAAAGGGATGATAGGTTTTTACATAAAAGTTTAGTTTTGTGATTCTTTTAAGATTTTTGAAGGATTAATTTTTGAGATAGATAAAAACTAATCCTTTATGTATAACAGCAAATTTCAGTCTACCAGTAAGAGAAACTGTCTGAAAAAAATACATTACTTGCTTACAACTTGTTAATCTATAACAAGTTTTTTAGTTAGAAATGTGTGTTGGTTCTTGGGGATAATATTGGATATTTATAAACATAATTTATAAATAGCTCATCATAAAAGTATAGTGAGAAGATGCTTTTCCTTATATATTCTCATAATTATTCACTAGAAGAAAATAGAAAGTAACCAGTATAAATTTTATACTAATTGAAAGATTGTGCAGAGATATATAAGCAGTGTGAGAAAAATAAAGTTGGTGCTTTGTTCCATCCACCAAATGTGAGTATATATGGAAAGTGGTTGAAGCTTTGCACTGTCCAACAAATGTGTGTGTGTGTGTGTGTGTGTGATTGTTTGTGCTTCTTAAAGCTTGCTTCTTCTACCATGTATGTAAATGTGTCTTGCCTGCTTTATATGCCATCTAACCAACATCCCCTCCTTGAATCATTGAACACTCTATCACAGCTACTCTTGGAAAGGCAAACAGACAGCAAACACACAGAACCCTACTGGGCATAACTTGAACATGTATGAGACCACCCACCTCTTCCAGTGACACCCTTCCTCCAACAAGGAAACACCTAGTCCAACAAGGTTACTCATCCGAATACAGCCTATGGGCCGATGGGAACCAATTACATTAAAACTACCACACCTACCTAGCTACATGCATACATATATTCATGCATAAGAGATAAACAGAGAAAGAGGGTGAGAGAAATAGAAAGAGAAAGAGTGATTGGTAGATGATAGAGAAATAGTTGCATACATATCTATATAAATACATTCAATCATTACTTCATACATACATACATACATACATACATACATATATAGATGATGGATAGACAGATAATGATATGTGTTATTAATCTAAACACTAAAGACATGGTGCCCTTTAACTCACACACACACCCTGAGCATTGTTTACAATCCTCAATTAAGACATAAAGGTTGGACATTCGAACTACAAAGACATATAAAAACAAATCCACAAAACTCACAATGTTCATTTGGTGTGCATAGATTTGATTAATATCTAGGATTTTCTTTTTTGTGTATATTATGAGAGATTACACCCTAAAATCTTTCTCAAACTTGTCCATTATTTTAGTTACTACCGTGTACAACCTGATACTTATAATCCACTAGATAGTAACGTTACAGAAGGTATTTATTGTGCTGAAGATATTCAGTCATACCCCTCAGCTCCAAAATATATCTTTTAAAGACACATAGTAAGGAACGATCTTCCAAATGACCTGAAATGAAACTGTCACCTGGTGGAAAATAACACAGCACAGGAAGAAGTTTACACATAAAATTTATATTCATGTGAATATTGGTCAAAATGATTACATTTGTAAAGTTGAATTACATAGTGGTATGTCTTTGAAACAATAGGAAAAAATGATGTGCATACATTGTGCTTTCCAAAAAGAGTAGGAAATGTAAAACATTTAAGCAGTGGCATGTTGGTTTCTAATGCCAGGAGATGACTAACATAGCAACAGACTAATAATGTATCCTCTTCAAAAGTTAAAAGAAAACAGCAACAACAAGAAGAGAACAACAATCACAAGGAACCATGTCATCCGTGGCATCTTCAGGAGGATGTGCAGCACTCTGAACATGGTTCCAAGGACTTTAGTAGATGTCTATTGCATTGTCAGCCTGACAAGTTTGTGTTCAACCATCCATGTCTGTATACTAAGGTTGGGAACAATCCATCGGGGATGAGTGACCTAAAGATGATGAGTTCTACTCCCCACTCTCCTTGCTGCTCTGGAGACTTCAAACCTGAGGGGAGGAATGTTATATTGATGAGTATGAGAATGCTCAAATCCTTTTTGTCTACATTGTGTAAATGTGGCATCTCTTTAAGTGAAATGTAAGAACTGCTTGGCCAGAAGGTACAACCAGAGGCCTGTTGACTAAAGATGCTACTATAGAGACCCCATGTAATGAGAAAGGTCTTTCTGAAGTACCCTTGGATAGAGGTGGAATTTAAGATCCAATTATTCAAAAATGGCATGTAGGCACTACTGTTGGCCTTATTGTCATACCGAGAACATCCCCAACACTAATCAGAGATGTATGGCTAGTGGTCAGAGGTGATTGGGTAATGGACATTGGGAAGAAATGAGACCCTATGAGCCATGAAAAATAGATAGGACCCCAATGGTCAGAGGGGAAATACACGAGGGCATCTTTGTGAGAATTTGGAAATCTAAAACCCCTTTGTACAGGTAAACTAGTATGTTTGGTTGGGTAGAGTTTAAATTTGCATGTTCTTTCCTTGACGTGAGCTCAAAGACTCAGCCTACCTCATGCAGTGGAGTCCATTCCAGGTACTTCCTTACAGCAAGCAACTCCTCATCAGAGACTAGAGCATCTGTCCACTGTAGTAAATGTGGTGCCGGATCAGGAAGCAGTCTGAGCACTCACCAAAAACCTGGCTGACAGTACCACACTAGTTCTTCTTCTCAGGCATATGTTCTTCTCCTGGGTCTAGGTATGAATCGTGAGGAGAACATCATTTTAGTTTCTGCATTGAGGAAATGAGCTTTTGTTCTGGGCTGTACTTCTTAATGTTCGGCTCAGGTAATTTAAGCTTGGGTGGTCTGGAGGTCCATTTGGGAGTTAAAATTAGAGGAGGGGGTGACTAAGTGTCTCCATCAGAGGAGAACATTGCAAGGTCATTATTAGTCTGAAAAGCATATTTGATGACCACTTGGGGAAAATGAGATCTGAGGCCCCTGGTAACTCAGAGTCAGTAGATTGAAAACTTTTTGGTCAAAGCAGAAGGATCTGAGGCCCAATTAAATAGACTTAGTAAGTTTACTCCCACAGGGGCATATTTAGAATGTCTGAGAACCCTTTGGATACTGGTGGACGGTAGCTCTCTATTAGAACAGGGAGGGCTGGTAGATCTTTTGGTGAAAAGTGGAATATTTCAGGTATAGTCTAAAAGCAAATTCAGTAAAAAGACAGTAATTGGAATACTTTGGGCAAGGAGAGACATATGCAGTATCCCTATGTGCAGGAGAAGAATTGTTTCTTCCCGTCTCAGGATTGGTGATAGATCTAAGATTCTCTAAAATAGGAGGATGGTTATAGGAGCTTCATAGGATTGTATAGAATAGTTTTATCCTGTTATTCCTATGTCTGCAGCACTATTGATCAGAAATTGAACACTGATTGATACCTTGAGAATTCTAGGACATTCCAGGTTCTTACTCCTTCATCAGCTCTAAACATGAAATCACAATCAAGAATACACATCATCTGAATGTCAGTGGTAGGCATGACAACAATCTTAGAAGTCTTTTAAGAGGGTGTAATGTAGTATTTTCTGGTTTAGTGTCTTCCTTAAATATATGTCTATCCACACATTCCTCTGCATGGAGGCCAGGATGTCTCTGTCTAAAGTAACAAAACAAAGATAGTAAACTGATTTACCCTTACCTTGATACTCTTCTGTTTGGGATTTCAGTCCAGAGTGTTCAGAAATCTCTTAGGTCAGAACAGTGCTTCCCAGACCACGGAAATTAGAAGTTATAGGTAGGACATACACTGGGAAGATGGAGAATCTGGGGGATTTCCTCAAACACACTGTGCTCCACACAGGTTGGAGCACTCTCTGTTGTGAATGTCTAAATCTTCCTAAAGGAAGATAGGGGAGGAGCTTGGGCAGTTTTGCACAGAAGTAGAATGGTTGTGCCCTTCATCAAAGAGGTAATGTGGCAAACTTCATGAGAATAAGGAAGTTGAAGCATTCTGGTCATAAGCAGCATTTCTGTGACACTTTGCAAGTGTGAAATTCTAAACCTACTTGTAAGAAGGGTAAAATCTCTGGCTATTTTCAATAAATAAGAAATACCATTTCACATTGGTGAAAATGCAAATACATTCTGGAGAAGAGGGAGTCCCAGTATTACTTGATTTGCTTACAAATCTTTTTTTGTAGAATTTAGGATATCCACATATTTTATGTAGTGTGTGGAAAGCAGGCAGCAATTGTTTCAGTATTCCAACAGGTTGGATGGTTATCTTTGGTCTATGAAACCTTTAGTCAGATGACATAAGAGCAAGGCCACTTTTCTTGAATGGAGGAATGTCTCCGAATATTTGTAACAGGAAGAAGTTTGGAAGTAATCTTAGACAGTTGTAATATAGCAGGCACACATAGTCAATAAGACAAGATCTATTTACACTTTACAAGAGAGTGTAGGTATGTGTCCACCACTGAAAAAAAAAGGAAATATTTCAGTCAAATATGGGCATTCGAGAAGGCTTTGTTGCCCAATAGACACAGGGAGAAGAGGAAATATTTATGACTAGATGTGGTGTGTCTGAGGCTCCCATAGAGAGAGGGAGAGGCACTGAAGCCCTGGTATGACTGGATGACATTTATAGACCTCTTCGACAGAGGATGTGAATTTGAGAACCACTGGAACAAAAAGAGTCATTCTGGTGCCCCTTTCAAATGAGAAGTTCGATGTGAGACACAGTTAAATGGAAATTTTTGCCCTCCATCAGATAGAGAATAGTTTGGAATTCTTTCTGATCAGAGAGGGTAATTATTGAAGACCTTTTGGACTGGAAGTGAAGTTTGGGGCCTGGGGCAGGTAGAGATGATCTCAGGCCTGTCAGGCTTACAAGACAGATATTGGACCCTCATGTATACAGAGGGTGCATTTGATATATAATGGACACAAATTAGTGGTCTAAGTATTGATGTTTAGGAGTAGAAGATTAAAGCAGAATTAGAGTCTGCTTAATGTCCCCAACCTCTTTAGGGTTAAGGAAGTGGCCTAGCCTACCTTAAGCAGGAGAGGTAGGACTGCTTCACAACTTAGAAGATTCCCATCTTCACATACACCTTGGTAAGCCTGGCAGCAATACAAGTATTATGCACCAGGCATGACTGTAAGTCTCTAAGCACTCTTGAAGCTTATCATCAGTTATATGGGTGTTTGCATGAAGGATGGTACGAAAGATAGATGACCTAAGTTTCAGGCTCTGTTAATGCAGGGCAGAATTAAGTGAAGTATAATTTCCTAGAGACCATCGTTGGAGGGAAATGATCTAAAGCTCATGATTGGAGTGTTATATTTGAGGCTCATATGTATGTAAGGATGCTCTTAGGATACCTGAATTTTGGTACCCTTGGGAAAAATGAAAATTCTGAGATTCCAATAGTAAACTACAGTCATAATTATAACTGACCTTGGGCAGAAATGGAAGGTTTTGGGTATTGTTGGTAACAGCAGTAGGTCATGAAGACCACCTATCCCAAGTGAAATTCTGATGACCCTTCATCCAAAGGTGATGGTATGAGATACCTTGAAAACAGGTTGAGTAGCATTTGTTCATACCTACAACTTCTATGACCTTCCGGACCCATTTTCTTAAAAAGAAAGAACCTGGGGCTGGAGAGATGATTCAGTGGTTAAGAACACTGACGGCTCTCCCAGGGCTCCTGAGTTCACAAACATCTGTAATGGTATCCAGTGCCATCTTCTAATGTGCAGGCACACAAGCATAGAGAACACTGTATATATAATAAATAAATAAATACTTAAAAAAGAAAGGAACAAAGGAATGAAGGAAGGAAGGAAGGAAGGAAGGAAGGAAGGAAGGAAGGAAGGAAGGAAGGAAGAAGGAAAGAAGAGAAATAAATTTAGGAGGGAAGAAAGGAAGGAAGGAAGAAAGAAAGAATGAAAGAAAGAAAGAGAGAAAGAAAGAAAGAGAAAGAAAGAAGGAGAGAAAGAGAATGAAGGAGTTAGAGAGAGAGAGAGAGATAGAAAGAAAGAGACAGAAAGCAAGAGAGAGAGAAAAAAAAGAAAGAAAGAAAGAAAGAAAGAAAGAAAGAAAGAAAGAAAGAAAGAAAGAAAGATAGATAGAAAGAAAGAAAGAAAGGAAGGAAGGAAGGAGGGAGGGAAGAAAGTAAGAAAGAAAGAAAGTAAGAAAGAGAGAGAGAACGAAAGAAAAAGAAAGAAAGGAAGGAAGGAAGGAAGGGAGAGAGAGAGAGAAAGAGAGAGAGAGAGAGAGAGAGAGAGAGAGAGAGAGTAAGTTAGTTAGTTTTAGGCCATGATTAACCAAGTAGCAGGATCAAGTCACCACATTGTGCAAAAGGGAAAAATCTAGTTTATCTTGGGTAGAGGGAGAACAGAATGGTAGTGCATAGTTTGCTTCCATCTAGTCTCCCCACCTTCCATTATCCATATATTGTATATACTGTTGGGAAGAATACAAGGAACAATCAGCACACTCTTCCAACAGGGAGAGTGGTTGTCTGACCTGAGGTTGTATTTGTCTGTACCTATCTATAACTGAGAGACAGGAACACACCATTTCTGACACCTAACTCTAGGAAGATCACATGCATATTAGTTTTCTTTCTATGTTCTGCCCTCTGCCCTACACTCAGAAACATGTGAGAGCCCACTGAGAAGTTGCAATTGTGTTTGCCTTGCAATCTTTCTAATAGAGAGTGGCACTGAGGTAGTATGAGTTTAAGTCAAGTTTAAGGTGCCCTTGAAAAGAATACTCTTGGGCATCCCAAGAGGCTATATCTGAAACTCCTATGACTACAGGTATAATAAATGAGACCCTCTTGGCCATAGGATCCAAACCTAAGATCTCTGTCATCATTGCTCCATGACACATACACCCTTGGCAAGCAATTAGATGTCTATGTTCCTTGAGGTTGAAGGAGGTAATTATAGCCCCCTTTTGTACTACAATGAACTGCATGTGAGTGGACATCATTCTACTTTTTTTGTGGGAATGGCATAAAGCTTACTTAGTCTGGGGTATCTTTTTTTTATTAGATATTTTCTTTAATTACATTTCAAATATTATCTACCTTCCTAGATTGCCTTCTGAAAATTTCCTATGCCTTCTCCCTCACCCCGCTCCCCAACCTACCTACTCCTGCTTCCTGGCCCTGGCATTTGCCTATAATGGGGAATAGAGCCTTCACAGGACCAAGGTCCTCTCTTCCCATTGATGAACTCCTAGGCCATCCTATGCTACACTTGTGGTTAGAGCCACAAGTTCCACCATGTGTTTTCTTTGATTGGTGGCATAGTTCCAAGGAGCTCTGGGGGAGGGGTACTAGTTAGTTCATATTGATGTTCCTTCTATGGGGCTTCAGTCCCCTTCATGTCCCTGGGTATTTCTCTGGCTCCTTCATTGAGGACCTTATGCTCTGTCCAATGGATGACTGTGAGCATCCACTTTTGTATTTGGCAGGCAGTGGTTTGGGACATCTTTTGTCACAAGAGAAATGACTGAGTCCCACATTCAACGAAACTGAAAGTTTGAGGGTATTTCTACTAAATGAGTACTTTAGACAATCTTGGGCAAATAGAGAAGGTCTGCAGGAGGCTTAGTCATAGGAGGAATGTCTGACATTCTCTTCAGTGAAAAACAAAACAAAACAAAGAACTGAGGTAACTTGGGAAGAGAGGAAGTACTGGGCACTTAGGAGTAAGAGAAAATAATGAGACCTGGTTGGTACAATGGCATGCATTAGAAAAACCTTGGAGAGGGGGTAAGTGCCATGCAACATCCTGTTATGTATGAATGTCCCTTTTACCTTGATCAGTAAAGGAAGTCCCTCCACTGCTCTTCAGCTTCCAAATCTTCCTTAGTTGGTAAAAGTTCCACATCCTGTGTTTAGTCTGGGGGAGTTCAGATAACATTCCAAGCCTTTTCAAACAGCCTGGATGTCTGTCCCTGGCTAGGTTGCCACCTTCAGTTTGTCTTAATATGTACATATATAGGCAACAACAATTCAATTGGATTGCAAAGCATAACATAGGATCCAGTCAATACTTATATATATATATATATGACCTGGAACCACAAACCAGAGAAAAACAATATATTTCCCCTGTCATCCTTATAAAAGGGAAAGGCTTGAATCTTACTTAATTAGAGAATATACATTTGATATAGTTCAAAGTCATAAGTGAATGCTTGAGGATACAAGGCACCATGCATTATTATTCAAAAGAGCATATCTAATGGCATTTTATGAATAAAGAATAGTGTGACCTTCCTTTGGTCAAACACAGTGGTTAATGCCCCCTCCCTTGCAGAAATGGACAAGATCCAAGGCCATATTTTGAGGGAAGGAAAAGACTGAACCTCACTCAGCCTCACCCAGGTTAGTTCTCTTGGCTACTTCAAAAAACAAGGAGTGTGAGAGGAATCCTGGGAACATAGGAGTTATGAGAACCTCTTCTCAGAATGGTAAGTTCCAAGACCACCTTCAACAGAGAAAAAATCGTGAATGTCTTCGTTCCTAAAGTAGAGGTCCCCAGTCATATTTTGCAGGTCAGAAATATCCAGTTCACCCATGGTCAACAGGGTAAGTTTCTAGGCTTCACTGGGTACTGGAGGAATGTTCAGACTCTGCCTCACTAGCTTCCAAGTATTTCCCCCATATGCATACCCTGTGTAACATCTTTGAGAGTCCAGTCAGTGGTCACAACAATCTCCCAGCATAAGTAGTTATGCAAGCATTGATGTTTCCTCGAGGCTGTGTTCAGCTGCACACATCTGTGAATAAGAGATAGGAATGGTGCATTTTGATGACCATTTTTGAAGCACAGGATACGAGAGCCAATTTCAGATTTCTATTTTCTGTCCTATGATCTAAAAGGATAGAAAATGTGAGGTGTCATTGGTCATGTATGTATTGTATGGATATGTTTAAAGCAAACTTAGTTAATAGGGGTATTTGCGAGGCACAGCCAGAAGAGAATCTCTGGTGGTTCAATAATTGCACAGATGGACCTGAAGTGTCCTAGTACAGAGAGTAGATGTATGAAACGCCCCTTTGACACAGGAGCTAGTTCTGAGAGCCCTTTCAATAGTATTTGATTTCCCAGGACCCCCTTTGTAGAAACTGAAGTTCTAAAATCCACTTGGTGAATTGAAGTAGACAATAGGCCCAGATTCCTACTGGGAAAACAGGGAATGTTAGATTCTCTTTTATGTAGAATGAGTGGTATAAGTCTCTTATGGTCTGACATCCCTTTAAGGAAAAATGATTCAAAGCTACTTGGTAGGATTAGGAATATTCCTTATAAGGCATAATACATGTTTTAGGCGACATTTGACCAATAGGGTCTAAGGCAATGTTAGCCCTAGGAGAGTTCTGACATTCTATTCAGTGTAGTGAGAAAAAAATGAGTTACCATGGGGAAATGTGGGCCCCATGTAAAAAAGGAAATCTCAAAGGCCCTCCTGAAAGAGGAGGGCAGACTCCTCTTGAGGCAGAATGTGAAATTGCCATATACACCTCTGTCAAAGGTAAAGGTCCCTGGTACCTTATAGAGTGGAGAATGTTTCCAGGCATGATCATAAGTTTCCAATTCTTATTCAGAGTTTTTATTTTCATAGTTTGTGTTCATTCATGAGAGACATGGCAGCAATATATATATTTTTTCTTCCAAAGGCTTTCAATGACTGTTGCTGGCTAGTATACTTCTTTGACTTTATTCATCTATCCAGGTCTAGGCAGAATTAATGAAGTTATTACATTTCTATTGACTTGCCTAAAGGCAGATGGCACAGGTACTTTGCTCTGATTTGTAACTTGGACTATGGGACCTCAAACCAGAATGGTCTAGGGTACATTGTTTACAGAAGGAGTCACTTTTGGAAATATGGCTGACCAGCTAGGTATAAAACTACTTTGAAGTATACATTCACATATATACTTCATATATTTGAATGACATTTTTGAGAAAGAGAACGTGTTGGGTGGATAAGGAAGAGAAGGAAGGTCACAGAATCCCTCAGACAAAAGTTTACCTTGGGAATTGGAAGATGTCAAAAATAACTTATCAAGTGCAAATGTCCTCGTAGTCCAGAATACCCATGTGTTCTGAGACTTTGAGTTTTGCTTGCCAACAATCAGAGCAGTTTTCTTTCAAATTGTTTGGTAAACTCTAGCTCTATGTTCTCCATAAGCTGTACAGCAGCATCCCAGGCATAGGCACCAACATGGAATTGATCCATTTCAAGTGACAGGCTTAAAATTAAAAATTAGATTAGAGTTCATATAATTACTGTCATGTCCCAGGACATCATTTCAGAGTGTTTGGCATCCCTTCTTTTATTTGAGCATGCCTGGCCATCCAGGTCTGAAGGGAAACTTTAGGACCTCCTAGAGGAATAGACCTCATGGTTCTATGGATAAAAGTGGATTTTCTGAGGTAAGCATAGTCAAGAGAAGTTGATTTAAAGTTTCCTTGAGGAAAAAAAAAAGAAAAAAAAAGAACATTGGCTTGAGTTTTTCATGTCAGTGGCTTTTCTGTAGGCTCCATAAGCAGCAGAATTTGTATTAATCCCCGGTCAAATATAAGGGTGATTCTATTTTTCCCTAATTCAAAGATAAAATGAAAGATTCTTCCTTGACAGAGTATCTATGTCAAAGATTCTTCATTGAAACCTTTTTGAACCTAGAGTTTACCTTGAACTGAAGGAAAAGTCTCAGAAACTTTAGGAAAAACATCTAAGGTTCAGTCCATAATATCAGCAAGCTCTGTGGGATTCCTCGACCTAAATGAATGTCCAAGCCTGCTTTGGACAAACTGGTATGATCTGAGGCTCCCTTTGCTTCAGTAGGAATATGTGATGCCTCCTTAATTAAAGGTAGAAGGAATGAGTAGCCCTGGGGAGAAAGGAGTTGCTGATATCCTTGTAACAGGAGAGATGATCGGAGTATAAAATTCCCCATAATATTTTGAGCAAAAATTAAATTGTTTACCTTAGCTCATGAGGTCCTAGCATGGCCACAACTTCTGACAGTTCTTCACAGCCTGGGGTATCCATATCCTTAGCTGAATTAGCAAGGCACCAAATATAGATACCATGATTCATGAAAAGCTTCGGATTGTATCCTCAGCATGATTGCCTCCTAAGAATTATGTTCAGCCAACCAGAACTGAGTTATAATGATGATTTCACACAATGTCATGTGACTATACTCAAGGAAGTGGCATAAGGTTCCAGGATTGGCCTCCTCCTCTTGATTTCTGTGAACTTTGAGCAGAGGGAGCAATTCTCCTTGGTCAGAGGTAAAATATCCCATGGGTTCCTGAACGGAAGGGATTTTTATGATTGCCCATTGCATCAAAGGTGTACATTTTATGACCTTGATCATCACAGGAAGGAAAATACTATAGGTTTGGAAAGTAGAAAGTCCCTCAACCCTGTTGGACAGTAGGGGAGTTGCCCTGTTCACCTTCTGTAGAGGAGTTTGTTCCAGGCACTCCAGGCCTCCACATCTTCAGAGAACTCTAAAAAATTCTTATCTCTTAGGACTCCATGAAGATTTGACAGCAATCTGAGGTTTCTTCTGACAAGTTGGCTCAAAGTCCCTGGATTTGTTGCCTATTAAACTTACAACAAAGCACACAGGTGTGGGTGTAGTGTACAGTTACCTTTCTGATGACCAGCTTAAAGAGAGCCTTGGATCCAGGCTGAGGTTTTTATACATTGGCCATGGGACTTGACTCTGGAGTTCTGTGAGGTTTGTTTTGTTTGTTTGTTTGTTTGTTTTTGGTGGTCAAAAGTGTATTCCCTAACCAATAAGGTCTGAGGGAGAAGCTCTTAGTTGAGTGGTAGACCTGATTCCACCATGAACAAAGACTGAAGCTCTTGTGTATTCTTGGTACCAAGGATTCAGCCTGAAGCACACTAGAGCTGAGCCTGAATATTTGAGATAAACTTCTCACTCACAAGGTCAGTTCTATACCTTGCTTCATCAGAGAGGCATGTCTCAGACCCTTCCAGTGCAGAAGGAGGAAGAATAAAGTGTTTTACTCAAGGTCAGCTGACCCCTTTGGCATACACATAATGTCAGGGGATACTATGGTTAGAGGAAGCAAGGTTTAGGTGCTCTTCAAAAGATAAACCAACTGGGTGTCAGCCCCCTTGAAGTTATGGGATACTTTACATCGAGGGGGCCTGACGTGATGGAGTTGATATTTATGCTGGAGGTATAAATTATCCTGGGTCTAGAAGGGTACATCTGAGTCCCCATTGTAACTTCATCAATGCTATTGCATGCTGATAGTAAAAGAGCCAACTTTGTGGCTTTCTTAAAATGTTGTTGGGGTCTGTTGATAAGTCCTTTGCTTATCATGTCATATGTATCAGGGCATCTTCAGTTATTGAGGACCTATGTGACACCTTTGTTCTGAAGTGGTAATTCTGAGGGAAATTAACGAAATTCTGAGGTTTCTGGTTCTCATATGATAATGCTGCCTTCAATACTCGGGAGTTTCTAACATAGTTGATTTCGGGGTTACATCTGAATCCCCCTTGAGTTATTGGTGTAAGTTGTGAGTCACATAGGTTCTATTTCATGTATGTGGGTATACTGTCATTGTCTTCAGACACACCATAAGGTGGCATCAGGTCCCATGACAGATGGTTGTGGTACAACAAGTGATTGCTGAGAATTGAACTCAGGACCTGTGGAAGAGAAGTCAGTGCTTTTAACTGCTGAGCCATCTCTCCAGCCCCAGCACATTGGTTCTAGACAGGTAAGATGAAGGTCACTTAGGCTATTGGGCATGATCTGAGGATCCCTGGTTCAGAATGGGCATATCAGAAGTTCCCTTGGTCCATACAGTAGTTTAGAAGATCTGTGGTTCTTAAGCTGTAGGTCTGAACCTTACCAGAGAAGAATGCCTGGAGTGTTTTTGAATTCCTAATTTAGACAAAGTGTACCTGATGACTCCTTGAGCCACTGAGAGTGATTTAAGCTCAACTTCAAGAATGGGGGGACAGTGTGAGTCTTTTTGGTGCTGAAGGGATAATTCTGAGGGTTGTGTGTCAGAAACAGGACTTGGAGGACCCAGTGACAGAGTGATAATGTTGATGTATCCACAAACAATCTATAAAGGATGCCATCCTTTAGAGGCAGAAAGGTTCACACCATGTTGGGGAAAGTAGAAATGCCAAAGACTATTGTATCTGTACAAGATCAAGGGTCGATATGGAGAGGAGAGAAGGCCTGAATATTTCATGATTGAGACGTCCTGGGAACCTAGAACACGCAAATCATGCAGGCCATGCAACAGCTTAATCAATCTCCAGTGTGCTAGGAGACATTTCCCAGCTAGTTCTCCTGATAAATCTGCTGCCTACTTCTAAAAATGGCAAGGCTTTCTCATTTTTGCTGGTCAGCTTAATGTCTATGTCTTGGGTTCATTAACGTGCTGGCTACTCTTAAGCTCTGAGACTTCAGGAACCCGGGTCCTGATCCTTGGACAGGGGTAATTAGGTCAGAGGATCAGAATAAGAAGCACTTGGTGCACCTTAGATCAAGGGAGTGGAATTTTCATGGACTAGATCAGATCTAGTAGGTAGGTCTAGGTCCTCAATGTTCAGAAGAATCACATAATACTCTCCATGAGGTGAAAATTATATAGCAGATTCTTCTGGATACAATTGTGATCTAATCTTAATCAGAAAGGGGATTCTTGTCCTGCTTTTAGTCACAGGGGCATAGATGAGGCTTCAATGTGCATCTGAGGCAGCTAGGAGTGGAAATTGTAAGTTTGATAGACAGTTGATGAAAAGAAAAAGTTCTAAATTCATGTTGTTCATAAGGGGCATAGAAAGGGAAAATATGAGGGCAGCTTCTGTATCAAAAAAGAACTGAAAATGCCAGAGTAAGAGAGAGTAGGGCCCAGGCCACCCTCTTGAGATGGACTGCCTTACAGGTTCCGTTTGGCAGGCTGGGAAGCTCTGGTGTGTCCCTGGGCAGAAGGAGGAAGTCAGAAGCAAGGAGTAAGTCATAAGCCTCCTAGAGCATTTTCGATATCTCTTTTGTCATAAAAAGCACTGGTTAGGCCCAGTTTCTTAGATGGAGCATTTGAGGGGCCACCTATTTCAGCCTGAAGCATTCTGAGCCTTTCTGAAACAGGGATCACAAAGCCAGTGTCCCTTTGGTGAGAACTGGAAAGTCTGAGTCCACATTGGTCTGATTGAGAAGGTCCGACACCTCCTTTAGGGAAGAGGAAAGAACTACAACTCCCTTTTTGCAGTGCGATCCTGTTGAGATTGATTTTCAAATGATGTGTATATTTGTGGCCTCCTAGGACAGAATGGTCACAAAGGGGGAACCCAAATTTATATTGTAATGATGGGTCTCTCCGAGGACAGGAGAGAGCAGGTACCACATCCTCTGCTTGAGATATTGTATGTTTGTCATATCTTCGCATAACAGGGAATGTTCCAAAAGGGAATGTGGTACTCCCTTTTGGAGGTATGAATGCCCATAGGATAGGCACAAAAGCTATGGGCTCCCGTTTGGCACTTCTGGAAGTTTTCTCTCCCTCTTGGACATTAGGAATATGTTTTGAGTCCTCCTTAGTAGAAAAAGAATGGCTGATATCCTCTAGGGGTGATGATGAGTGTTGCACACCTCTATGGGGACTGTCTCCATCTGGAGATGACTCAATGCATTCTTGATCTGTAGGGGAAGCTTGCAGGGCTCCTTGGGTAACAGAGGCTTTCCTCTGTTTTCTCTTGGTAGAAGTAGCGTGTCTGGGAATCTCATGAGGAAGGTGGGATGCCTGAGGCTGTCTTCATGAGAAAGAGTGGTTCGCATGCACTCTTCTGTAAGGATGGAGGATGGCTTGTCAACCTTATGCTCTGAATTGGAAGCTTTGGTGTCCCATTGGTCTGAAGGGGCTTTTTCTGATGGGGTTTCAGTAGACTTAGATGGTCTGTGAATGCCTTGGCTTGGTAGGGGACTTCTGAGGCCCACCTCATGAGATGGTGAGCATCTGCAGGCTCCTTTAGCAGAATCAGATGTGGCGAAGTTTATGTTAGTCATAGTTTTAAGCTTTACAACTCTTTCTTAAATTTGCAAACTCTTACCCAAATTTTGGAAGAATGGCAGTGTTTCCAACCCGCATGTTTTGAGCGCACATATTTCAGGCCCTCTTGATCTACAGAGGAAGGGCTTGGTCTTGTTTTCCTCAATTTAGAAGGTGTGGGGCAATCTCCTGGAGGAGGAGAATGACTGAGACCTTTTTTACAAAGAATACTAGATCTGAAACTCAATTGAGATGATTTTAAGGGGGAGATGCTCCTTTGAGGAGTAGAGGTAGGACTGGATTCCTTTTCTGCATACTTGGAAGATGTGAGGCTACTTACGGCAGAAGAGATACATTTTAAGGCATCAAGTTCTGAAAGGCAGTATCTGATATCCCTTTCAGGAATTGGGACATGTTTCAATATCCTTTGGTTAGATTTCAAACGTCTAGGGTTCTTTTTGAGATAAGAGAAATTTCTCCATCCATCTTCATGAGGAGGGGTAGGCATAATGTCCCCTTCTGCACAAAGGGACAGTCCCTGAAACTCTGTTGAAAAGGAAGTATCCACGGTTTCTTGGTGAGATGTCACAGGTTTTAGAGGCCCCTGGGCAGGTTGAGAAAGTTCTATACTTTCCTGGGGAAATGCTGGTGTTCTCAGGATCCCTTGTTCAGATACTAAAGGGCCCAGAGCACCTTCATTGGGTTTCAAAAGACACAGAGACCCTAACACAGATGCCAAAGCTTCTGGAGTCCCTGGCACAGATTTTGAACTCTTAGAAATGGATTGTGTATATGTCAGAGGTTCTTCTGTCTCTGGACTAAGTGGTGAAGGAACTGGTAATTTGGGAGAATCTTGTGTGGCTGACAAAGATTCTATGACCTCTTGGGTGACAGATGGTATTTCTGTACTATTTTGCATACATGCCCATATTTCTAGTGTGTCCTGGGAAGAATCAGAAAGTCCAAGATCTTCAGGATTGGATGGTAAATATCCTAAAGCCTCCTTTTCCAACCAGTGTCCTGGAGGCTCTTGAGGTAACAAGGAAGTTTCTGTAAGCCCTTGGGAAGATATTGATGTTTCTAGTACACCTTGGGCAGACATGGAAGGTCTCCAAGACATTAAGACAGAATGTTACTCTTTCAAATCCAATTGGACAGATGGAGAAGGTCCTAGACTCACTATGGTAGATGCTGAAATTTCCAAAGCTCGTGATGAAGCATTGGATATTGCTGGATTGCCATGTGTACAGGTACAACCTTCCAGGTTCCCCTATAAAGACAGCCAAGGGCCTCCAGCTTCTTGAACAGATAACAAATGTCCTGGATTCCCTTGAGCAGATAGGGACAATGTCAAAGGCTCTAGGGCAGATGATATAGATCCTAGTGTTCCTCGATCAGATAAAGAAATTACCATGGGTCCTTTGGAAGAATGCATAGATCCTGAAGGATCTGAAGTAGATGGATCTGTTTGTTGAACCCCTTGTAGAGAATTCAAAGACTCATTTGGTCCCTGGAATGAAGTTAAAGGTCCCTCTGTAGGTTTAGAGAGGTCAAAAGGCTCTTCTGTGGAAAGGGAAGATCCAAAAGGCTTAGGGAAGAAAGTGAGGAACTAAGTTGGGCAGAAATTGCAAGTTCCAGAGGTGAGTCATTGGATATCACATGTCCTGGGGTAGCTGTTGAAAATTTTTGTGCTCCTCATGCAAATGATGAATATCCTAGAGCCCCCTGGGGAGGCAGCAATGTTTCTACAGAGCCTGTGTATTTGCTGAAATCCTCAGAGATCCCTGGTCAGATCTCAAAATCCTTGCTGTATTTTGAGCAGGGTGGTTATATCCCTGACACACTGGTAAAGATGGTGAGTCTGCTACTGTGTAGTGTGTAGATGTGGAGTGAGTTCCTATACCTTGTGTATGTAAAGAAGTACTTGAAAACCTTTTGGAAGATGTAGAATGTTGGGTAGACCTTTGTGGACATGTGGACAGATGTATGGTCCCCTTGTGCAGAGACTGGGACTCACACCTCCTTGAGCAGAATCAGAAGATCCTGGAGTCCTTTGTTCTGAGGATGAAAGACCCAGAGGATTATGAGAACATTCATAGCATTGTGATGTATTCATCATTGCCTGGGCTGAGATAGAAAGTTTCAGAGGCCCCTGGGCAGATTGCAAAGGTGCTAGATACCCTTGACCAAATGGGAAAGTCTTTGCACCTCCTTGGTCAGAACAGGAATGTCTACCAGGTGTTGGCGATGATGGTGGCAATGTTCCTAGATTTGCTGAAGTAGACTGAGAAGATGCTACAGCCTGCCTCACTTGTGGAAAAAGGCCTAAAGCACTGTGTGACTCTTCATATTGTGCAAATATCCCTGTGGCATCTGTTGAATTTTCTCGATTTCTTTGTTTGGGGAAAAAAGAACTTTGTATGAGCAAAGTTCCCTCTTGTGCCCTGGAAAATTTCTTGTGCTTTTGAAAAGATGACAAAGCTTCTAGAACCTCTGGAGTAGATACAAGATGCTCCTGAACACCCAGTACTGATGGTGTAGGATAAAAGGTTTCTTGAGATTTCTGGCTAGGTAGGAAAGTTCGAGTGTCCCTTGGGAAACCTGGGGATCTTTGTGCAAAATGATGGGCAGTTGGAGAAAATCCTACTTCTGTCTGACAAGAAGTTGGAGGATGCAAAGTATCTTGAGCAAATGAAACACTTTGTGTATTCCCCTGTTTAAAATTGGGCTTTTAGATACCCTTGGGAAAAACAGAAATGCCCGAAAGCCTTTTGGAAAGATGAAGAACCTAGAGTTCCTTGTGAAGATAAACAAATTCCCAGAGACATCTGCTCAGATGACACAGATTCTGGTCGCACCTGAGTATTTTGGGTAGACCCCAGATGTCCTGGAGTGGGAAGCAAAGCTCCCACAGTCTCCTTTGCAGACAGGGACTTTCCTACTGTGGCTTCTGCAGATAAAAAAATCCCCTCAGTGCCCTGAGCAGATGTGGAAGACCCTAGAGTTGTTTCTTTAGATTTAGTCACTTCTAGATGGCATTATTCAGTTGAACAAAGTCCTAGAGTTCCTTGCTCAGATCTCAAAGATGATGGTGACAACTGTAGTGATGTAGTAAGATCCAGGAGCAGTTCAGCACATCTGAAAGTGTCTGAAGTCCCTTGGGTAGATGGAGAACATTCATTTGTTTCTGAAACTGTTGGGGAAGGAGTTGAATGCAGGAGAGCCCCTTCAGCATATCCAGAATATGGGTCATTGCCTGGGCTGAGCTTGAAAGTGTCAGAGGCCCCTGGGCTGACTGCAAATGTGCTAGGGTAGCAGGACAAGATGGGAATGTTTCTGCACCTCCTTGAGTAAAAGATGAATGTGTACCAGGTTCTCGAGGTGATGGTGGCAAAGGTCCTAGAGTAGACAAAGCAGATGTAGAAGATTCTGTATTCTCCCTCACTAGAGGCAAAGGGCCTGAGGTAGTCTCTGTGTGATTACATTGCCCCAAGCCCAATATCCCTGAGGAATCTGCCGAAGGTTCTATTTTCCTTCGGGTGGATGACAAAGAACTTAGCACAGACAAAGTCCCCTCTGCAGCTGTGGAAAAGTCCTTACACTTTTGAGAGGTTAGCACATATCCTTGAGAGTCTTTACTACATAGAGGATGCTCCTGAGAACCTAGTACAGATGGTGAATGTGTTACACATGCTTGTGAATATGGAATGGATTTTTGAGATTTCTGGCTAGGTAGTAATGTCCCAAAGTCCCTTGAGGAAAGTTGGGATCTTTGTCTAGAATGTTCAGAAGGGGGAGAAAATCTCATACCTTTCTGGCAATAAGTTGGATGTTGCACAGTCTTTGGAGAAAATGGCACAGTTTTTACACTCCCTTGCTTAGTTGTGGGCAGTTTTAGAGACCCTTGGTCAGAAAGGGAATTTCCAGAAGCCTCTATGGAAGATGAAGAGCTTAGAGTTCCTGGTAAAGAGGAAGAAATTCCCAGAGTCTTCTGATCAGATGGAAAAGACTCTGAGACCACCCGAGTGATTTGGGTGGACCCTAAAGGTCCTGGAGTGGGAGGCAAAGTTCCCACTGTCTACCTTGCAGACATGGACTTTCCTGCTTTGGCTTGTGCCAATAAGGAATGACCCCTAGTGCCCTGAGCAGATGCATAAAACCCTACAGTTGTTTCCTTAGATTTAGTCCCTTCAGGTATGCAAGGTCCCAGAGATCCTTGCTCAGATCTCAAAGATGATGGTGACACCTGTAATAATGTAGTATGATCCAGGTGCAGTTCAGCACATCTGGAAGTGTCTGAAGTCCCTCAGGTAGAAGGAGAATATTCATTTGTTTCTGAAACTGCTGGGGAAAGAGCTGAATGCAATAGAGCCCCTTCAGCAGATCCAGAGATATGAGTCATTGCCTGGGCTGAGATGGAATGTGTCAGAGGCCCCTGGGATGATTGCAAATGTGCTAGGTTCCCGGGACTAGATGGGAATGTTTCTGCACCTCCTTGAGTAAAAGATGAATGTGTACCAGGTTCTCGATGTGATGGTGGCAAAGGTCCAAGAGTAGGAAAAGAATATGTAGAAGATTCAGTATTCTCCCTCACTAGAGGCAAAGGGCCCGAGGTAGTCTCTGTGTGATTACATTGCCCCAAGCCCAATATCCCTGAGGAATCTGCAGAAGGTTCTATTTTCCTTCGGGTGGATGACAAAGAACTTAGCACAGACAAAGTCCCCTCTGCAGCTGTGGAAAAGTCCTTACACTTTTGAGAGGATAGCACATATCCTTGAGAGTTTTTACTAGATAGAGAATGCTCCTGAGATCCTAGTACAGATGGTGAGTGTTTCCCATCTGCTGGTGAATATGAAAAGGATTTTTGAGATTTCTGGCTAGGTAGTAACGGCCCAATATCCCTTGAGGAAGCTGGGGATCTTTGTCCAGAAGGTTCAGAAAGGGGAGAAAACCTCATACATTTCTGGCAATAAGTTGGATGTTGCACAGTCTTTGGAGAAGACGGCACAGTTTGTACACTCCCTTGCCTAGTTGTGGACAGATTTAAAGACGCTTGGTCAGAAAGGCAATGTCCAGAAGGCTCTATGGAAGAAGAAGAGCCTAGAGTTCCTGGTGAAGAGGAAGAAATTCCCAGAGGCTTCTGATCAGATCTGAGTGATTTGTGTGGACCCTAAAGGTCCTGGAGTGGGAGGCAAAGTTCCCACAGACTGCTTTGCAGACATTGGCTTTCCTACAGTGGCTTGTGCAGATAAGTAATGCCCCCTAGTACCCTGAGCAGATGCAGAAAACCCTACAGTTGTTTCCTTAGATTTAGTTGCTTTAGATGAGAAAGGTCCCACAGTTCCTTGCTCAGATCTCAAAGATGATGGGGATACCTCTAGTGATGTAGTAAGATTCAGGTGCAATCCAGCATATCTTTGAGTGTCTGAAGTCCCTTGGGTAGATGGAGCAAAAAATACAGCAACTCATTCATCATCTTTACTTTGTGCGTGCAGGCTGGTTGCAATTATCTTGTAAGCATTAAAAATCAGTCTAACATACTACCTATGTTCCATAGGGTTTCATTGATGTGAGGAGACATCATGACTCAGGCAACTCTTATAAGGAAAATTTAAATGAGGTTGTCTTACAGTTTCAGAGGGTCAGTACATTATTATCTTGGTAGGAAGCATGGCAGCACCCCGGTAGAGGAGGTCCTGGAGAAGGAACTAAGTGTTCTATATCTTAGTCTGAAGGCTACCAGAAGGAAGCTTGTGGCCACAGGTAGCAAGGAAGAGGATTGATTTTTGTCTCTGAGCAGAGATTGAGCACTACACAAAAGCAAGCCTACACAATGATACACTTCCTCTAACAAGCCAACACCTTGTAATAATGCCACATACTATGGGCAAAAGATATTCTAATCAACACATTGCGTCATAGGACATAAAGAAAGATACTGCATGATTGCATTCCTCTAGTCACAGGTGAGACATACCTACAAGCTTATATGAACACACACACACACACACACACACACCAATCGGATATGCACGTGCATACATATATATTTGTCTATTTATTTACTTACTTACTTACTTACTTACTTACTTACTTACTTACTTACTTTGTTTTAAATTTGTTGGGTAAGAACTTTCTACATACACATAAATGAGTTTTAGCAAATTCATCCCTATCTTCTCCTCCTTGAATTGTTATCCATTTCTCCTGTATCACTTTTATCCTTAATTACATTTTCATTTTTATATAGACGGCTGTGTAGTGCCATGCCCTGAGCAATCGCGTGCATGCCGCAAGCAATCACTGAGAAGAGCCATGCGTGCCACGAGCAATCGCCATTATAAGATGGTGCTGGCCTCCCCTGTGCCTAACTAGTAAACAAGCCTTGTACGCAGGTGCAAGAGTGAACTCACTCCTAGTCACTGCCCATTCTCGGGGCATAATAGTGGGGTGATGGGCAAGCAACGAATCAGGAGCTGTCACGTCACATCAGGTGCTGAAACATGCTGTTGGCGCCATTTTCCCGGATCATGGTCTTCCTGATAAGTAAGCAATAAATCTTTTGCCACAGAAGATTCTGGTTTGTTACTTCTTTCTTGCCGGCCGAGTGGGATGCAATAAGTGGCACCTAGGAACCCGGGAACTTTATACCATCACACCAGTGCAAGGAAGATCCCTTGTTCGCGGGGCGGAATCAGAACTGCGGGATGAAAGGCTCTGTAAGGTACATACAGTTTTGAAATTTCTCCAGAGTTAGACACCCTTTTGATTGTTTGCACAGCGATTGCACTTTTCCTTTCAGTTTCGTTTTTCTTCCACTGCTTCCACTGCTGACTGGTTCTTAGTCACGGTCAGGCCTGGATAGCGCCTGGACAGCGACCAGTTTCAGTCACGGTCAGGACTGGACAGTGCCTGGACAGCGTCCATTTTCAGTCACAGTCAGGCCTGTACAGCGGCAGTATGAGAATCTCGCATTCTATAATAGTGGCCTTACACTCGGTCCTGAAGCAGTGTGGCCTAAAATGTGCCACTAATACCTTAGAGGGATTTGTCAGGGAGATAGACCATGTGGCACCATGGTATGCTTGCTTAGGGTCATTTAGGCCTTTTCATGGGCCTTGATCCCCAGGAAAAGATATAAAAAGAAAAGAATGCCTTGGGAGAGGTTAGAAAAGGGATGGAAAGGGAGAGAAGAAGGGAGATCCAGCTGGAGAGGCACATAAGGAAAGGAGCCTCTACGTACCACTAGATGACTTTAAGCAGCTAGCTCTTAGTAGCTCAGAATCTGATGAAGGGCTTAGCTCCTCTGAAGAAACGGACTTGGAGGAGGAAGCAGTTCATTATAAGGGAGAAAGGTACCTGCAAGATAAAATGCAAGCTACTCAGTACAGAAAAAGTCCAACAACGACTGGTGAAAGCCAGCTTGCTGCTCGGCCTCGGGATTGTTGGCTTCAGTGTCCTAGTGAACCTCTGCCTTATGTGCATAGGTAGTTGTCAATTTTTGCCTACACCTCATGTAGGGGTAAACCCTCGAGGCATCAGGCCATTACAAGTCTGGCAAATGGATGACACTCATATTTCCTCCTTTGGGAGAAATCAGTACTTACATGTTTCCTTTGAAACCTGCAATGCTGTAATGTTTGCCACACCTTTAACAGGGGAAAAAGCCTCTCATGTTATACAGCACTGCCTAGAAGTGTGGAGTGCTGGGGCAAGGCCACAATTCTTAAAACGGTTAATGGAGTAGCATATACTTCTACTAAATTTCAACAATTTTGTCATTAAATGGATGTCACTCACTTGACTGGCCTTCCTTATAATCCTCAAGGACAAGGCATTGTGGAATGTGCCCACCACACACTCAAGTCTTATCTTATAAAACAAAAAGGGGGAGTTGATGAGACTCTGCCCTCAGTGCCAAGAGTAGCAGTATCTATGTCACTCTTTACACTTAATTTTTTGAATCTTGACGAGCAGGGACGTTCTGAAGCTGAGCGACATAGCTCAGACCCTGATAGACCAAAAGAAATGGTCAAACGGAAGGATGTTTTAACTAGTCTCTGGAAAGGCCCGGATCCTATCTTAATCAGATCCCGGGGAGCTGTTTGTGTTTTTCCACAGAGTGAAGACAACCCATTTTTGCTGCCGGATTGACTCACCAGCAGGATATTCATCAAGGATGGTGCAAAAATGCTGACCTCCTGAGGACTGTTCCTGATCCTGACAATGCTGAACTTGTCTCAGGTTCCTAGTATAATGGGTGAACAGATATGTGCTATTCTCTCGACTTTCCCTAAACCAATGTCAGTTCGCCATGATACTATAGTTTTTCCAAAATTCTTTACTACTAATAAAACAGTAGATTTGCCATATTTACCCTATGATCCAACTCGTTATTATCATTAGGAGAAAATCACTCCTTACTAGAACAGGGTTTTTTATGTTTTCAAATTAATGGACAAGGACATTGTATCAACCTCCCAGCCTGAGCTTTAGGGAGGTTTAATGAGCACCGAGGAGGTTGGGTGAGCACAACCCAAGATACTTCTAATGTAGATATAACCTTTACAAATCGGACCTTTTGGCAGGATGCAATTTGGGTTAATGGTACATTTGTACCACCTAACTTTTCAGACAAAGAACGTCCCCACCAACCAAAAATAGCCCCTCATTGTGTCTTGGAAGATGAAGGTCTGATCCTGCCTTGGTCTGATTGTCAATCCTCCATCACTTGTTGGGCAGATCAGAGTAAAACTTTTTCCTTTTCTTCCAACATGACAGATGACCCAAAGAATGCATTTTTTATGAAAAAGAGATTTTTCATTCAGGACTTTAGAATGCATTCCTTTCACAAGTGGGTGCTTTGAGGAGTCAATGGCAATTGTACAGATTTCAATCCTTTGATTTTTATCCAGGGAGGAGCAGTTGTAAAGGCTTCTTTTACTGGCATCTCAAGATTTGCTCAGCACTGGGGAAGACATGATGCCTCCCAGGACTCTTATGGACATACTAATATCAGAGTAGAGATCACTGGGTTCAATAAAACTTTGGTAAACCAGATTAATTATACATCTGCCCCAGTCTGTGTTTACCCCCCTTTCTTGTTTATATTCTTTCACGTGATTCATTTGAAGTCTGTTCCAATGATTCTTGATGGATTTCTCAATGTTGGCATGTGACAATAAACACCCATGCCATGGTGCCACGGATCCCACTTTGGGTCCCTGTTCTGGTGGAAACACCCTCCACCTTGAAAGTAAATGGGAGAAATGCCCTAAAGATACATGAAGTACACACTAGATTAGTTGAAAAGTGGAAAATTAGCTGATAAGAGCAACTGTTGTTTGGGCAGTGGTGCTTTATGTCTTTAATCCTATCACTTGGTTGGCAGAGGCCAAGAATGTCTGAGTCTGAGACCAGCTTGGTATACAGAGTGTGTTCCAAGACAGCCAGGTCTACACAGAGAAACCCTCTCTCAAAAAATAAACAAACAAACAAACAAACAAACAAACAAACAAAAAGCACCTGTTCTATGAAGAGGACCTGGCACAATGCACCCACATAGTGGCTTATAATTTATGCACAGCTACAGTTTTAGAGAATCACTGCTCTCTTTTAGCCTCTGTAGGCTATAGAGGCATAAGTGAGAGAGAGGGCATGAGCAGACTAGCACAGAAGTGAGAGAGGGCATAGCACATAGGTGAGAGAGAGGTCCTGAGCACTCTAGCACATAAGGGAGAAAAAGGGGCTGGGCATCCAAGCACATAAGTAAGGGAGAGAGGGCCTGCACATCCTAGCACACTCTTGTAATCAAGCTCAGTACTAGGAAGGTTGAGGTGGGAGTTTACCAGGGATTGTAGGGAATCTGGATGTTCTCTTCTGATCTATTAGGACAGCATGGACTGTTCTGTTGTGGGTATGTACATACAGAAAAAGTACACACATTTTAATTTTTATGCACATAAATAAATAACAAAAATTATTACAGTTGAAATTAGCAGTGCCATTTCCAGTACTTTCATGTTACACATTTGATCATGTTTTTTCAATTCTGCAAATGCTTATCAACCTAGAAACTGGAAATCATTTGTATCATGAGATGGTAGCTCATTTCCACCTCCTGAGACCTCCCTTCTAATCAATGGTGCCTGGTACTCCATGACAGCATACACAGGGTATATTCAGCCAAAGGGTGAAATTTCTGGATGAGACCTGTTTTCTCCATCTGGCATCACAAAGGGTCCTCAGAGACATGTGGGTCTCTCCTGATAACGTTTTATTTATTTGTTTGTTTGTTTGTTTGATTTTGTTTTGTTTTTTATTTTTGTTATTGTTTTGTTTTTTATTTGTTTTATTTTTGTTTTGTTTTTTGTTTTTGTTTTTGTTTTTGTTTGTTTGTTTGTTTGTTTGTTTGTTTGTTTGTTTTTCCCATTGAGCAGACAAGCAAGGAAAGGTGCGGTTGTGAAGGAGTTCACTTCTGAATGACCTGGAAGAGATAACCAGCTCTGATCAGGGTTATTGGACTGTTAAAGGATGTGTGACTGGAGGGAAATCTCAGTCGCAAGAGGCCACTATGTGAGGAAAAACCTCCCGATCTGCATTTCCTACGGCTTCTGAGGGTTAAATGAAGGAGGAAGATCATATTTATTTATTTTTTCTTTTTTTTTTTAACTAAGAAGACATTATAGTTTTTAAGAGAAGAATGGCTCTTAAGAAAATAATGGTGATTCCAAAGAAAGATTACTTATTACTTTTGGACTTTGATGATGAAGAAGATGACATAAATATTTCGGAGGAGTCTCTTTCTGAAGGTTACTGCATATTCAGTGTTGGGTATTAATTGTGTGTTGTGCAGTTCACTAGACTTTTACCTAGTCACCTGAAATGGAAGAAGTCTTTTCTCAGAGATTTTATATAGTTCATTTGAAATTTTACCTATCTATCTATATCTATATATTCCTATACCCGAGTTTTAGCAACACATATAACTACTCTTGACATTGTAGTCACAATATGTTGATAAAAAATAACTTGTTATGATTTTGCCACCGGAAAATACCTGAACATTATTCCAATAATATGTTTGCAAAACTTGAATTTATTTCAAGAACATTACAAATAATTTATTTCATTCTTTTTTTTATTATTTATTTTCTTTTTTTCTTTTTTTTTACATTTCAAATGTTATTCCCTTTTCTGTTTTCCCCTCCAAAAATCCCAATCCTCTCCGTCTATCCCTGCTTTCCAACACACCTACTCCCAATTCCTGGCCCAGGCATTCCCAAAACTTGGTCATAGGAACTTTACAAGAACAAGTGTCTCTCCTCCCATTGATGACATACTAGTCCATCCTCTGCTACATATGCAGCTGTAGGCATAAGTCACAACTTATGTTTACTTTGATTGGAGATTTAATCTCAGGGAACTCTGGGAGTACTTGTTAGTTGTTTTTCCTCATAGAATGTTCCTTGTGTACTTTCTCTAGCTCCATAATTAGGGACCCTGTGCTCAGTCCAATGGATTTCTTTGAGCATCCACTTCTGTATTTGTCAGGAAATGGCAGATCGTCTCAGGAGACAACTATATCAGTCTCCTGTCCCTAAGCTCTTGTTTGGCTGTTCAACAGTATCTGGGTTTGGTGGTTGTTTATGGTATGGATCACAGAATGAAGCAGTGTCTGGATTCCTTCAGTCTTAGTTCCAAACTTTTTCTCTGTAACTCTTTCCATGGATCTTTTGTTCCCAATTCTAAGAAGGAACGACATATCCACACTTTGGCCTTCCTTCTTGTTGAGTTTCATGGGTTTTGCAAATTTTACCTTGTTTTTTTCTGAGCTTCAAGGATAATATCCACTTATCAGTGAGTATATATCATGTGCTTTCTTTTGTGATTGAGTTATCTCACTTAGGAACATATCATCCAGATCCATCCATTTGTCTAAGAATTTCATGAATTCATTGATTTTAATAGTGATGTAGTATTTCATTATGTAAATGTACTATATTTTCTGTATTCATTCCTCTGAAGACAGGCATCAGGTTTATTTTCAGCTTCTTGCTATTATAAATAAGGATGCTATGAACATAGTGATGCATGTATCCTTATTACAAGTTGGAATATCTTCTGGATATATGCCAAGGAGGACTATTGCTGGATCTTCAGTAGAACTATTACCACTTTTCCGAGGAAACCCCATCTGCTTTCCAGAGTGGTAGTACCAACTTGCAATTCCACAAGCAATGGAGGAGTTTTCCTACTTCATCACATACCCACCAGCAACTATTGTCATCTGAGTTTTAGATCTTAGCCATTCTGACTCTGTGAGGTGGAATCTTAGGGTTATTTTGACTTTCTGTTCCCTGATGATTAAGGATTTTGAACATTTATGAGGTGCTTCTCAGCCATTCAGTGTTTCTTAATTTAGAATTCTTTGTTTAGAACCGTCCCCATTTTTTAAAATAGTGTTATCTGATTTTCTGGAATCCAGCTTCTTGAGTTCTTTGTATATATTGAATATTAGTCCCTTATCTGATTTAGCATTGATAAAGACTTTTTCCCCGATTTGTTCTAATGATAGTGACCCTTGCCTTACAGAAGTTTTGCAATTTTTGAGGTCCCATTTGTCTATTTTTAATCTTATAATAACAGCCATTGCTGTTTTGTTCAGGAATATTCCCCATTTAACCTTGTCTTCGAGGCTCTTCCACACTTTCTCCTCTATAAGTTTCAGTGTCTCTGGTTTTATGTGCAGTTCCTTGATCCAATTAGACTTGAGCATTTGTACAAGGAGATGAGAACAGATCAATTTGCTTTCCTCAATATGCTAACTGCCAGTTGAGCCAGCACCATTTTTTGAAAATGCCATTTTCTTTCCACTGGGTGGTTTTATCTCCTTTGTAAAAGATCAAGTGACCACATGAGTTTGGGTTCATTTCTCTGTCTTCAGTTCTGTTCCATTTATCTACCTGTCTAACACTATTCCTATACCATGAAGTTTTTATCATAATTGCTCTGTAGTACAGCTTGAGGTCAGGCATGGTGATTACAAAAGACATTCTTCTATTGTTGAGTATAGTTTTGGATATAGTAGGTTTTTTTTTTCAAGATGAATTTGCAAATTGCCCTTTCTAACTCAGTGAAGAAATGAGTTGGAGTTTTGATGGTGATTGCAATGCATATCAGATTGCTTTTTGAAAGATAGCCATTTTTACTATATTAATCCTGCCAAATCATTAGCATGGGAGATTTTACCATCTTCAGAGATCTTCTTTGATTTCTTTCTTGAAGAATCTTGAAGTGTTTATCATACATATATTTCACTTTCTCAGAGTCACACCAAGGAATTTTATATTATTTGTGACTACTATGAAGCACGTTTTTTCCTAATTTCTTTCTCATACTATGTGTCTTTTCTGCAGAGAAATTCCACTGTTATGTTTAAATTTATTCTAAATTCAGCTCCTAAGCTGAAAATGTGTATCAGGATTAGGTTTTCTCTGTTGTAATTTTTGGGGTCATAGATACATGCTATCATATCTTCTGGAAATAGAGAAATTTTGACTTCTTCCTTTCCAATTTGTATTCATCTGTTTTCGTTTTGTTTTGTTTTCTTTTGTTTTTTTTGTTGTTGTTGTTTTGTTTTGTTTTGTTTTGTTTTGTTTTTTTGTGTAATTGCTCTGGCTAGTATTTTTTATTTTGCTATGCATCTAATCGAATAATCATGTGGTTTTTGTAGTTGAGTTGTTTTTGTTTTTGTTTTTGTTTTCTTTTTTTTCTATAATGGATTTAATTGATGGTTTTCGATATTAAACTCTCCCTGAATCATAAGAAGGAGGCCAACTAGGTCATGATGGTTTATCCTTTTGATGTATTCTCGGACGCGTTTTGAAAGGATTTTATTTAGTATTTTTGCATCGATATTCATAATGGAAATTGGAATAAAGTTTCCTTTCTTCATTAGGTTTTGTATAGTTGTAATCTTGCTTCATAGAACATATTAAATAGTGTTCCTTCTCTTTTAATTTTGCATAATAGTTTGAGGAGTATTGGTATTAGGTCTCCATGAATATCTGATAGAATTCTGAACTAAACCCATCAGACCCTGGGCTTATTTTTGGTTGGGAGACTATTAACGATTGCTTCTAATTCTTTAGGGGTGTTATGACCCACACTACAGTCTTGCCAGAAAGAATGCCCACAGGACACTCGGATCCTTCTGCAGTAAAGCTTTAATGCATCTCGAGAGATAGATGATCAGCTTCAGGACAGGAGACCCAGAGAACAGAAAACCCCTCCCTTATATAGGCTGTGAAGACAGTTAGAAGTATGGTTGGAGACGTGCACCACCGGAATTGTCTGCCCACCATCAGCCTGATGATGCCATTGGAGAGACAGGGCTCAGGTAATGGAAAGATACCCCGATGCCTGTGCACACTCACCACGAGCAATAGTGACAATGGTGTTGTGAGCACCATCTTGTAATGGTGGCCGTGAGGACGGCTCCTCACATCTCACCCTTTTTTTTATGTTAGAAGCAACAGGCCACACAGTATGGAGAGTGGAGATAGAGGTCAAATCCCGAGTGTGCAAGCATAGGGGCCTTACACAAAACCTCCTTCCAGGCTCGTCACCCAGAGGGGTCTTGGTCAGCTCCCCTGTCGTTTTTCCTGGGGGAAGGACACTAGGACACTCAACCTTCTTGAAAGATGACATATCTCCCAGAAAGAAGCTCAAATTAGACCACAACGCCATTCCAGTGCAGTGCTTTGCCCCAAATCTCTCCTGGGCTGTTAAAGCACACCCGCTCCAACCCATGCAGCAAGACTCGCCTCAGGGTTTTGTGGAGCTGGATGTCCAGCAACCTTATTGCTTGAGCATCATCGATATTCATATATTGGGGGAAACACCCTGCTCCAAAGCAACAAGTGCCTGGGTTACTACCATCCTGTCCCTCCTTGTTTGGGATTTAAGTTTGCAGATCATCCATAGTAGGAGCAGTACTCCACTGTACACAGCCACTCCAAACAAACCACCCCCACCCATTGCTTGAAGTAGGAGAATGCTGCAGAAATCCAGGTAGAAAATCCTTCCATCAATGACAGGTCAAGACATGTTGAATCGACTTATAAGATGGTGATCCTCAGCTCCCGGAGTGTCTGTTCAAATTCTATGGTCCAATTCTGTAACAAATAACAAGACAAAGCCTTTTACAGGTTAGCTGCTCTTGTAAAATTCTGAAATTGTAGTAAGGTGATACAGACGCTAGGCAGCTTATGTTTGCAACCCAGCTGAGGCATTTGCCAAAGAATATACACCTGATCTTGGACCAGATCGATCCGTTGGTTTACCAACATGAGGCCTCTCTGTATCTGGGAGTTGGCCATGGTCTGGCTGTTCAGGGCCAATGTCACTCTTGCCGAAAGGTCATTTTATAGTTTGCGTTGTCTGAACCGTAGCAGACAAGGCAAGGGCCGAAACAGTGACAGAGGCAGCTATTGCTGCTATTGCTACCAAGTCAACTATAATAGCAGAGATTCCAAAATCTCTCTTTTCTCTAAATAAGCTTAAATTCTAGAGGCTTCCACAGGAACTGGAACAAATCTAGGCACATGAGTAACCAAAGCAAAGGGATACTTAGTAGCATCCCAACACAGGGTATAGAAACTTTAATTAAGCAAGCAATCTAACTCTAATTGATTATTATTTAAACTTTTATTACTTACCACCGACAGAAAGGGGGCCAAACACAAACCGGGGTGACAGTATAATTCACCCTTTTAAATGCTTTATATTTAGTATTAGAGGAGGAGTGATCGAATGACCCCAAACCAGCACTCAAGAGTGCCCTACCACTCAAAACCCATTTGGCCCTTTTCACTATATCCACCTTCAATCATGGCCATAGGTGAAAGATCGGTACAGCTCTCATTAACCCCACAAAGTAACCATTGATCAAAAGGGTTAGCATCTGCCCGATCAGGATCCATGAAGTTAAAATCATGTCCAGCAAGGATTTCATTAATCTCTACACTTACATGTGGGGAAAAGGAAAAAAAAATCCTTCAACCACCCAAAAGGTTTTTCTGGCCTGGCACCCAGTCCAAGGAAGCATGGAGTCCTCCGAGGATCTTCCTTTACAAAAGGGTGCCGTTCTGGGTTGCTGGGGCAGTGCTTTCCTGGATTTATGACTAGGCCTCCAGCCTTGGATTATCAAGGCATTGGCTATTATTTCAGAGTGGGTTCCCCAAGCAGCTGCTTTCAACCAGGCCACTGATTGATTTTATAAGGATATACACTGGCGTTGGTCTTTCAATTCAGAGATCATTACAAAGCACAGGCTTCCTTTGAGGGAGAAGTTCTGTTTTCCATCAGAACCTGAATTTGTCCATCTAATGGTAAAAAGGCAAGTCCCAGCTCCCTATCAGTAGTAAAGAAATGTGGAAAAACTTGTGCACTGTGCATGACAGGCATGAACAGAATGCTAGACATAATACCCCAACACAATTCCCCCGATATACTAGGAACCATGATCTCCAGTAGAAGGGTCATTATCCATCGTTGTTTCCAGAATTCCCTCTTTTGTCCACATCTTCTGAAGGGGAGATCCTTCAGATGAGGCATTCTGGAACCCAAAGGGGATTGTCTTCTTCCTGTGGAAAGACACAAATAACTCCTTTGGATCTTATTAAAATAGGATGCAGGCCTCTACATTTTCCAGTTAAGACAACTTTCCATTTGATAATTTCTCTAGATCTGTTTGGTTCTGAACAGTGATGATCAGCTGCAGTGTGGCCTTGCTCATCAATATTCAAAAAATTAAGAGTAAAGAGTACCATGGAGATGTCCACTCTCAGTGTTAAGGGTAAGAGCCTCATCGACTCACCCTTTCTTTTTGATAAGGTAAGTTTTAACAGTGTGGTGGGAACGTTCCACAATGTCTTGTCCCTGTATGGCAAACCAGTTAAATAAGTTACATTCCTCTGTAGACAGAATTGTTGAAAATTTTGAGAGGTGTAGGCCAGTCCATTATCTGTTCTAAGAAATTTGGTTTGTCCCCAAGCACTCCAAGCTTCAAGGCAAAGTTGAATTACATGTGAGGCTTTTTCTTAGTAGAGGATCAGTTTTACTGCCCTCTTTTCTCTCTCCCCTTCCTTCTGAATCCCTGGGAGGGCCCTTTTTATTAGACATGTCTTTCTTTTTTCGAGCTCCCATTCTCTCATTCTGTTAGGTTTCTGACATACTGTCCTGAACCTTTTCTAGTATTCCCTGTCCCTCCACATTGGCTGTTTGGCAGGTTTCATCCTCTAGAGAGTTTTATATCAGCTTGCAAATGCCTTGGTGCCCAGGCGTAAGTCTCCCTCTTCATGCTTAAGGTCAAGGTCACTTCCTAGCTTACTACATAAGGCTACAGTTAGAGACCCCGAACAAGAATACCAGGGAGAAATGCGATCCACTTCCTTAACAAAGTTCTGCAGTGTACTGGAGGCAACCTGCCTGTAATGCAGTGATCACTGACTGTGAGGAGGCCATGATAGAGTGAGTCCCTGCTACGATCTACACCCCATTTATAGTACTCCTTAAGCAAAGCGAAAGTAAACACAGTGCTCTGTTCCCTTGTCTACGGAAGGCTTAGAAGATACCTCAGTGCTGCCACTTATCTACGTCGGACTGACAACACCTCATTTTTCAGCACCAGCCTCGATGGTCCTCAAATTTCAGCACCAGCCTCGATGGACAGAATAAGAAACAGAATGACGGCCAGGGCAACCAAGACTAGAGCTTCTACTGCCCCTTCCTAGGGTGCATCTAGATTAAGACCGAAATCAATAGGGATAAGAGGGTCACGATGAGACATACCTCTCCAAACTTACCTTTTCCCTGAAGTTCTGAATCCACCCCATTTCCAGGGGTTTTCCTCAATGCCAGCGATGTTGATCCTGGCTTTATGGCACCAGATGACCTGCGCTACCATCTCGCCAGCAAGAACACATGCAGGACACTCAGATCTTTCTGCAGTAAAGCTTTAATACATCTCCAGAGATAGATGAACAGCTTCAAGACAGGAGACCCAGAGAGCAGAAAACCCCTCCCTTATATAGGTTGCAAAGTATGGTTAGAAATACGGTTGGAGACGTGAATCACCGGAATTGTCTGCCCACCATCATCCTGATGACGCCATTGGAGTGGCAGGGCTCAGGTAATGGAACGATACCCTGACGCCTGAGCGTACTCACCATGAGCAATGTTGACAATGGTGTTGTCAGCACCATCTTGTATTGGTGACCGTGAGGGCAGCTCCTCACAGTGGTAGAAGTAATTGCAGGGTTTCTCTGATCCTGATTTGAATTTGGTACCTGATATCTGTCTAGATAAGTGTCCATTTTATCCAGACTTTCAAGTTTTGTTGAGTACAGCCTTGAATAGTAGGATCTGATGATATTTAAAATTTACTAAATTTCTGGTGTTATTTCTCACTTTTCATTTCTGATTTTGCTAAATTGGATGCTGTCCTTGTGTTCTTTATTTAGTCTGTCTAATGGTTTATCTATCTTGTTGATTTTCTCAAAGAAAAAGCTCCCAGTTTGTTTGATTATTTTTGTATTGTTCCTTTGTTTCCACTTGGTTGATTTTAGCACTGAGTTTGATTATTTCCTGACTTCAACTCCTTTTGGGTGAATTTGCTTCCTTTTGTTCTATAGTGTTAAGGTGTGATGTCAACCTACTCCTATATCCTCTCTCCGGTTTTTTTTAGAGGCATTCAGAGAGAGCTATGAGTGTTCCTCTTAGGGCTATTTTCATTGTGTTCCATTACTTGCAGTATGTTGTAGCTACATTTTCATTAAACTCTGAAAAGTCTTTAATTTAGTTCTATATTTCTTCCTTGACTGTTTTGTCACTGACTAGATTGTTGTACACATTCCACGTGTATGTGCGTTTTCAATTATTTATATTATTGTTGAAGTTAGTCTGTGGTGATCTGATAGGAAGCAGAAAATTATTTCAATAATTTTATATCTGTTGAGGCATGTTATGTGACTGAGTGTATGGTCAATTTTGGAGAAGGCATCGTGAAGTCCTGAGAAGAAGGGACATTCGTTTGTTTTAGGATAAAATGTTCTATAGATATCACCTAAACATATTTGCTTCATAAATTCTGCAAGTTTCACCATGTATCTTTTTAGTTTTAGTTTCCAGGATCTGTCCATTAATGAGGGAGGGGTGTTGAAGTCTTCCAATATTATTGTGTGTGGTACAATGTGAGTTTTGAGCTTTACTAAAGTTTCTTTTATGAATGTGGATGTCATTGCATTTGGAGTATATATGTTTAGATTTGGGAGTCCATCTTGGTAAATATTAACTTTAATGAATATGACATTTCCTGCCTTGCCTATTTTAATAACTTTTGGTTGAAAGTCAATTTTATTTGATATTAGAATGGCTGCTCCACCTTATTTCTTCGGATCATTTGCTTGGAAAGTTCTTTTCCAGCCTTTTAGTCTGAGGTAATTTCTGACTTTGTCCTTGGTGTTTGTTTTTGGTATGCTGAATATTGCTTACACATCCATTTTTTTATTCTATGCCTTTTTACTGGTGAACTGAGTCCACTGATATTAAGAGATCCTAAGAAAAGTCCTTGTTGCTTCCTGTTATTTTTGTTATTAGAGTTGGAATTTTGTTCATGTAGCTATCTTCTTTTAGGTTTCCTTCACCTTTAATTTCTTCTTTTTTCTCGAGTGTAATTTCCCTCTTTATATTGAAATTGTCCCGTTATTATCGTTTGATGTGCTGGATGCATTGGAAGATATTGTGTAAATATTGTTTTGTCACAGAATACCTTGTTTTCCCAAGCTATGTTAAAAGAGTTTTGCTTGATGTCTTGGCTGGCATTTCTGCTCTCTTACATTCTGTATGACTTCAGCCCTAGATTTTCTCCTTTCATAGTCTCAGGGGAGAAGTTATGTGTAATCCTGATAGATCTTGCTTTATATATTACTTGACCATTTTCCCTTACTGCTTTTAATATTCTTTCTTTGTTTTGTGCATTTGGTGTTTTGACTATTATATGATGGCAGAAATTATTTTTTTTCCGGTCCAAATAATTTGGCGTTCTGTAGTCTCCTTGTTTATTCATGAGCATATCTTTCTTTAAGTTAGGGATTTTTTTTCTATAATATTGGTAGAAATATTCACTAGGCCTATAATTTGGAAACCTTACTTCTTATCTATGCCTATACTGGATTTCATGTACGTAATTATGTCATTTCTAAAAGCTGTTTCAAAAATTCACCTGGGCAGTATTTCCTGAGAAATTCAAATCATTAATACTTTATTCCCTTTTACTAATATAGCATATTATGTTTCCATTTTCTGTTGTCCATATAGTACAGAGCCCAGCATTTGACAAAGATGAGAATATATCACCTCAGGTAGAAACAGATGAAGATACGGTGTAATATTTTCAATTTTTTCCCATTTCAATAGAGTACTTCAAAAGTGGTGTTTGTGATCCCTTGACTGGAGAAGTAGATTCAGGAAAAAGAGTAATTCAGGGTCAGATGCTCTTATATGTGTAGTTCAAGACCAGATTGTGGTCCTTTAGACCTTGTGATCACAAAAACATAGCAACTAGTACAATACAACCACCTGCATGAGATGTTCCCAGATATACACACAAAGAAAAGGAGAACCATTATAAAAATAATAGAAGGACCATTTGGGAAGAAGAAGGATCTCAGCAATGGTAGTACAGTTATGAAGAAGTGCTGTGAGGTGTAAATGTATGAATTGTTTAAAGTAAATATTACAAGTTTTTTTTTTTAATTCTACGATGTATTTTATATGGATATGACATATGGTTCAAATCAAATATTATATATTCATTAAAAATAATTAAAATAATTTTCTGTGTAAAGTTTTTTGTGTGGTAGAAAAAATGTCCTATGGTGAGACTCCAACTTAAAGTGTATCTCGCAAGAAGGTAAATCCCCTAGACGTTTCCCAAGCTTGTTTTCCCTGATCTCTGAAAATACAGCTAGGAAGAAGCTCTTTGTTCTCTATAGCCAGCAAAAAGGCTTTTTGTTTCTATACTTTTCAACCAGAGATGCCTGCCTTCCTGTGCCAAGGACAAGGAGATAAAAATTTAGAAAGGACTCACGCCCCACTCCTGCCTTGTAAATTTCACCAAGAACATCAGGAAGAGAAGAACTCCCTTGCCCACATTTCCCAACTCCTCCCAACTCTCCTCCCAACTCCTCCCAATTCCCCAGCTAGCTGCTAAAAGCCCCTTACTGTCACAGCTCGGTGTCAAACTCCCCTGCCCTGCTAGGCAGAGTGACTTTGTCCTCAGCCAGCTAATAGTAAAACCTCTTGCAGTTTGCATCAGTTGTGGTTTTCTCTTGGGTCATTTGGGTGCTGGCCAGCTCATCTCGGGACTTGAGAGGAGGCCCAGCTTCTGAGGTCTTACATTTGGGGGCTTCTCCACCATGATTTGTGGCCTACCCCAATTCTCAGAGACCCTGCTTGGAGGTAGGATTCTATCTTTGTCTGTATCTTTGTCTCTATCTATGTCTATAACTTTCATCTTTCTTTGTCTCTATTTTTTGTGCCAGCTCTGTTTGAATTCACTATTCTCCGTTTGCAGTTGTAAATGCTCGTGAGAGCAACGAACTCCCTTTTTCAGATGGAAAAGGGTTACTGACAGACATGTCAGGAGAAACCGGCTGCCAACCTTTGGGACATCCGAGGAGTTCTGAGGGAGTTCTAGGGATACCTGGAGATCTCCTATCAGTGTGCCAAGTGAGAGTGTGCTCACTCGGCTGTCTGTTTCTGTTACTGGGTGCCAAGTGAGTGTGTGCTTTCTTGGCCATCTTATTGGGGCCTGGTCTTGGTTATTGTAATCTTTTTTGTGTATATGTTTTTTTTTTTCCCTGTATGTGACTCTGATGATGGGACCGACTATTATCATGCCCCTTGGACTGACCCTTGATCACTCGACTGAAATTAAGACTAACACTCACATTCTCTCTGTGGATGTCTGAAATCGATTTTAGAGAACTTTCTGATCTACAGAATGGCCAGCTTTGATGATAGTTGGCCACTAGAGGGCACTCTTTGTTTGGTTCTGTTTTCATCTCTTAAAGTTGTTTTACAGAGGGGACCAGGGTCTCAGCCAGATTACGTGCCATACATTCTCATCTAGAAAAATTTAGCACAGGATCCCCCCTCTCCCATCCTGTTTAAAGCCTTGGGTTAAAAATAATAATCCAGGCTCCCCAGTCCTGGCCCTCTGCCACCCAGAGGTGAAAAAAAAAGTTAAAACTGGCACAGGTTGAACTGCAGACCTCGGTTTCTCCCAAGATCTATCCAGAGTTAGAAGAACCTCCAAAATGGCATAGCACCCCACCCCCATATTCCCAACTGGTCCCCTCCAAGAACTCTCAACAGGGTGCCACTAGATATTTGGGGAGGGACCAGTTGCTAAAGCCCAAGGCCAGCGAGCTCGAAGCCCAGAGTGACCAGATTCAACCATTGCACTGCTTTTATGTACTTATGACCCTCCTCCAGCAGGCCCCAGACAACTGCTGACCCTTCAGTAATGGCCCTTTTCCTCCTCTGAACTCTATAACTGGAAGGCTAATCACACCTCCCTTCTTTGAAAACCCCTCTAGCCTGCTAATCTAATGGAATCTCTCATATTCTCTCTTCAGCCTACTTGGGATGACTGTCAGCAGCTACTGATTCTTTCACCACAGAGGAGAAGGAGAGGATTCTGAGAGGAAAGAAAGAGCATGCTGGGGGCCAATTGACTACCAATAAAACTTCTGAATGAAATGGATGCAGCCTTTCCTCTGACATGTCCTGACAGGACTAACCATATGGAGCAATTGACAATTTTCTGCTGGGCTCTGATAATAGGACTGAAAGGAGCTAGCAGTTGCCCCACCAATTTGGCCAAGGTAAGAGAGATCCTACAAGAGAAAAAGGAGCCCCCAGCAGTGTTTTTAGAATACCTCTGAAAGGTATAGAGGTGTTACACGACCTTTGACCCTACTTCGGCGTGCCAGCAGGTGACAGGTGTCATGGCTTCCATTGGGCAGTATTCTTCTGACATTAGGAAAAGGTTACAGCGTCTAGAGAGTCCGAAAACATTATCTTTACAACATCTGTTTAAGGAGTCAGAGAAAGTGTACCATAAGAGAGAGAGTGACAAGTCAGCACCAGGGTATATTGTGCTTAGAGTCTGCAGACACGCTTAAGGTCCCCAAAAGACCCTAAATGGGATCATAAGACCTCTGGTGAACGGAACACAACCTCTGCTCCAATTCAATCTCACAGGTTCTGAGACTGCATTAATTAGGGAAGCAGAAAAACTGGCCTGACAATGGTCACAAGTCCCTCTGGTCTGTGCCAGCACCTGGCCAACTTGTTGGACAGAGTCTGAGGACAGCCCCAAGGTCCTCACAGAAACATCCACGAGATCTTAAGACCTTTGTGAATGGAAAACCACTTCTGCTCCAATCCTATCATGCAGGACCTGAGACTGCATTCATTAGGGAAGCAGATAAACCGGCCTGACCAGGGTCACAAGTGCCTTCCAATCCATTACAGCACCGGGCACCTTGGGGACAGAGTCTGTGGACAACCCAAAGGTCCCCACAGGACTCTCCATGGGATCTTAGTACCTCTAGTGAGTGGATTACAACATCTGCCAGGAGGAAGGTTCGAACACCAGATATCTGGGACCCTTCTCTGCAAGAGGAGATCTTGCCTGCAGAGAGTACTCTGAACACTCAAACTCAGGAGAAAACTAGTCTCCGAAGTCTGCTGATAGAGGCTAACATAATCACCTGACCATCGTTATGGCAACTATTAGAAAACAAAGCATTTAATTGGAGGCTTTGTTACATTTTCAGAAGATTGGTCAATCATCACGGGAGGTACCCCATCAATGGAGCAATAGAGAACTATTGATCCTTAGGCAAAGAGAGAGATTCCGCCATTGTATTGGCTTCTTGAAAACTCAAACTCATCCTTGTTGACACACCTATCCTCCAATGAAGCCACACCTTCTCGTATTCCTTCTAATCTTTAAACTCACTGCCACTTCCTGGTAATGAAATATTCATATATATGTGTCTATAGGGGATTTATTATTCAAACCACCACTTTTCCCATGGCTCGATCAGCTATTTTTTTTAAATATAACCTAAAGGGCTCCCATTTATTAAGGACTACTTATGAGCTTAGCCACAGTGATTGGCCCTCCCACATCAATCATTAGACTAGAAAATAACCCATAGACTTACCTAATGACTAAGTGATTGGAGACAGATGTTCAATTGTTCTCTCTTCTCAGGTAACTGTAGATTGTCAAGATGGGAAAAAAATAATGTTCCATCACAGTAATGTTTAACTTACTCCATAACCTACACAAACATTACTCAACACCATCTATTGCATTCTGCCCCTGCATAGACACACTTCCATGTATGGCATAAGTGAAGGGTGATTACCTCCATCAGCAAGGATACTCAATAATATGTGACATGAACTGAATATTTCCTATAGCCTCACAACCCCCACATTCTACTGTGTGTTACACTTATTGGGGGAATTGCTAATCTGTCTAATATCCTGCCACCAAAGCTATGACAAAAAAAATCCTCATCATAAAATCATTTAATGATTTTAACACATTTTCACCTCCGTTCCATTTTCCCATCATTTTCTGCTACTTCATATGATATTGCAATCTATTAAAATATAGTAGTGAATACAGCGAAAGGACCAGTGTGTGAAGCAGCAAATTTCTTTATTTCTCAGACAACAGATACACTGCCAGAATCTTCCAGGTACAACTGCTTGGTAACTTTGTGTCTAATGTTAGCATGATTCTTCCAGAAAAAAGCTTAAAGAATTAAACCATGGTTACTCTGGACCAGACAAGTCAGTATCACTAGTGAAAAACATTCATGTAAATCATTTTCATCACTGTTACAATGTGCCTTAGCAGCAAAGAAAACAGGTCCATGGTCACAAGAGTATGAAAGAGGCATCAAGGAGCACAGTTGTCCAACTTATTAGGAGCCAGTAAGCATCAACACAGGAAGCGACCAAAGACAATAAATACCTTCCAAGACATGTTCCCAATGACCATGTTCCTTTAAAAGTGCCTCACCCCTTCCATGCACACCCATCAATCAATTAACTCATTGATTAAAGCCCTCAGGGTCCAATCACTTTTCAGATTGTATATATTGTTCTACCTTTGAACATTGTACTTCGGAACAAAATCTTCATCAAAGACCCACGACTGACATTGCAAACCCATTTCACCACAGAATTCTTTATGTTACAAAATGTGATAGGATCTATCTGTCTCTTTAAGGGTATCTCTGTCTAGCAGTTACAAATCAGAACGTCCAGGCCAACAGAATCATCACCACCATGAGCTTTTTTTTTTTTTTTTAATATGAGTTCAAGAAGAAGGAAAATGCAATGCAAGTTAAGGGTCTTGATCCCCTATCCATCCATCTTAAAGCCATAGGGTGGACCCAGAAGTTTAGGTCAAAAGTGTAAATTTCACCTATACTACAAACAACTGTGATGATTTCTAGCCATCTCCAGTTTCAGTGTGGTATTTAGTCCCACCATCTACATCAAGGCATATTGCCTAATGTGAAATAATGCCAGCTGTTTATTGCAAAAACCACTATGTGTTGACTTGGATGTAAAATGAGACATCTATAATATAGATACACTTGTACACGTACACATACTCACAGAAAGAGGCAAGAAGTAGAGGAGCTGAATCTTAGGATCCCTCAATGAAGAGATAGTGGAAATCTTGTAAGGCAGAGAGGTCATTGAGACACTGTATGTCTCTATCTGCACAAAATCAGGCCAGTCTGCCTTCCATCAATGAGTTGTAGGTTCTCACTATCCATCATCCCCATTTGAGAAGGTATGGACAGTTAATGAAAGATGGAGAGTCAGTTTTCATCAAAGGTATGCCCTTTGAAGGTTATAGGTTGGCCAGGCACTACTGGTAGCCCCATATCCAAGATTTTATGGGCAACACAATTGATTTGAATGGGTTTTATCAAAAGGGAGAAAAGGAGACATGAATTTGGAAGGAGGATTTAGGTGGAAATGGATCTGGTTTTGGTTCGGGAGGAGTTATTAAGAGAACTGGAAAGTAAATTCCATCAAAATATATTGTATGAATTTCTCAAGTTATTAATGAATGTAGTTCTTAATATACAATATCTGTACTGAACCTATACAGACGACTTATATTTCCATCTCCTAAATAACAAACCCTTGTATAGCAGTTTCATTACATTAAGGGCAAAAGTAATCCAGAGATTATTTAAAATAAAGAAGGATCAGAGGTGATGGCCCAGGGGTAAATTCATGTGTGTGTTCATTTACTTACAACACCAGTGCTTAGGATTTTTAGAGGGGCAGAGACAGGAAGATGAATATGACTTCCCGAAAGCCAGCCTCAATATTAGCTCAGCAGGAAACCCTATCAAAAGCAGATAAATTAGGGAGTGAAGGAGCAAATCATACTATGCCCTTCCCTAGCCTCTGAACTTACCTGTACAGATCTGTGTGCAGAAACACATGAATATAATTAAAATATACAAGAGCTTATCTTGCATAGCTTATATGCAGTGTTTTGTTATCTTAGCCTAGAGTCCTGAGGACTTTATATCATTACAGTTCCTGAAGCAAACTCCCCAGATATAGCGGATGGGTATATCTTGTTACTATGCAAAGAGACCTCAGTTAAATGTGTGTGTCAGTGACTCCAAAACACCTTTCCTTCTCTACCTTCCTTTATATGGCACAGAACGACCTGTAAATTATTAAAATATGAAAACAAAGCTTTTTCACGAATTTAGGCTTGTGTTAAAATAATATTTATAACATTTTATTGAATGGAACAGAAATCTTCAGCTCCCAGAAGAAATACAGTGAATCCTGTAGGCTTCTGTTTTGTCCCATTATGAAAAAAATTAATTGCAAATCGACAGTTCCCACACTTTTAACTAAATCAGGATGAAGGGATATGTTTCCATACAAATAAGTAATGCCAAAGTGATTAATCAAGTAGAAATGTGGCAGGGTTAGGATGCCTTTGGCTGATGTGACAATGATGACTGATTAGTCTCTTGTTATGCAAATAACCCTAACCTCTAAGAAAAGAAAAGTAATGATATAAAATATTCCAAGAAGTGGCATGGAAAATTATTACTTGATTACAATTTCTTTTACATACTTTATTAGTTTGAATAATTGTGGCTCACAGAAGATCAAATATTCAAAGGAGTTAGTTTTCCAGGTGGTGGGACGTTTAGAAAGAATTAGGATTTGTGTTTTCATTAAAAGTGATTTGGCACTGGGCTTGAAATAACAACCATTGAAATATCAAAAACTCTCTCTCATTCTCTCTCTCTCTCTCTCTCTCTCTCTCTCTCTCTCTCTCTCTCTCTCTTTCTCTTTCTATTTCTCTCTCTCTTTCTCTCTCTCTCTCTCTGTCACTCTCTCTCAGTCTCTCTCATGTTTTAAGCCATTCATCAAGTGGTTGACATCTAGTATTAATCCATTGCGTGTTAATTATACACAGTAAGGCAATCAACATTTATGATATGGATGTGAAATGGTCCTTCTTGCTTTTTTTTTTTTTTTTTTTAGTTAACTTAACCTGGGAATATAGAACCTCAGATAAAGAACTGCCTCCATCACATTGGCCAGTTGCCACACCTTTAAGGAAGGATCTTTCTTGCATGGCTGTTGTTGAAGTGTCTAGCCCACTATGGGTAGTGTCATCATCTATGAAAAGGATATACAAAGTGTGGTGGTGACCGTGGAAGGGCCAGAAATTGATGTTTCTGGAAGAACTGAAGATATATATGGCATGAAAAATTAAAGTGCCCGCTAATTTGTAAGTAAATTCCATACTTACCAGCGTACAATATTTTGTCTACCCATATTTCAAAAGTAAAATTATCAAATATATTTCACCCTGTTTTACTACATTTAATCTATGAAATTACTTGTAACCAGAAATACTGAAAAAATTTAAAGGCCTTTAAAACATGACTGGTTGATATTGGGTTTGTTTAACTTTATCACAACTTTGAAGGCAGGACCAAGAGCTAGATTGTCTTCTTATTTTACAAAGAATCCATGATTCAAGGTTGCAACTGGCTTCAATACAAGGTACTTAACACTGTAAAATTTCTGCTTTGTTTGAATAAAATAGTAATTGCTCTAACTTTGGGTTTTCATAAACAGAATTTTGATGTGCTATCCAGTGTGCTGCCTCAAAGAGTCTGGCACCATTTCTGACACTAAGAACAGTTGAAAGATAACCAGGGAAAGTTTGGAACAGGGAAAATAACCACCAAGGATGTTGGTGAATCAGAAACTGAAGGCTTTCACAGGAGGAAAATAATAACAAAAGCAAAACAAAGCAATCACCAAACAAATAAACAGAAACCCAACCACCAAAAAAATAAAAACAATACAAGAGTGATTTACTTGGGCAGAATGTGACTCAGGTCATCAGGACATTTCTGCAGGGATTTCATTTTGGATTTCAAAGAGGCCATATGAAAAGGTAAAGCCTAGATGGTTAATGTTTCTGAGTGTAATTAGGGAAGGAACCAGCATGAGTGGGGTTCTATGATGTGAGCTGAACTAGGTGATGTCACAGAGCACTGGTCATAGATTGCACATCTATTCCACTTAGAGACACTAGAATCCCTAGACGGTGTGTCCACTATTTTCCCAGTGGTGTGTGAAAGGCAGGCCAGCTCCTGAACCCCAACTTGTTCCTCAAGCTTTTGTGCCCTGGTCTGTATCAAAAGACAGAATCTTGACGACTAAGACATTTTCTTTGGGTAAGAACATTTATGAAGTAACTGGGACCATCATAGCTATAGAAAGCTGAAAGTTTTCCCTCCCACACTGAGTAACTGTACATTCTAAATTCTCCCATGTTTGGGGCCAGGGGCATGGCTGATCCAGTTTAGTTGATCTCCTGAATTTATTATCCTTGCTAACGATATCTCCTTCAAAATTCCATCAAAATGCCAAAGCTCTTCTTTGTCCGTATGTATTTTAGAAAATGTTACTTCTAAATGGCTGATATTGGGCCTGGAGCGATGGCTCAGCAGTTAGGAGCACTGACTGCTCTTCCAGAGGTCATGAGTTCAAATCCCAGCAACCACATGGTGGCTCACAACCATACTAATGAGATCTGACACCCTCTTCTGGAATGTCTGAGGACAGCTACAGTGTATTTAGATACAATAATAAAAGAAATCTTAAAAAAAATGGCTGATATTGCCTGGACTTGTTGAGGCCGGAGTTGCAGTGGCATATAATCACCAAATAATCCTGAGTCTGGGTCAGGTAACACAATACAGAAGGCCAGTATTGTGCTGTGTCCCTGGGATATTTGTGAATATTGCCACCTATTTGACAGCTTGCAGGTACAAGAGAGGGTAGGTAACAACTCTGGCTCATTTTCTTTATTCTGTTCTCTCCTTGATCATTTTGGGTAAAAGGCATACCAACTTCCACATTGACATAGACATGCAAGGAGATGTTCCTCAGAAGAGGCAAATTAGCTCAGGGCTGAAGACATATTCATCTGAGTATGTTATTCTGAGCTGTGGAGAATTACTTGTTATTTTCCCTTTGATAATTTCCTTGTTTCCCTTATTTATTTGTTTGTTGTTGTTGTTGTTGTTTTGTTTGTTTGTTTTTTCTTTGGATGGGTGTTTAATTTTACTTTGAGTGTGTTTGTGTGTAGCTTTGACTGTTAGGAAAATCACTTTGTAGAATAGACTAGCCTTTATCTCACTAAGTTTTGCCTCCCTCTGCCTCTTGAGTACTAGGATTAAAGACTTGGGTTACTACCATCTCCTATTAACTTCTGATTTGATTGTTTGTTTTGTTTTGTTTTGTTTGTTTTTCTTTTTTGTTTTTTGTTTGTTTTGTTTTGTTTTTGTTGGTTTTTTGTTTTAGTTGTTAATGTTGTAGCTGATTTGCAGACATTTTTCCTTTGTCTACCACTGGCTGCCCTGGAACTCACTTTGTAGACCAGGCTGGTCTCTAAGTCAGAAATCTGCCTGACCCTGCCTTCTAAAAGCTGGGATTAAATGAGTGTGCCACCATAGCTAGATTATGATCTACTTATTTTGATCAAATTAAGTTTAGAAGCCCAAACATGTTTAGCATAGCCTTCTTGACCTGCTCAAAATTTCCATTAGAGAAGAGCCTTGGTCCAGCATTCTCTCCAACCCTACACCCATTGCCTTTTAGTAACTCATATATATGACAGTAGCAACAGCATTGTGTCTGGTTTAAACAGGCAATATCTTCAATCCAAAGCAATGGGCAAGTATATTTGAACACAGAATGATAGCCACAAGACATCTGCCTGGGTTTGGTATGGTATACCACAGCAAGGCTACAGCCATGTAGAAGAAAATACCTTTGAAGAGGCTTAGCATGTCCTCCCTCATGAAGAAGAGGAGGAGGAAGTCTTCTTCCAACACCCTGAGGAATATTGTCGGCTGCAGAATTTCTCATTGTTGGAAGGAAGGTAATGAGCCTGTCACCCAATGGAAGGCCATAGTTCTAGGTCAACTGCCAACAAACCCTACTCTTTACTTGGTGAAGTATGATGGAATTGACGGCATCTATGGACAGGAGCTCTACAGTGATGACAGGATTTTAAACCTTAAGGTTTTGCCTCACATAGTAGTATTTCCTCAGGTGAGGGATGCCCACCTTGCCAGAGCCCTGGTTGGCAGAGCGGTACAACAAAAATTTGAGGGGAAAGATGGCTCTGAGGTCAACTGGAGGGGGGTGGTGCTAGCCCAGGTGCCAATCATGAAGGATTTGTTTTACATTACCTACAAGAAGGATCCAGCTCTCTATGCTTATCAGCTCCTGGATGACTACAAGGAAGGTAACCTCCACATGATTCCAGACACTCCTTCGGCTGAGGAGAGATCAGGAGGTGACAGTGATGTGTTGATAGGTAACTGGATGCAGTACACCAGAAAAGATGGTTCTAAAAAGTTCGGAAAGGTTGTTTACCAAGTTCTAGACAATCCTTCCCTGTACTTTATCAAGTTTCATGGTGACATCCATATCTATGTCTATACTATGGTGCCAAAGATTCTTGAAGTTGAAAAATCATAAAGTACAGAAATGTAAACATATAGGACTGGAAGAAAAAAAAAGTTTTTTTTTCCTGTGTTAGCTATATAAGGGTCTTTGACAATCCCAGTATCTTTGCCAATAAAATGTATTTTGTTCTAAAAATGTAAATGTGTGACATGACATGCTGTGAGTGAACAATTTGCTGGAAGAGATGGCCTACAGTGGAAGGAACGTCAAATGAAGATGAAAGTTTCATTTCAGGCGGTGAACAGTACATACACCTAAAATCATACATGCTAAAATGAACAGCTTCTCTGGTCTGCATGAAGAATAAGGAAATGGAGATGGAACTTGGAGGAGCAGGGATGGCAGAAAAAGATGGATGTTTAGGAAGTAGGGGAGAAGGACAGGACATAGGTAGAACCTCTGATGTGAAGACTGAAGGAGAAACAAAAATTTTGGGAAAGTGGGACATTTAAAAGAAATGTGGCCTTGTTGCACAAGGTGAAACCCAGAAAACTGATTGAAATAGACTCAGAAATCAGAGAAAATCAGGTTTTCTTTGAATAATGACACTTAAAGAAACCTGTCTCACATTTTAAGATTTATTATCTTTACTTATGTGGGTGGGGATATGGCATGTGCTTTTGAGTACAGGTGAACACAGAGACATGCGTTGTCAGGTACTCTGGAGCTGCCATTAAAGGTGATTATTTGCCATTGGATATGAAATCAAGAAACCAAATCCATTTTTCTTGTGGTGCAAAAGTGCTTGCTACCATTGATTCATCTCTCTAATCCCACAAAGATATCTTTTTTAAGAAATCCAAAATTCACATGCATAAAACAGACCAGATTGAAGATAAGAAAGTTCTAATTGATGGTGACCATTAAAAGTAATAAGGGACACACAAAGAGTAGAGGACACTGAGAGACAAATGAATTCTAAGTTGGAGTTCTCAAAAAGTTAAGCTGGAGACACAGAAAGAAGAGAAATTTTAAGGAAATAGTCAAACTTGGGCCATATCCACATTGGCTTCTTTGTTTTCTTAACAAATAGCCAGCCTGTCATTACAGATGGGTGTGTTTGTGTGTGTGTGTGTGTGTGTGTGTGTGTGTGTGTGTGTGTGTGTGTTTGTGAGTGTGTGTGTGTGTCCATTTTTACACAGGCAATCTAGACTAGTGAATGTTTATATTTATGAGACTCCCTAAATCATCACAGAAACCTTGATTTTGTGTAATCAGTTCCAAAAGTAAAGTAAAACAGAAAATGAATATGCTGTGAGATAATTTTGGGTTGGAATGGATCCTGAGTTCCTTCCGTGAGCACTCTTTCCCTGTGATGAATCCTGTGATCTTTTGCAGGTCTCCAATGAGATCCCCAGATAACCATAAAAAGCCCCACAGTGGCCTGTTCCACCTAGCTCTCCTCTAAACACATGACCCCCTACATACCTATGTATAACTTCAGCCTGTCTATAGCCTGGAAATTCTAGTCTTTTACTTATATGTGACCTCATTCTCAGAAAACACTGAAGGTGTAACCAATGCATATATCCTTACGTCTTTTCTACGCCAGTTGACATGGGTTTCAAATGTTATGAGTTTGCCCACTTTGTGGGTCACTTCCTGAGGAGCCCGTGTACTTCATGGAGGTCTGCCTGGGTTCCATCTATACTCTGAGAGGTTTTTTTTTTTTTTTTTTTTTTTCTTTTTTGAGGCAGGAATGCCATGGACTCAGTCATTACAATTTTCCTCTCTAGAATAAGTTTGTATGCTTCAGCATTTGATAATAATCTCTATTGTTGATTAATTTTAATATCTGGGAGAGTTTCTGCAGTAACTGATTCTCTTAGGGATTAGTTGCTGTGAAAAGACACCATGTCAAAGGCCACTCATAAGAGACAACATTTCATTAGGGCTTTTCTACATTTCATTACACGTTCAGAGATTTACTCCACGATCATCAAGGCAGAAAATATGGCACTGTCTAGGCAGACATGGTGGTGGAGAGGAAGTTTAGAATTATGCATCTTCATCCAAATGCTTCCAGGAAAAACTATGTATTCTGTATGCAGGGAGGGTCTCTTCCACACTGGTAGAGCTTTAAAGCCCCAAAATGATATGCTTCCTCCAGCAAGGCCCGACCTATTCCTACAAGGCCACACCTCCTCATAGACATAATACATTTAGAATTCCACACTGGTTTCATAACAATTGACAAGATCTAGCTTCTTCAAAGAGGAGGAGCCTCAGTTGAGAAGATGCCTCCACAAGATCCAGCTGTTAGGAAATTTCATAATTGGTGGGAGAGCACCCACTCCATTGTGGGTGTTGACATCCTTGTATTAGTAGTCCTGGGTTCTTTAAGAAAGCAAGCTAAGCAAGACTAGAGGAGCAAGACAATAAGCATCACCACACCATAGCCTCTGAATAAGCTCCTGGCTCCAGGATCCTTTGTTGTTTCAGTTTCTGTCCCAACTTCTTTGATAATTAACAACAATGTGGACGTATAAGCTGAATAAAACCTTTGCTATGGAATTTGCTCTTTGGACATGGTGGATCCTTACAACAATAAACATAGTAAGACATTCATCAGAAAAATGTCTAACAGTGCCAATGCCACTTATCTTAAAACCACAAAAAATAATGTGTAGACATTTTATTTTATTTAAAGGTAAGATATACTCGTGTACCTACCTGAGATGTAAATGTTCTAGTTCGCTTCTTTCTCACTATGTAGAATACTACAATCAAAACTTACTTGGAAATAGAAGGGTTATAGTCTATCACCGAGGAAGACAAAACAGGAAGTTGTATCAGTAACAGCAAAAAACTGCTTATTGGCTTGCCACTGTCTTAGTCACTCTTTTATTGATGTGAAGAGATACCATGGATAAGGCAACTATTAGAAAACAAAACATTTAACTAGAGGCTTGCTTACATAATCAGAAGTTTGGTCATTCACCAAGGGAGGGATCCCAACACTGGAGCAATAGAGAACTATTGATCCTTAAGCAAAGAGAGAGATTCTGCCATTGCTTTGGCTTCTTGAAAACTCAAACCCATCCTTGTTGACACACCCACTTCCTCCAATAAAGCCACACCTTCTCTTATTCCTTCTAATCTTTAAACTCACTGCCACTTCCCAGTGACTAAGTATTCATATATATGTGTCTATAGAGAACTTTCTTATTCAAACTACCAATTTTCTATGGCTTGATCAGCTTTTATTATTTTAGTACAGTCTAAAAGGCTCCCAATTAAAATGACTACTGTTGAGCTTAGCCACAGTGGTGGGCCCTCCCACATCAATCATTACCCAAGAAAATATCCTATAGACTTACCTAATAACCAAGTGAATAGAGACAGATCTTCAATTGCTCTCTCTGATCAGGTATCCGTTGATTGTCAAGATTGGGAAAAAATAAAGTCCCATCACAGGAATATTTTACTGACTCCACAACCTACCCAAACATTACTGAACAGCATTTCCTCCTCTCTGCCCCTTCATAGACCCACTTCCATGCATGGCATAAGTGAAGGATAACTTCTTTCATCAGCATTGATACTCAATAATAGGTGAAATGATGTGAATATGTCCTATAGCCACACAACCCCCCACATTCTACTGTGTGTTACACTTACTGGGGTACAACCCAATCTGTCCAATTTTCTGCCAACTCAGCTATGAGAAAAAAAAAATCTCCTCATCAATAGATCCAATGAATTTTACCTGATTCCTTTCTCCTGGGGCAACTCAGTGTTATCCCTTCATGCATATATTGGTGTCTTATTCATCTGTACTAAAACCACTACTATTAATAGATACATCACAGGAGATATGACAAATACCAACTCCCATGAGCAGCTGCACAGTTGGCCAAGCCTTTTCAGTGCTTTTTTGAAGTTTCCTTTGTATACTAAAAAATCAATTGATTTCTTTAAGTGTATAATTTAATGATTCTAACACATTTTCACCTCCATTCCATTTCCCCTCATTTTCTGCTTCTTCATATGATATTGCAATCTATTAAAATACAGTACTGAAGGCAGAGGGAGGATCAGTGTGGGAAGCTGCAAAGTTCTTTAATTCTAAAACAACAGATACACTGTCTGAATATTCCAGATACAACTTTTTGGTAACTTTGGGTCTACTCTTAGCATGAAATTTCTAGAAAAAAAAAAACTTAAAGAATTAAGCCATGGTTCCTCTGGACCAGAGAGTTTAGTATCACTAATGAGTCATATTCATGTCAATCATTTTCATCACTGTTACAAGATGCCTAGCAACAAGGAAAACAGGTCCATGGTCACAAGAGTATGAAAGGGGCATGAATGAGCACAATTGTCCAAATTATTGGCAGACAGTAAACATCAACACAGGAAGTAACCAAATACAATAAACACCTTCCAAGACATGTTCCCAATGACCATGTTCCTTTACAAGTTTCTCACCCCTTCCATTCACACCCATTAATCAACGCATAGATTAAAGGCCTCAGGGTCCAATCACTTTTCAGATTGTATATATTGTTCTACCTTTGAACATTGTACTTCGGAACAAAACCTTCATCAAAGACCCAGGACAGACATTTCAAACCCATTTCACCACAGCATTCTTTATGCTACACAAAGTGATAGGATCTATCTGTCTCTTTAAGGGTATCTCTATCAAGCAGTTCCAAAAGGAAAATGTCCAGGTAAACAGCATCAGCACCTCCAGGAGCTTTTATAAATGTGAGTTCAAGAAGAGCGAAATTGCAATGCAATTTAAGGGTCTTTGTCCCCCATCTCTGCATCTTAAAACCATAGGGTGAACACAGAAATGTAGGTCAAAAGTGTAAATTGCACCTATACTACAACTAATTGGGATGATTTCTAGCCATCTCTACTTTCTGTCTGTTACGGAGTCCACATGTCTGCCTCAAGGCATATTGCCTAGTGTTAAATAGTGCCAGCAGTTGATTGCAAACAACACTATGTGTTGACTTGCATGTAAAATGAGACATGTATAATATAGACATATTTGTACATACACACATACTCACAGAAAGAGGCAAGCAGTAGAGGAGCTTTGTCTTAGGAACTCTCACGGAAGAGATGGTAGAAATCTTGTAAGGCAGAGAGGTCACTGAGACACTGTATGTCTCTATCTGCACAAAATCAGGCCAGTCTGCCTTGCATCCCTAAGTGGTATGGTATCACTATCCATCATCCCCATCTGCGAATATATGGACTATTGATGAAGGATGGAGAATCAGTTTTCATCAAAGGTAAGGCTTTTGTATGTGATAGGTTTGCCATGCTCTACTGGTTTCCGCATGTCCAAGAGTTTAGGGGCAACACAATTGATTTGAATTGGGTTGTATCAAAGGGGAGAAAAGTAGACTTGAACTTGGGAGGAGGATTAAGGTGGGAATGGGTCTGGTTTTAGTCTGGGAGGAGTTATCAAGAGAATTGGAAAGTGAATTCCATCAAAAAAATTGTATGAAGTTCTCAAGGAATTAATTAATGTAGTTCTTAATATACAATGTCTTTACTGAACATATACAGACCACTTATATTTCAATCTCCTAAATAGCAACTCATTTTGTAGCACTTACATTACATTAAGTGCAAAAGTAATCCAGAGATTAATTAAAATAAAGAAGGATCAGGGGATATGGCCCAGAGACAATGCCATGTGTGTGTTCAAACATTCACCTACAACACCAGTGCTTATGATTTTGGGAGGGGCAGAGATAGGAAGATGACTGTGGCTTCCTGAAAGCCAGCTCAGCAAGAAACCCAGTCACAAGGGGATAAGTTATGTAGGAAAAGAGTAGATCACACTATACCCTTCCCTAGCCTCTGAACTTACCTGTACAGTTCTCTATGCAGACTCACATAAATATGATTAAAATATGCAAGAGGTTATTTTGCATAGCTTATATTCAAAAGCAATGTTGTTTTAGACTAGAAACCTGAGGACTTTATATCATTATAGTTCCTGGAGCAAACTCCCAAGATATAGATGATGGGTATATCTTCTTACTGTGCAAAGGAAACCTCAGTTAAGTGTGTGTGTCAGTGACTCCAAACAGCTTTCCTCCTCTATGTTACTTTATATAGCATAGAATGATCTGTAAATAATGAAAATATGAAAACAAAGCTTTTTTGAGATTTTAGGCTTGTGTTAAAATCATATTTATAACATTTTATTAAATGGAAGTGAAATCTTCAGCTCTCAGGAACAATACAGTCAATGCTGTAGGCTTCTGTTTTGTCCCATTGTGAACAAAATTAATTGCACATCAACAGGTCCCACACTTTTAACTAAATCAGGGAGAAGGGCTATGTTTCCGTACAAATAAGTAATGTCAATGGGATTATTCAAGTAGAAATCTGGCAGGGTTAGGATGCGTTTGGCTTATGTGATAGTGATGACTGATTAGTCTCTTGTTATTCAAATAACCCTTACCTCTGAGAAAAGACAAGTAATGATATAAGATATACTACAAAGTGACATGGACACTTATTACTAGATTTCATTTTCCTTTACATACTTTAGTTGTTTGAAAAATTGTGGCCCACAGAAGCTCAAATATTCAAAGGTGTTAGTTTTCCAGGTGGTGAGATGTTAAGAAAGAATTAGGATTTGTATTTTTATTAAAGGAGATTTGTCACTATTCTTTGAAATATCAAAAATCCATCAGGCTCTCTGTCTCTCATTCTTACTCTCTCCTCATTCTCTCTGTCTCTGTCTCTTTGTCTCTGTCTCTGTCTCTATCTCTGTCGCTCTCTTTCTCTTTCATTCTCTGTCTTTCTCTGTCTCTGTTTGTTGTCTGTAGTATTGCTTGTGAGCTCTCAGCTACTGCTCTACACATGTGTGCCTGCGTGTTGCCATGGTGTTTACCATGATGTCCTGGAGTCGCCTTCTGAAACTGTAAGACCACAATTAAATATTTCATCTTATAATTTGGTGTGGTCATGATGTCTCACATCATTAGAACAGTAACCAAGACATCCATATTCCAGTTAATTTTTTCAATCGTTCTGTATTTATTTCATTAAAGTTACCTTTTGTCCATTGAAAAGTTTTAAGAATACTTTTAAAGATCCTGAACAAATAGTGCCAGTAGGAGTGGCACTGTTAGGAGGTGTGGCCTTGTTGAAGTATGTGTGACCCTGTTGGAGTAGATGTGGCCTTGTTGGAGGAAATGTAATACTGTGCTTGTGGACTTTGAGGTCCGTTATGCTTAAGCTGTCCCCAGTGTGACACACAGTCTCCATCTTCTACCTGTGTATCAAGATGTAAAACTCTCAGCTCCTTCTCTAGCATTGTGTCTGTCAGAATGCTTCCATATTTCCAGTCATGATAATAATGGAGTAAACCTCTGAAAACAAGTTACAAAGTGTTCAAGAGTTACTGTGATCCTGGAGACTGTTCATGGCAATAAAACCCAAACTAACACAAACACAAACATTCAAAAACACATTTGATATTTTGACTATTCTTGGCCTAGGGAGTGGCACTACTGGGAGCTAATAACCTTGTTGAAGTAAGTTAGGCCTTGTTGAAAGAAATTTATCTTTGTGAACATGGACTTTAATGCCCTCTGCCTAGCTGCCTGAAAGCTAATCATTTCCTAGCACCCTTCAGATGAAGATGTAGAACTCTCAGCTCCAAATGCACGTGCCTGCCAGGATCCTGCCATATTCCTACCTTGATGATAATGGACTGAATTTCTGAACCTGTAAGCCAGGGTAAATTGAAAAGTGTCTCTGCTGATAGTTGGTTGCTATTCCAGAAAGACCAAAAGTTATGACGTACCATCCAGAGTCTGAGAATACATTGGTTTAGCTTCTAGCATTTGACAGAAAACAGAATTAACAAGACAATGAGAATATAAAACTTCGTATTTCATACTTAGAGACACATGGGTTATAGATCTGCGGAACTCAAGGTTTTATGGGTGGTATGGTAGGGTGATTAGTGTCTGTATATGAGTGCAGTGTCTGTTCCCAAGTCTGATGTCACACATACACATATGTTCAGTAATGAGTAGAATATCTTCAACACTTGCTCTCTTAGAGTGAAACCCTCTCACCATTTTGACTAGTTTGACTGTCCAATACACTATTGGGATATCTACCTGTCTCCACCCCACAGTGTTGCAGATATGAATAGACATGCCTGGAATTTTACAGAGGTGCTGAGAATACATGAACTCCACTGAGCCATCTTCTCAGCCCCCAGCAGGGTATTGTTTATTGAAATCAATGATCATATCAGTAGAGAAATGAAAACCAACATGACCCTGATATTTTATCTTACCTCCACCTTACACCAACTAAATGAATTTTAAATATAAATTTAATTTATGTCCAAATGAATCCAGATTACATTCTAATGAAAGATAAAATTGGAGTGTATCCAGATGAAAGCTATGTTAGAATATTTTTGGCCATTTATATGGAGAATAACCTATATTTTCGGTACACTAGGAGAGCAAATGCATGTAAATGAGTTCAACCAAAGAAAATCTTTGTTCCAGTGAATTTCTTTGTAAAATAACGTTGAAAATCATGCCATTTCAGTTATATATATTTAATTATTTTGAGTATGTTATTATGGGAACATGTGAGTTTTCTTGGATTCCGATTGCAGAATTAGAGTATAGGGGACCTGATTATGTGGCACTATTATTTTTTATTAATTAGTTCATTCATTGTCCACCTTCCTACTGTTCCACATCCCATATCTACTGCCCATCCCCTGTCTCCAAGGGCAAGTCCCCATCCTACCGGATCTCTAAACACCTTGATGTCTCTAGTTTGTTGAGAATTTGGTACATCATTTCTGATTGAATAGAGATCAAGCAGATTTTTTTCTGTGTATGTTTTAGAGAACTTCTGATAGTTCATATATGCTGCCTGTTTGGTTGTCTAGCATTTGGGAGAATTCTAGGTCCATAGTATTTGAGACAACTGGTCCTGTCAGCCTCCTTCAGTCTTTCTCAAATTAAAGAAATGGTTCTGCAGATTCTGTCCATTGGTTGTTTGCATACATCTGCATCTCACTGTTTCACCTGCTCATTATTTCTTCATAAGTACAGTCATCCTAGCATTAATATTACAAGTATCTGAATTCAGAAACATACAGAGGCTGTGTACTGCAAGCAGGTCTTCTGCAAAAGCAATATATAATATAAGTATTAAAATTGATATCAGTGCTCTACAATATTCTATTCTATGTGATGAAATATCTCTCTCTCTCTTTCTCTCTCTCTCTCTCAATATATATATTCCTCTAACACTTAGTATGAATAAAGATTCTCTTATATTCTCTCCTACAAAGGGGATGATATTGGCATGTCATCTGCAACATTCATTCACTTTCCTACACAGTTTGTGCTTTCTCTTAGAAATCAACTAATATCTAAATCACACATGCACTCAGATTACAAAGTAAGGTATCTGAGCTCATGCAAACTGTTATTCTGAGTCAGAGTAGGGGGAGGACAATTCCAAACTGTAGTTACATCCAAGAGCATGGACTTTAACAACTTGTGAATCAGTAGAAGAAAAGACAATGTATAGACACGGTTGTTTCTTTTGGTTTGGTTTGGTTTAGCTTTGCTTATTTCAGTTACCCACAATCATTATAAGAAACACAGAGAAACACAGATTAATGCCTGTATCTTGAACTGAATGCAAACAGGGGCCTTAGAACCAACATTTTATTTCTGTTACAATATACAATATATATTTTTAGAGATTTTTTTTATTTATTAGCTACTATACCCACTGCAACAAGTTTAAGAAATATTCCTAGTGACCCAAATAGCAGCTTTATGATTCAGATGTAGATATTTTCACCCAATCAATGGATTGAAGCATCTGACCCCTGTTGTTGAATTAATGAGGTCAAAGATATTAAAGAAGAGGGCATCCCTGTGGTAGGATACCTGTATCAATTGAAGTGTTCCCCCAAGATGTCTGAAATTGTGGCCCAACAAAGAGACAGAATGCACCTGCTGATATGAGGCCTCCAACACACATACAGGAGAGGATTGCTGGGAGGAGAACTCTACAATTCCACTCTCCCCACTGGAGGGCATTTCATCTAATGTTTTTTTTTTTTTTTTAATTCCTGAGAGTCTCTCACATCCCAGGTCTCTGGTATACTCTAGAGCGTTTTCTCATTTCCTCCTTCACAAAGTTGCCTGTTTCCATTCTTTTCGCTGGTCTTCATCAATTCAGTCCTGTTTCCCACAACCACAGTACCTGATAAAATTCCTCTATTCTCCTTCTTGTCCCATTTCCCACCCATGTCTCTCCCTTCCCCTATCTGTATTGATTTTTTAACCTTCTTATCATTTCTAATTATGTTTATGACTAATAAAATAATTGAATTTTATTTTTTTGATTCATTATCTTATTAGTTTCCAAAGGGATGATATACAAATACCAAAGGTACATTGGTTTAATTTTATTTCATTTCATTTGATTTTTGAGATAGGCAGTTAGTATGTTTTGTATTCTCCAGGAAGGTCTAGAGTGTTGAGGTTCAGCATTCCATGCTAGTACCATTACAGGTATGTAAAAACTTACCTGGCTTTAATTGCTTATAATAAAATAGTCCCAAAATATCTATAAACACTATAAAATAAACACCTTCCAGTCTGAGAGATGAAAATATTTCCTGTTCATTTACAAACCTCATTGATAGAAAGTATATTTGTTTCTTGAAACAAACTAAACTGCAAACTGAGTGCCATGATTAGCCCCCTCTCTGGTTTCCAGGCTCAGCCGCTTCTCTCTGTTCCCATTATTATTGATGCTCTCGAACAGGGGAATGCCAGGCCTACGACATGAGAGTGAGTGGGTAAGGGGAAGGGTTGGGGGAACATACAGGGGAATTTTGGGATAGCATTTGAAATCTAAATGAAGAAAACATCTAATTGAAAAAAAAAACTTAAGTGTATTCACATATGTACACAGGGACATGTGGCACATATGTACATAATTTAAAATTATCATTCCTTTTCAATACTGTGTTTTTCATTTATTTTATTATTATTATTAATATATATGGCAATTCTGAAACTTACTTTGTAGACTAGAATGTCCTCAAACTGAGATTTGCCTACCTCTACCTTCCAAAAACTGAGATAAAAGGTGTGTGCCACCACCACCTGGCTTCCGAAATATTTTTTACTTAGTGGGAGATGTCCATTATTTTTTTCCTGTTCGGATATATCAAAATCATCAAGATGTCATTTTTCCTTAATCAATTTATGAGATTAAATCAATCCCTGTAAAAATATTTCAGGTACTTTTGGAGACAGGTAAGTTTACAAGAAACATCATTTAAAAAATATTTTATTTCTGGAGCCAAAACCTTGAGTAGACCTTGCATGCAAACTCTGTAGCTAGCCTTATAACACCCGGAGGCAACTCCACTGCCAATCATCTAACATTCATAGGATCCGATGATCAGACAAGAGGAAGACACAACATCATTCCCCAACACCTGGAGTAGAGGGTACCAGAAAGACACAGGCATGCAGGAACTCCACCAGACCAGTGGTATGGATTGCATCCATTCTGTCTGGGACAGGGCCCTGAGCAGTCCTTGGATGCAAACTCAGCAGCCAGCCCCATAACACCCAGAGGAAGCTCCACTACCTGAAGATCTAATATGGCCAGGGTCAGAGGATCCCAGGATCCTAGGAGCTTAGTCACACCAGGATCTCAAGTTTCCAAGGGCAGCTTGACTCCCAGGATGTCAGACACACCCAGCATCTCATAATCACAGTATACCGTAATAACAGGATCACAGAGACAGCTAGAATTTGAAGAGTTATGACACAACCAATATCACAGGAAGGACAGTCTGATGTAGCCAGGGCATGTAGCACTTGAGATATCCAGATGGTGAGAGGCAAGGATAAGTTAATAAGCAAGAGAAACCAAAGTTATTTGGAATAATCAGCACCCAACACTTGCACCATATCAAGTGGATACTCCAACACACCCTAAAAGTAAGACATGGATCTAAAGTCACTTCTCATAGTGATGATAAAGGACTTTAAGAAGGACATTAGTAACTCTCTTAACGAAATGCAGGAGAACACAGATAAACATGTAGAAGTCCTTAAAGAGGATACACAAAAATCTGTTAAATAGATTCAGGAAAACACAATCAAACAGGTGAAGGAGCAGAACAAAACCATCCATAATCTAAAAATGGAAATAGAAACAATTGACAATTCTCACTCAGGCCATGAAGCTATGGAATATTCCCATTTACTGAGATCCAGAGGAGTAGCCATTTGGAAGATTGTGTCCCTAAATGTGAAGGTTGTGCTGAAACTCTTATGAAAATTGAGAACAATTTTAAATATGAAAGAAAAAAACACACATTAAAAATTCATGTAGGCAAAATTGACAGCCTTCTATATGTCACAAAACACACAAGCAGAGATTACAATTACAATAATTATTTTTATATCAAGGGGTCAAAACTCCTGATACAATCAATGTCCAAGAAGAGATATTTAGAGCACACACTCACCGGGGACAAACTGTCATGACTGGGACAGCATGGCAGGAAACAAAATGTTGATCTGTTTCATTGAGGGCCAGCATGGGGCCTTCTTACACTTTTGTGGAATAAGCAGCCAAGAGTTAGGTCAGAAATAGCCAGCGCCCTCAATTATGCCAAAGTAACCTATTTCTGCTAGGGAACAGTCCCAAATGTTCCACAAACTTGATAGACTGTTCCACTAGTTTGAGACACCTGAGACTGTGGGAAAATTTCACACCCAATCTTAATGAAACTGAACCAGGCATGTGTAAAATACTTTTTGAAAATAGTTTCATTTCAATTCAGGAAAAAGGACAGAGAGCCCTGCTTTGTAATGGATGGAGTTAGTCTTTAGCTTCCATTGTGCACCCTAAATGAAACATAGTGTAAACGAAGCAGTTTTCTATGCAGCAAGTAAAGAGTGAAAACAACACACTAATGGAGATAAAATGCAAAGAACCGGGATATATAGTAACAATTCCAATTGTAAGTGTGAAAAAACAAATATACATATATGTGAGTTGTGCTTGTTATTTCCCTAATGGTTTGATTGTACAGGATAAAAAAACAATAGTCTGTCCGTATTGGCCACAGTTTCATTCATCATTGTGTTAGTGGACCCAATCTAGGAATTAATCATCAGGGTTTGACAGCAAAATCCATCGGCTCAATACACCAGACATTAGCTGGAAAGTGAGGTACAAGTAGGTCATGTCCTTTGGTTTCTTCTCTCTCAGTCTGTTATATGGGCGTCCTGTCATTGTTTGTTATTGTTGTTGGTTGTTGTTTTAAAATTTGAAATATTGAATGCAAAAGCAAGTGGCAGGAGCCCAACAGGTCTTTGCATTCTTACTTTCTCCTTTCCATCACTCTCCAATTCATCCAATCCCCAGCTTTCATTCAAACATAAAGAAACAATGTGAAAATAAGACTCCTTCATCATCTTTACTTTGTGCTTGCATGTTGGCTGTAATCATCTTGAAAACATTAAAAATCAGGCTAAGATTCTGCCTATGTTTGATAGGGTTTCATTGCTGTGAAGAGACACCATGACTCAGGCAACTCTTATAAAGGAAAATTTAATAGAGGTTGTCTTACAGTTTTAGAGGGTCAGGTCAGTACATTATTATCATGGTGGGAAGCATGGCAACATCCAGGTAGAAGGGGTGATGTAGAAGGAAAGAAGTTTTCTATATCTTAATCTGAAAGCATACAGGAGGAAGCTTGTGGCCAAAGCAGCAAGGAAAAGCATCTCTCTTCATCACTGGGCAGAGTTTGAGCACTAGATAAAAGCCAGCCTACACAATGATCAAGGCCACATCTGCTAATAGTGCCACTTCCCATGGGCCAAGGATATTCTAATCATCAAACTGCTACATACCTGCAAACACTCCTGTATGCATGTATGCACACACACACAAAGACACACACACACACACACACACACACACACACACACACACTTTCATGCCTATTGCACGTGATATTGCATAAAAATATATTTGTTTATTTACTCATATATTTATTTTTTACTTACTTGCTTGCTTGCTTATTACTTACTTATTTACTTATTTACTTACTTACTTAGTTTTAAATGTTTTGCTGAAGAACTTTGTACATAAACATAATGAGTTTGAGTAAATCCATCCCCATCTTCTCCTCCTTGAATTGCTCTCCATTTCTCCTGTATCACTTTTAGCTTTAATTCCATGCACATTTTAATAAAGACCACTGAGTGAATTTAGTGCTGACTACATATGTGGGGTTAGGGAAACACATCCACTGGAACATGGGCAGCCTCTGAGGAGCCAAATCTATGAAGAAAACTGGCCCTCACACCTGCAGCCACTAATTGCCAATTTTTTGGGGTGAAATTTTCTCTGCTCCCCCATCTATTCTTCAAGAACTGTGAGAAAGAAAATTTTAAAAAAAGGTGTTGAGATCTGCTTAGAAAGGACTTTAATCTCAGGATATGGGAATCAAAACCAGGTAGAGATGAATTCTCTGCTGATCTGCACAGGAAAGCACAGAAATCTAGGACTATACAGAAATATCCAATTCCAGAGAAGAAAAAAAAAAAAGAAACAGGGAGGAATTGGAAAGTACAAATAAGAATTTGAATGTACAGATTGTAAATCCTGTCTCTGGGAGTAATAATCAAGATACTTTGAAAGGAACAATCAAGCCATGTTTAAAAGACTGGACACACCATTTGGCATATGTTATATAAATCAGTAAAAATAATTAAAAATGTCTCATTAAAATTCACAACAGTCCCCTTAAGTTTTTTCTTCTGGTTTTCTTCTTTAAATATCTTATTGAATCTGAAGTGATGGCTCAGCATTTCTGAACACTGGCAGCTCATGCACAGCATACAATTGGACTTGCCACATTTCCATTGGCTGTTTACAACTTCTTCTATTTTAGTAACCACAGGGAATCCACACTCCCCCTTCCCATGAGACAATGTATCCATACCTATACAGAGAATTCAAAATAAACAAAATCTCTTCAATCTGTCTCACCAATCATACATTAGGTCCAATGCTTGGGTGCTTTCTGTTTCAGGCTTACAATGATCAATGGTATATACTTTCTAGGTTGTATAACTGCACTTCATTTCTCTACAGGAACCTTTCCTCAGATTCTGTCCTCATCAAGAATCCCATCTAATACCATCAGATACTTCTATGCATCAGAGGGAACAAGGTCTAGCTGTGTGCCTTGCAGGTTGGGTAGAGCACTGTCAATATCCCTTCTCCTCCAGCAAACCCTCTCAAGGCTCACAACGGTTGTCTTCCAGAATAAAATCTGATTGCCTAAGAGAAGGAGCAAATCATCTCTGCTTGCTCTAATGTCTAAATGACATTGCAGATTAAGAAAAAACATGGAGCTTCCCTAAGATTCTCAGTCCGGGAGCATTTGGACAATCCATTACTTTCATAGGGTCCAAAATTGTTTGAATTCTACAGACCAATGAATTGTCCCATTAGAAGCCAACTTTCCAGCAGGTAGCAGCAGCTCCAACTGTTGTCTCCAAAGGCAGTTAAACAAAAGCAACCTGAAGAGGCAGGTGAACTGCTCCTGGTCCCACCAAGGTGACTTTGGTTTCTGGTGGGAGGGGGCAATTACATGCTGTGAGAACTCTGTTCTGTTGATGTGCTCACCCACCAAAACACTCTTCTTGGAAAGACCAGGAATGAGTTCCTCTTCCAAAATCCCTCCTCTTGCATGTGGTGTTCATTCCATGGGTGTGGGGAGTAGGCTCTATTCCTTGGGTACTCTGTTTCTAAATGAGGTGACACACAGTGATCACTCTCTCCTATCTTTCACAGATGATTGAGACTCCTAATCTAGACATTATTTATTTATTTTTTCAATCTGCGAAGGCAGATATGGTTGTTTGCTAACATTACAGTTTGCATGGACACTTCATATATGTAATACATCAGAGGACAGAAGAGGATACAGCAGCATATGCTGCTGGAATTACAGGGAGGATGAGAAAGAAAGGGGGGGCAGGGAGTGAGAGGGAAAGAGAGAAACACAGACTGAGACTGAGATACAGAGAGATAGCAATACAGAGAGTGGGAAAGTTAGAAGGAAAGAGAGAGAGGCAGAGAGACAGAGAGACAGAGAGACAGATAGAGAGACAGAGAAACAGTCACAATGTAATTGCTGGAAATTGAAGCCACGACCTGTGTGATAGCAGCAAGTCTGTCCAATACATACATTGTCTCTTGAGATTTTGGCTCCAATTTTAATTGGCCAAGAAAGACCTGATGCTATGTATTCTGGAGCTGACCTTTTGTATATCATCGTATTCCTGGAAACAGTTTCACATCTAGGGAACATGACCTTTAATCAGTCTTGATGCATCTCACATATCCTATGCCCAGACACCAAAGGAGACATATGGAAGGTTTCCTGTTGTGGTCTGGTAAATGCTCGCAATTCCTGACAAGAATCTCCAGAAGAATAAAGCCAATACAGTCGAAACAACCTTAGCCCTGTTCAGAGTGAGATACCTGCCTTCTTAATGCTTCTCAGTACAGCTTTATATAGTGTATTAGCTTACTCTTGGTCAGAATTCACCATAGATCACAAACATCCTATTCAGATTTCTCTCTCTTTATCAATTTTTTCTTGCTGTAGTGGTGGTGATTTTTTAAGAGAGCCTTATAAGAATTAATTTACTCTTAGATGAATTTGGACCTTTTGAGAAAGATTGTATTCCTACACCATTTTTCGCTCATGAGAAAATGGGGAGGTGGTACATGGCTTAGAGTATAAGATCATTGGCCCCTGTGCACAGGTTCCAGGATTCAATTACCAGGGCCAATCTTGTTTGTCACAGCCACAGGTAAGTGCTGTTTCAGGGGATCTAATACTATCTAACTTCTGATCTCTATACGGTCCAGTTTAGTGCACAGGCAGCAGACACACCCCTTCAGGTAAAACATTCATAAAATAGAAATAATGAAAATTCTACAGTTTACCAATTGCCATATAAAACTTGATTTCCAAATGATCACACATACTATTAGGAGAGGACCTCAAAATGTGGATGTAGGTCAAAAATTTTGATATATTTGATACTTATTTTTTCTTTCTTTTCTGTTTTACACCACCTAGGACCCCACATCCCAATGACCTGGAGGAGAGTAAGCCAGAGTTCTTCCATAGTCTTTGCTTCAGTTCCTGTCTCCACTTACCAGCTCTGATTAAGGTGTTGTCCAGACTTCCCTAGATAACACAGTTTAAAACCTGAAAGTTGAAAACAGAAAGAATCCATTACATCATTTGGTAGATTTGGGTCCCAATTTTTACCTCATTGAAATCAAGACAGGACTGTATGCTTGCAATAATGTTATCTGCCTGTGCTTAAACTTCTGACTAAAAAACTCTTTGTTCAAAACAGTGCAGTGACCGATGAGCATCAGACAGTTACATAGCAATTGTTGCCCTATGAATTTGGATACATCTCTGATTATATTGAAGTTCAAATTCAATTAAATGGTTTTAGTAGTAGGTAGACAGGCACCTAGTGTTGAGGTAAAACAAATTCCACAGTAGATCAGTTATAAAACTACATTATTCTGCATGATATCTCAGCACTAATGAATAGGCAGCTGCACAAGCAAAAGAAGAGGAAAAGGAAGAAACACAGGCAGACACAGATGCAGAGGTTGAGAAACAGGCTGAGATAGAGAATGAAGAAGGAGAAAAGGAAGGGCAGGCAGAGTCACAGGGACAGTCAAAGGGAGATTCAGAATCAGAGACAGAGTCAGAATGTGTGGTGTGCATGTACCTAGTGTGTGTCTTTCTAATTTTTAGACCTTTTAGGAAGTTACATTAACTCAAGTGTCCTGAGAGATGGAGTGATTGGTTGCAACAAATTTCTCAGATTACAACCAGTATACCAAGACATGGTTTCTGTCTAATTGGCCACCCAGACCCAAGGAATACTTATAATAGGAGAGATCCCAGGCTAATGGTTTTCTTTCTTATAATAAGTCTGTCTCTCCCAGTCACAGAATAAAAGAAAATTATGATTCATTGGAAAAGAACACATAAATGGCTCCAGAAACTCAGCCAAGTCTATTAAGATATATATATATATATATATATATATATATATATATATATATATATATATATATATATATATATATATATATATATATATATATATATATATATATATATATTATCACAAAGCTCTCACACAACTTTTTAAAAATCCGCTACTGGATTCATCTTCTAAGTATACACTGTATGTTATGTATAGTATATCATAAAATACTAAATAGGAATATCTAGCTATGTACACTGAATGTATACTGTGAGGAGCTGCCCTTTCAATCTCCATTACAAGATGGCGCTGACATCCATTGTTCTAACTGGTAAAGAAATAGTCTGTGTATGTGCTGGGGTATTTTTCCATTCTTTGTGCCCTTCCTGTTCTGTGGCGTCATATGGGCTGATAGTGAGCAGCCCTTAGGGTGAAATATGTCTCTAACACTTCTTGTGGTCTATTTAAGGACCGAGTTTCCTGTGTTCTAAGCCTCCTCGCCCAAAAGCTAATCATCTTTCTCTTGAGATGGATTAAAGCTATGCTGCAGAAAGATCTGAGTGTGTCCTGTGTGTGTGTGTTATCGACGGTGAGACTCTTTATCATCACAAACACAGTATACTGAATGCACAGAGCATTAGTACTGTAACTCCATGGATAAATCATGTTCATGAAGTAACACTAACAGAGATTTACACACAATATTTGCATTTCATTTGTGTTCCCGAGATGAAAATTATTTTCATCAACACACATGGCACTGCATAGAACAGGTATGACTAATATTAAAATAGTAAACAGCTGACTGCAAGAAGTATAGAAATCAGAGTTAGTAAGACTTTGGTGGAATACTATATTTACATACTCACAACATCCATTAGTGAAGAACTCCTGCTGCATTAACTTTGCACAAGATTTATTGTCAAAACTTGTACTTTTAGTCTGGTGGTTGGTGGTTGGTTACACAAGTTGGTTGTGGTTTGTTAGTAGCCATAATTAAAGGAGAAGAACAAGGAAAAAAATTAAATTCAGAGATTTTCTAATTCCTCTCTCTAATATACCCTTATTTCTGTTCTATCTAGCGTTAGGGGTTATAAAAAGAAGATCCTAGAAAATATCAAACACCAACTATAAAAATGAATCCTTAATTACTGTCCACCAGAAACCACCAATTGTGAAGAAATACACTTTATCTTCTTTATCATAAGTTTTAAAGGACTCTCTTCAATAGCTTCCTGACTGGACTGTTCTTTTTTCTTCTGTGTTCTTTTTCCTTGTGTGTGTGTGTGTGTGTGTGTGTGTGTGTGTGTGTGTGTGTGTGTGTGTGTGTGCATGAGGGTGAGTGCGTGTGACTTCCTGTGATTAATACCTTCCTGTGTTGTTAACCATTCATATTTGCTGTGGATTTACTCACAACAAACAGATAAACTGAATTGTGAGTATCTTTTTTTTGGTGTCTTTTGTTTTTCTTTTCTGGTGGTGGGTTTAGCATGTATGTAAATCAAACACTACCATCGAGTCGCATCTCTAGCTTAGACAGGGTTTTGAATTCTTTAACACTAGTTATTTCTCTCCATATTACTGTAACATTATAATGTTTTTATTGTACTCCTGATCTGTTACTGAAATTTTATTTCTATTTACTCCAAATTTATGTAGGTGCTAAGCAACGTCAACCCATTGCTGATATTTTTTGTCAATAAGGCAAGTTGATCAATAAATGACTTTTTTTTCTGACTAGTGCCATATTGTGTTTTCTTGAAGACTTGTATCTTATGAGCCGGAGCAGAAACTTGTAATGTACACTTGAGGAGGGTTTTTTTGGGATTTGGAGGGTATTTCAGTGTATTAAATGAATGTCAGGTGCCTGATGTTCTATCAGGGTAATGGTGCTCCTTAAGCTACATGTTCATCTTTATTTTCTCCTACACTTTTCATAACAATATTTTTCAGTACCACAGAGCAAATGTTACAGGTTCTTAGCTTTTAAACTCTCAGTAAACACCAAAGTCTCAATTTTGGACTTCAGTGCAGCCTCTTCTCTAAAAGCTAGTCAGAGGATGCTTAGTCCTGTGAGCCCAATCCTTTCTTTTTATTCCAAGCATGGAGGGAAGCTGGCATTCCCTGTAAGGGTTTTGCAATTAGAGATTCTGGTGTCAGCAGATCTTACTTGTCACCCTATTGAGTTTGCTCATCTGTAATAGCAAGTGAAAGAGTGGTAATCAGTACCATGATGGCTCAAAAGAAGTCTAGAACACCACTGCATTCTGCCCCCTTGTGGGTGCCATCCCTGTCACATTTTGAAGAGAAACAGTGCTCCTTCCAGGAAGCTGCTGGGAATTGAACTGGACTCCTCTGCATGCTGTCAGACCCAGCCTCCAGGTCTGGACTGACTCTCCTTAAGGATAGTCACTTACCCTCCTGGCCCCAGTCCCTAATTCTCTCTCAGTTCTCCACAAAACAGGAGACTCTCTTTATTTTTTGTGCCAAATGATGCCAGCTTCATTTCAAATATCCTGATAAACTAAACTGGTTGGGTCTTAAAATAATTTCTTTTTCTCAAACACCTATTTATCAGGAAAACTGTCAGTGAGAATGGCTGAGACATCTAGTCTGGGCGAGTTTCCCATGATTAAGGGCAGGGAATATGAAGATAAGGCCAACTTATTAATATACTTCCAAAGTCTAGTTTTAATTGGCATCTCTAATGCTGTGCAGAAGAAATGTGAGATTGTGAGGTGACTTCACAGATTAATATAAGAGGTGAGTCTAGAAAATCAGGAGCTGTCTATTGAGAACAGTACTGGACCATGGCCCTCCTTTGAGGATTTACACTTTAAAGCTGAGATAAACTGTAAAAAAAATTATGTCTTTCTGAAATTTATGCCATGGAACGTCCACATTATATCTTAGTTCATTTGTGTGATGTTTTTATACATGGCTGTAAATGCTTTTATGTTAACCTGTGTGTGCTAGTAAGTGTTTGCCTTCTTAACATGAAGCTAAAGTCACCTGGGAAGAGGGAACCTCAAATTGGATCTGTCTACATTAGATGAGGCTATAGCCATGTTTATTTGTTTTCTTAGAAATTTTTCTTTAAATTTTCCATCTTATGTGACCTGAAAGTATCCATCTCCCTGTTTATCATCCTACCATCGAACTCAGAGACACAGTGAAACTAACAGAAGTTATGGGCCAAATGAATTTAACAGATACCTATAGAACATCACCCAAAAACAAGAACACACATAATATGCACTCATTCTTAAGTGTATATTAGGCAAAAAAAAAACATGGAATACCCATGATACAATTCATTGATACTATCCATTATCTCTACCTATGGTCAGGATTATTTTTCTGATTTTTCTTTGTATAGATTCCTGATTCTTGAAGGAGAGAGCTCGATAAAGGCATCCTCTTTAATCTTTAATTCTCTGAGTCTCTCACTCTCTGTGCATTGTCCAGTTGTGTCTTTCTGTGATTATTACCAGTTTTGTAGGAAACTCACCTCTGATGAAGGCTGAGGCATATATACTAACATATGGGTGGAGCCATTAGGATTCATGAGAAGTCATTTTACTGCTGTGGTTATTTAACAAAATTTATGATGGCAGATTTTCACTTAGTGTTTTATGACCTTTCTAGTCTCAGATGCTTGGCCTGATATTTCCCTCCACATTTAACCCTCCTATTTTAGTGTCTTCTTCATTCCTTTATACCACTATATTCTACTTCCCCTTCCTTTGAAGAGCTCCTCCTTCTTTATGGTTCCTTACTAGATAGCTCATCTCTGTTACCCTAAATGAAAAACAAACATATATAAACCTTACAAGCTAACTCCATACATAGGTGAAAACATTCCATTTGTGTCGTTCTGGGTGTGATTTGACTGTTGGATATTTTCCCTTTTTTTTTTTTTTTTGTTTTTTTTTTTGTTTTTGTTTTTGTTTTTTTTTTTGATACTTCAATCCTTCTTTTTTAAAAAATATTTTTATTACGTATTTTCCTCAATTACATTTCCAATGCTACACCAAAAGTTCCCCATACCCTCCTCCACAGTTCCCTACCCACCAATTCCCATTTATTTTTTGGCTCTGGCGTTGCCCTGTACTGGGGCATATAAAGTTTGGTTGTCCAATGGGCCTCTCTTTCAGTGATGGCTGACTAGGTCACCTTTTGATACAAATGTAGCTAGAGTCCAGAGCTCCGTGGTACTGATAATTTAATAATGTGGTTCCATCTGTAGGGTTGCAGATTCCTTTAGCTTCTTGTGTACTTTCTCTAGTCCTCCATTGGGAGCCCTGTGATCCATATAATAGCTGACTGTGAGTATCCACGTCTGTGTTTGCTAGGCCCTGGCATAGTCTCACATGAGACAGCTGATTAACAGTTGATGGGAGAGGATCCAGTACTCAGTGAGTGGTGCTATCTCTGCAAAGATGGTGATAAAATATATAAGAAAGCAACCTGAGGGTAGTGTTTGAAAAATGAGTCAGTGTTTAAGAGAACTGGCTGCTCTCTTAGAAGGTCAGGATTTGAATCACAGAACTCAGGTGGCAGCTCACAGCCTCATGAAGCTCCAATATCAAGGGACCAAGCTCCCTCTTATGGACTCTGTGAACCCTGGACAAAAAAGGCCCACAGAAATTCACGCAAACAAAACATTTTTATATATACATATATGTTATTAAAATAAAAGTTAAAAGGCATTTTTAAATTTTGTAAGTAGAAAAGCTGAGAAAACTGTGTTGAGAAACAAGCCAATAAGCAGCCTTGCTCCATGTACCCTGCCTATAATCCTACATGGGTTCCTGCCCTGATTTCACTCAGTGATGGAGTGTGATGTGGAAGAATAACACAAACTAATCTTTTTCAAAAGAGAAGGGAGGAGAGGGGGATTGGAATGGGGATTTGTTGATGGGAAACTGTGAAGGAAGTTATCATTTAAATTGTAAATAGATAACTAAATTAATGATGAAAAAAATAAGTCCTGTCAAGAACTCCAATGTGACAGTGTGAAACTGCTTATCTACAACCTGCTAAACTCACATGTGCGGGGTGTGGGCATGCAAGTGTTCTGTCTGAGCCTGCAGGCCACTTAAATCCTCAAAAACCCTGTGGAGTTCAACCCTGACTTCCTGGCACAGATGATCCCCAAAGTGTATTGGGAAGTGCTTGTGCAGGTAGCAGACACCTCAATCTTGGCCCAGGTACACAAATAGCCAACTAGCTGCTATGAACAGGACAAGATACTTTTGAGGAAGATGTACCCACGTGTGGCTTGAGATTGATGTACTGGATGGTACTCTGCAATGGTCAGAATCCAGTGTTCTTTTCCCCATCATCCACAGGATCACCAATATGCTGTAGAATGATGAGGAGACAGAGAGGTAACCTTGCTAGCCACCACAATGCGATGTGGGAATGGGTATCCAGATGGAGGAAGACCCTCATGAAACAGTGGGGAGGGGATGGGATAGAGGGTTTCTGGAAGGGTGGGAAACTGAAAACGGACATCATTCGAAATGTATATAAAGAAAATATACAATTAAAAAAAGACCAACCAAAGAGTACATAGGGCGGGGCCCATGGCTGCAGCTTCATATGTAGCAGAGAATGGCTATTTGGACACCTGTGAGAGGTGAAGCTCCTGTTCAAGAGAAGGCTCTATACCCCAGTGTAAGGGAATGTCAGGACTAGGAAGTAGCAGTGGGTATTTTGTTGATTACTGAGAGGAGGGATGGCATAGTGGGTTTTCAGAGGGGAAACCAGGGAAGGGGATAACATTTGAAATGAAAATAAAGAAAATGCCTCATAAAATAAAATAAAATAAAACAAAATAGATTGAAAACAACCACCTAGACACAATAAGTTAATAGCAGAATAATAAATAAGACAGTGTAGTGGTGCATACCTTTTATCCCTGCTCTTGGTAGGCAGAGGCAGGGGCAGGCAAATTTATGAGTTCAAGGCCAGCCTGATCTCCAGATTGAATTCCATGACAACCAGGGCTAAACAGAGAATCCCTGCCTCGAAAAAACAAAAAACAATAAACAAATAAAGAGAAAATGAATGACACACAGGCATACAGAAGAGGACTGGTCCCAAAGACAGCTCTGTCCTAAATATACTAGAGCACATTGCTTCACAAAATGAATTCTGAACATGCTCTCACATAGTGCATTTGAATATACTTTCTAGGTTAACCCCATATGATCACAAGAAACAAAAGGTAACAAGAAGATCAGAGTCAGAAGTATATCTCAGACTCATGTCAAAGACAGTCTGGGAGGCAAACCATGCTTCGGTTTTCAAAGTTCAATAGAGTGGTTCTCCACCTTTTTAATACTGCGGTTCCTTCATATATATACTTCCTTATGCTGTGTGGTGCCCCAACCGTAAAACTATTTTTTGCTGCTTCATAACTGAAATGTCCTACTGATATGAATTGTAACATACATTTCTGACTTACAGATAGTCTTAGACAACTCCTGTGAAATTTGTCACAAGGACTAGCAACCTACAGGTTGCCAACCACAGTGCCAGCAACTAGGAAAACTAGCCAGCCCCTTGATTTTTACAATGTTGCCTTCCGTAACTGTGGTAGAATAGATGTGCTCTATTTTAGTGGTCTAAGCATGTGAGGATCTGTAACACTACCTGGAAACACACATACCAAATTGGATGAGGGAGTCTATTTTTTCTGTCCTGGACCTTGCAGGTTTGAGTCAGCTCTAACCAAATAGAAGAGAAAGGATACTGGATGAATTCCTACTCAAAGTCTTTGGAGACAACAGGGATTTTATTGGGTTCTCATGGAGAATGGGAGAGTGTTTGTGCTCCATTAAAAAGGTACTCACATTCACTATTTTGATGCCTTTCTTTCTATTTGAGTGTGCTTTGTACTTTTGTCTGCTATGTGTTGTGTTCTGTGTTCTTTGTTACTAACTCTAGGGTTCTTCCCATACTTGGAAAATGAAAGTCAGTTTGAAAACCTTTCATATTTGTTCTCTGTATAGAAACTCTCTCTCGATCTCTCTCTCTCGATCTCTCTCTCTCTCTCTCTCTCTCTCTCTCTCTCTCTCTCTCTCTCTCTCTCTCTCTGAGTTTTCAAGACAGTGTTTCTCTGTGTAGCCATGTTGTTCTGGAAATCACCCTGTAGACCAGGTTGGCCTCGAACTTAGAAATTCACCTGTCTCTGCTTTTCGAGTGCTGGGGTTAAAGGTGTTTGCCACCACCACTTGGAAATATGATTCTTTTAAAAAATTAGATTATGAGTCCTTTGTACCAAAAATGAGATCAAAATTTCAAGGAAGGTACTTTTAATTGAAAATGCATCTTTCTGATAAAAAAAAAGGGGTATTCCATGGAGATACAGAAGTTTGAAAATGACCCAAAAGGTATTGTTCTTCAACTAATTCCTTATCAGCTTGTAATTTTCTGAGGATATTGGCCACTGAGGCTTGAAGTATCAAAAACCCATCAGGCTATCTCTCTCTCATTCTTTCTCTCTCTTTCTCATTCTTTCACTCTCTCTCATTTTTTCTCTCTCCTCATTCTCTCTCTCTTTCTCTCTCTCTTTCTCTCTCTTTCTCTCTTTCTCTTTCTCTTTCTCTCTCTCTCTCTCTCTCTTCCTCTCTCTCTCTCTCTCTCTCTCTCTCTCTCTCTCTCTCTCTCTCTCTCTCTCTCTCTCTCTCTCTCTCTCTCTCTCTCGTTTTAAGCCATTCATCCAGTGGTTGACATCTAATGTTAATCCATTTCTTGTCTATTTCACACAGTGAGGCAATCAATATTGATGATATGACTGTGAAATGGTCCTTCTTACTTTTTTTTTTTCTTTTGCTTTTTTGAGACAGGCATGCCATGGACTCATTCATAACAGTTTTTCTCTCTAGAATAAGTTTGCATGCTTTAGCACTTGATAATAATCTCGATTGTTGATTTATTTTAATATCTGTGAGTTTCTGCAGTAACTGATTCTATTAGTTAGTGATTAGTTGCTGTGAAAAGACACCATGACCAAGGCCACTCATAAGAGACTCATTTCATTAGGGCTTTTCTACATTTCATTACACGTTCAGAGGTTCACTCCATGATCATCAAGGCAAAAAATATGGCACTGTCTAGGCAGACATGGTGGTGGAGAGGAAGTTTCGATTATGCACCTTCATCCAAATGCTTCGAGGAAAAACTATGTATTTTGCAAACAGGGAGGGTCTCTTCCACACTGGTAGAGCTTTAAAGCCCCAGAGTGATATGCTTCCTCCAGCAAGGCCAGACCTACTCCTACAAAGCCACACATCCTCATAGGCCAACTATATTTAGAATGCCACACTGGTTTCATAGCAACTTGACAAGATCTAGAGTCTTCAAAGAGAAGGAGACTCAGTTGAGAAGATGCCTCCATAAGATCCAGCTGTTAGGAATTTTCTTAATTGATGGGAGAGCACCCACTCCATTGTGGGTGTTGACATCCTTGTGGTGGTAGTCCTGGGTTCTTTAAGAAAGCAAGCTAAGTAAGATTAGAGGAGCAAGACAATAAGCATCACCACTCCATAGCCTATGAATGAGCCTCTGATTCCAGGATCCTGTGTTGTTTCAGTTTCTGTCCCAACTTATTTGGTGATAAACAGCAATGTGGAAGTATAAGCTGAATAAAACCTTTGCTATGGAATTTGCTCTTTGGACATGGTGAATCCTTACAACAATAAAAAACAGTAAGGTATTCTTAGGGAAAAATGTCTAACAGTGCCAATGTCACTTGTCTTATAACCACAAATAATAATGTGTAGACATTTTATTTTTACTTAGAGATAAGCTATACTCATGTACCTACCTGAGATGTAATTGTTCTAGTTTTCTTCTTTCTCACCATGTAGAATACTACAATAAAAAATAACTTGGAAATAAAAAGAATACAGATTGTCACTGAGGAAGACAAAATAGGAAGTTGAGTCAGTAACAGCAAACACTGCTTATTGGCTTGCCACTGTCTTAGCCACTGTTCTATTGCTATGAAAAGACACATTTGGTGACGGCAACTATTAGAAAACAAGGCATTCTTTGTGTAGAGAAAGGCCATTGACTTGTTTGAGTTAATTTTATATCCAGCTACTTCACCGAAACTGTTTATCAGGTTTTGGTGTTCTCTGGTGGAATTTTTAGGGTCACTTATATATACTATCATATCATCTGCAAAAAGTGATATTTTTACTTCCTCTTTTCCAATTTATATCCACTTGATCTCCTTTTGTTGTCAAATTGCTCTGGCTCATTCTTCAAGTACTATATAATAAACAGGATGAGAAAGAAATTAGGGAAACAACACCCTTCTCAATACTCACAAATAATAAAAAATATCTCGGCGTGACTCTAACTAAAGAAGTGAAAGATCTGTGTGATAAAAACTTCAAGTCTCTGAAGAAAGAAATTAAAGAAGATCTCAGAAGATGGAAAGATCTCCCATGCTCATGGATTGGCAGGAACAACATTGTAAAAATGGCTATCTTGCCAAAAGCAATCTACAGTTTCAATGCAATCCCCATCAAAATTCCAAATCAATTCTTCAACGAATTAGAAGGAGCAATTTGCAAATTCATCTGGAATAACAAAAAACCTAGGATAGCAAAAACTCATGTCAAGGATAAAAGAACCTCTGGTGGAATCACCATGCCTGATCTAAAGCTTTACTACAGAGCAATTGTGATAAAAACTGCATGATACTGGTATAGAGACAGACAAGTACACCAATGGAACAGAATTGAAGACCCAGAAATGAACCCACACACCTATGGTCACTTGATCTTCGACAAGAGAGCTAAAACCATCCAGTGGAAGAAAGACAGCATTTTCAACAATTGGTGCTGGCACAACTGGTTGTTATCATGTAGAAGAATGCGAATCGATCCATACATATCTCCTTGTAGTAAGGTCAAATCTAAGTGGATCAAGGAACTTCACATAAAACCAGAGACACTGAAACTTATAGAGGAGAAAGTGGGGAAAAGCCTTGAAGATATGGGCACAGGGGAAAAATTCCTGAACGGAACAGCAATGGCTTGTGCTGTAAGATCGAAAATTGACAAACGGGACCTAATGAAACTCCAAATTTTCTGCAAGGCAAAAGGCACCTTCAATAAGACAAAAAGACCACCAACAGATTGGGAAAGGATCTTTACCTATCCTAAATCAGATAGGGGACTAATATCCAACATATATAAAGAACTCAAGAAGGTGGACTTCAGAAAATCAAATAACCCCATTAAAAAATGGGGCTCAGAACTGAACAAAGAATTCTCACCTGAGGAATACCGAATGGCAGAGAAGCACTTGAAAAAATGTTCAACATCCTTAATCATCAGGGAAATGCAAATCAAAACAACCCTGAGATTCCACCTCACACCAGTCAGAATGGCTAAGATCAAAAATTCAGGTGACAGAAGATGCTGGCGTGGATGTGGAGAAAGAGGAACACTCCTCCATTGTTGGTGGGATTGCAGGCTTGTACAACCACTCTGGAAATCAGTCTGGCGGTTCCTCAGAAAATTGGTCATAGTACTACCAGAGGATCCAGCAATACCTCTCCAGGGCATATATCCAGAAGATGCCCCAACTGGTAAGAAGGACACATGCTCCACTATGTTCATCGCCACCTTATTTATAATAGTCAGAAGCTGGAAAGAACTCAGATACCCCTCAACAGAGGAATGGATACAGAAAATGTGGTACATCTACACAATGGAGTACTACTCAGCTATTAAAAAGAATGAATTTATGAATTCCTAGCCAAATGGATGGACCTGGAGGGCATCATCCTGAGTGAGGTAACACATTCACAAAGGAACTCACACAATATGTACTCACTGATAAGTGGATATTAGCCCAAAACCTAGGATACCCAAGATATAAGATACAATTTCCTAAACACATGAAACTCAAGAAAAATGAAGACTGAAGTGTGGACACTATTCCTCTCCTTAGAAGTGGGAACAAAACTCCCATGGAAGGAGTTACAAAGTTTGGAGCTGAGATGAAAGGATGGACCATGTAGAGACTGCCATATCCAGGGATTCACCCCATAATCAGCATCCAAAAGCTGACACCATTGCATACACTAGCAAGATTTTATCGAAAGGACCCAGATGTAGCTGTCTCTTGTGAGACTATGCGGGGCCTAGCAAACACAGATGTGGATGCTCACAGTCAGCTAATGGATGGATCACAGAGCTCCCAATGGAGGAGTTAGATAAAGTACCCAGGGAGCTAAAGGGATCTGCAACCCTATAGGTGGAACAACATTATGAACTAACCAGTACCCCGGAGCTCTTGACTCTAGCTGCATATGTATCAAAAGATGGCCTAGTCAGCCATCACTGGAAAGAGAGGCCCATTGGACACGCAAACTTTATATGCCCCAGTACAGGGGAATGCCAGGGCCAAAAAGGGGGAGTGGGTGGTTAGGGGAGTAGGGGTGGGTGGGTATGGGGGACTTTTGGTATAGCATTTGAAATGTAAATGAGCTAAATACCTAATAAAAAAATGGGAAAAAAAAAGAAAAAGAAGAAAACACGGCATTTAACTGGAGGCTTGCTTACATTTTCAGAAGATTGTACAATCATCACGAGAGAGACCCCATCACTGGAGCAATAGAGAACTATTGATCCTTAGGCAAAGAGATAGATTCTGCCATTGCATTGGCTTCTTGAAAACTCAAACCCATCCTTGTTGATACGCCCACTTTCTCCAATGAAGCCACACCTTCTCTTATTCCTTCTAAATTTAAACTCACTGCCACTTCCTGGTGACTAAATATTCATATATATGTGTCTATACGTGACTTTATTATTCAAACCACCACTTTTCCCATGGCTCGTTCAGCTATTATTTTAAAAATACAGCCTAAAAGGCTCCCATTTACTAAGGACTACTGATGAGCTTAGCCACAGTGATGGGCCCTCCCACATCAATCATTAGCGAAGAGAATATCCCATAGACTTACCTAATGAACAAGTAAGTGAATAGAGACTGATCTTCAATTGTTCTCTCTTCTTAGGTAACTGTGGATTGTCAAAATTGGAAAAAAAAATATCCCATCACAGTAATGTTTAACTTACACCATAACCTACAAAAACATTACTCAACACCATCTATTGCATTCTGCCCCTGCATAGACACACTTCCATGTATGGCATAAGTGAAGGGTGACTACCTCCATCAGCAAGGATACTCAATAATAGATGACATGAGCTGAATATTTCCTATACCCTCACAATCCCGAAATTCTACTGTGTATTACACTTACTGGGGGACTTGCCAATCTGTCCAATTTTATGCCACCAAAGCTATGACAAAAAGACTCCTCATCAAGAAATCTAATGAATTTTACCTGATTTCTTTCTCCTGAGGCAACTGAGTATTATCCCTTCATGCTTATATTGGTGTTTGATTCATCTGTAATAAACCCACTACTATTTACAGCTACATCACAGAAGGTATGACAAATACCATCTCCCATGAGTTGGCCAAACCTTTTCAGCAGCTTTTTTTGTAGTATCCTTTCTATAATAAAAAATACATTGATTTCTTTATTTTTAAGTGTGTAATTTAATGATTCTAACACATTTTCATCTCCTTCCATTTCCCCTCATTTTCTGCTACTTCATATGATATTGCAATCTATTAAAATACAGTAGTGAATACAGTGGAAAAAACAGTGTGGGAAGAATCAAAGTTCTTTATTACAAAGACAACAGATACACTGGCAGAATCTTCCAGGTACAACTATTTGGTAACTTTCGGTCTAATGTTAGCATGATTCTTCTAGAAAAAAGCTTAAAGAATTAAGGCATGGTTACAATGGACCAGAAAAGTCAGTATCACTAGTGAGACACACTCATGTAAATAATTTTCATCACTGTTCCGATATGCCTAGCAACAAGGAAAACAGGTCCATAGTCACAAGAGTATGAAAGGGGCATGAAGCAGAACAGTTGTCCAACTTATTATTACCCAGTAAGCATCAACACAGGAAGTGACCAAAGACAATAAATAACTTCCAAGACATGTTCCCAATATCCAAGTTCCTTTACAAGTGTCTCACCCCTTTAATGCACACCCATCAATCAATTAACTCATTGATTAAAGCCCTCAGGGTCCAATCACTTTTCAGATTGTGTATAGTGTTCTATCTTTGAACATTGTATTTGGGGCCAAAACCTTCATCAAAGAACCACGACTGACATTGCAAACCCATTTCACCACACAATTCTTTATGTTACAAAAAGTGATAGGATCTATCTGTCTCTTTGAGGATATGTCTGTATAGCAGTTACAAAAGCAAAACGTCCAGGCCAACAGAATCATCACCTCCATGAGGTATTTTAAAATATGAGTTCAAGAAGAAGGAAAGTGCAATGAAAGTTAAGGTTCTTGATCCCACATCCCTCTATTTTAAAGCCATAGGGTGGACCCAGAAGTTTAGGTCAAAAGTGTAAATTTCACCTATACTACAACCAACTGTGATGATTTCTAGCCATCTCCAGTTTCAGTGTGGTATTTAGTCCCACCATCTGCATCACAGCATATTGCCTAGTGTGAAATAGTGCCAGCAGTTGATTGCAAACCCCACTATGCGTTGACTTGGATGTAAAATGAGACATCTATAATATAGACACACTTGTACACACACACATACTCACAGAAAGAGGCAAGAAGTAGAGGAGCTGAGTCTTAGGATCCCTCAATGAAGAGATAGTGGAAATCTTGTAAGGTAGAGAGGTCATTGAGAAACTGTATGTCTCTATCTGCACAAAATCAGGCCAGTCTGCCTTCCATCAATAAGTGGTGGGTTCTCACTATCAATCATCCCCATCTGAGAATGTATGGACAGTTAATGAAAGATTGAGAGTCAGTTTTCATCAAAGGTATGCCCTTTGAAGGTTATAGGTTGGCCAGGCACTACTGGTAGCTCCATGTCCAAGAGTTTATGGGCAACACAATTGATTTGAATGGGTTTTATCAAAAGGGAGAAAAGGAGACATGAAGTTGGAAGGAGGATTAAGGTGGGAATGGATCTGGTTTTGGTCCGGGAGGAGTTATTAAGAGAACTGGAAAATAAATTCCATCAAAATACATTGTATGAATTTCTCAAGGAATTAATGAATGTAGTTCTTAATATATAATGTCTGTACTGAACATATACAGACGACTTATATTTCCATTTCCTAAATAACAAACCTTTGTGTAGCAGTTTCATTACATTAAGGGCAAAAGTAATCCAGAGATTATTTAAAATCAAGAAGGATCAGAGGTTATGGCCCAGGGGCAAATTCATGCCTGTGTTTATTTACTTACAACACCAGTGCTTAGGATTTTGGGAGCGGCAGAGACAGGAAGATGACTGTAGCTTCCTGAAAGCCAGCCTCAATATTAGCTCAGCAAGAAACCCTGTAGAAAGGGGATAAATTAGGGAGTGAAGGAGCAAATCACACTATACCCTTCGCTACCTTTGAACTTACCTGTACAGATCTGTGTGCAGACACACATGAATATAAATAAAATATACAAGAGCTTATCTTTCATAACTTATAAGCAGTGTTCTGTTATCTTAGCTAGAATCCTGAGGACTTTATATCATTAGAGTTCCTGAAGCAAACTCCCCAGATATAGCGGATGGGTATATCTTGTACTATGCAAAGAGACCTCAGTTAAATGTATGTCAGTGACTCCAAAACAGCTTTTCTTCTCTACCTTTCTTTATATGGCACAGAACGACCTGTAAATAATTAAAATATGAAAACAAAGCTTTTTCACGAATTTAGGCTTGTGTTAAAATACTATTTATAACATTTTACTGAATGGAAGGGAAATCTTCAGCTCCCAGGAACAATCCTGAAGGCTTCTGTTTTGTCCCATTATGAACAAAATTAATTGCACATTGACAATTCCCACGGTTTTAACTAAATCAGGATGAAGGGATATGTTTCCATACAAATAAGTAATGCCAATGTGATTAATCAAGTAGAAATGTGGCAGGGTTAGGATGCCTTTGGCTGATGTGACAATGATGACTGATTAGTCTCTTGTTATGCAAATAACCCTAACCTCTAAGAAAAGAAAAGTAATGATATAGAATATTCCAAGAAGTGGCATGGACAATTATTACTTGATTTCAATTTCTTTTACATACTTTATTAGTTTGAATAATTGTGGCTCACAGAAGATCAAATATTCAAAGGAGTTAGTTTTCTAGGTGGTGGGATGTTTAGAAAGAATTAGGATTTGTGTTTTCATTAAAAGTGATTTGGCACTGGGCTTGAAATATCAAACACCCTTTGGCATATCAAAAACTCTCTCTCATTCTTTCTTTCTCTCTCTCTCTCTCTCTGTTACTCTCTCTCTCTCTCTCTCATTTTTTAAGCCATCCATCCAGTGGTTGATATCTAGTACTAATCCATCGCATGTTTATTGCACACAGTAAGGCAATCAACATTTATGAAATGGATGTGAAATGGTCCTTCTTGCATTTTTTTTTTTTTAGTTAACTCAACCTGGGAATATAGAACCGCAGATAAAGAACTGCCTCCATCACATTGGTCAGTTGCCACACCTGTAAGGAATGATCTTTTTTGGATGGCTGATGTTGAAGGGTCTAGCCCACTATGGGTAGTGTCAACATCTATGAAAAAAATATACAAGGTGTGGTGGTTATCGTGTAAGGGCCTGAAATTAATTTTTCTGGAAGAACTAAAGATCTATATGGCATGAAAAATTAAAGTGCCTGATAATTTGTAAGTAAATTCCATACTTACCAGCATTCAATATTTTGTCTACCCATATTTCAAAAGTAAAATTATCAAATCTATTTCACCCTGTTTTACTGCATTTAATCTATTAAATTACTTGTAACCAGAAATACTAATAAATTTTAAAGGCCTTTAAAACATGACTGGTTGATATTGTGTTTAACTTCATCACAACTTTGTAAGCAGGAACAAGAGCTAGATTGCCTTCTCATTTTCCAAAGAATCCATGATTCACGGTTGCAAATAGCTTCAATACAAGGTACTTAACCCTGTAAAATTCCTGCTTTGTTTGAATAAAATATTTATTGCTCTAACTTTGGGTTTTCATAAACAGAATTTTGATGTGCTATCCAATGTGCTGCCTCAAAGAGTCTGGCACAATTTCTGACACTAAGAACAGTTTAAAGATAACCAGGGAAAGGTTGGAACAGGGAAAATAACCACCAAGGATGTTGGTGAGTCAGAAACTGAAGGCTTTCACAGGAGGAAAATAAAAACAAAAACAAAACAAACAATCAACAAATGAATAAACAGAAACCCAACCACCAAAATGATAAAAACAATACAGGAGTGAATTACTTGGGCAGAATGTGACTCAAGTCATCAGGACATTTCAGTAGGGATTATATTTTGTATTTCGAGAATGCCATATGAAAAGGTAAAGCCTAGATGGTTAATGTCTCTGGTGTAATTAGGGAAGGAACCAGCATGAGTGGGGTTCTATCATGCAAGCTGAACTAGGTGATGTCACAGAGCACTGGCCATAGATTGCACATCTATTCCACTTGGAGGCACTAGAATCCCTAGAAGGTGTGTCCACTATTTTCCCAGTGGTGTATGAAAGGCAGGCCAGCTCCTCAAGCCCAACGTTATTCCTCAAGTTTTTTTTGCCTGGTCTGTATCAAAAGACAGAATCTTGATGACTAAGACATTTTCTTTGGGTAAGTACATTTATGAAGTGAATGGGACCCTCATAGCTATAGAAAGCTGAAAGTTTTCCCTCCCACACTGAGTAACTGTACATTCTAAATTCTCCCATGTTTGGGGCCAGGGGCATGGTTGATACAGTTTAGTTGATCTCCTGAATTTATTATCCTTGCTAACAATATCTCCTTCACAATTCCATTAAAATGTCAAAGCTCTTCTTTGTCCGTATGTATTTTAGAAAATGTTAGTTCTAAATGGCTGATATTGCCTGGACTTGTTGAGGCCAGAGTTGCAGTGGCAAATAATCACCAAATAATCCTGAGGCTGTGTCAGGTGACATAATACAGAAGGCCAGTGTTGTGCTGTGTCCCTGGGATATTTGTGAATATTGCCACCTAATTCAGAGCTTACAGGTACAAGAGAGGGTAAGTGACAACTCTGACTCATTTTCTTTATTCTTTAATCCTTGATCATTTTGTAAAAGGCATACCAACTTCCACATTGACATAGACATGCAAGGAGATGTTCCTCAGCAGAGGCAAATTAGCTCAGGGCTGAAGACATATTCATCTGAGTATGTTATTCTGAGCTCTTGAGAATTACTTGTTAATTTCCCTTCGATAATTTCCTTGTTTCCCTTATTTATTTATTTATTTATTTATTTATTTATTTATTTATTTATTTATTTATTTATTTATTTTTTGTTTTGTTTGTTAATTTTTTCTTTGGATGGGTGATTAATTTTAATTTGAGTGTGTTTTTGTGTAGCTTTGGCTGTTAGGAAAATCACTCTGTAGAATAGACTAGCCTTTATCTCACAATGGTTTGCCTCCCTCTGCCTCTTGAGTACTAGGATTTAAGACTTGGGTCACTAACACCTCCTATTAACTTCTGATTTGAGTGTTTGTTTTGTTTTTTGTTTGTTTTTCAGTTTTGTTTTTTTGTTTTGTTTGTTTGTTTGTTTGTTTGTTTGTTGTTGTTGTTTTTTTGTTTAAGTTGTTAATGTTGTTGCTGATTTGGAGACATGGTTCCTTTGTCTACCACTGGCTGCCCTGGAACTCACTTTGTAGACCAGGCTGGTCTCTAAGTTAGAAATCTGCAATATCCTGCCTTCTGAATGCTGAGTTTAAATGCTTGTGCCACCATAGCTGGATTATGAACTTCTTATTTGGATCAAATTAAGTTTAGAAGCCCAAACATGTTTAGCATAGCCTTCTTGACCTACTCAAAAATTCCATTAGAGAAGAGCATTTCTCCAGCATTCTCTCCCATCCTACACTCATTGCCTTTCAGTAACTCATATATATGACAGTAGCAACAGCATTGTGTCTGGTGTAAACAGGCAATATCTTCAATCCAAGGCAATGGGCAAGTATGATATTTGAACACAGAATGATACCCACAAGACATCTGCCCAGGGTTGGTGTGGTCTACCACACCAGGGCTACAGCCATGTAGAAGACAATACCTCTGAAGAGTCTTAGCATGACATCCCTCATGAAGAAAATGAGGAGGATGTCTTCTTCCAACGTCTTGAGGAATATTGTTGGCTGCAGAATTTCTCAAGGTTGGAAGGAAGGTAATGAGCCTGTCACTCAATGGAAGACCATAGTTCTAGGTCAACTGCCAACAAACCCTTCTCTTTATTTGGTGAAGTATGATGGAAATGACAGCGTCTATGGACAGGAGCTCTACAATGATGACAGGATTTTAAACCTTAAGGTTTTGCCTCCCAAAGTAAGATTTCCTCAGGTAAGGGATGCCCACCTCGCCAGAGCCCTGGTTGGCAGAGCGGTACAACACAAATTTAAGGGTAAAGATGGCTCTGAGGACAACTGGAGGAGGGTTGTGCTAGCCCAGGTGCCAATCATGAAGGATTTGTTTTACAGTACCTACAAGAAGGATCCAGCTCTCTACTTCTATCAGCTCCTGGATGACTACAAGAAAGGGAACCTCCACATCATTCCAGACACTCCTCTGGCTGAGGAGAGATCAGGAGATGACAGTGATGTGTTGATAGGTAACTGGGTGCAGTACACCAGAAAAGGTGGTTCCAAATAGTTCAGAAAGGTTGTTTACCAAATTCTAGCCAATCCTTCACATTCAATTTCACATTTGCAAAGTGTCACAGAAATGCTGCTTATGACCAGAGTGCTTAAACTTCCTTATTCTCATGAAGTTTGTCACATTACCTCCTTGATGAAGGGCACAACCATCCTACTTCTGTGCAAAATTGCCCAAGCTCCTCCCCTATCTTTCTTTAGGAAGATTTAGACATTCACAACAGAGAGTACTCCAACCTGTGTTGAGCACAGTGTGTTTGAGGAAATCCCCCAGATTCACCATCTTCCCAGTGTATGTCCTACCTATAACTTCTAATTTCCATGGTCTGGGAAGCACTGTTCTGACCTAAGAGATTTCTGAACACTCTGGACTGAAATCCCAAACAGAAGAGTATCAAGGTAAGGGTAAATCAGATTACTATCTTTGTTTTGTTACCTTAGACAGAGACATCATGGCCTCCATGCAGAGGAATGTGTGGATGGACATATATTTAAGGAAGACACTAAACCAGAAAATACCACATTACACCCTCTTAAAAGACTTCTAAGATTGTTGTCATGCCTACCACAGACATTCAGATGATGTGTATTCTTGATTGTGATTTCATGTTTGGAGCTGATGAAGGAGAAAGTACCTGGAATGTCCTAGAATTCTCAAGGTATCAATCAGTGTTCAATTTCTGCTCAATAGTGCTGCAGACATAGGAATAACAGGATAAAACTATTCTATACAATCCTATGAAGCTCCTATCACCATCCTCCTATTTTAGAGAATCTTAGATCTATCACTAATCCTGAGACAGGCAGAAACAATTCTTCTCCTGCACATAGGGGTACTGCATATGTCTCCCCTTACCCAAAGTATTCAACTTACTGTCTTTTACTGAATTGGCTTTTAGACTATACCTGAAATATTCCACTTTTCACCAAAGGATCTACCAGCCCTCCCTGTTCTAATAGAGAGCTACAGTCCATCAATATCCAAAGGGTTCTCAGACATTCTAAATATGCCCCTGTGGGAGTAAACTTACTAAGTCTATTTAATTGGGCCTCAGATCCTTCTGCTTTGACCAAAAGGATTTCAATCTACTGACTCTGAGTTACCAGGGGCCTCAGATCTCATTTTCCCCAAGTGGTCATAAGATGTCCCTTTCTGACCAATAATGACCTTGCAATGTTCTCCTCTGATGCTGACACTTAGACACCCCCCCTCCAATTTTAACTCCCAAATGGACCTCCAGACCACCCAAGCTTAAAGTACCTGAGCCGAACATTAAGAAGTACAGCCCAGAACAAAAGCTCATTTCCTCAAGGCAGAAACTAAAATGATGTTCTCCTCACCATTCATACCTAGACCCAGGAGATGAACATATGCCTGAGAAGAAGAACTAGTGTGGAACTGTCAGCCAGGTTTTTGATGAGTGCTCAGACTGCTTCCTGATCCGGCACCACATTTACTATAGTGGACAGATGCTCTAGTCTCTGATGAGGAGTTGCTAGCTGTTAGAAAAAACCTGGAATGGGCTCCACTGCATGAGGTAGGCTGTGTCTTTGATCTCACGTCAAGGAAAGAACATGCAAATTTGAACTCTACCCAACCAAACATACTAGTTTACCTGTACAAAGGGGATTTAGATTTCCAATTTCTCACAAAGATACCCCTCTTACCATTGAGTTCCTATCTATTTTTCATGGCTCATAGGGTCTCATTTCTTCCCAATGTCCATTACTGGCTCACTTCTGACCACTAGCCATACATCTCTGATTAGTGTTGGGGGTGTTCTCGGTATGACACTAAGGCCAACAATAGTGCCTACATGCCATTTCTGAATAATTGGATCTTAAATTCCACCATTGTCCAAGTGTACTTCTGAAAGACTTTTCTCATTACATGGGGTCTCTACAGTAGCATCTTTGTTCATCAGGCCTCTAGTTGTACCTTCTGGCCTAAGCAGGTCTTATACTTCACTTAAAGAGATGCCAAATTTACACAATGTAGACAAAGATGCATTGAGCATTCTCATACTCATTAATATAACATTCCTCCCCTCAGGTTTGAAGTCTCCAGAGCAGCAAGGAGAGTGGGGAGTAGAACTCATCATCTTTAGGTCACTCAGCATCGATGGGTTGTTTGCAACCTTAGTATACAGACATGGATGGTTGAACACAAACCTGTCAGGCTGATAAAGAACTAGACATCTACTAACGTCCTTGGAACCATGTTCTGATTGCTGCACATCCTCCTGAAGATGCCACAGATGACATGGTTCCTTGTGATTGTTGTTCTCTTCTTGTTGTTGCTGTTTTCTTTTAACTTTTGAAGAGGATACTTTATTAGTCTGTTGCTATGTTAGTCATCTCCAGGCATTAGAAACCAACATCCCACTGTTTAAATGTTTTACATTTCCTACTCTTTTTGGAAAACACAACGTATGCGCATCATTTTTTCCTATTGTTTCAAAGACATACCACTATGTAATTCAACTTTACAATTGTAAACATTTTGACCAATATTCACATGAATATAAATTTTATGTGTAAAGTTCTTCCTGTGCTGTGTTATTTTTCACCAGATGACAGTTTCATTTGAGGTCATTTGGAAGATCGTTCCTTACTATGTGTCTTTAAAAGATATATTTTGGAGCTGAGGGGTATGGCTGAATATCTTCAGCACAATAAACACCTTCTATAACATTACTATCTAGTGGATTATAAGTATCAGGTTGTACACAGTAGTAACTAAAATAATGGACAATTTGAGAAAGATTTTAGGGTGAAATCTCTCATAATATACAGAAAAAAAGGAAATCCTAGATATTAATCAAATCTATGCACACCAAATGAACATTGTGGGTTTTGTGGGTTTGTTTGTATATGTCTTTGTAGTTCGAATGTCCAACCTTTATGTCTTAATTGATGATTGTAAACAGTACTCAGAGTGTGTGCATGTGAATTAAAGGGCACCATGTCTTTAGTGTTTAGATTAATTTCACATATAATTATCTGTCTATCTGTCATCTATGTATGTATGTATGTATGTATGTATGAAGTAATGATTGAATGTATTTATATAGATATGTATGCAACTATTTCTCTATCATCTACCTATCTCTCTCTCTTTCTATTTCTCTCACCCTCTTTCTCTGTTTATCTCTGATGCATGAATATATGCATGCATGTAGCTAGGTAGGTGTGGTATTTTTAATGTAATTGGTTCCCATCGGCCCATAGGCTGTATTAGGATGATTAACCTTGTTGGACTAGGTGTTTCCTTGTTGGAGGAAGGGTGTCACTGGAGGAGGTGGGTGGTCTCACACATGTTCAAGTTAGTTATGCACAGTAGGGCTCTGTGTGTTTGCTGTCTCTCTGTCTTTCCAAGAGTAGCTGTGATAGAGTGTTCAGTGATTCAAGGAGGGGATGTTGGTTAGATGGCATATAAAGCAGGCAAGACACATTTACATACATGGTAGAAGAAGCAAGCTTTAAGAAGCACAAACAATCACACACACACACACACACACACACACACACACACACACACACACACACATTTGTTGGACAGTGCAAAGCTTCAACCACTTTAAATATATACTCACATTTGGTGGATGGAACAAAGCACCAACTTTATTTTTCTCACACTGCTTATATATCTCTGCACAATCTTTCAATTAGTATAAAATTTATACTGGTTACTTTCTATTTTCTTCTAGTGAATAATTATGAGTATGTATAAGGAGAAGCATCTTCTCACTATACTTTTATGATGAGCTATTTATAAATTATGTTTATAAATATCCAATATTATTCCCAAGAACCAACACGCATTTCTAACTAAAAAACTTGTTATAGATTAACAAGTTGTAAGCAAGTAGGGTAATTTTTATTTCAGCCAGTTTCTCTTACTGGTAGACTGAAATTTGCCGTTATACAGAAAGGATTAGTTTTTATCTATCTCAAAAAATAATCCTTCAAAAATCTTAAAAGAATCACAAAACTAAACTTTTATATAAAAACCTATCATCCCTTTCTACTTTGAATCCTCAGGGTGCACATCTGTTCATTAACCATGTTTTTCTTAAATCATATCAAGAATCAGAATGAGGAAATAGGTACAAGGAAATAATAATCATCTGAACACCAGCCTGACTTTGAAAAAAAAAAGGCATGTTTTTTGTAGTAATTCTTTCCAAGATTGTGTTTGAAGTATTAATCGCATCAGCTGCAATCCTTGAGAAAGTTCGATCTAAATAACACTGTGGGTGGCAATGATATTGCCCAGTGAGGGGCTGGAACCCCCCTTAAATTTTCATACAATCCATAGATTATGAGGAATGTGATGTGAGGGCAGCAAGTAGGGAGAAACTCTACAACAGCATGAGTGGTAACAGAGTGGTACCAGCTTTTAAGTGTTTAAGAGTGGTAAGAGCTTTTAAGTGGTTCACCTCACCAAGAATCCATCAAAGCCCTGTATTTTGGAGGTAAAATGTACATTCTGGGGAGCCCCTCTGCCATGCTTAATATTCTAATAAAATTAAAAATAATATTAATTTCTCATTTAATAGACCCTGCTTACAGTCCCCCCAAATTTTACTCCCCACGGTTCTTTTACTACCTCCCATCCTCTCCAGTTCCTCCCCCTTTCGGTCATCATTCATCAAATACTTCTCTTTCAAATATCTCTTCCTGCATTTCCTTATTCAACCCCATCTCCCTCCACCATGCCACCTGATCTTCTCCTTCTTGTCCACCTTTGTACACTAATAAATCCATTCTATTTCTCCATACCATGGGCATCCATGTATGCACCCAAGTCCTTCCTCTATACCTAACTTCACTGGATCTACAGATTGTAGACAGGCCATCACATATGTAATGTTGAATGTCTTAATGTTTCTATTGCTGTCACCAAAAACTATAACCCAAGCACAAGTTGGGGAGGGTAGGACTTATTTGCAATGTGGGTACTGTAAAGAAAAGAGACACTGAGCAAGAGACTGCCCCAAGAAAGAGACAGATACCAGACCACCTAAGTCCTTTTCTCAGAGGATGATGACTACATGATATGGGGAACAGACACCCTATGTGACACTAGGGTAACCCCAGCTGTGGAAGAGACCCTTATGGCTTCCCTTCATGATATCAGAGCAGAGTTTTTAGTCCTGACAGAGCCACTGGAGAAATTGAGGACCCAGAAATCCTTAGTATTCGGGGCTACTGGTCAGAAACCATACTCTTAGACCACTGATAAGAAAGTTAATCTATGAATAAGCCAAGTAACTCATTCCTCCCTCATCATTCCTCAAGCCCCACCACATTGTTGTGGAGAGACATACTAGCATATTTAAAATCCCAAATAAGCTGCTCTTTGGAAGGAACTTCAATCCCTTGGCAAGCCTGTCCCTATAAATTTAACTTTAAAATTAGAAGAAGAATATAGATTACATGAGTCTCAAGCCCCGTCAAGAAAAGTACTAGAATGGACCTATTTAGAGAGATATCCAACAGCCTGGGCAGAGACTGGTGGTATAATTGAGACAAAAATGGTGTCCCCCCCCATCATTGTGACATTGAAAACTGGTGAGATTCCTTTCGGGGTACAACAATACACCATGAGCAAAGAGGCCAGTGAGGGCATCAGACCTCACCTTCAAAGGCTCTTAGAACTAGGCGTGTTTGGTCCTTTGTCAGTCTTCCTGGAATACTCTGTTGCTACCAGTTAAAAAGCAAGGCTTTGCCACCTGGCACTCCCTAATAATCCCCCCTTACTAAAGAGACTGGGACTTTCTCATGGACCCAATATATGGGGAGGCCTTTAAAAAGATTAAAAAATCGTGCTTAGTGCCTCAGCCCTAGTCCTGACAGATGTGACCGAGCCATTCACTCTCTATTTAGATAAAAGAGCAGAAATAGTGAGATAGGTCCTGAACTAAGCTCTGGGGACATAGAAAAGACTTGTGGCCTACTTGTAAAAAAAAAAAATAGACCCAATGCCCAGTGGATGGCCGTCTTTCTTAAAAGATATCAATACTTCTCAAAGATGCTGACAAACTGACTCTAGGTCAAGGAACTATAGTAGTAGCCCCCCTCTGCCCCCATGCCTTAGAAAGCATTGTTAGGCAGCAGCCAGATTGCTGGATGACTAATGCTCACAGGACCCATTATCAGAGCCTCTTTCTGACTGAGAGAGTGTAGAGAGAGTGTAATTTGCACCCCTGCTATCCTGAATCCTTCCACCTTGCTGCCTGAAGCTGACAACTCCCTACCAGTGAAGGTGTATAGACATCCTGGCAGAAGAAACCAAAACTAAGAAAGAAGTCATTGACCAGCCATGGTCAGGTTGCCCCAATTGGTACACAGATGGTATCAGCTTTTTGATTGAAGGTAAAAGAAAAGTGGTGCCAGCAGTGGTCAACGGAAAAGAAACCATCCGTGTAAGCAGCTTTACTGAAGAAATGACAGTCCAGAGAGAAGAGCTAATCACACATACCCAAGCCTTGCAGCTGGCCATAGAAAAGAACATCAATATCTAAACAGACAGCATGTATGCCTTTGCCACATGCCTGGTAGTATCTGTAGAAAAAGGATGCTACTCACTTCTACTGGGGAAGATATTAAAAATAAAAAGGAAACCTTCAGACTATTAGAAGCCATACACTTTGCAAAAAACTGGACATCATACATTGCCATTGTCACCACAAAGTCCATGAGGCCATAGTGAAGGGAAATCTGATGCCTGAACTGACTGGCCTAATAAAAAATAAATGAATAAAATAAAGAACGTGAAGACCATTATAAACTCAAAGATGCAGGCTTTGACTATACTCCAGAAGATCAGAAATTAACAGGCAAAATACCTGATATATGTGGGTGTACTACCCGGGGAGTCTCTAGGACCAAGATGGTTGCTCTGTCCTGCCCACAATAGAAAGGTAACAATATGTCTCCAATCTAAACCACCTCATGCACTTGGAAATTGAGAAGGTCAAAGAAAATGTTGAGAGCTCAAACTGCAATGTTATAAGATTGCCAGATGTTGCCCAGGGGATTGTTAATGAATGCCAAGCATGTGCCCTCACCATTGCTGGGCACCACAAGAACACCCCTCCAGAAGGTGGATAAGAGTTGACTGGCCATGAGCATACTGAAAAGTAGACTTTACTGAATTTAAACCAGCCAAGTACAGTAATAAATATCTATTTGTTTTTTTGTAAACACCTTTTCAGGCTTGGTCGAAGCCTTCCCCACTAATAACAAGAACACCCATGCCATGGGAAAGAAGATATTAGAGGAAAATTTCCCAAGATTTGGCATCTCTAAGGTACTTTCATCAGACAATGGCCCCTCCTTCATTGTCCAGGTAAGCCAAGAGTTAGCCAGACAATGGGGGATTCATTGTAAGATACATTGTTCTTACAGATTCAAGACTTCAGGACAGGTAGAGTGGATGAATAGAGCATTAAAAGAAACCTTGACTAAATTGGTTTTAGAGACCTACAGAAAAGATTATGCAGCTCTTTTTCCCTTTGCCTTGTTCTGAGTATGGAACACCACAGGGAAATTTAAACTTACACCATTCAAACTCCTCAACTTGGGACGCCCCTCCCTTTAACAGAAGCAGGTGCAATGTTTGAACTTGATGTTTCTTTTTCAGAACCCCCTCTAGCTCACTTGAAGGCCCTACAATTGGTCAGAAAAGATGCCTTGGAAATGCTGAAACACAATAAAAAACAAAAACAAAAACAAAAAACAAAAAAACATACTAACCAGGAACCATCTTCGTGCCACATAAATTTCAAACAGAAGATCCTGTCCGGGTCCGGTGCCACCATTCTGGCAAACTTGAACTCAGATCAAAAGGATGCTCCCTGGTGCTTCTGACAAGCCCTGCTGCCGCACCTCCAGCATGTAACCGCTTCTGGCCTGCCATGGCCCACTGGCCTGGCACTGCTCACACACAGTGGGCACTGCACAGGATCCCCCCTTCTTCCCTCCTCCCACTGGCAAGAGTCTCTTTCGTCTCATTCAAGGGGCTTCTGAGGTTCTCAATCTTACAAATCCTAAAGCTGTGACCTCAGGTTGGCTTTATTTGGCAGCTGGGCCAGAGGTTTAATTTTCTAACTTATAAAATTAGAACTATGTACTAGAAGGAGTGGGAAATGTGAGACCCCAACTTAGAGCATTTCTCCCTGGAAGGTGAAGCCCCTGGACATTCTCCAAGCTTGTATTCCCTGAGCTCTAAAAATACAGCCAGAAAGAAGCTCTATGTTCTCTACAGCCACCAAAAAGCATTTTGGTTTCTGAGCCTTACAGCTAGAGATTCGAAAATTGGAGTTTTGCCAAGGACATCTGGGCAGAGAAGAACACTCCTCCCGACTCTTCCCAACTCTCCAAACTCTCCTCCCAACTCATCTCAATTCCTCAGGTAGCTAATAAAAACCCTCTTCTGTCACATCACAGAGTCATACGCCCCTGCCCTGCACAGTGGAAGGACTTTGTCCTTAGCTAGCTGATAATAAAACCTCTTACAGTTTGCATCAGGTGTAGATTTCTCACAAGTCATTTGGGTGCTGGCCATCTCATCTGAGGACTTTAATGGACTTGAGAGGAGGTCCATCTTCAGAGTCTTACACATGGAGACCTAAGACCAAAATTCTTCAAACTATTATGCAAAATCAAAAGAGAAGGAACACTATTGAATTTGTTCTATGAAGCCAGATTACAATTATATTCAAACCATACAAAAACTCAATGAAGAAAGGAAACTTCAGATCATTTTCCCTTATGAATATCGAAGCAAAAATACTCAATAAAATCACTGCAAACCAAATAAAAGAATACATCAAAACGATCATCCATCATGGTCAAGTAGGCTTCATCCCTGTGATGCAGGGATGGTTTAATATATGGAAATTTGTCAACTTAATCCACTATAGAAACAAACTCAAAGACGAAAACAACATGATCACCTCATTAGATGCTGAGAAAGCATTTGACAAAATACAACACCCATTCATAATAAAAGTCCAGGAAAGGTCAGGAATTCAAGGCCCATACCTAATATTAAAAAAAAAAGTCAGCAAACCAGTAGGAAACATTAAACTAAATGAAACAATCACATTAAAATCAGGGACGAGACAAGACTGCCCACTTTCTTCATACCTATTGAATATAGTAGTTGAAGTCCTAACCAGAGCAATTAGACAACAAAAGGAAAACAAATGAATACAAATTGGAAAGGAAGAAGTCAAAATATCACTATTTCCAGAATATATGATAGTATGTATCAGTGACCCAAAAATGCAAAAAAGAGAAATCATAAACCTTATATACGACTTCAGTGCAGTAGGTGAATATAAAATTAACTCAAACATATCAGTGGGCTTTCCCTACACAAAGGAAAAGGAGGATGAGAAAGAAATTAGGGAAAAAACACCCTTCACAATACTCACAAATAATATAAAAAAGCTTGGTGTGATAATAACTTAGAAAGTGAAAGATACATATGATAAAAACTTCAAGTCTCTGAAGAAAGAAATGAAACAAGATCTCAGAACATGGAAAGATCTCCCATAATCATGGATTGGAAGGATTAATATAGTAAAAATGTGTGTTCTGCCAAAACTAGTTTAAAGATTCAATGCAATCCCCATCAAAATTCCAACTCAATTCTTTACTGAGTTAGAAAAGGCAATTTACAAATTCACCTGGAATTAAAAAAAAAACCCAACAACAACAACAAAAAAAAAAAAAAACCTAGTATAAGAAAAACTATTCCCAACAATAAAAGAACCTCTTGTGGAATCACCATGCCTGAACTCAAGCTGCACTACAAAGCAATTGTGATAAAAACTACATGGTACAGGTTTAGTGGTAGGCAGGTATATAAATGAAATAGAACTGAAGTCAGAAAAATAAACCCACACACCTATAGTCACTTGATCTTTGACAAAGGAGCTAAAACCATCTAGTGGAAAGAAGACAGCATTTTCAACAAATGGTGCTGGCTTAATTGGCAGTTAGCATGTAGTAGAATGTAAATAGATCTATTCTCATCCCCTGTACAATGCTCAAGTCTAAGTCGATCAAGGAACTGCACATAAAACCAGAGACACTGAAACTTATAGAAGAGAAAGTGGGGAATAGCCTGGAATACATGGGCAAAGGGGGAATATTCTTGAAAAAAAATACCAGCAATATCTTGTGCTATAAGATTAAAAATGGACAAATGGGACCTCATAAAATTGATAAGATTATACCCAGAAGTTCAAACTTGTAATAAGGATACATGCTTCACTATGTCCTTATGTATAATAACAAGAAGCTGAAATGAACCCAGATGACTCTCTTTAGAGGAATGTATATAGAAAATATGGTACATTTATTTAATGAATTACTACACAGCTATTAAAAACAATGAATTCATGAAATTTTTATACAAATGGATGGATCTGTATGATATCTTTCTAAGTGAGATAACCCAATCACAAAAATCACACATGATATTCACTCATTGGTGAGTGGATATTATCCCTGAAGCTCAGAATAACCAAGGTAAAATATGCAAAACCCATGAAACTGAAGAAGAAAGACCAAAGTGTGGATAAGTATCCCACAATTCCCTGGGACTAAACCACCAATCAATGAAAACAAATAATGGGACATATGATTCCAGCTTTCTATGTAGCAGAGGATGGACTAGTCAGGCATCAATGAGAGGAGAGACACTTTTTCCTGTAAAGATCCTATGCCCCAGTATGGGGGAATACCTGGGCTGGAATTGTTAGATGGTGTGTTGGGGAGATGGGGGAGAAGGGAGAGGACAGGAGATTTTTGGAGTGTAAACTAGAAACGGGGATAATATTTGAAATGTAAATAAGGAAAATATACAATAGAAAAAGAAAGGAAATAATTTATTTGAAGGTTTTATGAGATAAATTCATGTTTGGCAAACATATTATACGAACAATGTTCAGGTCTTTTGTTGAGGCAAAATCAAGAAAGTTCTTCTTTCTCAAAATATGGTGATATAGTTCCAAGAGTAGGTATATGTGCTGCTAAACCTTGTATATAAGAATAGATAAATATAGGTAAAATTAGAAATGAAGTATATGTAAACTTAATAAGACTTCCTCCATTTCAGGTGACTAGGTAAAATCTAATGAACTGCAGGACACAATTAATACCTGACACTGGAAATGCTATACCTTCCAAAAGAGCCTCCTCTGAAACTTTTATGTCATCGTGCTCATCATCAAAGTCCAAGTGTAATAAGTAACCTTCCTTTGGTATCACCATCAATTTCTTAAGTGCCATTCTTCTCTTAAGAACTCAGTAGTCTTAGTTAAAAAACAAACAATAAAAATAAAAAGGAAAAAGAAGAACTTAGTTACCTGACTAAAAATTATCATTTAAATAATTAAAAATAACAAAACATCAAATAATTATTTTAGCTCAATGAAAGATAATTTCTTTTGTTACTTAACATGTATATTTTTAATCAATTGCCTTTTTCAGAGAGTTCTGTATACATATTCAATATGGTGATGCATATATATATACTTACCCGTACCATTTTCTCCATGTATCCCATTTATCATGTCCCTCTCCCTCACAACTTGTTTTAAAAACTTCTTTAACTCACTTCTTTAAAAACCTCCTTTAGAACCAAAGTTATCAATCTGCCATTTCTCAGTTTAAAAAAAAACAAAACAAAACAAAAACTGGCCAACCTTCAACATGTGAGTCCTCCCCTCCTCCCAATAAACAATGAGCAACATCCTTTAACCTTTGAGGCATCTGAATTTTGGTCCTATCTCCCACAGATTCTTTTTAAACAAAACATCAGCAATTCTGTTTAACAGTTTATCTCAGTCTAAGGTATACTCACAGTTCTATCCAGAAAGATAAAGAACATGGTAACTGTATATTCATATCAAAAAGATCCACCACTAAGTCTACAAAAAAACATGAACTACCACCACCACCCACACAGAAAGACCTTATATTGGAGAAATTAGGGATTTGGGGAAGCCGAGGATTTCAAACATCTGAAGATTGTAAGTTCAAGGCCAGACCAAGCTGGGCCAGCTGAAACTACAAAGATAGATCCCATCCTACAGAACCTAAACTGAGAGAAAAAGCTGAACTTGGTGGTGCAAGTCTTTAATCCCAATACATGGGAGATTGGGACAGAAGGATCTGTGGTCAGAATCCATCCCCAATGACTTATGAATCTCTTACAATATCTCCTCTTCTTCTTTTCATTCATCTTCCTATGCCATTCTACTGTCTGCAATGTTCATACAGTCTATACCAAAGGAACACACCATAGAGAAGACAATGAGGAGGGACGAATCCTCAGTGTGTTTCTAAGGGATCCTGTACAGCACACAGGACAAGCGCCAAGGCATCTCATCCATGGCTCCCTGTTCCCTGACCCACAGTCCTGCAGCTGGTTCTCTGATCCTATCCCCAGGCCCAAAGCTTTTCTCTTCCAAGGGTTCCGAATTCTCTATGGCCCTGACCTGTTCAGTCCTCTTCCATGAATATGGTCCTCCACCTTCCATTCACCCTCAGATTCCACAGGAAATGGCGATCAGGAGGCTTTTCCTCACTTAGTGGCCTCCTGGGCCTGAGATTCCCCACCCTGTCACACCTCGATTAACTGTACAACAACCCTGATCAGGGTAGATTATCACTTACAGGTCATGTATGAGGAGAACACCTTCACAACTGCACCCTTCTGTGCTTAGCTCCTCAATGGCAAAAAAAAAAAAAAAAAAAAAAAAAAGTTGTCAGGAGCCAGACCCGGACAGAAGCCTCAGAGGATCCTTTGTGATGCCAGCTGGAGCAAACAGGTCTCACCAAAGGACTGTGCTGATTGGCTAAATACCCCCTGCACATGCGTTCATGGAATACCAAGTACCAACACTTTGAAGGGAGATTTTAGAAGGTGGGAATAAGCCACTGGCTTTAAGGCAAATGATTTCCAGTTTGTTGGTTGATAAGTGCTTACAAACTTGAAAATCTAGAACAAATATGAAACATATGAAATACAGCAAATGGCTCTACTTAATTTCAGCTGTAGAGGCTCTTGTACGCATTTTTGGTTTTTTATTTATTTATGTGCATAAACATTTAATAATGTGGACTTCTGCATGTACACACGCACACCAGAAGAGTCTATGCTGCCCTAAGAGTTCAGAAGGGAGCATGCACATTTCCTTCAACCCCTGGTACTCTCCTGTCTCTACTTTCCTAGTCCTCAGCTTGATTAGAAGAGTGTGCTATGCAGTGCAGGCCCTCTCTCTCTCACTTATGTGCTTGGCCACTCAGGCCCACTCTCTCACTTAGGCATTAGGCTGGGCAGGCACTCTCTGTCTCTCTCTCTCTCTGTCTCTCTCTGTCTCTCTCTCTGTCTCTCTCTTTGTCTCTTTGTCTCTTTGTCTCTCTGTCTCTGTCTCTGTCTCTGTCTCTGTCTCTCTCTCTCTCACTCTCTCTCACTTAAGTGCTAGGCTGCACATGTCCTCTCTCTCTCTCTTATGTGCTAGACTGCCCAGGGCCCCTCTCTCTCTTATATGCTAGGCTTCCCAGGACCTCTCTCTCACTTAGATGTTAGTCCTTGCAGGCCCTCTTTCTCACTTATGTGCTAGGCTGGGCAGGGCCTCTCTCTCACTTATGTGCTAGCTGCCCAGGTCACCTCTCTCACTTATGTGCTAGGCTGAGAAGCCCCTCTCTCTCACTTATGCCGCAAGAGAGCACTGATTCTCTGAAACTGTGATTGTGCATATGTTATGAGCCACAATGTGAGTGCTTTGTGCCTGGTCCTCTACATAGAACAGGTGCTTTTCTTTTCTTTTTTGTTATTATTATTATTATTATTATTATTATTATTATTATTATTATTATTATTATTATTATTGTTATTATTATTATTGTTGTTATTATTATTATTATTAAATTTCAAGACAGGGATTCTCAGTGTAGCACTGTCTTTCCTGGAACTTACACCAGGCTGGCTTTGAACTCAAAAATCCTTGTCCTCTGCTTCCCAAGTGCTGTGATTGAAGGCATGAACCACCACTGCCCAACCAACAGTTGCTCTTAACAGCTAGTTTTTCCATTTTTTCAACTAGTCTAGTGTGTATTTCATGTATCCTAGAGCATTCCGCCCATTTACTTGCAGTGTTTTCCTACTTGTGCATTAGATTTTCAAGGCTGGTTTGGTGAAAAGAAATGAAAGGAAGTAGTTAGGCACTTTAATAATAATAATAATAATAATAATAATAATATAAACATTTTAATGTCTTTAAGTCTATCATTTTTAAAATGTATGAGTGCTCTGTTTATGGGTTCACCTTCATGAAAGAAGGGGACATCAGATCACTTTATATATGGTAGTAAGCCACCATGTTATTGCTGGGAATTGAAATCAGCAACTGTAAAATAACAGCCCCTTCTCATAACTGCTAAGCAATCCCACCAGTTCTAGAAATATGTTTTGATTTAATTTTTATTGCATTATGATAAGAAAATATACATAATTTCAATTTATCTGAATTTGTTAACAACTAAAAACATATTTTGAGTAAACAGACTTACATCACATTCTTCTTTTTATTTTGTACCCCAACTCCTCCAGCTGATGCCCACTCAAAACCTATCAAACCTTTCATTTTTATCATGTTCCTTAATATTTATAAAATATTTAACAATAAAAATGAATATTAAAAAAGTTGTTTGATATAAAACAACAATCAATTGAATAGTCTTATTGATATGTTTGTCTGCAGCAATACTGAAAATACATTTCTCTCATAAATTTTATATAACTCCAAATATATTAACTGTATGATATATTAAAATAATATATCACTATTAGTTTTTTTGGTGAACATAAATAGTCTTTTGGTTTGTTTGTTGTTTGTTTGTTTTGTTTTTAGGAGATCTTAAAATTCTTGACTTACAGATTATGCTAACAGGACCCTGAAGTTGTCTTGTGTGAGGATAGTCCAGTGACTGGCAAATACAGAAGTGGATGCTCACAATCATCTATTGGATGGAACACAGGACCCCCAATGGAGGAGCTAGAGAAAGTACCCTAGGAACTGAGGTTGTTTGAAACCCTAAATAAGAACAACAATATTAAGTAACCAGTACCTCCAGAGCTCATGTCTCTAGTTGAATGTGTAGCAGGGGATGGCCTGGTAGGCCATGTGTGGGGGGAGAGGCCTATGGTTTTGTGAAGGTTATATGCCTCAGCTCAAGGTACAACTAGGGCCTGGAGGTGGGAATAGGTATTTTGGGGATCAAGGAGGGGGGAGAGGGGAGGCGGGAGGGGACTTTTGGAATGTAAATGAAGAAAGTATCTAATAAATATAAAATTAATATAAAATCTTGGCTTACTGTGATACAAAAAAAAAAGAAAAAAAGAAGAACAGTTTATGGACACTGGATTTCATTGTAATAAGGCTGTACTTGAATGTCCCTCACATCACCAAAGTATTTAACCTCCATAGTAGCTAAGGGAAGAGTTGACATATCTGCTGCAGCAAGGAATGAACTGTAGGTATTATTTTTGGATACTAATTTCCTGCTATGTACAAAGCTATTTGATTTGAGTGATTGTTGTCATTCTCAGGCCACAGGTAACAGGGTACATTCACTTAAGGAATGGGTGTTTATTAAGATGGTCTATCCATGATGTCATTGATCAACAGTTTCAATGAAGAATTGTTCTGCTTCGAGAGTGTCACAGACGTTAGTTGATGATAGAATTCAGTTTCATTGGATGTGATGTTTTTTGCAAAAGCATTCATCTCAGAATAATAGTAACTTTATTGCAAACTTGAAAAATGGAAAAACTCAGAGTAGAAGTGGAAGCTAAAATACTACCACCTTTTTGCTACTGTGATGACAGATGACTGATAAATCCTCTCTCACTCTTTGTAGGAATGTGTAAACAGGAACAATCAGCAATGGGTTTGGCTAAGATTGTTTTCCTGCTGTCCAAACCCTGTTACTCAGTATGCTTTGTGGTGGCCAGGAAGCTGAGTTCCTGAGGAAGTAAAGTTCTGGAGGAAGCATGGTAGGCAGAAGTCTCTGTGGAGGGAGTCAGTGAACTGTTGAAAGATGGTTAATCCTGGTTCAGCTGGGGGTCCCAGTGGGATGATGGTGGAGGGATGGAGGTGTTACTAAAGGAAAAAGGACAGTAGGTGACCCTCATTGGACTCCTGTGGTTAATGCTTCTGGGTTCACAATCCACTTTACCCAAGAAAAACAGAGAACTTTTTCGCTATGGGCAGGAGATTGAACAAATTATCACCTAGCTGAAACCAGGAAGGCTAGGGAATTGTAGACCCTAAAAGTATTCTTGGGGCCTGGGGATGTGAGTTGTGAGTAAACTGGCGGTCAGTTACTGGTGGAAACAGACTAGATCCTTTTCTGTACTGCTGCTGCCCACCAGGAATTCAAAAAACAAACTGAAGACCAGTCTTCATTTTCCTTTACCTGGTTTTGAAAAGCCAGATTTCCAAAATTTGCGTATATAGGCGCCAAAGTGCTTCCAAATCCAGAGGCTCCTCTCAACCTCAGAAGAGCTGGTACTTCAGACATGATTCAGGGAAGGCTGTGTTTATGTATGTGTTGTTTTGGTATAGGAAGGTAAGCTCTAACTCTGTATCTCAGTATTATCTTAGCACATGTGCAGTTTGGACTGGCCTTGAAAATGAAGTACTCAGCCTTACAAATTTACTGGGGCCTAAGGAAACATGTCTTCTATATTTTTTATACTTAAATTTTATTTTTTATTTATTTATTTTTTCATTGTTGAAGATTGAATCCAGAGCTTCTTTGTGTAGCATTAAAATATAAGTCCAGTCAGGCGAAAAGTATTTCATTAATATTTGCAAAAAAAAAATAATAATAATAATAATTGTTTATATATCTTGTTGTATTACCAAACAAGAACAGAATCTTCAGTAACTAATGATAATTAAAATGCAAATTCTGAAGAAGTAATTGGAGATACACTGTATTATGTTCAAACTTATTATTTCCTTCTTAGTGTAAGTATTTCAATGAAAGTATAATTGATTGTATAGCAAGTAATCTATGTTAACATTTTGTATTTGATGTATATTCCAAACAATAATTCTGTATGATTAATCTTTAATTTTAATGGTTTTCTTGGAGGGTATAGTGTTGTGGGTCAAACTCTCATTGTCATGCCTGTATGTCAAAAGCTGAGCCATCAAACTCTAAGATCTGCATCTGTACTTTTTAAAACATTAATTTCTTTATAGATTTCCAGTACAAAATCTTCAGGGAAAATTTGAAGGTACATTTTTGGATATATAATTTTTTAAACTATATAGAATTAGCATAATTTCTATATTAGGAAATATTAGTTAATATACTGTATGACATCATAGTGAATTATTCTTTTTATATGTAGTATTTTGTAACTATTTTTATTTTTATTTATTTATCTATCTATCTATTTATTTATTTATTTTTACTAGATATTATGTTTCTTTACATTTCAAATATTAGTCATTTCTTTGTTTCACCCCAGATAATCCCTATTCCATTTACCCTCTCTGTGTTTTTATGAGGGTCTCCTCCATCTTTCAATTTTACCCTCCCCACCCTGGTACATGCCTACACTGGGGAATCAAGCCTTCACAGGACCAAGAACCTCTCCTCCCACAGATGTCTGACAAGGTCATACTCTGCTATATATGCAGCTGGAACCATGGGTTGGTGCTTAGTCCCTGGGTGCTCTGGACAGTCTGGTTGGTTCATATTGTTGTTATTCCTATAAGGTTGCAAACCCATTCAGCTCCTTCAGTTCTTCCTGTATCTTGTCTACTGGGAACCCCATGATCAGTCTGATATTTGTCTGTGAGCATCAGCCTCTTTTCTTGCCAAGAAATGGCTGAGCTTCTCAGGAGATAGCCATATTTGGCTCCTGTCAGCAAGCAAGTGTTGGTATCCACAATAGTGACTGGGTTTGGTGTCTGTATATGGGATGGATCCACAGGTTGGGCAAACAATGGATAGTTATTCCTTCAGTCTCTGCTCTGCACTTTGTCTCCATATTTTTTTCCAAGGAGTATTTTGTTCCCCATTCTAAGAGGGATTGAAACACCCACACTCTCATCTTCCTTCTGCTTGAGCTTCATGTGGTCTGTGAATTACATTTTGGATATTCTGAATTTTTAGAATAATATCCCTTTATCAGTGAGTGTGTACCATGTTTGTAATTTTGGGATTGGGTTACCTCACACAGGATGATATATTTTATATCCTTCCATTTGCCTGTGTATTTAATAAAGTCATTGTCTTTGTATCATTTGCATATATTTTTATCTCTATTGCTCTATTCTACAGCTTGAGGTCGAGGATGTTTCCCCCTGTACTTCTTTTATTGTTGAGAATAGTTTTTCAATATCCTGGATTTTTTTTTTTATTTCAGATGATTTTGTAAATTGTTCTTTCTATCTTTATGAATAATTGAGCTTGAATTTTGATTGTGATTTCACTGAATTTATAGATTGCTTTTGGCAAGATCACCATTTTTACTGAATTAATCGTGCCAATCTATGAGCATGGTAGGTCTTTCCATTTTCTGAGATTTTCAATTTCTTTCTTCAGAGACTTGAAGTTCTTGTCACACAGATCTTTCACTTGCTTGGTGCGAGTAACAGAAAAGTATTTTCTACTTTAAGTAAATGTTAATGAGACTTTAAATTTTGATTTACATTTGTTGTGGAAATACGGAAGTATTGCACAAAATTTTAGAAATGTACTTTATGGTTTATTATGTTTAACAATATAGAAAAAATCAGTTACATAATCAGGCAATTTGTATATTTTAATTGAATTATGTTTTACACTAAGTCTTAACTGAGTCAATATAGGAAAAAAAATTAGACTTTCTATTTGGTAGAACAGAATAAAACCCTACTTTGAAATACAATTAATTTACTAAAAAAGATTACCTATCTATCTATCTATCTATCTATCTATCTATCTATCTATCTATCTATCTATCTATCTATCTATCTATCTATCTATCATCTATCTACCTCTCTATTTTCTATCTATCTATCATCTATCTATCTATCTATCTGTCTGTCTGTAAACTTTAATTTTGATAATCTAAAACATAAAATAAAACTTCTTTGATAATCTCTTAGAAAAAAAATCTGCAATTACTTCCCATTAGATGATTTTTACTGCTATTTTTCTTTTTATAGTATGAAAAGAACAATTTAATTTTTTTGAGCGTTCTTTTACTATTTGTATAAATTTGACTGCTTTTATTACTTTGCTTTACAGGGTCATGATCAACAACAAATTATATGAGCAGTATAAAAATATGTTTCAGAAGTTGTATGTGGGTGTAGAGAAATTCGATAAAGAACAAGAAAAACAAGTGGTTGGTATAGTAAGTAACTTTATAATTAACCTCGTATACCTATGTATCAATTAGGAATGGAGAAACTAACCTTGTGTTTGACACTTGAAACTAAATTAAGTCTCATTATCTAACTATCCTTGGTTCTGTTCAAGTCCTACTGAATTGTAAATCAGAGAGGTATGGTCACATACTATACCAATGAAAACCACTAAGAATTTTAATGGAGAGGAGATCATAAATTTCCAAGAGACAGACATTTGCTGAGAGATGAAGAGAGGATTACCAGTTTTTACAATATGTCAGCCTCAGGTATAGTTGAAAGATAGAGAAAGATTACTTACTGTTGTCATCTGGACTCTGTCGTTAATTTTAGAAAACCAAATCAAACTAGCAAAGTAGTTTTAAAATCCTAAACTTAGTCCCTATTTAGTAAAAAAAAAAAAAAAAAAAAAAAAAAAAGTGTATGGAAACAACTTTCCTAAAAACCATGGCAAAATAATCCTGTGTAATAATATCACCAAACTATTTTAGATCGTCTCCCCGTTAATGTAACAATCATTGTAGTCATCAAATGGTTTCCAAGTAAGATCTGAGGCAATTACCATATTAACCATTTTTTTTTGGTTGGTTAATTGTTTGGGGGGTATTCAATTTGAAATAAACAGGAGATCATTTCCTGCATGAGAACAACGTGGAGGGAGCTGCCATTTTGAGTCAGTTCAGGAAACAGATAGAGACTAAAGATAAAAAATAAATAAATACTCCAAATGAAGGCAATTTTTAAACCTTTCATAGCATGGCAAAAAACACTGTAGTCATTTACATACCAAAAGCTAGAACCTCTTTGTAGTGTTGGCATTGGGCTTACCAACCTAGTCTCAGTATACTAACTTACTTAAAAATTATCATAAAAACATACACTGAATATTTTGTCTTTAGATCTCTAAAAACCTCAGAAAAACTTATCAAAATAACAGACTACAATAAATTCAAGAGAAACAGTTTCATTTTATTTCAAAAAAATTTAGGCTTTTTATAATATTAAATATTTGTTATGAGTAATTCTAGCTCATTTGGTCATAAATATATATGTTTTTAGGAAAATAATTCTAAAAACTTAAAATGCATGTTTTGTATTATTATGTATAACATTGGCAAATTAGATAAGACATGCTCATTCATGTTAAACTCATAAATCTACTCCTATTTTCTGAATCTCTTAAAAATCAGAAACCTCGCTAGGCAAGATCTTAAACTACTGTTCTCCTGTAGGCCATGACATTTTTAGCAGATATTTAAATGTATTAACTGATCTACTAATGAGTAGAAATCTGAAAGACCAGAATCTCTGTTGCCTTTCACATAATGACTCTATTCAATGTAAACTATGACTACAATTAGAGAAATACTGAAATCCTAAAGTCAAATCCTCACCTCTTTTATCAGTCATAGAAAATCTTTTAATAGCTATGATACTGTAATCTGTAATCCCAGCACTTGGCAGTTGAATGCAAGAGGATCAAGGCCTTTGACTGTCCATAGCTATATAGCAAGTTTGAGGTCAGCATGAGTAATGTAGGACTGTCTCAAATAAACCTGTCCCCTACAAATCAAACAGAAATATAATGTTAGTATAAAGATATAAAAATAGTAAATATTGCTGTCACTTCAGTAGGAAATTGTTGACCAGAAATACTAAAATAAATGTACAATTGGAATTTTTTTACTATACTTTTGAAGGGAAAACTATTGAAATCTGGATATCCATAGAGTTCCCTGTTTAGAACATTATCCTGACAGCATATAGCCCAGAACTGGTAAGAAGCAAGGCTTGGAGAATCACAGGAGTTGCCTTGCCCAGACTTTAGAGATGGCAGCAAATAACTGTAAGTATCACCTGTTATTTTAGACTGAGGAAGTGCAATTGATGATGACATGTTCCAATATAATAATAGAAAAACAAACAAACAAACAAAAAACTAGTATTTCTGCTTTAGATCTTGGCAGGGCCATTCTAGCCCCATCGTTTGACAAAAGCACAGCACACCTCAGAAAATTGTTTTGATGACATCAACAATTGTCAGACTTAAAATCTATTGATGTGCTTCAAACATCTCTCATCTTCCGGGGTTATACATGGTGGTATTTATGAGACCTCTAAATGATCCCTAGGAATAGGAGCATAGTGTGTAGAGTTGGGAGAGGATATATAGACTGGAGAGATAAAATGGGAAGCATGGTGATCCTTGGATTGCCTGTGCCATATACCTTTGCAGTTGTGGTAATAGATTCAGTGCAGATTGACACTATGAGCACTACCCTAGCACACAGTACAGTGCTTTCTTTTCTTTTTCCGGGCTTTTGCCTGTGACAGGGAATGTAGCTTGGATACTACTGGGTATTGTGTGGAAGATAACAATCATTGGATCAGTTCAAAGCTTTGGGAGCTGCCAGTTAATAGGCTAAGCTTCAGACTACATCCTACCAATGGATAAATAGGGTCCAGTCTAGATGAATTTCTGGATCCCCAGGATACATGAATAGCATGCAGTATTCTAGAGTAGTATCCAGCTTAATGATACTTCTGTTGCTCTTGTGTCTTTCCCTCTTCTGTATCCCCCAAGTTCATTCCGCTTTCTTGGCATGACTCACAAATGAGCCTTTGTGTATTATCCTGTGGTATATGAGAGGAGTTGTCTGAAGAGAGATGAAATATTGAGTCATGGCAAACACAACTGTGGAAATGGAAACCATCCAGGGGCAAATGTTGTAAAATTAACATAGTCTGTGAAAGAAAAATGCTTTTGCTTTCAGAAGGAGAGTGAATGGAGTTTTTCACTAAGCTGGAAGGGGGCTAATAAAGACCCTTTTTAACTGGAGAATTTAATAAGAATTAACCAAAACCCAGGTGCAATTATTCTTACAGGAGTGAACTGGATAGATGGGTAGAGTTTGGCTAGTATAAGATACTTGATTTAATGACTTTTGAGGTACTTTTTCGAAATCATGATCAATAAATTCTGCCCTCTGTGACATATCTACTATATTTGTTTGAAAGATGAATAAACTAGGATACATAGATATAGCTTTATAGTATATTTCTTGAACTTTCATGATGTGACAATTAAATCTGTATGATCAGGACATATTTAGAGCTCTGCATTAGGCACACATAATCTATAGCTCCTGGGGACATACACGCAAATGAACAAACATGACTTTATAGTGTTTCTTGTTTACAGAATGGAATACATTTTATAAATAATCTAAAAGCAATAGGTTCAGTTTCTATGTTCTTAGAGACATAACCTTAAAGACCCTAAAAACTCTAAAAAATAAAAAAGAAAAAAGAAGAGAAAAGTAAATAAACTTGAAGCTTTAAATAAACAATAAAAACCCTAAAACAAACAAACAAACAAACAAAAAAAACATAAATTTTTTGAAAAAATAAAACTAAAAGAACCTAAAACCCTAAAGAAAAACAAACAAACAAACAAAATCAACAAAAAAATTCTAGATCTCTACAAAGACCCAAAAAAACATAAAATAATTACCACAAACAAACAAACAAGGAAAGAACAATAGCCACACTAAGCCTTAAAAAAAAAATCTTGCCAAATACACTGAGAACAACCCTACAATCATTTAAAAACCGTAAAAAAAAACCCTAAAACAATAAAGCAAAACCTAAAACCCTAAAAAACCCTAAAATTATTAAACAAACACTAAATGACCCAAAAAAGCTATTTTTTAAATTCTTAATTAACATTTTTAAAACCCTAAAATTCTATAAATAAGAAAACACAAGAACTCTAAAAAGACCATAAAAAAATTATAAAACCCTAAAAAAAAAATCCAAAAACTCTACAAGTCTAGATCCCTAATGAGACAATAAAAAAGCAATTAAAAAAAAAAAGAAAATGAAAAGATACAAAACCACCACCCCAACAACTACAAATTCTTCTGCCTTAAAAAATCGCCAAAAACACTGGAAAAGAAAATCATTTTCCAAACCTTATTAAAAAAAATGCTTAAAACAATTTTTAAAAATTCCTTAATTAAATTAAAAACAAAACAAAACTAAAAAATAAAGAAATACCCTAAAATTATTTTTTTTCTTATAAAAGAAAACATTTATTTGGGGGCTTGCTCACAGTTTGAAAGGGTTAGTCCATTATCATCATGGTGGGAAGCAGACAGGCATGGTGGCGGAGAGGTAGCTGAGAGCTTCGAATCCTGATCTGAAAGCAGCCAGGAGAGAGAGTGAGGGGGAGAGACAGAGAGAGACAGAGAGAGAGAGAGACAGAGAGAGAGAGAGAGAGAGAGAGAGAGAGACAGAGACAGAGACAGAGAGACAGAGAGAAACAGAGACAGAGACAGAGACAGAGACAGAGACAGAGACATAGTTTCAAAGTCCTGGTATGGACTTTGAAACCTTAAAGATCACTCCTTACTAGGAGTGATCACACCTGTTCCAACAAGGCCACACCTCCTAATCCTTCCCAAACACTTCCATTAACCAGGGAATCAAGCAGTCAAGCATATAAGCCTAAGTGAGGTTGTCTTATTCAGACCAAGACACTCATTAAACCTTGTAACAAAGCCAAGTTGAAAAGCAGTACTGTACAAGTGTTATGAGAAAAGTTGCTGGGACCAGGCTTACATTCCAATGCAGTGACCTGGCAACTCACTCAACAACAGTAAAAAGACCCACAAGAACTGTAAAACCCTAAAAAAAGTTCCTTTAAAAAGTTTTAAAAACACATCAAAACTCTGAAACTCAAAATAAAATCCTTGAAAACCCGCTTAAAAAAGCAAAACAAAAAAACAAACATACAAACAAACAAACAACAACAAAAAAAAACCTACAATACCCTGAAACCCTAAGTAAAATCCTGAGACTATAAAATCAATCCTACCCTCCCCCAAAATACCTACAAAACCCTGAAACATTAACTAAAATCCTAAGATAAAAAAATAATCCTAAGCCTATAAAAAAAAGCAAACACACACACAAGAAAACAAAAAACCCTTACAAAATCCTAAAACCCTATAAAACACTAAAAGTATAAAAAGAAACAAAAACAAAACAAAACACAACAACAAGAAGAACAAAATCACACAAAAAACTACAATTACCCTAAAATTATTTATAAACACTAAAAAGCCCTAAAACCCTGAAATACCTTAAATAAATAAATAAATAAATGAATAAATAAATAAATAAATAAATAAAATAAAAATAAACCTCAACCCTACCCAAAACAAACAAACAAACAAACAAAAAACTTATAAGGACAAAAAACCTACCAAATTTAAAACCATTAAAACCCTAAAACTCTAAATAACACAAAGGGCTTTACCCTCCCGCACACCCCCCCCTCTAAAAAAAAAAAAAAACCTGATAACTGTAAAATACTAAAAAGCCCGAAAAAAGCCTAAAACAATAGAAAAAGTAAATCAAAAGAAAAAAAAATCTAGAATCTTTAAACAAATACTGAAATAGTCCTAAAATACAAAAAAAAAAAAGAAAAAGAAAAAAAAGAAAAAGAAGAGAAAAATAAAATTCTGAAAACACACCTATTAGCTAGGCAGTCATTCAACTTACAGAGTTTAGCCTGCTTCTGAGTGCTGGTATTAAAGGGGAATAAAACTATACTTGACTCCTTTTTGTTTGTATAATTGTTTTCTAAAATATTTTTTTTCTCTGTGGGTGAGTATATGTGTGTGTGCGTGTGTGTGTGTCTGTGTGTGTGTGTGTTGTCCAAAGAGGTCATCAGATCGTCTAGAACTAGAATTGCAGGTGGTTGTGAACAACCATGTGGGTGTTAGAAATTGAACCCTGGTCCTGTGCAAAAGCAATCAGTGGGCCTAAGCAGTGAGCTATCTCCTCAGTCCTTTCTGCTTGCTCTAATCTCTACTTCACTATTCATCTTGCCTAAATATGTCTTTATTCCTACTTCTTCTGTCTGTTTTTATGTGATGAATTCTTGTTTGCTTTTCTCTTGTTTCTCCAATTACAGCACCAAGATTCTTCATTTCCTTTTGTTTTGGAAGATTCTCAAGGAATCTTAAATCCAGACTTTAGGGCAGTTATTTAAAATTCACACCTGGGGATTAATCTTCAGAAAATTATTTTTGGGAAAAACATGTGATTATTTCAACATCTATAGTAGTGTGGGGGCATTATTCTCCCTACGTCATGTACACTTAAGATCTTTAGATACCTCCTTCCCTGTGATAGCCTTGCAGCTCACTGAGTGACATGTGCATTTGATGATAAATGATACACAAACTTTGAAGCACCTTACCATATCCTGTCACCCATATCATGTTCAACATAGCAAGAACCACACCTGAGTTGAAAAATACAAATACATTTTTTAGTGTCTTGAAGCTAAAATCCCCAAATTAATCAAAATATTATTTGGACTCTGTTACTTTATACCAGTGTTTTTTTTAAGTGTACAAGTCGCAGGCCTTTTCTGTGACCCTTTGCACAGGTTTACAGTGTCCTTTTACCATCTTCATCCTCCCCACTATCCTCCATTGCTATCAGATCTCCCCCCTCCTGCTGCGCTTACTCTTCCAAAATACCTCCTATTTTTTAATGTCCCTTATTAAATTTATATTTTTACAATAGTCATTTTGAGTTTTACTTGTCTAACCTAATATATAGTATTTAACCATTCCATCCATTTTTTTGAAAACAAAGCGCTGCACTAATACACATAGATGAGAAATATATTTCTCTCTCTCTCTCTCTCTCTCTCTCTCTCTCTCTCTCTCTCTCTCTCTCTCTCTCTCTCTCTCTCTCTCTCCTTCTGTCTCTCATTTTTAAGGCATTCATCCAGTAGTTGACATCTTAAATCACTCCATAGCATGTATGTTTCATACAGTGAGGCAATCAATATTGATGATATGGATATGTAGTGGTCCTTCTTAGATTTTTTTTTTTTTGTGAACTTAAATCAACCTAGGAAGATAGAATCTCAGATAAAGATCCTCCATCACATTGGCCTGTGGCCACACCTTAAGGAATGATTTTTTTTTGATGACTGTTGTTGAAGGATCTAGCTCTCTATGGATAGTGTCATATCCTATGAAGATGATGTACAGGGTACGGTGGGGACCGTGGAAGGTACTGAAAAGGATTTTTTTTGAAGAACTGAAGATCTATGTGCCATGAACAATTAAAGTGTCCTCTAATTTGTAAGTAAATTTTATACATACCTGTGTCCAGTATTCTGTCTACACATATTTCAAAAGTAAAATTACCTCATCTATTTCATCCTGTTTTACTGCATTTAATCTATGAAATTACTTATAATCAGAAGTGCTGGTAAATTTTAAAAACCTTTAAAATATGACTGGGAGATATCAGGTTTTTTTTTTTTTAATTTTATCACAACTTTGTAAGCATGCCCAAGATCTATGTTGGCCTCTTACTTTCCAAAGAATCCATAATTCATGATTGCCATTGGTTTCAATACATGTCATTTAACTCTGTCAAATTCCAGGTTTGTTTGCATAAAAATAGTCCTCCTCTAACTGTGGGTTTTCATAAAGTGAAAATTGGTGTGCTATCCAGTGTGCTTCCTCAAATAATCTGGCAATATTTATGATAAGAAGCACAGCTTAAAGATAACCAAGGGAAAGGTTGGAACATGAAAAATAACCACCATGGATGTTGTCAAGGCAGAAACCGAAGACTTTCTCAGAACGAAAATAAAAACAAAAATGAAACAAAACAAAACACAAACCAAACAAATAAATAAAAATTCAACAACCAAACAATAAAAACCATGCAAGGGTGTAATTCTTTGGCAGAATATTACTCAGATCATCAGGCCTTTCAGTTGGGATTTCATTTATTATTTCTAGGAGGCCATATGAAAAGGTAAATTCGAGATGCTGAATGTTTCTGAGTGTAACTAGGGAAGGAACCAGCCTGAGAGGGGTTCTATGATGTAAGCTGAACTAGGGTGATGTCACAGAGCACTGGCTGGAGGTTGCGCATCTATTCCACTTGGAGGCGCTAGAATCCATTCAAGGTGAGTTCACTATCTTCACAGTGGTGTGTCAAAGCCAGGTCATTTTTTCCCACAGGCTTTTGGTGCCTGGTCTGTATCAGGAGATCTTGACGACTAGGATATTTTTCTATGGGTAAGTACATTTATGAAGTAATTGGGACCCTCATAGCTACAGAAAGCTAAAAATTTTCTCTCCTACAGTGAGTTACTGTACATTCTACTTTCCCCATGTTTATTAGCAAGGTAGATGAATGGTCTAGGTTAGTTTATCTCCTGAATTTATTATCCTTGCTAACCATATCTAGATCACAATTCCACTAAAATGCCAAAGCTCCTGTTTGTCCATGTGCATGTTAGAAGTTATTAGTTCTAAAAGGCTGAAATTGCCTCGACTTTTTGAGTTGTTCTTGAGTTCAGTGATGCAATGGCTTCATCGAATAATTCTGAAGCTGGGTCAGGAGAAACAATAAAGAAGGACAGTGGTGTGCTGTGTCCCTGGGAAGATATTTGTGAATGCAAGAACTTAGCTCAGAGCTTACGCGTACAAGAGAATCATGGTGACCCCTCTGGCCTTTTTTTTTTTTTTCCTCTTCTTCTTGATCATTGGGGGTAATTGTCATAGCACCACCTAAATTGACATAGAAATTCAAGGAGAGGATCCTCATCAGAGACAAATTTACTCAGGTCTGAAGAAATAAATGTTGATCTGAGTATGTTATTCTGAGCTCTAGAGAATTACTTGTTAATTACACTATTTTTATTTCCTTGTTTCCCTTGTTTCTTTGTTTCTTTGTTTGTTTGTTTGCTTGCTTGGTTAATTTTATTTGAGTTTCTGTATGTTTAGATTTGGCTGTCAGGAAACTCACTGTGTAGACCAGACTAGTCTTTCTCTCACTAAGGTCTGCCTCACTCTGCCTCTTGAGTACTATGATTAAAGTTATGGGTCACTACCACTTCCTATTAACTTCTCCATTTGATTGTTTGTTTTGTTATTTTTTTGTTTGTATTTCTGTTTTGTTTGTTTTTTGTTTGATTTTCGTTTGTTTTCTTTTACTTGATGTTGTTGTTGTTGTTGTTGTTGTTGTTGTTGTTGTTGAGACAGGGTTCCTCTCTATAGCACTGACTGCCCTGGAACTCACTTTGTAGACCTGGCTGGTCTCTAATTTAGAAATCTGCCTGTCCTTGCCTTCTGAGTTCTGGGATTAAATGCGTGTACCACCATGGTTGACTTATTAACTTCTTATTTTTATAAAATTAATTTTAGGAGCTCAAAACTGTTTAGCATAATCTTCTTCACCTGCTCAGAAGTTCTCTTAGAGAAGAGTCTTGGTCCAGCATTCACTCCCAACCCATAACCATTGCCCATCAGGAATTCATATATATGACAGAGGCAACAGCATTGTGTCTGGTTTAAACGGGCAAGATCTTCAGTCCCAGGCAATGAGCAAGTATGATATTTGAAGGGAATGGAAGCCACAAGACAGTGTGATCTACCACAACAGGTCTACAGCCAGGTAGAAGACAATACATCTGAAGAGTCTGAGCATGACATCACTCAAGAAGAAGAGTAGGAGGAAGCCTTCTTCCCAGGCCCTGGGGAATATTGTTGGCTGCAGAATTTCTCACGGGTGGAAGGAAGGTAATGAGCCTGTCACCCATTGGAAGGCCATCATTCTAGGTCAACTGCCAACAAACCCTTCTCTTTATTTGGTGAAGTATGACGGAATTGACAGTGTCTACGGACAGGAGATCCACAGCGATGAGAGGATTTTAAATCTTAAGGTCTTGCCTCACAAAGTAGTTTTTCCTCAGGTGAGGGATGTCCACCTCGCAGGCGAACTGGTTGGCAGAGAGGTACAACACAAATTTGAGGGGAAAGATGGCTCTGAGGACAACTGGAGTGGGATGGTGCTAGCCCAGGTGCCATTCTTACAGGACTATTTTTACATTTCCTACAAGAAGGATCCGGTCCTCTACGTCTATCAGCTCCTGGATGACTACAAGGAAGGTAACCTCCACATCATTCCAGAGACCCCTCTGGCTGGGGCGAGATCAGGTGATGACAATGACTTCTTAATAGGTTCCTGGGTGCAGTACACCAGAGATGATGGATCCAAAAAGTTCGGAAAGGTTGTTTACAAAGTTCTAGCCAATCCTACTGTGTACTTTATCAAATTTCTCGGTGACCTCCATATCTATGTCTATACTCTGGTGTCAAATATCACTTAAATTGAAAAAAATCACAAAGTACAGAAAAGTAAACTTATAGGATTGAAAAAAAAATGTTTGTTTTCCTGTGTTGGGTACCTATGGGTCTTTGACAACCTCAGTATCTTTGTCAATAAAATTTGTTTTGTTCTAAAAATTAATACGTGTGACATGACATGCTTTTAGTGAACACTTTGTTGGAAGAGATGGACTATGGTAGAAAGAACATCAAAGGAAGATGAAAGTTGCAACGCAGGCTATGAACAGTGCATACATCTAATATCACACAGGCTAAAATGGACAGGACTTAGATTCTGTGGTCTGCATAGTGAGCAAGGAATTGGAGATATGACTTAGAGGAGCAGGGATGGCAGCAAAAAAATGGATTTTTAGGAAGAAGCAGAGAAAGACAGGACATAGATAGAATCTCTGGTATGAAGTCTGAGGGAGAAACAACAAGTTGGGGAAAAAGTGATAGATAAAAGGAATGTGGCCTTGTTACACAAAGTGCAACCCAGAAAACTGATCCAAAGAGATTCAGAAATCAGACAAAATAAGGTTTCATTTGAATAATGAAACCAAATGAAACTTGTCTCTCATTTTAAGATTTATTATCTTTATTTATATGGGTGGGAGTAGGGCATGAGCTTGAGAGTATAGGTGACCACAGAGACATGAGTTGTCAGATCCCATGGAGCTGGCATTAAAGCTGATTGTTAACCATTGGATATGAATTCAAGAAAACAAATCCAGGTTTTTGCGGTACTGTAGTGCTCTTGACAACATGGTCATCTCTCTATTCCCATTAAGATATCTTTTTAAGAAATCCAATATTAACATGCAGAAAAGAGACCAGGTAGAAGTTAAGAAAGATTAAATTGATGGTGACCTTTAAAAACAATAAAGGACACACAAAGGACTAGAGGACACTGAGGGACAAATGAATTCTAAGATGAAGTTCTCAAAATGTGAAGCAGGAGACCCAGGAAGAATAAAAATTTTGTGCAAATAGTTAAAATTGGGCATATCCACATTAGGTTCTTTGGTTTCTTAACAAATAGCCAGCTGATCAGATCAAAGAGTAATTTAAAAGAGAAAATGAATAAACTGTGAGATAATATATGGTGGGGCGTGGATCCTGAGTTCTTTCCCTGTGCAATCTTTGCCTGGGATGAATCCTGTGATCTTTTGGAGGTCTCTGTTGAGTGCCCCAGATGACCATCAAAAAGCTCACCACTGGCCTGTTCCCCTGGCTCTCCTCCAAACATCTGACTCCCAACATACCTATGTACCATTTCAGCCTGTCTATTCCCTATAAATTCCTGTCTCAAATTTATGTGTGACCTCCTTCTCATAAAACAGTGAAGGTGTACTCAATGCATATGTGCTGATCTCTTTTCTATGCCAGTTCTCATGGGTTTCAAACTCTATGAGGTTGCCCAATATGTTGGTCACTACTCCTGAGTAGCCCCTGTGCTTCATGGGGGTCTTAATGGGTCCCATATGCACTCTGAGTGTTTCTTTTGTTTGTTTGGTTGGTTGGTTTTATTGTTGTTGTAGGTTTTTTTGTTTGTTTTTGTTTTGTTTGTTTGTTTGTTTTTTGTTTGTTTGTTTTTGTATTGTTTTTTGTTTTTGTTTTAAGTCAGGCTTGTCATGGACTCAATCATTTGTGTTTTTTCTCTAGAATAAGTTTGAATGCCAAATGACTTGAAAATACTCTCTATTGTTGATTAATTTTGATATCTGGGAGAGTTTCTATGCTAGCTGGATGTCTTAATTAGGGTTTCAATGCTGTGAAAAACCACTATGACTAAGACAACTCATTAGAGACATTTCATTAAGGCTTTTCAACATTTCATTGCAGTTTCAGAGGTTCAGTCCACTATCATCAAGGAAGTGAACATGCAAGTGTCTGGGCATATGTAGTGGTGGAGAGGAAGCTTAGAGTCTTCTGCATGCAGGGATGTTGTCTTCCACACTGAGCAGAGCTTTAAAGCCTCACAGTGATATGCTTCCTCCAAAAAGGCCACACCCACTCCTACAAGGCCACACCTCCTCATAGGCCAACTACATTCAGAGTGCCATACTGGTTTCATAGCAACTTGAAAAGATCTAGAGTCTTGCAAGAGGAGGAGCCTCAGTTGAGAAAATGCCTCATTAAGATCAAGCTTTTAGGAATTTTCTTAATTGGTGGGAGAGGACCCAGTTCATTGTGGGTGGGGACACCCTTGTGGTGGTAGTCTTGTGCTCCTTATGGAAGCAAGACTTAAGGAGCATGTCAATAAGCATCACCACTCCATTGCCTATGCATGAGCTTCTGGCTCCAGGAACCTGTGTTGTTTCAGTTTCTTTCCAAACTACTTTGATGATGAACAGCAATGTGGAATATAAGCTGAATAAAACTTTTGCTATGGAATTAGCTCTTTGGACATGGTATGTTCTTACAACAATAGAAACCTTAAGTAAGACAATTTCTTAGAGGAACAAAATATCTAATACTACCACTGTCACTTATCCTATAAGGACAAATAATGTGTAGATATTTTATTTTAATTTAAAGGTAAGATATTCTCATGTATATAATGACATGCAATTGTTCTAGTTTGCTTCTTTCTCACACTGAAGAATACTAACATCAAACATAACTTGGGAATATAAGGGTTATTAGCTTACATGTTACAGACTATTACCAAGGAAGGCAAAACAGGAACTTGAAGCATTACCAGGAAAGAGTGCTTATTGCTTGACCCTATCTTAGTCATTGTTCTATTGCTGTGAAGAGACATCATGGATAAAACAACTATTATGAAACAAAGCATTAACTGGGGGCTTGATTACACTTACAGAAGTTTAGTCAAACATCAAGTCAGTGACCGCAGCACTGGAGCAATAGAGAACTATTGATCCTTAAACAGAAACAGATATTCTGCCATTACATTGGTTTCTTGAAAACTCAAAGACCACCCTTATTGACACAACCACTTCCTCCAATGAAGCCACATCTTCTCTCATTCCTTCTAATCCTTAAACACACTGCCAATCCCTGGTGACTAAATATCCATATATATGATTCTATAGGGTATATTCTTATTCAAACCACCAAAAATCATGTGGCTTGATCGAATATTTTATTTTAAATACAGAGTAAAAGCTTTCCTTTTATAAATGACTACTGATGAGCTTACCCACAGTTGCCTACCCTCACACATCGACCACCAATGAAGAAAATGTCCCATAGACTTACCCAAAAACCAAGTGAATAGAGACAATTCTTCAATTGTTCTCTCTCCTAAGGTGACGCTAGATTGTCAAGTTGGAGATAAATAAAATCCCAGCACATTAAGGTTTATCCTGCTACATAACCCACACAAACATTACTCATCACAATCTCCTCATTCTGCCTAGGTGTAGACCCACTTCCCTCCATGGCAGAAGTGAAGGGTAAGTACCTCCAACAGCAAGAATACTCAATAATAGGTGACAAGTAGTGAATATGCCTTATAGCTTCACAACACCTACATTCTAATTTGTGTTACACTTTCTGGGAGACACCCCAGTCTGTCCAACTTCCTGCCAACTCAGCTTTGACCAGAAAAATTCTCATCAAGAAATCCAATGACTTTTAATTGATTTCTTTCTCCTGAGGGAATGGAGTGTAACCCCTTCATGGATGTATTGGTGTCTGATTCATAAGTAATAAAACCCACTACTATTAACAGCTAAATCACAGGTGCTATGACAAATAACAACTCACATGAGAAGCATCACATTTGGTTAAGCCTTTTCAGAAGTTTTATTGGAGTTTGATTTATATACTAAATAAATCCATTGATTTATTTATTTTTAAGTGTGTAATTTAATGATTCTAAACACATTTCACCACTGTCATTTTTCACTCATTTTCTGGTACTTCATATGATATTGAAATCTACTAAAATACAATAGTGAATTCAGAAGAAAGACCAGTGGTGTGGGTAGCAGCAAAGTTCTTGAGTCTCAAAGACAACAGATACCATGGCTGAATATTCCAACTACAACAACTAGGTAACATTGGTTCTACACTTAGCATGCCGTTTCTAGAAAAAAAAATTAAAGAATTAAGCAATGTTTCCTCTGAACCTGTCATGTTACTATCACAAATGAAAGAAGGATCCATGATCACATGAATATGAAAGGGGCATGAAGCAGCACAATTGTTCAAATTATTGGCAGCTAGTCAGCATTAACACAAGAAGGGACCAAAGACAATAAACAGCTTTGAAGACATGTCCAAATGACCGCGTTCATTTACAAGTTTCTTACCCATTCCTTGTATATCCATTGATTGATTAACTCATTGATTAAAGCCCTCAGGTTCCAATCACTTTTCAGAGTGCATATTGTACTACCTATGAACATTGTACTGTGGACCAAAGCCTTCATCTAAGACCCATGACTGACATTTCAAAACAATTTAACCACAGAATTCTTTATTTGAAACAAAGTGATAAGATCCATCTATCTCTTCAAGGATATCTCTGTTTTGTTCAAAAAGGAGAAAAATGCAATCCAAGTTCAGGATCTTGATCCCTTATCCATGCATCTTAAACCCATAGGGGCTAGCCAGAATGTAAGGTCAGAAGTCTAAACTTCACCTATACTACAACTAACTCTGAAGATATCTAGCAATCTCCAGTTCCTTTCTGGTACTTACCCACACCAAGTCTGCATTAAGGAATATGGTCTAGTGTGAGATAGTGCCAGCAGTTAATTGCAAAATCCCACTATGAGTTGAGTTGTATATATACTGAGACATCTGTAATATAGACACACATGCATATTCACAAATACTCACAGAAAGAGGCAAGAAGTAGAGGAGCTGAAACTTAGAAATCCTCAAGGAAGAGAATGAAAATCTTGTAAGGCACAGAGGTAAGAGAAAAACTGTGTCTTTCTGCACAAAATCAGGACATTCTGTCTTCCATCACTGAATGAGAAGGCTCACTATCCCTTATCGCTATCTGATAAGGTATAGACAGTTGATGAAGGATGAATAGTCAGTTTTCATCAAAGGTATTGACTTTGAAGGTTATAGATTGTTCATGCTCTACTGGAAGCCAGATGTCTAAGAGTTTATGGGAAACACAAATGATTTGAATGGGTTGTAACAAAGGGGAGAAGACGAGATATGAAGTTGGCAGGAGGAGTTAGGTGGGAGTGGACCAGGTTTTGTTCTGGGAGGAGTTACTAAAATAATTGGAAAGTAAATTCCATCAAAATATTTGTATGCAATTCTCAAGGTATTAAGGAAAGTAGTTCTTAATATACCATGTACTGAACACACACAGACCACTTATATTGCCATCTTCTAAATAACAAATTCTTATAGAGCAGTTTCATTACATTGAGGGCAAAAGACATCCAGAGGTTATTTAAAATAAAGAAGAATCTAGGGAGATGGCCCAGTGGTAAAGCCAAGTGTTTGGTCAAACATTCACCTAAACACCAGTGCTTAGGAATTGGAGTGGCAGAGACAGAAGAATGACTGTGGCTTCCTGAATGTCAGCCTCACTCCTAGCTCAGCAAGAAACCCTGTCACAAGGGGAAAATTAGGGAGTGAAGTAGCAGAAAACAGTATAGCCTTCCCTATCCTCTGGACTTACCTGTATAATTCTGTATGCATACACACATCAATATGATAACTGTATAAAAGAGGTTACTTTGCATAAATTATAGGCAAAAGCAATGTTGTTTTAACCTAGAGACCTGAAGACTTTTATATATTAATGGTCCTCGAGAAACTCTCCATATATAGAGGATTGATATATCTTCTTCCTGTGCAAAGGAAACCTAAGTTAAGTGTGTGTGTCAGTGACTTTAAACACCTTTCTTCCTCTAGATTCCTATTTATACCACAGAATGGTCTGTAAATAATGAAAAGATGAAAATAAGACTTTTTCATGGTGTTGCCTTCTTTTAAAATCATATTTATATTTTACTAAATCGATGGAAAATCTTCAGCTCCAAGGAACAATGGATTCAATATTGTTGACTTCTGTATTATCCATTATGAATAGGAATTAATTATACATCAACATTTCCCACGATTTGAACTAAATCAGGAATAAGGGATATGTTTCCATAAAAATAAGTAATGCCAATATCGTTAATCAAGTAGAAATGTGTGTGTGTGTGTGTGTGTGTGGTGGGGTTAGGATGCCTTTGGATTATTTGAGAATGATTGCTGATCAGAAATATGTTATGCAAATAACCCTAACCTGAGAGAAATGAAAAGTAATGATATAAACTATACTACCAAGTGTCATGGCCACTTATTAGTTGATATCATTTTCTTTTTCATTCCTTTATTCGTTTGAATAATTGTGTGCCACAGATGATCACACGTTCAAATGTGTTAGTTTTCCGGGTGATGGGCTGTTTAGAATGAATTAGGAGTTGTTTTATTATTAAAGGAGATTTGTCACAGAGCCTTGAAATATCAAAAACCCATCAGACTCTCTCTATCTCTCTCTCTTTCTCTCTTTCTCTCTCTCTCTCTCTCTCTCTCTCTCTCTCTCTCTCTCTCTCTCTCTCTCTCTCTCTCTCTCTCTCTCTCTCCTTCTTTCATTACTCTCTGCCATCTCCATCATAAGTTGTTGGCTCTCAACTACTGCTCTACATGTTTTGCCTCTGTGTTGCCATGGTGTCTACCATGATATCCTGGACTTGCCCTCTGGAACTCTAAGACCACAATTAAATGTTTCCTCTTATAAGTTTGTTTGGTCATGATGTCTCTCACAGCATAGAACAGTAACCAAGACATACATACTCCTGTTTATTTTTTGAAACATTCTTTATTTCTTTCATTAAAGTTACCTTTTGTCCATTGAACAGTTTTAAGAATAATGTTAATGGGCCCAAATAAATAGTGCCAATAGGTGTGGCACTCTCAGGAAGTGTGAAATAGTTTCATGAGGTGTGACATTGGTGGAGTAGTTGGGACACTGATGGAGATGTGTCTTTGTTGAGTTGGTGTGATCTTGTTGGAAGAAATGTAACAATGTGGTGGTAGGCTTGGAGGTCTGCTGTCCTTAAGCAATCCCCAGTTTGACACAGTCTCCATCTGCTTCCTGTATATCAAGACCTAAAACTCATCTCCTTCTCCAGCACTTTGTCTGTCTGAAGGCTACCATGTTTCCAGCCATGAAAATAATGGAGTAAACATCTGAAAAGAAGTTACAAAGTGTTCAAAATTTACTATGATCCTGGTGACACTTCATGTCAATAGAACCCATACTAATACTCACATAAACACTCAAAAACACATTTGATGTTGAGTGGGAACAGACTTTAATGCCCTCTGCCTACTGCCAGGAAGCTATTCATTTCCAAGCAGCTATCAGATGAAGATGTAGAACTCTCAGCTCCAAATGAACCATGCCTGCCTGGATCCTGACATATTCTTAACTTGATGATAATGGACTGAACTTCTGAACCTGTAAGCCAGCCCCAATTAAATGGTTTTCTAATAAAACATGCATTGATAAGTGTGTCTGTTTACAGCAATAAAATCCTAACACACACATGTACATATTCACCTAGATATACTGAGTCACAGACACACACACATGGAAATATTCACACACACACACACACACACACACACACACACACACACACACACACACACACACACATTCATTTACAGGGACTTTAGATTCAGCCAGTACCCATGCAATTTAATTGGGGTGTTGAATACATGTGTTTGTGGAACATGACTATTGCTCTTTCTTTTAGGAGTTATGTGGACAAAATCTGCACACTCACTTCATTCCTCTTCAACATCAGAAATCTCAATTTAAAGAAAGTGAGATAATGAGAAGTAGTTTTAGATACCTCTCTTTTTTTTCCTGTGAGTAGCTTCCACTTCAAATCACCAAAGAAAAATAAACATAACAGGAAAGAAATTCATATTCAAATGCTCTTGACAAGCTCATAATACATTCTCCATAATGAATATAAACTTTTATTTAGAATTCTCAAGGAAATGAGACTTTTGAAAAATCCTTACTTTCAGATAGGCTTTGGTATTTCATTTCCCTGCAAAAGAACACCAATGTAAAAAGACAAAATGTAGATTGCTTTGTGCACAAGTTGAATCAGAAACATTTGATAATGTGCATACAGGGACTCACCACATTTTTACAAACATATATATATATATATATATATTATATATATTGGGAGGGTGAAAGGAGACATCTGGAGAACAATAAGACCCTCATTAGCATTAAACATTCCTGAAGTCAAGTAATAACATCTAACAACATCAATAACAACAACAACAAAAACAACAACAAGAATAGATGTTCATTAGGAAGAATTTTTTAAAATAACCTTCCATTAGCCACATAAAGAGGGGGCATGATCCATCTGCAACACTTTATAGATACTTATTACAATTACCACTAAAATTTTTAAAATAATACGGATTTTTAAAAATGAAATTGAAGTAAAATAGATTTTTCAGCTGTTAAAAGGGGGAAAATGTGTTCTAGAACGAAATAAAGTGTGTAAGAACTAATTGATTTTTTAATAAAGAACATCCTTATAACTCATGTGTCAGTAAGTATCAGGATTATAATGCAGTTGATTTTCTCATTGTAGAATAATTTTAATGTGTTTGAATATTTCCAGTTGTAAGAATGGATCTCAGAATTTTCACAGGACAAGAAGAAGACACCAAGTAGTTCCTCATTTTTGTTTCAAAATTCTTAATTCCTTTTTTGCAGAGTCCCAGACATTCCAGGGAAGGGTTTGAAACATTCAACAACTTCTGAGACCATAACCTCAGAGAGAAGCTACCTTTCTCAGTAAATGGAACTAGGAAAGCTGAAAAGATCCATCAAATCGCTTTAGAACAAAAATGGCAGCTGGTTCACAGAACAAGGTATCATTTAGCAACTCAGCCAAGAAATAAGAGGATTTGAAATGATAATAACACAGAGTAATAAAAACCACTATGCAGTTGTAATTTAATCGTATATATATACTTTGGACAGAGAAAGCAATCAAATCTTGAGATCTCTCTGCTCAGCCCAATGAAACTCTGGGTCATGCTGCAGATGTTCCAAGTTCATGGCTCATCACAGATACTGGAAGTCTCTGGGAAACTAGAACTACATCACGTAAGTGCTGTGAGTCCAAAGACATGATTTCAGAAATTGTTCAAGTCCTCATCTTGCTTGAAAAAAAAAATCACATAGCACCAGAAGTAATAAGAAGTTCATGGTATCAATGTCAACAGGTAAGCACTACTAACAAATATCTGTTAAGCATTGGATTGTTACCAACTCAAATGAGGAGATGATTTTTAAATTTAAATGCAGTTACATTTTAATAATTTGTAGTAATGTTAAGTGTCCAGTGTGAAACTGTGGGTGTAGGGCAAGTTGGTGAAGTGAGAGAGAACATGGATGGCAGAAGGTTCTGTGCTCTGTGAAGGCTGACATGGGAGGAGTGAAGGATAATTACCATGCATACCTGATTGTGCATCTGGCTGTGTAAATCCACTGAAACTACACGGATGGGGGTGAACTAGGGGAAGACAATGGTACCAGATTCTTTGTCTCTGGCATCCCATATTGGGCCTAAAAAACATTAACAGTCTAATGTTTTAGAGCTTTATTTTAGACAGCAAGGAGAAAAAAAAGAGTAAAAAGATTGTTAGACTTGCCATGGCCAAAAGGAGAGATGGGGAAAGACATAGAAGGAAGGACAGAAAGCAAGTTAGAGAGTAAGAAAGGTGAACGCTTAGAGAAAGAGGTAAAAGTTTACAAAGAGTAAGGATTGTAAAAGTTAGAGAGAGAGAGAGAGAGAGAGAGAGAGAGAGAGAGAGAGAGAGAGAGAGAGAGAGAGGGAGAGAGAGGGAGAGACTGATGTAGGGCTAAGTAGCCTCTCATATATTGGGCTTGTTATCTTGCTGTTGCTAGGTAACTAGAAGTTATCTAACCCGAAGATCAGAACCTTTGGTCATTTTGTATGTGACTGCTAGCCATTAGCCACTGCTGGGCGGGAGTGCTTGTGGGTTTGGTAACTTTACCAGGAGCCAGGGTTCCAGAAACACTGAGTAAATGCCTTCCTTCCCATGTAGGTGAAAATTACGACCCATTAGGTTTCATCAGGTTTAAGGACTTCAGCATGACTGGAGACCAGACATTTGGTACATAGCACAATGCCCCAAGCTCAATGATCAAATTTAACTCTAGCCTCCAGATTTTGTGGTTTCTCAGGCAGAACACTATCAGAGAGGATGTGAGTTTGAAACTCTGGGGACTTCCACCAGAAGAAATCAAGGCATGGAGGTGGGGTGGGGTAAAATGATCTTAGAAGAAATCTGTAAAACAGTGAAAGGACAATTGAAAAGACATATGGAAAAGACCAGTAACAGGGGATGCCTCAGGAGACCATCCTTGTCTTCATAGCTTGGCAAGACAAAATTCAAATGAACAGTAGTACTGGAGGAGAGTCTGTGAATGCATCAGGGAGGGTAGGGTAAGGGTAGGAGGGAGTGAGGGAGGGTGAGATAGAGAAAAAAGTACAAGGAGAAAAAGAAAGAGAAGGAGAAGAATATGGAGAGGAAGAGGAGAAGAAGGAAGGGAAGAGGAATGGGTGGAGCAGAACGACAAGGAGAAGGAGAAGGAAGAAGAACAAGAGAAGTGGAAGAGGAAGAGCAAAAGGAAGGAGGAGGACTTGGAGAAGTAGAAAAGGAGAAGGTAAAATAAGGAGGAGAGAAGGAGAGAAGAAGAATGAGAGAAGGAAAAGTCAAAGGCATAGAAGAAGAAGAAGAAGAAGAAGAAGAAGAAGAAGAAGAAGAAGAAGAAGAAGAAGAAGAAGAAGAAGAAGAAGAAGAAGAAAGAAAGAAAGAAAGAAAGAAAGAAAGAAAGAAAGAAACAGGAGTAGGAGGAGAAGGCGAAGGAGAAAAGAATAAGGAGGAGAAGGATAAGGCAAAGAAGGAAAAACAATAGAAGAAGAAGGTAAGCAAGGAGAAGAAATGAGTTTAGATGTGAGGCATAGATAGACAGACAGAGACAGAAAGACAGAGAAACTTAGACATACAGAGTGAGACATGCACATAAACATTCACACAGAGACACACAAGTAGGCACAGAGACAGAGAAAAATATACATAGAAAGAGAGATATGCACAGAGACATTCACAGAGTTACACACATTCACACAACTTAATTAAGAAGTATTTAGAAAAATATATCTATGAAATCACGAGGATATTAAGTACTAAATTATGTGAGCAATGAGGAGGAATGAGATCCAAACAAATTTTGCAAGTCCTCTAACTTTCTCCATGCTTCCACACAGCTTTAGCTGTGGGAGTATCAGTTATAGGGCTGTAACTTTTGTTTTCTTCATTTATAATTTACTGTGAATCTCCTTTCTCCACCATTCAATATGGTCCGTAGTTTCCATGTGAAAGGACTTTCCAATGCATGGCATCTAGTGAGAAAGAGAAAACAATTTTAAAGAAGAGTCTCTATGCTAGAGCCAACTGTACAAACAATTCGTAGTTATTCTCCAAATGCAGGGCTCAAAGAACACATAGGCTCCTCTAGCTGCTACACAGATCTTAAGTATGGCCCCACAGCATCACTGGGAACCTATTGACAATTCTCACTCAGGTCATAAAACTATGGAGCATTCCAATTTCTTGAGTTCCAGAAAAAAAGCCTTTTGGAAGCTTATCTCCCTAAAATTGAAGATTACACTGAAATTTATGAAAAGTGAGAATAATTTTTAATGTGAAAAATCATTCCACACACACACATTAAAAAAATACATGAAGGCAAAATTGACAGCAATATATTTGACACAACACCCACCCACACACACCTACACACACCCACACAGAGAGAGAGAGAGAGAGAGAGTGAGAGAGAGAAAGAGAGAGAGAGAGAAAGAGAGAGAGAGAGGGAGGGAGGGATGGAGGGAGGCAGGGAGGGAGGGAGGGAGGGAGGGAGGGAGGGAGGGAGGGAGGGAGGGGGAAGAGGAAGAGGTGGAGAGACAGATGTACACTTACAATACTTATTTTTAAGTCAAGTTGTCAAAACTCCTGACACAATCAATGTTCAGGAAGAGATGTATATGGCAAACACTCACGAGGAACAGACTGTCATGATAAAGAGAACATAGGAGGAAACAACAAGTTCATCTGTGGCATTGAGAGCCTGAATGGGCCCTTCTCACATTTGGTTGGATTTAGAATCCAAGATTTAGTTCAGAACCACCCAGCTCGCTCCTTCTTGCCCCACGGATCTACTTCTCCTAGGGCACAGTCACAAAGGTTCCACAACATTTCTAGACAGTTTTCCCAGTTTTAGACAACTGGGACTGTGGGAGAAATAACCCCCCCCAATCTTAATTAAACTAAGCCACACAACTGCAAAATATATTTGAAAGCAGTTTAAATTCAATTTTGGAAAGAGAACAGAGAGCTCTACTTTGAAATGGACTGAAATAGTCTTTAGGTTCCATTGTGCACCCTAAATGAAATATATTGTAAAAGATTCCGTTTTCTATGTAGCAAGTGAGGGCTGAAAACAACACACTAATGGAGATAAAATGCAAAAAAAAAAAAAAAAAAAAAAAACAAACTGGGAAATATAGTAACAATTAAAACTGACTGTGTGAAAAACGATGTATTTATACAAGTTAACTGTCCTATTGACCACAGTGTCATTCATCATTGTATTAGGGGATACAATCTAGTGATTAATCATCAGGGTTTGACAGTAAAACCCTTAGGCTCAATACACCAGACATTAGCTGAAAAATGATTTACAAGAATGTATTGCCCTTTGGTGTCTTCTCTGTGAATCTGTTGTATGGATGCCCTGTCGTTGGTTGTTTTAGTTGTTGGTGTTGTTTTAAAATAGATATATTGAATGCAAAAGCAAGTGGCAGGAGCCCAAAAGGTCCTCTCTCTATCTCCTTCCCAAAACTTTCTAATTTTCCCAATCCCCTCATTCATTAAAAATTCAGAAGTTCAAAAAATACAGAAACTCATTCATCATCTTTACTTTGTGCTTGCATGCTGGTTGCAATTATCTTGTAAGCATTAAAAATAAGGGTAACATACTGCCTATGTTCAACAGGGTTTCATTGATGTGAAGAGACATCATGACACAGGAAACTCTTATAGGAAAACTTAATTGAGGTTGTCTTACAGATTCAGAGGGTCAGTACATTATTATCTTGGTAGGAAGCATGGCAGCATCCAGGAAGAGGAGGTGCTGGGGAAGGAAGTAATTGGTCTATATCTTAGTCTGAAGGCAACAATGTGGAAGCTTGTGGCCACAGTTAGCAAGGAAGAGGATCAATTTTTGTCACTGGGCAGAGATTGTGCACTACATAAAAGCAAGCCTACACAATGATACACTTCCTCAAACAAGCCAACACCTTGTAATAGTGCCACATCCCATGGGCAAAAGATATTCTAATCAACACACTGCATCATAGGAAAATGGCAGAGAGAAATAAAGACACTGCATGATTGCATTCCTCTGGTCACAAGTGCTACATACCTACACGCTTATATGCACACACAAACACACACACACACACACACACACACACACACACACACACACACACACACACAAATGCCTATTGGATGTGCATAATAATAATGTGCAGTCTAGGGTCCTGGGCAATTTGATTGGACCAGGCGCTGTGTTCCACCCACCAGAGGTCTTAGGATCCCGTGGAGGATCCTGTGTGGGTCCTTGTGGGTGTCCACAGAATCCCCCGGTCCAGGGACCATGGTGCTGCCTTGATCTACTTCTGTTGTCCAATTGCTCTGGCTAGGATTTCAAGTGATATATTGAATAGATAGGAAGAAAGTGGCAGCCTTGTCTAGTCCCTGATTTTAGTGGGATTGGGTTTAGTTTCTCTCCATTTAGTTTGATGTTGACTACTGTTTTGCTATATACTGCTTTTATTATGTTCAAGTATGGGCCTTGAATTCCTGATCTTTCCATGACTTTTATCATGAATGGGTGTTGGATTTCGTTAAATGATTTCTCATCATGTAAGGAGATGATCATGCGGTTTTTGTTTTTCAGTTTGCTTATATAGTGGATTACGTTGATGTGTTTCCTTATATTAATCCATCCCTGCATCCCTGGGATGAAGCGTACTTGATCATTATTGATGATCTTTATGATATGTTCTGAGATTCATTTTGCATGGACTTTATTGAATATTTTTTGCATCAATATTCATAAGGGAAATTGGTCTGAAGTCCTCTATTTTGTTGGGACTTTATATGGTTTAGTTATCAGAGTAATTGTGGTATCTATAGAATGAATTGAATAGGGTACGTTCTGTTTCTATTTTGTGAAATAGTTTGAGAACAGTTGGAATTAGTTCTTTTTTGAAGGTCTGATAGAACTCTGCACTAAACTCATGTGGGTGGTCCTGGGCATTATTTGGTTAGGAGACTATTAGTGACTGCTTCTATTTCTTTAGGGGATATGGGGCTGTTTAGATCTTTATTCTTATCTGGATTTAACTTTGGTACCTGATTTCTGTCTACAAAATTGTCCATTTTGTCCAAGTTTTCCAGTTTTTTTCGTATAGCCTTTTGTAGTAGGATGTGATGATGCCTAGGATTTCCTCAGGTTCTGGTCTTATGTCTCCCTTTTCATTTATGATTTTGTTAATTAGGATACTATCCCTGTGCCCTCAAGTTCATCTTGCTAAGGGTGTATCTATCTTGATACTACTTTCAAAGAACAGGCTCCTGGTTTGGTTGATACTTTGAATAGTTCTTTTTGTGCCAACTTGGTTGATTCCAGCACTGAGTTTGATTATTTTCTGCTATCTACTCCCCCTTGTAAATTTGCCTCCTTTTGTTCTAGAGCTTTTAGGTGTGCTGTCAAGCTCTTAGTGTGTGCTCTCTCTTGTTTCTTTTTGGTGGCACTCAGAGCTGTTGGTTTTCTTTGTGGGACTACATTCATTGTTGTCCCAGAAGTTTGGGTATATTGTCCCTTCATTTTCATTAAACTCTAAAAAGTGTTTAATTTCTTCTTTATTTCTTCCTTGACCAAGTTATCATTGAGTAGAGTGTTGTTCAGCTTTCACATGAATGTTGGCTTCCTATTATTTATGTTGTTATTGAAGATCAGCCTTCCTCCATGGTGATGCGATAGAGTGTATGGGATACTTTCAATATTTTTGTTGAGTCCTGTTTTGTGACTGATTATATGGTCTATTGTGGAGACGGTACCATGAGGTGCTGAGAAGAAGTTATATGCTTTTGTTTTAGGGTAAAATGTTCTGTAGATATCTATTAAATCCATTTGTTTCATAAATTCTTTTATCTTCAATGTGTCTCTGTTTAGTTTCTATTTCCCCAATCTTTCTATAGATAAGAGTGGGTTGTGAAGTCTCCCTCTATTATGGTGTTCAGTGCAATGAATGATTTGAGGTTTACTAAAGTTTCTTTAATGAATGTGGATGCCATTGCATTTGGAGCATAGATATTCAGAATTGAGGGTTCATCTTGGAAGATTTTGCCTTTCATGATCATTAACTGTCCCTTCTTGTCTTTTTTGATAACTTTGGGTTGGAAATTGATTTTATTCTATATTAGAATGGCTACTCCAGCTTATTTCTTCAGACCATTTGCTAGGAAAATTGTTTTCCAGCCTTTTACTCTGAGGTAGTGTCTGGTTTTGTCCCTGAGTTGGGTTTCTTTTTTTTTTTTTTTTTTTCTTTTTTTTTCCATTTTTTATTAGGTATTTAACTCATTTACATTTCCAATGCTATACCAAAAGTCCCCCATATCTACCCACCCCCACTCCCCTGCCCACCCACTCCCCCTTTTTAGCCCAGGTGTTCCCCTGTACTGGGGCATATAAAGTTTGCAAGTCCAATGGGCCTCTCTTTCCAGTGATGGCCGACTAGGCCATCTTTTGATATATATGCAGCTAGAGTCAAGAGCTCCGGGGTACTGGTTAGTTCATAATGTTGTTCCACCTATAGGGTTGCAGATCCCTTTAGCTCCTTGGGTACTTTCTCTAGCTCCTCCATTGGGAGCCCTATGATCCATCCATTAGCTGACTGTGAGCATCCACTTCTGTGTTTGCTAGGCCCCGGCATAGTCTCACAAGAGACAGCTACATCTGGGTCCTTTCAATAAAAACTTGCTAGTGTATGCAATGGTGTCAGCGTTTGGATGCTGATTATGGGGTGGATCCCTGGATATGGCAGTCTCTACATGGTCCATCCTTTCATCTCAGCTCCAAACTTTGTCTCTGTAACTCCTTCCATGGGTGTTTTGTTCCCAAAACTAAGGAGGGGCATAGTGTCCACACTTCAGTCTTCATTCTTCTTGAGTTTCATGTGTTTAGCAAATTATATCTTATATCTTGGGTATCCTAGGTTTGGGGCTAATATCCACTTATCAGTGAATACATATTGTGTGAGTTTCTTTGTGAATGTGTTACCTCACTCAGGATGATGCATTCCAGGTCCATCCATTTGGCTAGGAATTTCATAAATTCATTCTTTTTAATAGCTGAGTAGTACTCCATTGTGTAGATTTACCACATTTTCTGTATCCATTCCTCTGTTTAGGGGCATCTAGGTTCTTTCCAGCTTCTGGCTATTATAAATAAGGCTGCTATGAACATAGTGGAGCATGTGTCCTTCTTACCAGTTGGGGCATCTTCTGGATATATGCCCAGGAGAGGTATTGCTGGATCCTCCGGTAGTACTATGTCCAGTTTTCTGAGGAACCGCCAGACTGATTTCCAGAGTGGTTGTACAAGCCTGCACTCCCACCAACAATGGAGGAGTGTTCCTCTTTCTCCACATCCACGCCAGCATCTGCTGTCACCTGAATTTTTGATCTTAGCCATTCTGACTGGTGTGAGGTGGAATCTCAAGGTTGTTTTGATTTGCATTTCCCTGATGATTAAGGATGTTGAACATTTTTTCAAGTGCTTCTCTGCCATTCGGTATTCCTCAGGTGAGAATTCTTTGTTCAGTTCTGAGCCCCATTTTTTAATGGGGTTATTTGATTTTCTGAAGTCCACCTTCTTGAGTTCTTTATATATGTTGGATATTAGTCCCCTATCTGATTTAGGATAGGTAAAGATCCTTTCCCAATCTGTTGGTGGTCTTTTTGTCTTATTGACGGTGTCTTTTGCCTTGCAGAAACTTTGGAGTTTCATTAGGTCCCATTTGTCAATTCTCGATCTTACAGCACAAGCCATTGCTGTTCTGTTCAGGAATTTTCCCCCTGTGCCCATATCTTCAAGGCTTTTCCCCACTTTCTCCTCTATAAGTTTTAGTGTCTCTGGTTTTATGTGAAGTTCCTTGATCCACTTAGATTTGACCTTAGTACAAGGAGATAAGTATGGATCGATTCGCATTCTTCTACACGATAACAACCAGTTGTGCCAGCACCAATTGTTGAAAATGCTGTCTTTCTTCCACTGGATGGTTTTAGCTCCCTTGTCGAAGATCAAGTGACCATAGGTGTGTGGGTTCATTTCTGGGTCTTCAATTTTATTCCATTGGTCTACTTGTCTGTCTCTATACCAGTACCATGCAGTTTTTATCACAATTGCTCTGTAGTAAAGCTTTAGGTCTGGCATGGTGATTCCGCCAGAAGTTCTTTTATCCTTGAGAAGACTTTTTGCTATCCTAGGTTTTTTGTTATTCCAGACAAATTTGCAAATTGCTCCTTCCAATTCGTTGAAGAATTGAGTTGGAATTTTGATGGGGATTGCATTGAATCTGTAGATTGCTTTTGGCAAGATAGCCATTTTTACAATGTTGATCCTGCCAATCCATGAGCATGGGAGATCTTTCCATCTTCTGAGATCTTCCTTAATTTCTTTCTTCAGAGATTTGAAGTTTTTATCATACAGATCTTTCACTTCCTTAGTTAGAGTCATGCCAAGATATTTTATATTATTTGTGACTATTGAGAAGGGTGTTGTTTCCCTAATTTCTTTCTCAGCCTGTTTATTCTTTGTATAGAGAAAGGCCATTGACTTGTTTGAGTTTATTTTGTATCCAGCTACTTCACCGAAGCTGTTTATCAGGTTTAGGAGTTCTCTGGTAGAATTTTTAGGGTCACTTATATATACTATCATATCATCTGCAAAAAGTGATATTTTGACTTCCTCTTTTCCAATTTGTATCCCCTTGATCTCCTTTTGTTGTCGAATTGCTGTGGCTAATACTTCAAGTACTATGTTGAAAAGGTAGGGAGAAAGTGGACAGCCTTGTCTAGTCCCTGATTTTAGTGGGATTGCTTCCAGCTTCTCTCCATTTACTTTGATGTTGGCTACTGGTTTGCTGTAGATTGCTTTTATCATGTTTAGGTATGGGCCTTGAATTCCTGATCTTTCCAGAACTTTTATCATAAATGGGTGTTGGATCTTGTCAAATGCTTTTTCTGCATCTAACGAGAATATCATGTGGTTTTTGTCTTTGAGTTTGTTTATATAATGTATTACATTGATGGATTTTCGTATATTAAACCATCCCTGCATCCCTGGAATAAAACCTACTTGGTCAGGATGGATGATTGCTTTAATGTGTTCTTGGATTCAGTTAGCGAGAATTTTATTGAGGATTTTTGCATCGATATTCATAAGAGAAATTGGTCTGAAGTTCTCTATCTTTGTTGGATCTTTCTGTGGTTTAGGTATCAGAGTAATAGTGGCTTCATAAAATGAGTTGGGTAGAGTACCTTCTACTTCTATTTTGTGAAATAGTTTGTGCAGAATTGGAATTAGATCTTCTTTGAAGGTCTGATAGAACTCTGCACTAAACCCATCTGGTCCTGGGCTTTTTTTGGTTGGGAGACTATTAATAACTGCTTCTATTTCTTTGGGTGATATGGGACTGTTTAGATGGTCAACTTGATCCTGATTCAACTTTGGTACCTGGTATCTGTCCAGAAATTTGTCCATTTCGTCCAGGTTTTCCAGTTTTGTTGAGTATAGCCTTTTGTAGAAGGATCTGATGGTGTTTTGGATTTCTTCAGGATCTGCTGTTATGTCTCCCTTTTCAGTTCTGATTTTGTTAATTAGGATTTTGTCCCTGTGCCCTTTAGTAAGTCTAGCTAAGGGTTTATCTATCTTGTTGATTTTCTCAAAGAACCAACTCCTCGTTTGGTTAATTCTTTGAATAGTTCTTCTTGTTTCCACTTGGTTGATTTCACCCCTGAGTTTGATTATTTCCTGCCGTCTAGTCCTCTTGGGTGAATTTGCTTCCTTTTTTTCTAGAGCTTTTAGATGTGTTGTCAAGCTGCTAGTATGTGCTCTCTCCCGTTTCTTCTTGGAGGCACTCAGAGCTATGAGTTTCCCTCTTAGAAATGCTTTCATTGTGTCCCATAGGTTTGGGTATGTTGTGGCTTCATTTTCATTAAACTCTAAAAAGTCTTTAATTTCTTTCTTTATTCCTTCCTTGACCAAGGTATCATTGAGAAGAGTGTTATTCAGTTTCCACGTGAATGTTGGCTTTCCATTATTTATGTTGTTATTGAAGATCAGTCTTAGGCCATGGTGGTCTGATAGGATACATGGGACAATTTCAATATTTTTGTATCTATTGAGGCCTGTTTTGTGACCAATTATATGGTCAATTTTGGAGAAGGTCCCGTGAGGTGCTGAGAAGAAGGTATATCCTTTTGTTTTAGGATAAAATGTTCTGTAGATATCTGTCAGGTCCATTTGTTTCATAACTTCTGTTAGTTTCACTGTGTCCCTGTTTAGTTTCTGTTTCCACGATCTGTCCTTTGAAGAAAGTGGTGTGTTGAAGTCTCCCACTATTATTGTGTGAGGTGCAATGTATGCTTTGAGCTTTACTAAAGTGTCTCTAATGAATGTGGCTGCCCTTGCATTTGGTCCGTAGATATTCAGAATTGAGAGTTCCTCTTGGAGGATTTTACCTTTGATGAGTATGAAGTGTCCCTCCTTGTCTTTTTTGATAACTTTGGGTTGGAAGTCGATTTTATCCGATATTAAAATGGCTACTCCAGCTTGTTTCTTCAGTCCATTTGCTTGGAAAATTGTTTTCCAGCCTTTCACTCTGAGGTAGTGTCTGTCTTTTTCCCTGAGATGGGTTTCCTGTAAGCAGCAGAATGTTGGGTCCTGTTTGTGTAGCCAGTCTGTTAGTCTATGTCTTTTTATTGGGGAATTGATTCCATTGATATTAAGAGATATTAAGGAAAAGTAATTGTTTCTCCCTTTTATTTTTGTTGTTAGAGTTGGCATTCTGTTCTTGTGGCTGTCTTCTTTTTGGTTTGTTGAATAATTACTTTCTTGGTTGTTCTAGGGCGTGATTTCCGTCCTTGTATTGCTTCTTTTCTGTTATTATCCTTTGAAGGGCTGGATTTGTGGAAAGATATTGTGTGAATTTGGTTTTGTCGTAGAATACTTTGGTTTCTCCATCTATGGTAATTGAGAGTTTGGCCGGGTATAGTAGCCTGGGCTGGCATTTGTGTTCTCTTAGTGTCTGTATAACATCTGTCCAGGCTCTTCTGGCTTTCATAGTCTCTGGTGAAAAGTCTGGTGTAATTCTGATAGGCCTTCCTTTATATGTTACCTGACCTTTCTCCCTTACTGCTTTTAATATTCTATCTTTATTTAGTGCATTTGTTGTTCTGATTATTATGTGTCGGGAGGAATTTCTTTTCTGGTCCAGTCTATTTGGAGTTCTGTAGGCTTCTTGTATGATCATGGGCATCTCTTTTTTTATGTTTGGGAAGTTTTCTTCTATTATTTTGTTGAAGATATTAGCTGGCCCTTTACGTTGAAAATCTTCATTCTCATCAATTCCTGTTATCCGTAGGTTTGGTCTTCTCATTGTGTCCTGGATTACCTGGATGTTTTGAGTTAGGATCCTTTTGCATTTTGTATTTTCTTTGACTGTTGTGTCGATGTTCTCTATGGAATCTTCTGCACCTGAGATTCTCTCTTCCATTTCTTGTATTCTGTTGCTGATGCTCGCCTCTATGGTTCCAGATCTCTTTCCTAGGGTTTCTATCTCCAGCGTTGCCTCGCTTTGGGTTTTCTTTATTGTGTCTACTTCCCCTTTTAGTTCTAGTATGGTTTTGTTCATTTCCATCACCTGTTTGGATGTGTTTTTCTGTTTTTCTTTAATGATTTCTACCTGTTTGGCTGTGTTTTCCTGCTTTTCTTTAAGGGCCTGTAACTCTTTAGCAGTGCTCTCCTGTAATTCTTTAAGTGACTTATGAAAGTCCTTCTTGATGTCCTCTATCATCATCATGAGAAATGTTTTTAAATCTGGGTCTAGATTTTCGGTTGTGTTGGGGTGCCCAGGACTAGGTGGGGTGGGAGTGCTGCGTTCTGATGATGGTGAGTGGTCTTGATTTCTGTTAGTAGGATTCTTACGTTTGCCTTTTGCCATCTGGTAATCTCTGAAGCTAGCTGTTTTAGTTGTCACTGTTAAGAGCTTGTTCTTCAGGTGACTCTGTTAGCCTCTATAAGCAGACCTGGAGGGTAGCACTCTCCTTAGTTTCAGTGGGCAGATTATTCTCTGCAGGCAAGCTCTCTTCTTGCAAGGCAGGTACCCAGATATCTGGTGTTCGAACCAGACTCCTGGCAGAAGTTGTGTTCCACTCACTAGAGGTCTTAGGATCACGTGTGGAATCCTGTGTGGGCCCTTGCGGGTGTCAGGCGACTCAGCTGGCAAGGTAGCCCGGGGCTCGAGTGGAGTGGAAGGGGTTTGTGCCCCAGATCAAGCCCGGGTAGCCTACTTCCCTATGTACCACAGAATCAAGTTCCGCGCGATTGGATTGGAGCAGGCGCTGTGTTCCACTCACCAGAGGTCTTAGGGTCCCGTGGGGAGTCCCGTGTGGGCCCTTGTGGGTGTTGGGCAAGACTCTGCTGGCAAGGTATCCCGGGGCTCGAGTCTCGAGTCGAGGGGAAGGGCGAGGTGGGTTTCTTTTATGCAGCAAAATGTTGTGTATTGTTTATATAGACAGTCTGTTAGTCTATTTGTTTTTATTGGTGAATTGATTCCAGATTAAGGCAACTTCAGACCAACTTCTTTTATGCATATCAATGCAAAATACTCAATAAAATTCTCCCCAAACTAAAAGGGCTATTAGGTCATTTTCTGATAGTCAAAACTGCAATGAGAACTGCCAGTTTTCCTAGTGTCACTGGCTAATTGCTATTAGATAGTAACTAGGCTTTCTCCTATTCAGAGCACATTCCAAGAGGTTGTATAACAATTAACCAAAGGTCATCAGAAGGGAACTAATGATTTATTATAGGTTCTAGGGTAAAAGATAAAATATTGATTGGGTTTACCTATACAAAACTTCACTAATATCATAGTTATGTTTTGATAACTTCAGTGAACCTGTTGATCTGAGACAGTTGATGAACTTTGTAACATGAGGTCATGTATTCTGAAATATTTATAAGTGCTGAGGACAAAGAGACAAGGAAAATCGAGAGAGAAAATTTTTTTTTTTTTTGCCTTTCTCCACTTAGACTATTTTTTTTTCCTTTTACTCACTTAGAAGAATTTTTCCCTTTCCGCACTTAGGATCTTTCTGCTTTGCCCTTATATAACTTTCATAAAAATATTTTTATAACTTAGTAATAACTTCTATAATCACTTCTCTAAATTCCTTCTCTTCCAGTGACACCTGGCTTGTTGGCTCAAAGTTAGAGCCCAGCAATTCCTGCTGAGCTAGAAAAAAGGCTGCATAGCTTAATCCTCCTGTGTTAGGCTACAGGTGTTAATCACCTAAGCCAGCCTACCCTCAGAAAAACCAAGTACTTTTTAGAAGTTATCATCAGCATTTCAGTACAATTTGAGAGCTAGAAAGCCCTGAGACATTTCGATTTTAAAGCCATTGCCAGGGTCCTACTCTGTGACTCCACTGCTATCCTGGCTCAGAGCAATCCTGGACCTCAAACTCTAGTATAGAGCAGTAGTGATAAAAAAAAAACCTACATGGTATTGATACAGAGACTGACAGATGGATCAGTGGACTAGAACTGAAGAACCAGAAAGAAAACCACACATTTATAGACACTTGATATTTGGAAAGAAGCTATATATATACATATATATATATATATATGTATATATATATATATATATATATATATATATATATATATGATGGAAAAAAGAAAGGATTTTCAATAAATGGTGCTGTTCTAATTTGCAGTCTGTATGTTGAAAAATAAAAATAAATCCATACTTATCACCTTGCACAAAGCTCAGTTTCAAGTTGATCAAGATTATCAACATAAAATAAGATCCACTGAATCTAATAGAAGATAAACTCATTGACACAGAGAGGGAAATGTCCTAAAAACTACTCCCATGGCTCATGCTCTAAGATCATCAATTCATAAATGTGACCTCATGAAACTGGAAAGCTTCTGTAAGCAAACCATATAGGCAATGGTACTAATCATCAACCTACAGACTGGAGAAAAAAATCTCAACTAACCTCACATCTGATAAAGGGCTAATATCCAAAATATATAAAGAACTCAAGAAACGAAATAAACCAATCAAATATGGGGTATATATCTAAATAGAGATGTCAAGACAGAAGAGTCTAAAATGGCTAAGGAACACTTAAAGATATGTTTAAAGTCCTTAGTGCTCAGGTTAATTCAAATCAAAACAACCCTGAGATTGTACTTTACACAAATCAAATTGGCTAAGATCAAAACCTCAGATGACAGCACATGTTCGTGAAAATGTGGAGAAAAAGGAACACTCCTCCACTGCTGGTGGGACGGAAGCAGGTACAACTTCTCTGGAATTCAGTGTGGAGATTCCTCAGAACATTGGAAATAGGTCTACCTGAAGACCCAGATGTACCACTCTTGGGCATATACCAAAAAGATGTCCCACCATGCCCCAAGGCACATGTTTTTCTATGTTCATAACAGCCTTGTTTATTATAGCTAGAAGCTGCAAATAACCCAGATGTCCCAAAACAGAAGAATGGATACAGAAAATGTGGCTCTTTTACACAATGAAATACTACTCAGCTATTAAGAAACGAAGACATCCTGAGTTTTTCAGGCAAATGGATGTAACTCGGAAATATCATTCTGAGTAAGGCAACTCAGAACCAAAAGGACATGCATGGTATATCCTCATTAATAAGTGGATATTAACCAAAAAAGTGCAGAACACCCTGTATTCATTCCGCAGAACTTAAAAAAGTTATCAAGCCACAAGTCCCAAGTGAGGACACCTCAATCCCACTTGGAAGGGAGAAAAAGAAATCACAGAGCGAGTGGGGGTGGTGGGAGGGTCTCAAGTGGGGATGGGGACCAGGAGTACTAGAGAAGAACATGATCAGGTATTGGTTAGGAAAAAAAAAACTGAAGCCCTGAGGTACAGCAGAAAGAATGAAAACAGGCAACCTATGGAAGTATGGCGTTGGGGACCTCCCAGAATGTACCAGAGCCCTGGGAGGTGAGAGACTCTCAGGACTCAAATAGATGAAATGCCCTACAGTGGGGAGTAGGAACTTGTAGATGGGAAGCAGGAACTTGTAGAATCCACATCCAGTAGAAAGATAAGGAAGGCATGAAGTGAGTGATGGGGTTGCCATCCCACGTCAAAAGCTCTGACCCAGAACTATTCCTGTCAAAAAGAACTTCAAGAACAAAAACAGAGAAGAGCCTGATGGAAATGAGGTCCAGTGAATGGATCAAGGTGGGGCCCAGCTTGGGGAAAGGCCCCAAGGCCTTACACTACTACTGAGGCTATGAAGTGCTCACAAAAGGGGGCCTATTATGACTGTACCCGAATGACCCAAAAAGCAACTGGAAGAGTCAGGTGCAGATATTTACACCCAACCAATGGACAGAAGCTGCTGATCCCTCTGGTTCAATGAGGGAAAAGCTGGAAGAAGCTGAGGAGGAGGGCAACCCTGTATGAGGACAAGCAGTCTCATTTAACCTGGATCTCCAAGACCTCTCTGACACTGAGCCACCAATCAGGCAAAATATACAAGCTGACATGATGCCCCAAACACACATACAGCAGAGGACTGCCAGTTCTAGGTTTAGTCAGAGAAGATGCACCAAACCCTCAAGAGACTGGAGGCCACAGACAGTCTCTTGGGTAGTTCTGGTGAGGTGGGGGTTGAAGACAATTTTGTGGAATTGGTGGGCGGTGGTATGGAATGTGGAACAATCAGAGGGGGGACCTAGAGGGGTATAACACCTGGAGTATGAAGAAAAGATTAAATAAATCAAAAAAGATAAATAAATAAATAAATAAATAAATAAATTCTTAATGAACACTGGCTTTTAAAGGTTTCTTTCTTTTGAGTACATTCTCTCTCTCTCTCTCTCTCTCTCTCTCTCTCTCTCTCTCTCTCTCTCTCTCTCTCTCTCTCTCTCTCTCTCTCCTTTCTCCTCTTCCTTCTCTTCCTATTTCTCACTTGCTGCTTTGCTCCAGAATATTTATCAACAGTCACCTATTATTCTACCTATGTTTAGAAGGGGTGAGTCTCTGCCTCTTTAAGGTATCTAAGGGAGTTTTTTTTTTCCTACAAAATTAAAATGAGAGTATTGTCCTGGAAATTTCCCAATGCTTGTTTTGTAGTGTGTAGCACTTTCCTGATACTTACAGAGGAGTTCCTATTAATTGAAATTTTTGCGTCTGTGTATCAGAGGGAGAACAATAAATGGAGATAGAGAGGATAAGGTGGGAGTTCTCATTGTTTTCTATTTGCTGAGAAATAATCTATTCACTAGACACACCAGTGCTTTGGTCATTTTCCAGATAAAACACCTGCTTTTAGCTATCAATGATTACAAACAAATATAGTAAAAATATGTAAGTATATTTTTGTGAGAATATGTTTTCCATTGATTTAATTATCAGAAATAATATTTTTCAGTCCTGTACTTAATTTGTTTAGCCCCTAGATATGAATCCCTGAAATATGTGTTCTTGGGCTTTTGAAATATATTGAGATAGCTATCCAGGCTCTATTCTAATTTATCAGAACAATGTATGTCAGTTATAATAAGTATATAATATCCCTAACATAATTACTGAATAATATATAGATAAAGCAAGACATCAAACTTTATCCCTTAGAGATGCCCAGACAAAGATAGCTGATAATAAATAACTCTAAAAAGATAGTTAATAAAATTTATATTTGTCCACTTTGGTGAAGTAAAACCCCTCTGCACAGATATTTCTTTCATGATATAGAATAGAGGTCCTAACTGTCACAGGAACAGATTTATATAGTTTGTCAAAGAATTCTTTACAAGATTACAAAAGAGGTCGAATATAAATGACATAGTCTTTAGTTGAATTGACCTTTTATAAATAGAAATTTGACAAAAAATAATATTTACTCTATGGGTGCTTTCAAAAATAGAATGGTTTGCATGGAACAAGTTAGTATTGGAAGGATTAGAAGTTCGAAGCTATCCTTGGTTACATTCTAAGTTGGGGCCAGCCTACGCTATATGACATCCTGTCTGAAAATATGAAATTACTGGAACCAGTAGTTTATCTTTATGAATCCTCTACTTTGGATACTGAATCATGAGCAATATCAGAAGTACAAGGTCTATCAGTACCAGAAAGTATAAAAAGAATTTCCCCAAACAAAAATAATTTAAGAGTTATTTTTAGGGGCATGATTATGTTGCCAGGGAATAAAAGCACTTTGAGTTTAGAGTGGTCAGTAATGAGGAGTGAGTATTGCTCTTACACAGGACTCACATTGGTTAGCTCACAGTCACCTTTACCTTGAGGTTCAGGAGGCCTCTGGCAACTGTGGGCATGTGCATTTCCTTACATACATATGTACGTACGAACACATACACACACACACACACACACACACACACACACACACATTTAAATAATAGGGAAAAGTACTTTGCTTTATCTATCAGTTTAAAGGAAGTTTGAGTTGAATGTACTTAAAAGAGGTGCCTCATAACCAAAGTATGAAATCTGCTAGTCTTCCACAAATTAGGTGACTCAGAGCCACTACTCAAATAAATTACACCCTATAAAATCAAATAACCCCATTTAAAAATGGGGCTCAGAACAGAACAATGATTTCTCACCCGAGGAATACCGAATGGCAGAGAAGCACCTGAAAAAATGTTTAACATCTTAATCATCAGGGAAATGCAAATCAAAACATCCCTGAGCTTCCACTTCACACAAGTCAGAATAGCTAAGATCAAAAATTCAGGTGACAGCAGATGCTGGCGCAGATGTTGAGAAAGAGGAACACTCCTCCGTTGTTGGTGGGATTGTAAGCTTGTACAACCACTCTGGAAATCAGTCTGGCGGTTCCTTAGAAAATTGGACATAGTACTACCAGAAGATTCAGCAATACCTCTTCTGGGCATATATCCAGAAGATGCCCCAACCGGTAAGAAGGACACATGCTCCACTATGTTCATAGCAGCCTTATTTATAATAGCCAGAAGCTGGAAAGAACCCAGATGCCCCTCAACAGAGGAATGGATACAGGAAATGTGGTACATTTACACAATGGAGTACTACTCAGCTATTAAAAAACATGAATTTATGAAATTCCTAACCAAATGGATGGACCTTGAGGGCATCATCCTGAGTGAGGTAACCCAAACACAAAGAATCTCTCACAATATGTACTCAGTGATAATTGGATATTAGCCCAGAACCTTAGGATACCCGATACAAGATATAATTTGCTAAAAACATTAAACTGAAGAGAACGAAGACCAAAGTGTGGACACTTTGCCCCTTCTCAGAATAGGAAATGAAACACCCATGGAAGGAGTTACAGAGACAAAATTTGGAAGTGTGACGAAAGGATGGACCATCTAGTGTATGCCATATCCAGAGAACCATCCCCTGATCAGCTTCCAAATGCTGACGCTATGGCATACACTAGCAAGATTTTGCTGAAAGGACCCAGATATAGCTGTGTCTTGTGAGACTATGTCAGCGCCTAGCAATCACAGAACTGGATGCTCACAGTCAGCTATTGAATGGATCACAGGGCCCCCAATGGAGGAACTAGAGAAAGCATCCCACGAACTAAGGGAACTGCAACCCTATAGGTGTAACAACAATATGAACTAAGCAGTAACACGGAGCTCCTGTCTCAAGCTGCATATGTATCCAAAGATGGTCTAGTCGGCCATCACTGCAAAGAGAGGCCTATTGGACTTGTACACTTTATATGCCCCAGTACAGGGGAACGCCAGGGCTAAAAAGGGGGAGTAGGTGGGTAGGGGAGTGGGGGTGGGTGGGTATGGGGTACTTTGGTATAACATTGGAAATGTAAATGAGCTAAATACCTAATAAAAAATGGAAAAAAATAAATTACACCCTAGACATGTGCAGCCATGAGGTCCACTGGTAAACTGTGGATAGAGATCAATGGTAGAGCTATTGGATTATGTAAGGGGAGGCTTAAATAAAACTGAGAGAGTCACAGTCTCATGTGATATAAGCTGGCTTTTGTTTGTGTGTTGGTATTATATAGTATTATAATCCTTACTTGCTTTCGAGATATATTCCATATAGTTCAGACTGTCCTTTATCTCACTTAATAGCTCAATATGACTATGAACCACTGATCCTCCTGCTTTCATTTTCCAGAACAGCTAGTATTAAAGAGAGGTACCAGCATGCTCTACTTGATACAGTTTTAGAGATAAAACCCAAGGCTTCATGCATGAGAATAAAGTACTCTACCAAATCTACTTCGGCAGCTGCAAGCCTTCCTGTTAATGATAAGTCCAAGACAACATTTCTTACCCTTAACACATCATGCCTATGGCTATAATCATTAATGTCCTCTTCTGTCTAAATCAATATCAACTTCACACAAGCCAGAACCATTTGAGAATATTGAATTTCAATTGAGAAAATAACCCCACCAAACTTTTGCCTGGAAAATGCTTTGTTGAATTTTATTAATTAATGATTTCTATAGAAGGATATCCCAGTTGGCAGTATCAGCTCTGGACTGATGGTACTGGATGCTATAAAAAAAAAAAAGTAGGATGATCAAAACATGGGGAATATGCCAGTATGCAATTTTTCTACATGTCCTCTACTTCAGGTCTTACCTGCTCCAAATTCCAGTCTAGGGTTTCTGGTGTGACTTTCATGTATGATGAATTACAAACTGAACTATGAACCAAAACATTTTCTCTCCCAGTTGATGTTGTTCATAATGTCTTATCACCTAAATACAATCCCTTACTAAGGCAAGTTAGTATGCCAATGTAGCTCATATGGAATACCAAGTACTGAATGTTCACGGTGGTCCAGATAGAGCATAGAAATAATGAACTTCACTGGTCATGATAATGCATACCTAATATCTATGTACGTGAAAGACAGGAGGATGAGTGTAAGTTCAATGCAATGCTGAGCTACATAGGGAGGTTCTGAGTCCAAAACAAAACAAAACAAAAACAAAAACAATATCAAAAACAAAACAAAAAAAAAACACAAAACGGGAGGTTAATGAGATGCTAAACAAATAAAGCACTTGCTAAGCAATTGTAATGGCCTTCATTCCATTCTCAGAACATACATGAATGTAAAGAGGGAACTGCATTGAGCAAAGTGATGCTCTGACTTCCACATGTGCTATAGATCACATATGCTACCACATAATAATAATAGTAGTAGTAGTAGTAGTAATAATAATAATAATGATAATAATAATAATAATAATAATAAATGTGTTTAAAAATGAAAAGAAAATTTATACAGTCATATTATATTAGGCTTATAAAAAAACTAGCACTGAGGAAGAGAAATTGGAGTAGTATTGAAAGTTTGAGGCAAGCATGAACTGCATTAAGAATGTTAGCACCTTATAACTTTCTGTAGGTATCCTGCCCAAAACAAGATACATGAAAGTTTATTTTACACACAAAGTCAGACTATAGTCCATCACTGTTGGGGCATCAGTGCAACAGGAAGTAGCAGAAACTTGACACAAGTCAAGAGTATAGATCAAGGAATTGATGCGTGTATGGTTACTAGAACTTAATTTGCTTTCTTTATTCTCATACACTCCAGAATCCCCATCGTAAATAATGGTGCCACAACAAGGGAAGTTCTTCCCATATAAATTAAAAGTAATCAAGATGCAGGCACACAACCATGCTCACAGACTAAGTAGTATAGACAATCCTTCATTCTGATTTCCCTCCCAGGCAATTCTATATTGTTTTATGTATATAACATTAACCATCACAGCTTCATTCATTGTTAACCGGTCACATAGACACATCACATTATGTTTTAGACATGAACTACCAACCCTTATTTCCAAAGTTCTCTGTGTGTTTAATAATGCAAAATACAGTTCAACTTTAAAAGTCCTCATAGTCTTTAAAATTTTTACCACATCAAAAAATGTATTGTGATATCTTGTAAAAAAATTATGTTATTGCTATGCGTAATAGAATAATGTAAAAATTATTATCACAAAATAAAAATAAGTATTAGGAATAGAAAGTGATGATTATTCAAAAAGCCAAAATCAAGCAGAGAAACGAAATCCTCCATTTCTGGGGCTTTCCATGGAGAAATCAGCTTTGGTGTCCCAATTCCTCTACATATGCTATCTTCAGCACACACAGAATTTCTCAGCATTTAAACTGATTCCATTTCTCACCTTCAGATGTCCTTGTCCAGATATTAGATCATGTCCCATCATCCTGGCCTTTCTAATACTCTGGAATCTCTACAGTAGCTTAAACTTTACCTTCATAACTTCATGCAACAGCCTCTTGGGGCTTCTTTGCCAGGATTCAAACTCTGTCACACAGTTCTGGCCTCAGCTGTTCTTAAAGACTGTCTTAGTATTGCATCTTTCATATATTAAATTTAGAAAAATGTAGACATTGCCACCAAATTTCATGACTGGCCCAAGAGGTAACCTAGTTTCACTGGACCATAGCTGTAACATCATATCTCAGTTAATGTATCTGAAACGTTTGACCATGTTTCATCAACACTAGTATCATTGGCGAATGTAAAACATACAGAGTTCCCAAAGCTTTTTAATCATTCCCAATTCTAAGGTATGTTAATTTATTTTTAAACAAATTCAACATATATATTTTTGGTATGAACTTCATTGTACAAAGTTCCATTTCAAGGACTTGTGACTTTGTGATTAAAAATATGAACATAAGATGTTAAAAAAAACATAAAATGTATGCACAATGAAATGTTTTGTCCACAGACATCCAAATTCTCTCAATATGTCTTACATTTTCTAGCCTCCATTCTCCATTTAATGTTGCCTTAACTCAAGAGGATTAATGATAAACACCTTCTTTCTGAAAATATTTTTTTCCAAATTCGATAAAATAAAAGCCAATTCAGTTTAAAAAAATGCATTTCTGTTTGATGGAAAACTCAAGTTGATCGTGCTGTGCTTTAAACTATTTCGAGTATTTGATATGCTCTCTACTTTATAGAGTTTGACTCACATTTAAGGGTACCCTGAGAAGTTCTGGTAAGTAATTTTATAATATTCAGTCAAGTTCCTACAAATCCAAAGTAACCAAAATATCTTTAGAAATCTGCAACCCTTGAAAAAACATATTGTCTTGCAGATTTTATAGTATATAGACCTGTACTGGCTAGTTTTATGTCAACTTCACACAGCTGGGGTTATCACAGAGAAAGGAGCTTCAGTTGAGGAAATGCCTCCATGAGATCCAACTCTAAGACATGTTCTCAATTAATGAACAAGGTGAAAAGGCCGTTTGTGGGTGGGACCATCTGTGGGCTGGTAGTCTTGGGTTCTATAAGAGAGCAGGCTGAGCAAGCCAGGGGAAGCAAGACAGTAAAGAACATCCCTCCATGGCCTCTGCGTCACCTTCTGCTTCCTGACCAGTTTGAGTTCCAGACCTGACCTCCTTAGTGATGTAAGCCAATAAATCTCTCCTTCCTCCCCAAATTGCTTCGTGGTCATGATGTTCTGTCCAGGAATAAAAACCCTGACTAAGACAACACCCTATCCTGTTACATATATTATGCTATTTTTTTCTAAGCCCAGTTCATAGAGATAATTATGTCTGACAGAAAATAAAGCTCATTAATTTGAACAAAGAGTTTCAATAACAGAATTTACTCTAGTTTTGGAGGGTTAACATGGTGAGTCAAAAAATGAGATGAACTGCCTTGTTGCTGCTCTAAGAACTTAAGAGGTTTTTTTGCAATGATGATTTGTGAGAATTTAAAAGGTATACATAACTACATGTGTATTTGTGTGTGTGTGTGAGAGAGAGAGATTAGGATAAAGTAATTTGTATTATTATTATTATTAACAATTTTTCATACAATATATTTTGAGCATGTGTCCCATCCCTGAATACCTTCCAGATTTTTTCCAACCATCATACCCAATTTAATGTTCTTTCTCTTTCTTTCTCTCTCTTTTTCTTTCTCTCTCTAAATGCAAAAAACAAAAAAGCCTGAATCAACAACAACAAAAAATCATGAAATCAAAAAGCCTCAGAAAATCACACACACACACACACAAAACACACACACATATACACAGAGAGAGAGAGAGAGAGAGAGAGAGAGAGAGAGAGAAAGAGAGAGAGAGAGAGAGAAAGCCAAAACAAACAACATCAAAGAAGTCCACAAAAATAACATGTGTTGGTCAACTCTCTGTAGGTATTAGTCAACTCTGGAATTTGGTTGACATGCACAGCAATATTCCATCAGAAAAAAAAGAGTTCTTTCATATGCCTGAGGGTCTCAATTTAGAACAGAGTCTATGTACATTTCCCCATCTAAGTGTTGGGATCTCATCTATCTTGAACTTGTACAGGTTTCATTTGTGCTACCACAGTCTTGTGAATTCTTATGTTCAACATCATTTTGTCTGGAAGAGAATGAAGAGGAAACCATATTTTTATGAAACTTAATAAATAAGTTTTCTCCACTTAAGAATAAGAACAAATTTGTTGTTAGAGTTATAACACCTCTCTTTTCAAAGAGACCATCTCATTACAGACATGTGTTCATTCCAACTACGAAATAACTAATATAATAATGTAAACTTTTAGTTATCTTCCAATATTGGTAAATACTTACAATTCAACTGATTTGGTAAATCAATTCAAAACTGACATTACCAATTTGAAAATTAAATAACTGTTTATTAAAATTACTAAGGTATAAAAGTAAGTATGATTGCTATCAGAAAATATTGCCTTAATAAAATTAACATAAGTGAAGTAACAATTTTACTTAATATAGATTGTATCTCATATTCATCAATACTATTTTAAGATATTATAGTCTTCATTTTATGCATCTGGGATTAGATGACATGCTGAATTTCAGTGCCTGAAATAATAACTAGAGATGTTAGATGACTGGGAAGAAACTGGATTTGATTTTTATACTTATTGTGTTTTTATAATACTAATATTAAATCAATTGGTTACTACACTAAAGCTTTTTGAATCACTTTTTTTCAAATTTTAAAATCTTATGCTACCTCTTATACTACATAGCAAGGCATTATTCAACAGATTCTTAATTTGTTAAATTGTTCTTTGTGAATGACAATGATGTGTAAGAATATTAAAATCATCAATATACTCACCAAATAACTACAATGTTTTTAATATGTTGAAGGAATTTTTATATTCTGCATCTGTTAGAAAAATATCTTAATGTTCATTAGACACAGCCCTGGAAGGAATTAGGGTAATTTTTTTCTTTGAGCTTAGAGATGGGTGAGTCCTTCAGTAACATTTAGAATTTCTTTTTACCATGAGCATTCTTGAATCTCGACAGTCCTGACCCATGAAACAATCGAAAAGGGTCTGAGAAACCACCTAAGGAGAGAATGGGGAACAAGAAACACAAAGAATGGACAGCAAGACAAAAAAAAAAAAAAAAAAAAACAACAACAACAACAACAAAAAACCTGATCAAGCTGACAAATTTTGTTTTTCCCAGGCAGGTTTTATACCAATAGAAACAGGAAATGGGGAGTGAAAATGATGCGAAATCACTTTGTTTCTGGGGGAAAGCACCTGTTCCCCAAAGCAGGATATTGACTAGGTAAAAAAAGTTCAGCAGGAGGAACAAAACAGAGTGGGTTGCTAAGTACCTGTCCACAAGATCTATAGCTATTTGTTCTTAACTGGGACTAGTACTTTCCTATACAGGCCTCAACTTTTCCCACAGAAATCTCAACTAAGATAGGACTTTTCCACTAAGGCCAAAACTTTGTTAGTAAGGACTTCTGGCTGACAAGGCAGTTAACTTCACCCACAGTCATTCCCAACACTTGACTATAAATACTGCACCTGGAAATTAAAAATAATATTTGTTTGCATGAGATGCAAGCATGAACATGTCTTGATTGGATTAACAACTTTTGGATTAGAATGGCTAGAAGATAAATACAACAAGACAAATTAAAATTAAGTTAACTATTGGGTAAGTAAACCTAATTAATATGCTTTATTGGCAAAACCAGAAACTAATATTGAGAAAACCAGCAAAGTTTCAACATTAAGGTCAAAAGAGCTATGAAACAAAAAACCTTTTTAAAAGTAGGGATGTGAAAATTTTAATTTCTCATTTGTTTAATGTTGCATGAGACTGTAGAAAAAATAGTGACAATGGGATAGAAGTCAACATAAGATTCAAAGTCACACAAAACATTAAAATAGACAGCATTTGCTAAATAAAAGTGTAATTTCAAAACTTAGTGAAATATTTATTAATAAAAAACTATTTGAAAGCATGTGGCAATGAGCAGACTAAAGCCCACACTAAAACGTTAGCTTATCTTTGGAGTTATTAATAGTATGCCAAAATTGGAATGCCTTCTTTTGAGACACGGATGCATTTAATGAAATCATATTCTCTCTAAAATTTTCATAACATCAACACTGCTGACAAGTATGAAGAAAGCAATGACTTGACTAGCTATTGATGCTGCAGTAAGTTTGTATTTTATTTTAATTTATTTACATTCCAAATATCCCACCTCCTGATCCCACTTCCTACAGTTCTTCAACCCATTCATCTTCCCCATTTCCTCTGAGAGGGTGTTCCACAAGACACCCACCCCATCTCACCTCAACATATCCCACACCAGCATCCCTGATGCATCAAGTCTCTCCAGGATTCAGTCTATCCTTTCCCACTGGGCTGGAAAAAGCAATACTCTGCTACATATGTGCCAGGGGCCATGGACTAGCCCAAGTATGCTCTTTGTCTGGTGGCTTAGTCTCTCAGATCTTCCTGGGAGTTTGGGTTAATTGACACTCTTGGTAATCCTATGGGGTTGTCATCTTCTTCAGTTCTTTCAAACTTTTCTCTAACTCTTCTGTATGCGTCCAATGATTAACTATAATTATCTGCATGTGTCTCAGTCAGTTGTTTTTAGAGACACTAGGGGCCCTGTCTATTAACTGGAGGTGGTCTTTCCAGGTTCCATCTCCGCACTGTTGGGCATTTCGGCTAAGATCACCACCCAGTTCCGGGAGCCTCTCACATCCCAGCTCTCTGGGACTTTCTAGAGTTCCTAAGAGCTCCCCACCACCAGATTACACGTCTGGTACATGGATCAGACCGCCTGAAATTGGAATCATGGATGATTTCAACTTACAAAGAATGTGTAGAGAAACAAATGTTTTCTCTGGAAGAGTACTGGCTATCACTCCTAACCACTGAGCAATCTCTCCAATTCAAGAATATTATTTCTTTAAGACAAGATGTCTTTTCTTGAAGTTCTTATATTGGAAATTATAGATAAAATCTTTTGTAACATGATGCTAATTGTCTGAGAATATGTTTCCCATCTGTACCTTAAATACTAGATTAATTTAAAATGTTAACTGTCACTAAACAACATTAATAACTATTTTTCATTTCATTTTTCATGCAGGTTATTGTAGACTAAATAAATAGTCTGATGTTATGCTGGGCATGGTTGTGTACGCCTTTATTCCCAGCACATGGGAGGCAGAGGCAGGTGGATTTCTGAGTTCAAGGCCAGCCTGGTCTACAAAGTGAGTTCCAGGACAGCCAGAGCTATAGAGTGAAACTCTGTCTCACAAAACCATAATAAATAAATAAATAAATAAATAAATAAATAAATAAATAAATAAATAAATAAATAAATAAATAAAATAAAAATTAAAAAAATAAAAAAGAAGTCTGATTTTATTGTGTGAATTGATGCATTTAAAATTAATGCAAAATATAACATATGATTATTCTCACAATGAAGATATCCATAAGATACCTTATGTGATAAAATGTTTTAGCAGTGAACTATATTTTAACAGAGAGATCATTGAAAAGCCCTTAACTTGTGTCCTTTATTATCTGAAATAGGGTGTATTATGTGTATGTATGTATATATGTATGTATGCATTGTATGTGTGTGTCTTTCTGTGAGTGTATTTGAACTTTGTGAGGGTGCGAAGAGAAAGCGTTATGAACCAAGCAGTCCAGGAAGGTTAGGTTGGGGTGTCTCCTCTGGAGTTATACACCCCAGGATTTGGCTATATTTGAAGCCAGCAAACTCTAACAATAGTATTGCTAATATCCCCTTCTAAATTTGAATCATATCCCTACACCCATTGCCCAAATTGTTGCTGTATGAACAATATGGATGCTGTAAATTCAAACTCTGCCCTTGTCATTCAATAGCAATCTCAGTTAACTACTAAGACATCTCTTTAAATACTCTTTTGTGAACACAGACAAATAATAAAATTCTTCTAGTTTTAGAGCTTTATGATAGCTATGAATTTCAACAAGATATCATAAGGACCTATTAATGATTAGAGGTTTGGCAAAGGTAAGTGCTTGATCATGGACCATTTTCCACTTTGGTTAATGCTTCACATGTTGAATTATACCATATCAGAATATACATGAATATTTGTCTTAAGCATTACACAGAATAAGAAAATAAACAGAATAGGAAAGTGAATGGAAGATAGTTTTGACATTACTAATTAATTTACAAAATTATTTTTAAAATGGAATTTAAAATGAGAGATAGTAATTGTTAGTGAAGTTGTTAAAAAACGAAATTTTTGTGGAGAAAATAATTTTCTACACTAGATCTTTAGGCTAGTCTGTTCCAATAGGGGAAAGTAACTGGTATTGGTAAGACATAATTTTTATTTCCAGTATCCAGTAGGCTAATGCAGCAAAATCATACTTTCCAAGGAAATTTGAGCTATGTAGTGAGATCCTATGGCTTAATAAGTGTTCTATTAATACAAGATACCATCACCAGGAAAATATTGTAAACTGAAACCATTTAATCATGACTTGCTTACAGTTTCAGAGATTTAGTTCATTCTTACTGTGGTGGGAGTGCAGTAGCATGTAGACAGACATGTTAATTGAACAGTAGCGAGAGAATCTTCAGGTAGAAAGAAGAGAGAAACTCTGGTCTTGTAATGTACATTTTGAAATATCAAAATAATACCCAGTGTCAATACTTCCAAAAATGTTATACCCATTTCAACAAGGTCATACTTATTCCAACAAGGCCATACCTGCTTACTCTTTCAATTATGTTACTCAGTACTTATTCAAATATATGAACCTTATGGGGGCCATCCTTATTCACACTGTTTCTAAATACTTTCTTTTTAATTGGACACTTTACTTATTTGCATTTCAAATGTTATCTCCATTCCATGTTTTCCATCTACAACACCTATATCCCATCTCCCCTTTCCCTGATTTTATGAGGGTGATCCTCCAACCTCCAACCCACTCCTACCTCACCGCTCTAGCATTAGGCATAGAGTGTGGAATAACCACGATACAACTCATGAACTACATGAACTTCAGGAGGAAGTAAGACCAAAGAGTGGATGCTTCCATCCTAATTAAACGGGGAACAAAATAATCAAGGGACGTAGATGATGGGAGGGAATTGTGAAGAAGAGAAGAGGGGGGGGCAAAAAAGAGGGGAAGAATCAGGAATGGGAGAAGACAGGAGAGTTGTTCAGAGGGTAAGGACATTGAACAGGGGTGTATAGCAACTGGGGGATGAGGAACTGGTTGTAAAAAACAGAAAGTCCCAGATGCTAAGAAAGCAAGAGCTTCCCAGGACTCCAGAAGGATGGCATTAGCTAAAATACTCCCACAAAGGGGATGGGAAAACCTGTCGAGACTAAATATATTATTTAAAGAGAGATAATGAAGTATTCTCTCCCTCTTTCTCTGTTTCTGTCTGTCTCTGTCTCTGTCTCTGTCTCTCCCTCTCCTTTCCTTCATCTCTCCCTCCATCCCTCCCCCTCGGTTGTGTGGTTTGGTATGGTGGTGGTTGTGGTGGTGGAGATTGTGTGTGTGTGTGTGTGTGTGTGTGTGTGTGTGTGTGTGTGTGTGTGTGTGTGTGTGTGTGTTTGTTTGCATGTGAACACACACATGCCTGTGAAGAAATGCCATGGTGTGCATGTATAGCTCAGATGACATCAGATGTCACTTTTATTTCTCTACAATATAGGACATAAGAGTCAAACTCAGGCTGTCAGGGTTGGCAGGAAACACTTTACCAGTTGAACCATCTCTACTGCCCATAACATAAAGGTCTATATCTAGTTTTGTTTAGTCTATGTATAGTTTAGCTGACTATGGATTTACTTTCTTGGTGTATCCTGGCATAAAGACATTCTTCATATTTCTTTATACTTTATACTTTAGCAAGTAGTATAGTAGTGATGTTACTTTCAGAAATGTACTATGGTTATTTAAAGTATTACTATTAAAGAAAAAAGAGATAAATGGTATATGAAAACTTTATCCTGACAATGTTTCTGCATATATAAAAATAATCTAAAACAAAAATTGAAGATTAAATAATTAAGCTTGAGATATTCTTTCCTTTTATGAATATTCAGTAGGGACGTATAATTTAGGAGAAATAACAGATGTTTCAAGCCTTTGTTTCATAAGGCTTCTGCTACTCTGAAAATGTTTATGCAAACTAAAACGCCCAAAATAAAAATCAGTAAAGAAAATTGTATTTGAACACTGACATTCTTATTATGAACCACACATATGTAAAAAAATTAAAATAGTAACATAGATATTTATCTTGCTAACATTTAAAATATTGAGTAATGAAGTATTTGTGCATATTTTACTGTCTTGAAAGAGAATCTCAACAATTACCTTAGGCTTTTTTTTTTAACTCAAAGGTCTTCCAATTATGGCTGTAGCTATGAGTATTAACTACCATACCAGCAAGAATTGTTTTAGATATTTACAAGAAAACTATTAGCTGGGATATAGGTATCTGCACCGTAGATTTTGTAAGAAAAAGAAGAATAAAATATTAATAAAATAGAATATGTTAAAAAAATTCAGTTTTGTTGCACATTTCCTGAACAGAAAAAAAAATATCATGATTTATATACCATATATCCAGGATTATGTGCATAAGCTTATGTGTATTTGTGTGTGTGTGTCCGCACACACATGCACATGCACACACTTGTGCACGTATCTAACTTATTTCTAAACCTATAGCTTACTATAACTCTTCAAAATAAAATATGTTAACTCACAAAATGTCATGTTTACATGATATTAGTTCAATTTTTAGGGTAGAAACCTAGATGTCAGAAAAGTTAGTATTTTTTTATTTTTATATTATGAAGATAGTTGTATACCCCTGTGTATGTTTTACTTTTTCCCTTTAACATAGAAATGAATAATGGTTTGAAAATTTGGTACTCTTTTTCAAACTTTTTGTTTGATCTTCCTGAGTTTTAAATCATGCACCCAGTCCCACTTATCTCCTCATCACCTTGTATTCCGCTTCCATCATTGCAACCGCCCCACCAGAATAAGAATCCCATCCTGGAATTTATAATGTCACAGTGTATATCCCACAGTGTGAACTTTTATCTACACTTCTTTGTTTCCAAGTTGTTCATTTTAATGAGTCTTAAGAGCTCTCTGCCTTCTACTATACTATCAGTACTAATGCATAACTGTAACTCCTCTCAGATATCCTGTTGTTGCCCATTTTTATGGAGATCCTGTAGTATGGGATCTGTAGGGTGGCCATTTTAATCTACTTCAGCAGTTCACCAATGGGGGTCAATGTTGTGGTGGGGCAATTCAAACCCCAGGATCTGGGCCTGAGAGAGATCTGACTAATCAGACCACCAGCTCTGCCACACTACCACCATCTGGGAGAGATTTCCTGCCCTTCCCAAGCTTCCCTTTCCAAAGTTGCAGCCAAAAAGGGGCAGAAACAACTTTCATGCTACCATACCCTCAGTGCTCTCTCATTTGTGCCCCTGCCATCAAAGCCAGCTTTACTGTGCTTCCCAGACAAGGTAGAGGGGTCATACTCTACAGTGCTACAGCAGGTAAGGGATGGAGCCAGGTCTCTAATTCTCACTCCCTCTGAGCATGCTCACCAGTAACCCCCCAAACCAGGGCCAACTCCCTCCCTGCTGCTCAGATGAGGTGCATGGCCTAATCTCCCAAGTGCTGCAAGAGGTGATTGGGCTCATGGCCCCATCAGGGACAGCTCTCTTGCCAAGGGTGGTGAGGGCAGAAGGGATGGAAAGGGTCTCTCCTTTGTCCAAACCACTGCACATCAAACAAGAGGCAGGACCAGGTACCCATGCCCATGCCCACCAGGCAGCTCATCAGAAAGCCCCAAATCTAGGGCCAGCTCTACTCTGCTGCTCAATCAAGGAAGGCTGTCACTAGAGGCAGGTTTTGAGATCATATATGCTCATGTCTGGCCAGTGTGTAGACAGCCTCTTTTTGCTGCCTGTGGATGAAAATTTATAGCTCTTGGCTTCATCTCCGGCTCTAACAAAAATCTTCCTGAAAACTACCATGATTCTTGGCAAGACAATAATGAAATTAACCTCTGAAACTGTAAGTCAGCCCCAGCAACGTTCTTTGCTTTATAGGAATTATTGTGGTCATAGTGTCTCTTCATAACAACAAAACTGAAATTTCGAAACCTTCCATCCTTACCCTCCAATTCATTCTCTAAATTTCTTTCTCACATTCACATTTTATTTTATACTCTATGATAATGATTAAAACGTCCAGGTAATAGTAAATAAACAGTAAATTACTAAGATTTCTTTTTGTGAATCTATTCAACATTTTATCATTTTTATCATAAATGTAACACTGTTCTTGTTTCAAATACAAATAAAATCTCAAAGAAAAATGAACTGTAATAAGAGGATATTAGCCAAAGACGTACAGATTTCCTAAGATACAATCCACAGAACTCAACAAACTTAACAACAAGAAGGGTCCAAGTGAGAATGCTTCAATCACACTTGTAAGGGAGAAGAAAGAAATCACACGAGGCAGAGAGAGAGAGAGAGAGAGAGAGAGAGAGAGAGAGAGAGAGAGAGAGAGAGAGAGAGAGAGAGAGAGAGAGAGAGAGAGAGAGGGAGGGAGGGAGGGAGGGAGAACTAGGTGGGAGATGGGAGGGGGAGGAAAAAAATGAACACATTCAGGTATGGGAAGGCAGGAGAGAGGCCGTGAGGGTTAGCAGCTCTCCCAAGTCTGCCTGCCCAGAGCATAGGAGGAACTCTGGCCAGATGTGGGCTATCCTTCCTACCCTTCCTTCCCCTGCCCTCATTAGTTTCCACATATTTGGTGCTAAATTTTCATTTTTTATGAAGTCTATGACAATCCTAGAACTAAGGTATCACAAAACTGGTTCATCCTTGTTTTCTGCAATGATCACTTTTCATACTATTAAAAGAGCTGGAGTCCTATTCATCCCTCCATGTTAAAATTAACTAGGTCCTAAGATTGCTGTTTTTACTGACTGCATGTGCTGCTGTTCCCAGTCCATGTCTCCATTCAGAGATCAAAAACCAGCAGCAGCCTTATGACTTGACTAGGACAATTGAGAATCCTGAAATGGGTTATTGGGCCCAACTGGCTAATAAAGAAAAACCACTTGGGATGTCATGATTTCCATATTTAACGTTTGATCTGTGCCGGCTGGCTGATAACTCATGGCCTGACTCCCAACAGACTTTACAACATTCATACACTAAGTAGACTTAGGGAGAATTTTGTATATGTCTGGGGAAAAGAGAACTGTGGCATATGGGGAACCAGAACAATTCTATTATGCTTTTTGGGATTGTGAAACATCGGGATAGAAGGCATCAATGGAAAATTTTATTACAGTCACCTGACAGGGGAGGGAATCTGAAGTTCAACTAAAGTTCACCAGCCTAGGAAAGCAGGAAAAGGGCTGGGAAACTGGGAAACCTTGGGGCCTCCGATTTTATATTATTGGGGGGAAAAACCTCAAACTCATTTTCACAATTAGGCTCCTGATAAAACCAATAGTAAACCCCCTGAATGTGACTGTAGGACCAAACCGAATTTTGGCAAACACTAAACCTATACCAAGAGGTCTTGCCCTGAAAAACCTATGCCAAAGTCTATTCTCAAACCAGTGTTTGTTGACCTCCCAGTCCTTCCCCAGCAGGCTCTGCGCCCCCGTAGATCTGCTCTGGTCAAGGATGCTAAAAACCTTTCAGATTTTGACCAGTTCCCAACCAGAGCTAACCATCTTCTGCTGGCTGTGTTATTATGCCAGAAACCCTTTTTATGAAGATGTTGGTTTTATGTCTAAATATAATGAGTCCGAGAGACACTGCATGCATATGGTCCCAAGAGAAGAACCTTAACCATACAGACCATATCAGGACAGGGGACCTGCCTGGGAAAAGTTCCCTTGTCACATCAACATATTTGTAACCAAAATACCCTCATGGTGCATTCCAAATGGGTTATTTCCCCCTGAACAGGCATGGTGGGCCTGTTCAACAGGGTTGACTCTGTGTGTGCATGGAGAGGTTCTTAATTCCCCTACTGCAAAGGAGTTCTCTATTCTAGTCCAATTGGTGCCATCCATAACCTATTATTCAGAGGAAATAGTGCTGAAGAACCTAATAGGGCATGTTGGGGGAGACCTCAAAAGACAGAAGAGAGAAACTATTTCCCTAACGTTGGCTATAATTTTGGGAGCAGGGCTACCTAGTGCAGGCACTGGGATAGCAGCTCTAACATTGTAAGAGAATAACTATACAGCCTTATATTAGATACAGATCAAGACAGCCAATGCTTAGAAAAATCCATTGCACACCTAGAGTGAAATGTAGATTCCCTGGCTGAGATAGTTGAACAGAACATACAAGGGTTAGACTTTGTCTTCCTGCATTAGAGATCCACTTAGACTTGAACTACTTTTTCTTTCTTTTCTAGATATATTGGATTTTTTGCTAATATTCATTATAGAACAATATGTGAAATGTTCATAAAAACATTCCTAAATGTTCCATAACCTTCCCAAACACTGTCTCTACCTGGAGACCAACTGTTTAAATATATTAGCCTACTCAAAATATTATATATTCAAATCATAATAAGACTGAAGCTATGGTGACAGCTAGAGGCGTAAATTGCTTCTGAGTAAAATTTTCACACTAAATGGACAACTGTGACCATAGAAAAGGCACTGAGTTAACATGTCAGTGGTGGGCATAAATATACCACCTCCTGTTTAAACGTGTACACTGTGTTTAAACTGTAAGACAGAATTTGCAACACCTATTCCCTTGTTTGTCTTCCCAATATTTTATTATTGAATAAAGCTTACTTGTCTGAACTTTATTACTTGTCTATTTGGTTGTTATATAGGAGATAGGTTGCCAGGCATATTACTTCTATGACTTCTACCTTTTTGATTGCTAGTCTTAGTTGTTAACTTTACTGAATATTGAATTAACTGAAAGTGAAAAGCACTGGATATAAGTGATTTTCGGTTCATTACCTCATTTGAGGTCTAAAAACCTATCCTAACTCTGGGACACATATTCTTGTGCTAGCCTATGTAAAGCACATAGAAGACCCCTTTGGTTTTTGCCTTTTTGTCTTCATTCTCACAGGTATGCTTGTTCTTTTGAAGGTTTTAGAGTATATTTCTTTGAGAGCCCAACATATACTGAAGAACATCTGGGAAACTCAGTCTTGTGGACAGAAGATCTATTGGATTCCTTTACTATCTGACCATAGACATCTATTTTTAAATACCTGGGCTGGACCACAGTGTATAAATCCCTCTACAAACACACACACACACACACACACACACACACACACACACACACACACACACACACATAATTATTCCAGTTTTTTCTTTAAAGAATTTTGACTACCATACCTAAAATCTCTAAAATTAAATTTATCTTCCTATATCCAATTACTTTCATGCTCCTGTTTTGAAGATATTCTAAACTATATCATACTATCAATTTTACTAATTATTTTATTTATTTATATTTCAAATGTGATCCCCTTCAGCATACTCCCTCCATGAGGCCCCTACCACACTTCCCTCCATTCTCTAAAATGTTACTCTCCCACCCACCTCTCTAGAATTCAACTTTTCTGGGGACATAAAGCTTCCACAGGACAAGCACACACCCTCATCGCACTGAGGCCAGACAATGCAATCCTCTGCTACATATGTATAGTAGGGGTTATGTACTAGTACATGTATGCTTTTTGGTTGGTGGCTTAGTACCTGAGAATTCTGGGAAATCTAGTTTTTTCATGGTGTTGTTCTTCCAATAGGGTTGTAATTCCCTTCAGTTCCTTCAGTCTTTGATCAAACTCTTCCATAGGGGTTCCTGGGTTTAGACCAATGATTGGCTGTAAATATCTGCATCTGTCTCAGTCAGTTGATGGCATAGCCTCTTTTAGGACAGTCATGCCATGTTCATGTCTGAAAGCATATCTTGGTCAATTAACAAATGGGACCTTCTGAAACTGAAAAGGTTCTGTAAGGCAAAGGACACTGTCAATAGGACAAAATGGCAACCTAGTAATGGAGAAAAGTTCTTTACTAACCCTACATCTGATCGAAGGCTAATATTCAAAATATACAAAGAATTCAAGAAGCTAGACTCCAAAAAAAAAAAAAAAAACAAAAAACAAAAAACAAAAAACAACCTAATGAAAAAATGAGCTCTAGAGCTAAACAAAATTCTCAATTTAGGAATCTCAAAAGCCTGAGAAGCACCTAAAGAAATGTTCAACATCCTCATTTATTGTGAAATAAAAATCAAAACCACGCTGAGATTCCATCCTAAACCAATCAGAATGGTTGAGACCAAAATGTCAGGTGAAAATAGCTGCTAGAGCAAATGTAGATAAAAAAGAACACTTTATCTTTGCTAGTGGGATTGCAAAGTGTTTTCCAGATTCCATAATCTGGAAAATATTCTGGCATTTCTTCACAAAATTGGAAATAAGTCTATCTGAATATTCATATATACAACTTCTGGGCATATACCCCAAAATGATCTACCATATCATGAGTAAACCTTCAGTGTTTACAGCAGCCTTAATTATAATAGCAGGGGTTAAGGGACTATGCCGAACTTAGGAAATTAATCTGAACAGGTAAGAGAGTGCACCACAGAACTGGACAGCTTCTGGGACAGGCGGAGCCACAGAACCACTGAGGCAGCACGCTTATCAGGCAATAGAAAGCCAGCCACCCTCCCAACCAAAGGACAGGTATCTGCCTGGTTAGGAAGGCCTCAGCCTCAGGAGCAGCAGATGCCACTTTAGTTCTGGGACGCCACCGAACTTAGGAACTTAGTCTGCACAGGTGAGAGTGTGCACTTCTGGGACCTGCCAAGCAACACAGCTTCTGGAAAAGGTCCTGTTTTTGGCCCACTTCTTCAGCCAGGAGGAGGTCCAAACACAAGATAATCTGTGCACCTTCCCTGTAAGAGGAGAGCTTGCCAGCAGAGAGAGCTCTGAGCACTGAAACTCAGAGGAGAGAGTCTGTCTCCCAGGTCTGCTGATAGACGGTAACAGAATCACCAGAAGAACAATCTCTAAACAGAGTCAACTATAACAACTAACTCCAGAGATTACCAAATGGTGAAAGGTAAATGTAGGAATCTTACTAACAGGAACCAAGACCACTCACCATCATCAGAACCCAGCACTCCCACTTCGCCTAGTCCAGGGCACCTCAACACACCCGAAAACCTAGACCCAGATTTAAAAGCATATCTCATAATGATGGTAGAGGACATCAAGAAGGACTTTAATAACTCACTTAAAGAAATACAGGAGAACACTGCTAAAGAGTTACAAGTCCTTAAAGAAAAACAGGAAAACACAATCAAACAGGTAGAAGTCCTTACAGAAAAAGAGGAAAGCACATCCAAACAGGTGAAGGAAATGAACAAAACCATATTAGACCTAAAAAGAGAAGTTGACACAATATAGAAAACTCAAAGTGAGGCAACACTGGAGATAGAAATCCTAGGAAAGAAATCAGGAACCATAGATTTGAACATCAGCAACAGAATACAAGACATGGAAGAGAGAATCTCAGGTGCAGAAGATCCCATAGAGAACATCGGATCAACAATCAAAGAAAATGGAAAATGCAAAAAGATCCTAACTCAAAATATCCAGGAAATCGAGGACACAATGAGAAGACCAAACCTACGGATAATAGGGGTGGATCAGAATGAAGATTTTCAACTCAAAGGACCAGCAAATATCTTCAACAAAATTATTGAAAAAAACTTCCCAAATCTAAAGAAAGAGATGCCCATGAACATACAAGAAGCCTACAGAACTCCAAATAGACTGGACCAGAAAAGAAATTCCTCCCGACACATAATAATCAGAACAACAAATGCACTAAATAAAGAGAGAATACTAAAAGCAGTAAGGGAAAAAGGTCAAGTAACTTATAAAGGCAAGTCAATCAGAATTACACCAACTTTTTCACCAGAGACTATGAAAGCCAGAAGAGCCTGGACAGATGTTATACAGACACTAAGAGAACACAAATTCCAGCCACGGCTACCATACCCAGCTAAACTCTCCATTACCATAGATGGAGAAACAAAAGTATTCCACGACAAAAACAAATTCACATATTACCTTTCCACAAATCCAGGCCTTCAAAAGATAATAACAGAAAAAAAAAAAAAAAAAAAACTAGGAAGGGAACCTTGCCCTAGAAAAAACAAGAAGGCTATCCCTCAACAAACCTAAAATAAAACAGCCACAAAAACAGAATGCCTACTTTAACAACAAAAATAAGAGGAACCAACAATTACTTTTCCTTAATATCTCTTAATTTCAATGGTCTCAACTCCCCAATAAAAAGATATAGACTAACAAACTGGCTACACAAACAAGACCCAGCATTTTGCTGCTTACAGAAACTCATCTCAGAGAAAAAGATAGACACTACCTCAGAATGAAAGGCTGAAAAACAATTTCCCAAGCAAATGGTATGAAGAAACAAGCAGGAGTAGCCATCATAATATCTGATAAGATTGACTTACAACCCAAAGTCATCAAAAAAGACAAGGAGGGGCACTTCATTCTCATCAAAGGTAAAATCCTCCAAGAGGAACTATCAATTCTGAATATCTATGCTCCAAATACACGGGCAGCCACATTCATTAAAGAAACTTTAGTAAAGCTCAAAGCACACATTGCACCTCACACAATAATTGTGGGAGACTTCAACACACTACTTTCACCAATGGACAGATCAAGGAAACATAAAGTAAACAGGGACACAGTGAAACTAACAGAAGTTATGAAACAAATGGATCTGACAGATATCTACAGAACATTTTATCCTAAAACTAAAGGATATACCTTCTTCTCAGCACCTCATGGTACCTTCTCCAAAATTGACCACATAATAGATCACAAAACAGGCCTCAACAGATACAAACATATTGAAATTGTCCCATGTATCCTATCAGATCACCATGCACTAAGGCTGATCTTCAATAACAAAATAAATAATAGAAAGCCAACATTCACGTGGAAACTGAACAACACTCTTCTCAATGATATCTTGGTCAAGGAAGGAATAAAGAAAGAAATGAAGGACTTCTTAGAGTTGAATGAAAATGAAGCCACCTCATATCCAAACTTATGGGACACAATGAAAGCATTTCTAAGAGGAAAACTCATAGATCTGAGTGCCTCCAAAAGGAAACTAGAGAGAGCACACATTAGCAGCTTGACAACACACCTAAAAGCTCTAGAACAAAAGGAAGCAAATTCACCCAAGAGGAGTAGATGGCAGGAAATAATGAAACTCAGGGGCAAAATCAACCAAGTGGAAACAAGAAGAACTAATTAGAGAATCAACCAATCGAAGAGCTGGTTCTTTGAGAAAATCAACAAGATAGACAAACCCTTAGCCAGACTCACTAAAGGGCACAGGGAAAGCATTCTAATTAATAAAATCTGAAATGAAAAGGGAGACATAACAACAGATCCTGAAGAAATCCAAAAAACCCTCAGTTCCTTCTACAAAAGGCTATACTCAACAAAACTGGAGAACCTGGATGAAATGAAGAAGTGTCTAGACAGATACCAGGTACCAAAGTTGAATCAAGATCAGGTTAATGATCTAAACAGCCCGATATCCCCCAAAGAAATAAAAGCAAACCTTAATAATCTCCCAACCAAAAAAAAAGCCCAGGACGAGATGGGTTTCGTGCAGAGTTCTATTAGACCTTCAAAGAAGATCTACTCCTAGTTCTGCACAAACTGTTCCACAAAATAGAAACAGAAGGTACTCTACCCAACTCATTCTATGAAGCCACAATTACTCTGATACCTAAACCACAAAAAGACCCCACAAAGATAAAGAACTTCAGACCAATATCACTTATAAATATTGATGCAAAAATCCTCAATAAAGTTCTTGCTAACCAAATCCAAGAACACATCAAAACAATCATCCATCCTGACCAAGTAGGTTTCATCCCAGGGACGCAGGGATGGTTCAATATACGGAAATCCATCAATGTAATCCAGTATATAACAAACTCAAAAACAAAAACCACATGATCATCTCATTAGAAGCTGTGAACACATTTAACAAAATCCAACACCCATTCATGATAAAAGTCTTGGAAAGATCAGGAATTCAAGGCCCATACCTAAACATGATAAAAACAATCTACAGCAAACCAGTAGCCAGCATCAATGTAAATGGTGAAAAGCTTGAAGCAATCCCACTAAAATCAGGGACTAGACAAGGCTGTCCACTCTCTTCCTACCTATTCAACATTGTACTTGAAATCCTAGCCAGAGCATTTAGACAACAAAAGGAGATCAAGGTGATACAAATTGGAAAGGATGAAGTCAAAATATCACTTTTTGCAGATGATATGATAATATGTATACGTGACCCAAAAATTCCACCAGAGAACTCCTAAGCCTGATAAACAGCTTCAGTGATGTACCTGGATATAAAATTAACTCAATCCAGTCAATGGCCTTTCTCTTCACAAAGGACAAACATGCTGAGGAAGAAATTAGGGAAACAACACCCTTCTCAATAGCCACAAATAATATAAAATACCTAGGCATGACTCTTAGGAAGTAAAAGATCTGTATGACAAGAACTTCATGCCTCTGAAGAAAGAAATTAAAGAAGATCTCAGAAGATGGAAAGATCTCCCATGCTCATGGATTGGCAGGATCAATATAGTAAAAATGGCTATCTTGCCAAAACAATCTACAGATTCAATGCAATCCCCATCAAAATTCCAACTCAATTCGTCAACAAATTAGAAAGAGCAATCAGCAGATTCATCTGGAATAACAAAAAACCTAGGATAGCAAAAACTCTTCTCAAGGATAAAAGAACATCTAGTGGAATCACCATGCCCAACCTAAAGCTGTACTACAGAGCAATTGTGATAAAAACTGCATGGAACTGGTATAGTGACAGACAAGTAGACCAATGGAACAGAATTGAAGACCCAAAGAAAAACCCACACACCTATGGTCACTTGATCTTTGACAAGCAATCTAAAACCATCCAGTGGAAAAAAGACAGCATTTTCAACAAATGGTACTGGCACAACTGGCTGTTATCATGTTGACGATTGCGAATTGATCCATTTCTATCTCCTTGTACTAAGGTCAAATCTAATTGGATTAAAGAACTCCACATAAAACCAGAGACATTGATACTAATAGAGGGGAAAGAAGGGAAAAGCCTCGAAGATATGGGTACAGGGGAAAAATTCCTGAATAGAACGGCAATGGCTTGTGCTGTAAGATGGAGAATCGATAAATGGGACCTCATAAAATTGCAAAGCTTCTGCAAGGCAAAAGATGCCTTCAATATGACAAAAAGACCACAAACAGATTGGGAAAGGATCTTTACCTATCCCAAATCGGTAAGGGGACTAATATCCAATACATATAAAGAACTCAAGAAGGTAGACTCCATATATTCAAATAACCCCACTAAAAATGGGGCTCAGAACGAAACAAAGAATATGCCCCAGTACAGGGGAACGCCAGGGCCAAAAAGGGGGAGTGGGTGGGCAGGGGAGTTGGGGTTGGTGGCTATGGGGGACTTTTGGTATAGCATTGGAAATGTAAATGAGCTAAATACCTAATAAAAAATGGAAAAGAAAAAAAAAGAAAATATATATATCATAAAATTCTGAAATATATAACCTAACGTTGCTCTTTAAGTCCTTGAAAAAAAAAATAAAAACAAAAGTTATAGTAAGAAGTAATAAAATCAAAGGCAGACATGAATGTGAACTACAGCACAGAATAAGGCAACTCAAACAAAAAATACATTCTTTTAAAAGCTTAAAATAATAAAATCAAATAAAAAGTGTAAAATACAAAAGTGGGTGGTGAGTGGGAGATGCTAGATATACAAATGACATGAGAAAGAGAGACCATGAGAGACGAAAAAAGGATTTTGGAGCTCTCCCAGGAACAGAAGGAAATTTGGAGATGTACTGTTTCTCTTTGCCCCATACAGGAGACATCCATAATTCTGGTTACATCAAGTTCTCTACCCTCTCTGTATTGTCTGTGTTTGATGCACTAGTCTTTCCATGTGTCAATTCGTGTCTGTTTTTGTTTTGTTGTCTGAACAACTGTTGTTCTGTTTCATGTTGAATAAAAATAGTTAAAACTTAAAAAAAAAAAAAAAAAAAGTTCTCACCAGAGGAATACCGAATGGCAGAGAAGCACCTGAAAAAATGTTCAACATCCTTAATCATTAGGGAAATGCAAATCAAAACAACGCTGAGATTCCACCTTCACACCAGTCAGAATGGCTAAGATGAATAATTCAGGTGACAGCAGATGCTGGTGAGGATGTGGAGAAAGAGGAACACTCCTACATTGTTGGTGGGATTGCAAGCTTGTACAACCACTCTGGAAATCAGTCTGGCGGTTCCTCAGAAAATTAGACATATTACCACCAGAAGATCCAGCAATACCTCTTCTGGGCATATATCCAGAAGATGTCCCAACCGGTAAAAAGGACATATGCTCCACTATGTTCATAGCAGCCCTATTTATAATAGCCAGAAGCTGGAAAGAACCCAGATGCCCCTCAACAGAGGAATGGATACAGAAAATGTGTTACATTTACACAATGGAGTACTACACAACTATTAAAGAGAATGTGAGTTTCCTTCATTCGGATTCCAGATTTGGAGTATAGGGGATGTGATTACTTGGCATTATTCTATTTTAATTCATTCATTCATTCACTCAACCCTGTCCACCTTCTTATTATTACACATCCCATATCTACTGACCATCCACTGTATCCAAGAGCATGTCCCCAAGCCACCTGATCTCTAAACACCCAGGGGCCTCTAGCCTCTTGAGACCTCAGTGCATCATCTCTGATTGAACAGAGATCAAATTTTTTTTCAGTGTATATTTTGGGGATAATCTAATAGTTGGTATATGCTTCCTGTTTGGTGGTCTATCATTTGGGAGAATTCTGGTCCAGAATAATTGAGACAGCAGGTCCTCCTAAAGGGATACTCTCCTCTTCAGCCTCCTTCAGTCTTTCTCCAATTCCCCAATGGTTCAGCAGATTCTGTCCATTGGTTGGTTGCAGACATATGCATCTGATTGTTTCAACTGCTCATTAGGTCTTCAGAAGTGCATTCATGCTAGTATTCACATTACAATTATGTGAATTCAGAAGCCAGCAGAGTTCGTGGACTGCAAGCAGGTCTTCTGAAAAAGCAATGCATGATATAATTACCTGAATTTTCTGGCAGTACTCTTCAATATTGTGTTCTACGTGATGCAATATTCCACTCTCTTTCTCTATCTCTGTCTCTGTCTCTGTCCCTCTCTGTCTCTGTCTCTCTCTGTCTCTTTGTCTCTCTCTCTCTGTCTCTCTGTATCTGTCTCTGTCTCTGTCTCTGTCTCTGTCTCTGTCTCTGTCTCTCTCTCTCTCTCTCTCTCTCTCTCTGTCTGTCTCTCTCAATATCTATTCCTCTAACACTCAGTATGACTAATGATTCTCTTATCTTCTCTTCTACAAAGGGGATGATATTTTAATGTCATCTGCAAATTGTTATTCTGAATCGGAGTAGGGAAAGGACACTTTAAATCTGTTGTTACACCCAAGAGCATGGCTTTTAAAACCTGGTGAATCAGTAGAAGATGAGACAATGTATAGAAGAGGTTGCTTCTTTTGCTTTGGTTTGGTTTAGCTTTGTTTATTTCTGTTACACGCAATCATTAGAAGAAACTCTGTGAAATACTGCCTAATGCAAATTTCCTGAAGGAAAATAGGTACCTCAGAACCAAAATTATATTTCTCAGTTACAATATATAATATATATTATTAGAGATATTTTTTTCATTAAACCTTGAACAGAATTTTTCTCTGATCTTAACAAAACTGCAAAGTACATGGGGGATAAAGGTGCACACTCTCAGGTGTGCATGGAATGACAATATGTTGAAGACCTTATTAGCCTCCATGTCCTTACCCTATGTGCCATCTTGGAAAAAAAATATGCTGAAAGTCAAGAAAATGGCTTACTTGAATATGCCAGGGAGATTTCTAACCAAAATGTCACTGTGTATATCTCTAACACAAGGTAGACCTGGTATTGCAAGAGACAGTAAATGGCAGTAACATTGGTGCACTCTAGGATATGGGCCTGTTCTAAGTGTACATCAATAACAACAAAGAGAACGAAAATTTGCAGCCTAATTGCATAAAGGATATAGATATATCTATCTATTTATCTATAGATTAGATAGATAGATAGATAGATAGATAGATAGATAGATAGATAGATAGATAGATAGATAGATAGATAGATAGATAGATAGATAGTTATAATAAATACACAATGATACACACACACATACATATATATTATATATAATATAACACTTATAAGCATATACATATAATACATATATACACATATCCATCTGTTAAAAAATATGATATATGATATTTGTGCACAGCAAGATTTCAGTTTCATAATGATGATCACCTTTACATATAATCAAATGAATCTGACTTTTTTGTCTACTTCAATCTAATTTATATCACTCTTCATATATTAGAAACTCTTGATACATTTTAATAAATATCAGTAATCCTATTGCTGAATATAGAAAGGTTTGTTCCATTTTCTCTTCATTTTTGTCTTGGTTATATTGTTTAATTTCATATCCCATGTTATCTCCTGTTTTAGATTTCCCCCTGGAAATCCCTCATCTGACCACCTCACCTGCCTCCGAACCTGTGCTGTCCCATCAATTCACCCACTCCATTTCTATACTAGAAAATCCTACCGCCTGATTTTACTGGACTTAGGATCAGTTATCTACTTTCTCATTCACAAATGCTATCTCTGTGAGATGTAAACTTTACTGTTGTATAGTAAATTTGATATTGGTAAATGATCATGTCAAGAAAAACTAACTACAATCAAGCAGGATTGGTCCAACAGATTGTATATGTTCAGCAAGTTTACCCCATTCACTAGGTATTATGCCCATTGCAACAAGTTTAAGAAATGTTCCTGACCCAACTAGCAGCTGAAAGAGTCAGATGCAAACACTTGCACCCAACCAATGTCTTGAAGCAGTTGAACACTATTGTTGAATTAACTAAGTTTAAAAGATGGTGAAGAGGAGGGCAGCCCTGTAGAAGGACCAACAGTCTCAATTAACTTGCTCCCCCAAGATGTCTAAAACTCTGGACAACCAAGGAGACAAAATATGCCTGCTGATATGAGGCCTCAAGCACACATACAGAAGAGGATTGCTGGGTGTGTGTTCCATCTGAATAGATGCACCTAATTTTCAAGAGAATGGAAGTTCCAGGGGGTTTAGATTTCTGGTAGTTTAGAGGTGAGGTGTGGAGACATTTTTGTGGAGAGTATGAAGTGTGAAGGAGGTATGGGATGTGGAACAATTGGAGGGTAGATAGGGTGGGGAATAAAATCTGGACTGTAAATAGAAATAATTATAAAGAAAGAAAAAAAAGACAAAAGTTATTGCAATTGCACTGAATTGTGGAATATTAGTGGAGAGTGGTGTGTTCAAGGGTTTTATTTCCTTTTCTCTATAAAAATGCATTCATGGAAAGCAAGTATTAAGATTTTTAAGGATCCAGGACTATTTTGGCAACTGTTCAGAGAATGTTCTGCCAATGCTGAATATCTGAGTTCTGTTCCTCTATCGTCGTCTGCTATTTCATAACTGTTTTTGTGTCCCTTAAACTGCAGTTTGAGTATCAAGACGTTCTTTGCAAACATGGCATCTTCAATCCAGTTTCAATGAGTAAAATGTGGATTTTAATGCAGGATGTATTCCTTAAAGGGATGTTTCTGTGGAGACTAACATGAAGAGACATTTTTTTTTAAATGATGATGCATTTTAGACCAAATTCTCATGCTGTTGATGGATGAATGTGAAGGATTTAGTGTAGCTGCAAACATACACTTATCTTTTTGGAAATGTTATTTTCTAGGATGTAGTAAAATCAAAATGTTGCCTCCATTTTCATCTATTTAGAATTTTCGGAGTCCAGGACCTCAATCTGATCCGGAAAATGAGGCCAGATTATCATAAAAATTGAATACACGATAATATCAGTTTTAACATTTTCTTTCCTAACAAAATGATAATTGCTTGTTGACATATTTACAAACTTTCTTTATTTTATTCTGTTTTTGTTTACATTCCTTTATCATATTTTTACAGTGGAGTAGTTATCCCAGTCTCAGCCTGCACCCTGACTTCCTCATCACATACCTCTGCCCTCATCAGCAATAGGATATCCACACATCCCAACCCCCACATATTCCCAATGCCTAGGACCTCAACTTTCTCTGGTGTTTAGGTGTATCTTCTTCCATTGAGGCCAGGTCAGGCAATCCTTTCTGTATATGTGTCAGGGTCTCATATCCGCTGGTGTATGCTGCCTAGTTAGTGGCATATTATCTAAGAGATCTTAGTTGTCCAGAGTAGCTGACAGTGATGTTAGTCATTCTATTGGTCACACTCCTCAGCTTCTTCCAACTAGCTCCTTATTTCAAAAACAGGGTTCCCCAAATTCTGTCAATTGTTGGATAAGATATGTGTATATTTGAAAGCAGAAAAAAAAAGAATGATTTCACCTTAGAATACAGAGCCATATTTTGGAGAACACTGAAAAAAAACAGAGAGTATTCTCTCATGAATATGTTCCTACTGGAAATAAGAAAAAGTGTTCTTATTTCATATTTGTTGATTCTTTAGGTTGATTTTTTTCTCTGATACTTTTATTTATAGCCCTATTTGACCTGGGACTTAATTTCTATGCAAGGTCATAGATTCAATTGCCAAATCCAATTTAATTGGAAAATAGCAGGACAGAAATCTTCATGAAAAAAAAATGATGAATAACATTGAAATAAAAATTTGAGAACTTTATTTCTTCCAAAGGAAAAACGAAAGTAAATGAGTAAAGATTTTATGGAGAATGTGCATTAGATTGGTGGATAAATATTTCTAGACATCACTGGATGAATAAATGTGAATTATTCCAAAACAAGATAAATGCAGTGTAAGTCAATAATTTAAAGAGATGTACCAAATTAATATTTGACAGTATTCCTGAGCTATGTGTTCAGATATCTGACTTCTATCTGACACCTTGGATAGAATTCAAGTCTGGTCTTATTTCAATGATGTAGATCTTGGGTGTAAAGATGCATCCAAGCATCACTGCACTGGATGCCAAGATTGAGAAGACCTCTACAGCAGCCATGACCATGCCCTTAGTCCTATGTGAGTCATGGAGGAAGGTGACATAAACACTGCAGAATCCTAGCACGACAAAGGTCAGGAACTTGGCTTCATTAAATGTTTCAGGAAAATTCTTTGCCACGAAATCCACAGTGAAGCTTCCAAGGGCAAGGCAGGTCAAGTATCCCAAAATTCAGTAGAATGCAGTAACTGAACCCTTGTTGCACAAAATGATTATCATTATCATCAATATCAACAAATATCAATATCAACAAAAGGAGGAGAAACTGAGAGCCAGATTACCCACAGAATACATTGATATGGAACATATCAGAAGGATGTATTTCATTGAACCTGATAAAAGGAGGTTCCTTAAACCTCTTCCAGGTTCTGAGATTATGAAAGCCAAACTACAATGATTGTTTTGGCAAGCAATGTGGAAACAGACACCATGAATACAATTCCAAAAGTGATTTGTTGTAAGGCTACATTTTTTTCTGTTAGGAAGACCAATGAAGAAAAAGGAGCATGAGAAAATGGAACATGAGTGACATGAGTAGCTGATGAGAAATGTGGAAAGACATAGAAGGAAGGACAGGAAGCAAGTTAGAGAGTAAGAAAGGTTAAAGCTTAGAGAAAGAGGTGAAAGCTTAGAGAGAGTAATAATTGTAAAAGTTGAGAGAAAGAGAGAGAGAGAGAGAGAGAGAGAGAGAGAGAGAGAGAGAGAGAGAGAGACAGGGACAGAGACAGAGACAGAGGGAGGGAGGGAGGGAGGGAGGGAGGGAGAGAGAGAGAGAGAGAAAAGAGAGACAGAGAGAAAGAGAGAAAGAGAGAAAGAGGAAAGAGGGAGACACTGAGGTAGGGCCAAGTAGCCTTTCATATATTGGGCTTGCTATCTTGCTGTTGCTAGGTAACTGGAAGGAATCTAACCTGAAGATCAGAAGCTTTGGTCATTTTGTATATAACTTCTAGCCATTACCCTATCCTGAGCAGGGGTGCCTGTGGGTTGGGTAAATTCACCAGGGGCCAGTGTTCCAGAAGTACTGAGGAAATGCCTTCCTTCCCATGTAGGTGAAAATTACGACCCATTAGGTTTCATCAGGTTTAAGGACTTCAGCATGACTGGAGACCAGGCATTTGGTACATAGCCCAATGCCCCAAGCTCAATGATCAAATTTAACTCTAGCATCCAGAGTTTGTGGTTTCTCAGCAAAACAACAGCACAGACGATGTGAGTTTGAAACTCTGGAGACTTCCACCATATGAAATCAAGGCATGGAGGTTGGGTTTGGTAAAATGATCTAGAAGAAATCTGTAAAACAGTGAAAGGACAATTGAAAAGACTCATATGGAAAAGATCAGCAACAGGGAATGCCTCAGGAGACCATCCTTGTATTCATAGCTTCTCAAGACAAAATTCAAATGACCAATAGTACTGGAGGAGAGTCTGTGAATGCATCAGGGAGGGGAGAGTAAGTGTTAGGAGGGAGGGTGAGATAGAGAAAAAAGTAGAAGGAGAAAAAGAAAGAGAACGAGAAGGGAAAGTAGAAGGAGAAGAATATGGAGAGGGAGAACAGAAGAAGGAAGGGAAGAGGAAGGGGTGGAGCAGGATGACAAGGAGAAAGAGATGGAAGAAGAACAAAAAAGAAGAGGAAAATGAAAAAGAAGGAGCAGGAGGGGAGGAGAAGGAGAAAAGGAGAAGGTGAAATAAGGAGGAGAGAAGGAGAGAAGAAGAAGGAGAGAGGAGGAAGAGATGGGGAAGGAGAAGAAGTAGAAGAAGATGTGGAAGAAGAACTAAAAGAAGAAAGAGGGAGAGGAGAAAAAGATTGAGAAGGAAGAAGAAAGAAGGAGAAGAAAGAAGAAAGAAGAAAGAAAATTATAAGAAAAAAAGAAGAAAGAGGAGGAGGAGGAGGAAGAGGAGGAGAAAAGAGAAGGAGAAGGCAAAGAAGGAGAAGAAGTAGAAGGAGGAGAAGGAGAACATGGAGAAGAAATGAGAAGAGATGAGAGGTATAGTTAGGCAGACACAGACAGAGAAACACAGACACACAGAGAGAGTCGTGCACATAAACATTCACACAGAGACACACAAGTAGGCACAGAGACAGAGAAAAATATACATATAAAGAGAGACATGCACAGAGACATTCACAGAGATACACACATTTACACAACTTAATTAAGAAGTATTTACAAAAATATATCTATGAAATTACAAGGATATTAAGTACTAAATTATGTGAGCATTGAGGAGGAATGAGATCCAAAATAAATTTTGCAAGTCCTGCAACATTCTGCATGCTTCCACACAGCTTTAGCTGTGGGAGTATCAGTTATAGGGCTGTAACTTTTGTTTTTTTCATTTATAATTTACTGTGAATCTCCTTTCTCCACCATTCAATATGGTCAGTAGTTTCCATGTCGAATGACTTTCCAATGCATGGCATCTAGTGAGAAAGAGAAAACAATTAAAAAAAAAAAGAGTCTCTATGCTGGAGCCAACTGTACAAACAATTTGTAGTTATTCTCCAAATGCAGGGCTCAAAGAACTCAGAGGCTCCTCTAGCTTTTACACAGATCTTAAGTTTGGTCCCCCAGCATCACTGAGAACCTATTGACAATTCTCACTCAGGTCATAAAGCTATGGAGCATTCCAATGTATTGAGTTCCAGAGAAAAAGCCATTTGGAAGCTTATCTCTCTAAAAGTGAAGATTGCGCTGAAAATTATGAAAAGTGAGAATAATTTTAAATATGAAAAAACATTCCACCCACACACATTAAAATAATACATGTAGACAAAATTGACAGCAATCTATATGACACAATACCCACATACACGAGAGGGGAAGGGGCAGGGGGAGAGGTGGAGAGACATACGTATACTTACAATACTTTTTTTTTTTTAGTCAAGTTGTCAAAACTGACACAATCAATGTACAGGAAGAGATGTATATGGCAAACACTGGGGACAGACTGTCATGATAAGGACAGCATAGAAGGAAACAACAAGTTGATCTGTGGCATTGAGAGCCTGAATGGGCCCTTCTACATTTGGTTGGATTTAGAATCCAAGATTTAGTTCAGAACCAGCCAGCTCCCTCCTTGTCCCAGTGATCTACTTTTGCTGGGGCACAGTCACAAAGGTTCCACAACATTTCTAGACAGTTTCCCAGTTTTAGACAACTGGGACTGTGGGAGATATAACCCCCCCCCCCATCTTAATTAAACTAAGCCACGCAAATGCAAAATATTTTTGAAAACAGTTTAATTTCAATTTTGGAAAGAGAACAGAGAGCTCTACAATGATATGGACTGAATTAGTCTTTAGGTTCCATTGTGCACCCTAAATTAAATATAGTGTAAAAGATTCTGTTTTCTATGTAGCAAGTGAGGGCTGAAAACAACACACTAATGGAGATAAAATGCAAAAAACTGGGATATACAATAACAATTCAAAATGACACTGTGAAAAACGATGTATTTATACATGCTAACTGTCCTATTGACCACAGTGTCATTCATCATTGTGTTAGGGGATCCAATCTAGTGATTAATCATCAGGGTTTGACAGTAAAATCTTTAGGCTCAATACACCAGACATTAGCTGGAAAATGATTTACAAGAATGTAATGACCTTTGGTGTCTTCTCTGTGAATCTGTTGTATGGATGCCCTGTCGTTGGTTGTTTTAGTTGTTAGTGTTGTTTTAAAATAGAAATATTGAATGCAAAAGCAAGTTGCAGGAGCCCAAAATGTCTTTGCATCCTCTCTTTCTCCTTCCCATAACTTTCTAATTTTCCCAATCCCCACATTCATTCAAAATACAGAATTTCAAAAAATAAAGAAACTCATTCATCATCTTTACTTTGTGCTTGCATGCTGGTTGCAATTATCTTGTAAGCATTAAAAATCAGGCTAACATACTGCCTATGTTCAATAGGGTTTCATTGATGTGAAGCTACATCATGACTCAAGAAACACTTATAGGGAAAATTTAATTGATGTTGTCTTACAGTTTTAGAGGGTCAGTATATTATTATCTTGATAGGAAGAATGGCAGCATCCAGGAAGAGTCGGTGCTGGGGAAGGAACTAATTGGTCTATATCTTAGTCTGAAGGCAACCAGGAGGAAGTTTGTGGCCATAGGTAGCAAGGAAGAGGATCGATTTTCGTCACTGAGCAGAGATTGTGCACTACATAAAAGCAAGCCTACACAATGATACACTTCCTCAAACAAGCCAACACCTTGTAACAGTGCCACATCCCATGGGCAAAAGATATTCTAATCAACACACTGCATCATAGGAAAATGGTAGAGAGACATAAAGAAAGATAGTGCATGATTGCATTCCTCTAGTCACAAGTGCTACATACCTACACGTTAATATGCACACACACACACACACACACACACACACACACATAAACACACACACACACACACACATAAACACACACACACACACACACACACACACACACACACACACACACACACACACACACACACACACACATGGCTATCTGATATGCATAATAATAATGTGCAGTCTCGGGTCCTGTGCGATTGGATTGGACCAGGTGCTGTGTTCCACTCACCAGAGGTCTTAGGATCCCGTGGTGGATCCTGTGTGTGTCCTTGGGGGTGTCCAGAGACACCCCTGGCAAGGGACCACGGTGTTCCCTTGATGTACTTCTGTTGTCCAATTGCTCTGGCTAGGATTTCAAGTGCTATATTGAACAGATAGGAAGAAAGTGGACAGTCTTGTCTAGTCCCTGATTTTAGTCGGATTGGTTTTAGTTTCTCTCCATTTAGTTTGATGTTGACTACTGGTTTGCTATATATTGCTTTTATTGTGTTTAAGTATGGGCCTTGAATTCCTGATCTTTCCTTGATTTTTATCATGAATGGGTGTTGGATTTGTTTAAATGATTTCTCAGCATATAACGAGATGATTATGTGGTTTTTGTTTTTGAGTTTCTTATGTAGTGGATTACATGATGTGTTTCCTTATATTAAACCATCCCTAAATCCCTAGGATGAAGCCTACGTGATCATTATTGATGATTTTTGTGATATGTTCTTGGATTCAGTTTGCATGGACTTTATTAAATATTTTTGCATCGATATTCGTAAGGGAAATTGGTCTGAAGTCTTTTATTTGGTTGGGAATTTATGTGGTTTAGTTATCAGAGTAATTGTGGCTTCTATAGAATTAATTGAATAGAGTACCTTCAGTTTCTATTTTATGGAATAGTTTCGGGACAGTTGGAATTAGTTCTTTTTTGAAGGTCTGATAGAACTCTGCACTAAACCCATGTGGGCTGTCCTGGGCATTATTTGGTTGGGAGATTATTAGTGACTACTTCTATTTCTTTAGGGGGTATGGGGCTGTTTAGATCTTTATTCTGATCTGGATTTAACTTTGGTATCTGATTTCTGTCTAGAAAATTGTCCATTTTGTTCAAGTTTTCCAGTTTTGTTTAGTATAGCCTTTTGTAGTAGTATCTGATGATGCCTAGGTTTTCCACAAGTTCTGGTCTTATGTCTCCCTTTTCATTTCTAATCTTGTTATTTAGGATACTATCCCTGTGCCCTGTAGTTCGTCTTGCTAAGAATTTATCTATCTTGATACTATTTTCAAAGAACAGGCTCCTGGTTTGGTTGATACTTTGAATAGTTCTTTTTGTTCCCACTGGTTGATTCCAGCCCCGAGTTTGATTATTTTCTGCTATCTACTCCCCCTTGTAAATTTGCCTCCTTTTGTTCTAGAGCTTTTAGGTGTGCTGTCAAACTCTTAGTGTGTGCTCTGTCTGGCTTTTTTGTGGTGGCATTCAGAGCTGTTGGTTTTCTTTGTGGGACTACATTCATTGTGTCCCATAAGTTTGTGTATATTGTCCCTTCATTTTCATTAAACTCTAAAAAGTGTTTAAGTTCTTCTTTATTTCTTCCTTGACCAAGTTATCATTGAGTAGAGTGTTGTTCAGTTTTCACGTGAATGTTGGCTTTCTATTATTTATGTTGTTATTGAAGATCAGCCTTCTTCCATGGTGATGTGATAGGGTGTATGGGATACTTTCAATATTTTTTGAGTCCTGTTTTGTGACTGATTATATGTTCTATTGTGGAGAAGATACCATGGTGTTTTGAGAAGAAGTTATATCCTTTTGTTTTAGGGTAAATGTTCTGTAGATATCTATTAAATCCATTTGTTTCATAACTTCTATTATCTTCAATGCATCTCTGTTTAGAGTCTATTTCCAGGATCTTTCTATTGATAAGAGTGGGTTATTGAAGTTTCCCACTATTATCGTGTGCAGTGCAATGAGTGATTTGAGCTTTACTAAAGTTTCTTTAATGAATGTGGATGCCTTTGCATTTGGAGCATAGATATTCAGAATAGAGGGTTCATCTTGGAAGATTTTACCTTTCATGAGCATTAATTGTCCCTCTTGTCTTTTTTGATATCTTTGGGTTGGAAATTGATTTTATTCTATATTAGAATGGCTACTCCATCTTATTTCTTCAGACCATTTGCTTGGAAAATTGTTTTCCAGCCTTTTACTATGAGGTAGAATCTGGTTTTTTACCTGAGGTGGGTTTCTTTTATGCAGCAAAATGTTGTGTATTGTTTATATAGCCAGTCTGTTTGTCTATTTGTTTTTATTGGTGAATTGATTCCACATTAAGGCAACTTCAGACCAACTTCTCTTATGTATATCAATGCAAAAATACTCAATAAAATTCTCCCCAAACTAAAAGGGCTATTAGGTTCTTTACTGAGAGTCAAAACTGCAATGAGAACTTCCAGTTTTCCAAATGTCTCTGACTAATTGCTCTTTGATAGTAACTAGGCTTTCTCCTACTCAGAGCACATTACAAGAGGTTGTATAACAATTAACCAAAGGTCATCAGAAGGGAACTAATGATTTATTATAGGTTCTAGGGTAAAAGATAATATATTGATTGGGTTTACCTATACAAAACTTCACTAACATCTTAGTTATGGTTTGATACCTTCAGTGAACCTGTTGATCTGAGACAGTTGTTGAACTTTGTAGCATGTGGTCATGTATTCTGAAATATGTATAATTTCTGAGGACAAAGAGACGAGGAACATCTAGAGAAAAGATTTTTTTTTTGCCTTTCTCCACTTAGACTATTTTTTTTTCCTTTTGCCCACTTAGAAGAATTTTTCCCTTTCCCCACTTAGGATCTTTCTGCTTTTCCCCTTATATAACTTTCATAGGAAATTTTTTATAACTTAGTAATAACTTCTATAATCACTTCTCTAAATTCCTTCTCTTCCAGTGACATCTGGTTAGTAGGCTCAAAATTAGAGCCCAGCAATTCCTGCTGAGCTAGAAAAAAGGCTGCATTGCTTAATCCTCCTCTTAGGCTACAGGTGTTAATCACCTAAGCCAGCCTACCCTCAGAAAGACCCAGTACTTTTTAGAAGTTATCATCAGCATTTCAGTACAATGAGAGAGCTAGAAAGCCCTGGGACACTTAGATTTTAAAGGCATTGCCAGGGTCCTACTCTGAGACTCCACTGCTATCCTGGCTCAGAACAATCCTGGACCTCAAACTCTACTATAGAGAAGAAGTGATTAAAAAAAAAACTACATGGTATTGATACAGAGACTGACAGATGAATCAGTGGACTAGAACTGAAGATCCAGAAAGAAAACCAAATATTTATGGACCCTAGATTTTTGACAAAGAACCAAAAAAAGAAAAAAAAAAAGATGGAAAAAAGAAAGGATTTTCAATAAATGGTGATGTTCTAATTTGCAGTCTGTATGTTGAAAAATAAAAATAAATCCATACTTATCACCTTGCACAAAGCTCAGTTTCAAATTGAACACGATTATCAACATAAAATATGATACACTGAATCTAATAGAAGATAAACTCATTGACACAGAGAGGGAAATGTCCTAAACACATATCCCATGGTTCATGCTCTAAGATCAACAATTCATAAATGTAAAATAATAAACTATTTTAGATCATCTCCCCATTAATGTAACAATCACTGTAGTCATCAAATGGTTTCCATGTAAGATTTGAGGCAATTACCATATTAACCATTTTTTTTTAATTTGGTTGGTTAATTGTTTGGGGGGTATTCAATTTGAAATGAACAGGAGATCATTTCCTGCCTGCGAACAACGTGGAGGGAGTCAGTTCAGGAAACAGATAGCTACTACAGATAATAAATAAATAAATACTCCAAATGAAGGCAATTTTTAAACCTTTCATAGCATGGCAAAAAACACTTTAGTCATTTACAGACCAAAAGCTAGAACCTCTTTGTAGTGTGGGCATTGGGCTTAGCAGCCTAGTCTCAGTATACTAACATACTTGGAAATTATCATAAAAAAATACACTGAATAGTTTGTCTTTAGATCTTTAAAAACCTCAGAAATACTTATCAAAATAAAAGACTATAATAAATTCAACAGAATAAGTTTCATTTTCTTTCAACAAAAATTTAGGCTTTTTATAATAATAAATATTTGTTATGAGTAATTCTAGCTCATTTGGTCATAAATATATATGTTTTTAGGAAAATAATTCTAAAAACTTAAAATTTATGTTTTGTATTATTATGTATAACATTGGCAAATTAGATAAGACATGCTCATTCATGTTAAACTCATAAATCTACTCCTATTTATTGAATCTTTTAAAAATCAGAAACCTCCCTAGGCAAGATCTTAAACTAATGTTCCCACTTATGCCATGACATTTTTAGCAGATATTTAAATGTATTAACTGATCTACTAATGAGTAGAAATCTGAAAGACCAGAATCTCTGTTACCTTTCACATAATGATTCTATTCAATGTAAACTATGACTACAATTAGAAAAATACCCAAATCCTAAAGTCAAATCCTCACCTCTTTTATCAGTCATAGAAAATATTTTAATAGCTATGGTACTGTAATCTGTAATCCCAGCACTTGGCAGTTGAATGAAGGAGGATCAAGGCCTTTGACTGTCCATAGCTACATAGCGAGTTTGAGGTCAGCATGAGTAATGTAGGACTGTCTCAAATAAACCTGTCCCCTACAAATCAAACAAAAATCTAATGTTAGTATAAAGATATAAAAAAGTAAATATTTCTGTCACTTCAGTAGGAAAATGTTGACCAGAAATACTAAAATAAATGTACAATTGCAATTTTTTTACTATATTTTTGAAGGGAAAACTATTGAAATCTGGATATCCATAGAGTTCCCTGTTTAGAACATTATCCTGACAGCATATAGCCCAGAAATGGTAAGAAGCAAGGCTTGGAGAATCACAGGAGTTGCCTTGCCCAGACTTTAGAGATGGCAGCAAATAACTGTAAGTATCACCTGTTTTTTTAGACTGAGGAAGTTCAATTGATGATGACATGTTCCAATATAATAATAGAAAAACAAACAAACAAACAAATAAAAAACTATTATTTCTGCTTTAGATCTTGGCAGGGCCATTCTAGCCCCATCGTTTGACAAAAGCACAACACAGCTCAGAAAATTGTTTTGATGACATCAACAATTGTCAGACTTAAAATCTATCGATGTGCTTCAAACATCTCTCATCTTCTGGGGTTATACATGGTGGTATTTATGAGACCTCTAAATGATCCCTAGGATTAGGAGCATAGTGTGTAGAGTTGGGAGTGGATATATAGACTGGAGAGATAAAATGGGAAGCATGGTGATCCTTGGATTGCCTGTGCTACATACCTTTTCAGTTGTGCTAATAGATTCAGTGCAGATTGCCAATACCTTCTATGAGCACTACCCTAGCACACAGTACAGTGCTCTCTATTCTTTTTCCGGGCTTTTGCCTGTGAGAGGGAATGTAGCTTGGAAACTACTGGTTGGTGTGTGGAAGATAAAAATCATTGGATCGGTTCAAAGCTATGGGAGCTGCCAGTTAATAGGCTAAGCTTCAGACTACATCCTTCCAATGGATAACTAGGGTCCAGTCTAGATGAATTTCTGGATACCCAGGATACATGAATAGCATGCAGTATTCTAGAGTAGTATCCAGCTTAATGATACTTCTGTTGCTCTTGTGTCTTTCCCTCTTCTGTATCCCACAAGTTCATTCTGCTTTCTTGGCATGACTCACAAATGAGCATTGTGTATTAACCTGTGATATATGAGAGGAGTTGTCTGAATAGAGATGAAATATTGAGTCATGGCAAACAAAACTGTGGAAATGGAAACCATCCAGGGGCAAATGTTGTAAAATTAACATAGTCTGTGAAAGAAAAATGCTTTTGCTTTCAGAAGGAGAGTGAATGGAGTTTTTCACTAAGCTGGAAGGGTGCTAATAAAGACCTTTTTTAACTGGAGAATTTAATAAGAATTAACCAAAACCCAGGTGCAATTATTCTTACAGGAGTGAACTGGATAGATGGGTAGAGTTTGGCTAGTATAAGATACTTGATTTAATGACTTTTGAGGTCCTTTTTTGAAATCATGATCAATAAATTCTGCCCTCTGTGACATTTCTACTATATTTGTTTGAAAGATGAATGAACTAGGATACATAGATATAGCTTTATATTATAGTTCTTGAACTTTCATGATGTGACAATTAAATCTGTATGATCAGGACATATTGTAGAGCTCTGCATTAGGCACACATAATCTATAGCTCCTGGGGACATACACGCAAATGAACAAACATGACTTTATAGTGTTTCTTGTTTTCAGAATGGAATACATTTTATAAATAATCTAAAAGCAATAGGTTCAGTTTCTATGTTCTTAGAGATAGAACCTTAAAGACCCTAAAAACTCTAAAAAATAAAAAAGAAAAAAGAAGAGAAAAGAAAATAAACTTGAAGCTTTAAATAAACAACAAAAACCCTAAAAACAAACAAACAAACAATAAAAAAAACATAATTTTTTTTGAAAAAATAAAACTAAAAGAACCTAAAACCCTAAAAAAACAAACAAACAAACAAACAAAAAATCTAGATCTCTACAAAGACCCAAAAAAAAAAATCATTACCACAAACAAACAAACAAACAAGGAAAGAACAATAACCACACTAAGCCTTAAAAAAAAATCTCGCCAAATACACTGAGAACAACCCTAAAATCATTTAAAAAAAGTAAAAAAAAAAAAACCCTAAAACAATAAAGCAAAACCTAAAACCCTAAAAACGCTAAAATTATTAAACAAACACTAAATGACCGAAAAAAGCTATTTTTTTAATCTTAATAAACATTTCTAAAACCCTACAATTCTATAAATAAGAAAACACAAGAACTCTAAAAAGACCCTAAAAAAATTATAAAACCCTAAAAAAAAATCCAAAACTCTACAAGTCTAGATCCCTAATGAGACAATAAAAAAAAAAATTAAAAAAAAAAAGATAATGAAAAATACAAAACCACCACCCCAACAACTACAAATTCTTCTGCCTTAAAAAATCGCCAAAAACACTGGAAAAGAAAATCATTTTACAAACCTTATTAAAAAAATGCTTAAAACAATTTTTAAAAATTCCTTAATTAAATTAAAAAACAAAACAAAACTAAAAAATAAAGAAAAACCCTAAAATTCTAAAACAATCTCAACAACAGTAAAAAGACCCAAAAGAACTGTAAAACCCTAAAAAAAGTTTTTTTAAAAAGTTCTAAAAACACATCAAAACTCTGAAACTCAAAAAAAAAAACTTGAAAACCCGCTTAAAAAAGCAAAACAACAAAAACAAACAAATAAACAAACAAAAAACAACAACAACAAAACACCTACAATACCCTGAAACACTAACTAAAATCCTGAGACTATACAAACAACCCTACCCCCCCAAAAGGCTTACAAAACCCTGAAACATTAACTAAAATCCTAAGATACAAAAATAATCCTAAACCCATAAAAAAAAGCAAACACACACACAAGAAAACAAAAAACCTTTACAAAATTCTAAAACCCTATAAAACACTAAAAGTATAAAAAGAAACAAAAACAAAACAAAACAAAACAACAAGAAGATCAAAAACACACAAAAAACTACAATTATCCTAAAATTATTCATAAACCCTAAAAAGCCCTAAAACCCTGAAATACCTTAAATTTCTAGGAGAAATCAAGATCTAAAATAAATAAATAAATACATAAATAAACACATAAATAAATACATAAATAAACAAACAAACCTCAACCCTACCAAAAACAAACAAACAAACAAACAAACAAAAAACTTGTAAGGACAAAACAACCTCCCAAATTTAAAACCATTAAAACCCTAAAACTCTAAATAACCCAAAGGGCTTTACCCTCCTGCACCCCCCCAAAAAAAAACCCGAAAACTGTAAAATACTAAAAAGCCCGAAAAAAAAGCCTAAAACATTAGAAGAAGTAAATAGAAAAAAAAATCTAGAATCTTTAAACAAATACTGAAATAGTCCTAAAATCAAAAAAAAAAAAAAAAAAAAAAAAGAAAAGAAAAGAAAAAGAAAAGAAAAAGAAAAAGAAAATTCTGAAAACACACCTATCAGCTAGGCAGTCATTCAACTTACATATTTTAGCCTGCTTCTGAGTGCTGGTATTAAAGGGGAATAAAACTATACTTGACTCCTTTTTGTTTGTATAATTGTTTTCTAAATGATTTTTTTTCTCTGTGGGTGAGTATATGTGTGTGTGTGTGTGTGTGTGTGTGTGTGTGTGTGTGTGTGTGTGTGTTGTCCAAAGAGGTCATCAGATCGTCTAGAACTAGAATTGCAGGTGGTTGTGAACAACCATGTGGGTGTTAGAAATTGAACCCTGGTCCTGTGCAAAAGCAATCAGTGGGCCTAAGCAGTGAGCTATCTCCTCAGTCCTTTCTGCTTGCTCTAATCTCTACTTCACTATTCATCTTGCCCAAATATGTCTTTAATTCTTACTTCTTCTGTCTTTTTTTCTGTGATGAATTCTTGTTTGCTTTTCTCTTGCTTCTCCAATTACAGCACCAAGATTCTGCATTTCCTTTTGTTTTGGAAGATTCTCAAGGAATCCTAAATCCAGATTTTAGGGCAGTTATTTAAAATTCTTGCTGGTGATTCTGACAATGGTTTCCTCATTTTTTTAAAAATTAGGTATTTTTTCATTTACATTTCCAATACTATCTCAAAAGTCCCCACATACCCACCTCAACCACACCCCCACCACCACCACCACATCTTGTCCCTGGCATACCCCTGAATTAAGGCATATAAAGTTTGCAAGACTGATGGGGCTCTCTTTCCAATGATAACCAACTAGTCCATCTTCTGATACAACTGCAGCTAGAAACATGAGCTCTGATATGCTGCTAGAAAAATGAGCTCTGGGGGGTTTCTTTAGTTCATATTGTTGTTCCACTTATGGGATTGCAGACCCCTTTAGCTCCTTGGGTACCTTCTCTACCTCCTCCATTTCGGTCCCTGTGATTCATCCAATAGCTGACTGTGAGCATCCACTTCTGTGTTTGCTAGGCCATGGCAAAGCCTCACAAGAGACAGCTAAATCTGGGTCCTTCCAGCAAAATCTTGCCAGTGTATGCAATGGTGTCAGTGTTTGGAGGCTGCTTATGGATGGATTAGTGGATTGAAAACCACTAATTTGGACACAATGGGGCTACTGCTGCCAATGTAGACTGTTTATCCAGTGTTGCTGGTCAGAAATCTCCATTCTTTGAAGGCAATGGGTTTTCCCAGAACAGGCTTCTTCTGAGTCCCCAAACTTCTGTCAACACCTGTTCACCTTGATGATGATCACTGATGTATCAAATGACCATACTTAGTAAATTAGAGTAATACAGTTTTCTTTTCCACCCTAGAAAGTGGGGATTCTAAAAATATGTGTACTAGCTAAAAGCAGTGATGGTGCTCTTCCTAGGGTTCCTTACATAGTGTCCTCCTTGGATGTTCCTCTCTGATCTATACTCACCATCTATGTTGCTTCCTCTCATGAACAGCACACATGATAACACTCAACCCATCTGATCTTCAGTCAGCAGAAATATACTAATTATATTTCCCATATGGCCCAGTTGCTCATGATTCTGAGGCATAATCATACATGTTGTATTGCCAAACAAGATGACACTAATTGTCTAGTATATAATGAAGCATATTTTGTATGACTCTTTTCAGGAGTCTGTATATTCAATGATGAACACACCATCAGCAAATGAGTGAATTCTTGTGAGATGATGTCATCACAGAGGGAACCAATGGGCTAGAAAGAGAAAAGAGAGAGCCAAACTCCCTTTCATAATTAAACCTTTTCTATAACAGCATTATTAAATTATTTTTATATGTAAGTCATATCCCTCCTGACCCATTCAATTTCTTCCAAATATATTCACACCTGGGGATTAATCTTCAGAAAATTATTCTTGGGAAACACATGTGATTATTTCAACATCTATAGTAGTGTGGGGGCATTATTCTCCCTACGTCATGTAAACTTAATATCTTTAGATACCTCCTTCCCTGTGATAGCCTTGCAGCTCACTGAGTGACATGTGCATTTGATGATAAATGATACACAAACATTGAAGCACCTTACCATATCCTGTCACCCATATCATGTACAACATAGCAAGAACCACACCTGAGTTGAAAAATACAAATATATTTTATAGTGTCTTGAAGCTAAAATCCCCAAATTAATCAAAATATTATTTGGACTCTGTTACTTTATACCAGTGTTTTTTAAGTGTACAAGTCGTAGGCCTTTTCTGTGACCCTTTGCACAGGTTTATAGTGTCCTTTTACCATCTTCATCCTCCCCACTATCCTCCATTGGTATCAAATCTCCCCCTGCTGCTGCGCTTACTCTTCCAAAATACCTCCTATTTTTTAATGCCTCTTATTAAATTTATATTTTCACAATTGTCATTTTGAGTTTTACTTGTCTAACCTAATATATAGTATTTTAACGTTCCATCCATTTTTTTGAAAACAAAGCCCTGCACTAATACACATAGATGAGAAATATATTTCTCTCTCTCTCTCTCTCTCTCTCTCTCTCTCTCTCTCTCTCTCTCTCTCTCTCTCTCTCTCTCTCTCTCTTTCTCTCTGTCTCTCCTTTTTAAGGCATTCATCCAGTAGTTGACATCTAAAATCACTCCATAGCATGTATGTTTCATACAGTGAGGCAATCAATATTGATGATATGGATATGTAGTGGTCCTTCTTAGATTTTTTTTTTGAACTTAAATCAACCTGGGAAGATAGAATCTCAGATAAAGATCCTCCATCACATTGGCCTGTGGCCACACCTTAAGGAATGATTTTTTTTTATGACTGTTGTTGAAGGATCTAGCTCTCTATGGATAGTGACATATTCTATGAAGATGATGTACAGGGTGTGGTGGGGACCGTGGAATGTACTGAAAACGATTTTTTTTTGAAGAACTGAAGATCTATGTGCCATGAACAATTAAAGTGTCCTCTAATTTGTAAGTAAATTTTATACATACCTGTGTCCAGTATTCTGTCTACACATATTTCAAAACTAAAATTACCTCATCTATTTCATCCTGTTTTACTGCATTTAATCTCTGAAATTCCTTGTAATCAGAAGTGCTGGTAAATTTTAAAAACCTTTAAAATATGACTGGGAGATATCAGGTTTGTTTTAATTTTATCACAACTTTGTAAGCATGCCCAAGATCTATGTTTTCCTCTTACTTTCCAAAGAATCCATAATTCATGATTGCCATTGGTTTCAATATATGTCATTTAACCCTGTCAAATTCCAGGTTTGTTTGCATAAAATAGTCCTCCTCTAACTGTGGGTTTTCATAAAGTAAAAATTGGTGTGCTATCCAGTGTGCTGCCTCAAAGAGTCTGGCAATATTTATGATAAGAAGCACAGCTTAAAGATAACCAAGGGAAAGGTTGGAACATGAAAAATAACCACCAAGGATGTTGTCAAGGCAGAAACCGAAGACTTTCTCAGAACGAAAATAAAAACAAAAATGAAACAAAACAAAACACAAACCAAACAAATAAATAAAAATCCAACAACCAAACAATAAAAACAATGCAAGGGTGAAATTCTTTGGCAGAATATTACTCAGATCATCAGGCCTTTCAGTTGGGATTTCATTTATTATTTCTAGGAGGCCATATGAAAAGGTAAATTCGAGATGCTGAACGTTTCTGAGTGTAACTAGGGAAGGAACCAGCCTGAGAGAGGTTCTATGATGTAAGCTGAACTAGGGTGATGTCACAGAGCACTGGCTGGAGGTTGCACATCTATTCCACTTGGAGGCACTAGAATCCATTGAAGGTGAGTTCACTATCTTCACAGTGGTATGTCAAAGCCAGGTCATTTTTTCCCACAGGCTTTTAGTGCCTGGTCTGTATCAGGAGACAGAATCTTGACAACTAGGATATTTTTCTATGGGTAAGTATATTTATGTAGTAATTAGGACCCTCATAGCTACAGAAAGCTAAAATTTTTCTCTCCTACAGAGAGTTACTGTACAATTTACTTTCTCCATGTTTATTAGCTAGGGAGATGAATGGTCTAGGTTAGTTTATCTCCTGAATTTATTATCCTTGCTAACAATATCTAGATCACAATTCCACTAAAATGCCAAATCTCCTCTTTGTCCAAGTGCATGTTAGAAGATATTAGTTCTAAATGGCTGATATTGCCTCAAATTGTTGAGCTGTTCTTGAGTTCACTGATGCAATGGCTTCATCAAATAATTCTGAAGCTGGGTCAGGAGAAACAATAAATAAGGACAGTGGTGTGCTGTGTCCCTGGGAAGATATTTGTGAATGCAGGCACTTAGCTCAGACCTTACACGTACAAGAGAGTCATGGTGACCCTTCTGGCCCTTTTATTTTTTTTTCTCTTCTTCTTGATCATTGGGTGTAATAGTCATAGCACAACCTAAATTGACATAGAATTTCAAGGAGATGATCCTCATCAGAGACAAATTAACTCAGGGCTGAAGAAATAAATGTTGATCTGAGTATATTCTTCTGAGCTCTAGAAAATTACTTGTTAATTACACTATTTTTATTTCCTTGTTTTTTTGTTTCTTTGTTTCTTTGTTTGTTTGTTTGCCTGCTTGGTTAATTTTATTTGAGTTTCTGTATGTTTAGATTTGGCTGTCAGGAAACTCACTGTGTAGACCAGACTAGCCTTTATCTCACTAAGGTCTGCCTCACTCTGCCTCTTGATTACTATGATTAAAGTTATGGGTCACCACCACTTCCTATTAATTTCTCCATTTGATTGTTTGTTTTGTTATTTTTTGTTTGAATTTCTCTTTTGTTTGTTTTTCGTTTGATTTTCTTCTGTTTTCTTTTACTTGTTGTTGTTGTTGTTGTTGTTGTTGTTGAGACAGGGTTCCTCTCTATAGCACTGGCTTCCCTGGAACTCACTTTGTAGACCAGGCTGGTCTCTAATTTAGAAATCTGCCTGTCCTTGCCTTCTGAGTTCTGGGATTAAATGCGTGTACCACCATGGCTGACTTATTAACTTCTTATTTTTATAAAATTAATTTTAGGAGCTCAAATCTGTTTAGCATAGTCTTCTTCACATGCTCAGAAGTTCTCGTAGAGAAGAGTCTTGGTCCAGCATTCACTCCCAACCCATAACCATTGCCCATCAGGAATTCATATATATGACAGAGGCAACAGCATTGTGTCTGGCGTAAACGGGCAAGATCTTCAGTCCCAGGCAATGGGCAAGTATGATATTTGAAGAGAATGGAAGCCACTTAGACAGTGTGATTTAGCACAACAGGTCTACAGCCAGGTAGAAGACAATACCTCTGAAGAGTCTGAGCATGACATCACTCAAGAAGAAGAGTAGGAGGAAGCCTTCTTCCCAGGCCCTGGGGAATATTGTTGGCTGCAGAATTTCTCACGGGTGGAAGGAAGGTAATGAGCCTGTCACCCATTGGAAGGCCATCATTCTAGGTCAACTGCCAACAAACCCTTCTCTTTATTTGGTGAAGTATGACGGAATTGACAGTGTCTACGGACAGGAGCTCCACAGCGATGAGAGGATTTTAAATCTTAAGGTCTTGCCTCACAAAGTAGTTTTTCTTCAGGTGAGGGATGTCCACCTCGCCAGCGCCCTGGTTTGCAGAGAGGTACAACACAAATTTGAGGGGAAAGATGGCTCTGAGGACAACTGGAGTGGGATGGTGCTAGCCCAGGTGCCATTCTTACAGGACTATTTTTACATTTCCTACAAGAAGGATCCGGTCCTCTACGTCTATCAGCTCCTGGATGACTACAAGGAAGGTAACCTCCACATCATTCCAGAGACCCCTCTGGCTGAGGCGAGATCAGGTGATGACAATGACTTCTTAATAGGTTCCTGGGTGCAGTACACCAGAGATGATGGATCCAAAAAGTTCGGAAAGGTTGTTTACAAAGTTCTAGCCAATTCTACTGTGTACTTTATCAAATTTCTTGGTGACCTACATATCTATGTCTATACTCTGGTGTCAAATATCACTTAAATTAAAAAAAATCACAAAGTACAGAAAAGTAAACTTATAGGATTGAAAAAAATGTTTATTTTCCTGTGTTGGGTACCTATGGGTCTTTGACAACCTCAGTATCTTTGTCAATAAAATTTGTTTTGTTCTAAAAATTAATACGTGTGACATGACATGCTTTTAGTGAACACATTGTTGGAAGAGATGGACTATGGTGGAAAGAACATCAAAGCAAGATGAAAGTTGCAACTCAGGCTGTGAACAGTGCATACATCTAATATCACACAGGCTAAAATGGACAGGACTTAGATTCTGTGGTCTGCATAGTGAGCAAGGAATTGGAGATATGACTTAGAGGAGCAGGGATGGCAGCAAAAGATGGATTTTTAGGAAGAAGGGGAGAAAGACAGGACATAGATAGAATCTCTGGAATGAAGTCTGAGGGAGAAACAACAAGTTGGGGGAAAGAGTGATAGATAAAAGGAATGTGGCCTTGTTACACAAAGTGCAACCCAGAAAACTGATCCAAAGAGACTCAGAAATCAGACAAAATCAGGTTTCATTTGAATAATGAAACCAAATGAAACTTGTCTCTCATTTTAAGATTTATTATCTTTATTTATATGGGTGGGTAGTAGCTTGAGAGTATAGGTGACCACAGAGACATGAGTTGTCAGATCCCATGGAGCTGGCATTAAAGCTGATTGTTAACCATTGGATATGAATTCAAGAAAACAAATCCAGTTTTTTTGCGGTACAAAAGTACTCTTGACAACATGGTCATCTCTCTATTCCCATTAAGATATCTTTTTAAGAAATCCAATATTAACATGCAGAAAAGAGACCAGGAAGAAGTTAAGAAAGATTAAATTGATGGTGACCTTTAAAAACAATAAAAGACACACAAAGGAGTAGAGGACACTGAGGAACAAAAATATTCTAAGATGAAGTTCTCAAATGTGAAGCAGGAGACCCAGGAAGAATAGAAATTTTCTGCAAGTAGTTAAAATTGGACATATCCACATTAGGTTCTTTGGTTTCTTAACAAATAGCCAGCCGATCAGGTCAAATAGTAATTTAAAAGAGAAAATGAGTATATGGTGAGATAATATATGGTGGGGCATGGATCCTGAGTGCTTTCCCTGAGCACTCTTTGCCTAGGATGAATCCTGTGATCTTTTGGATGTCTCTGTGGAGTGCCCCAGATGACCATCAAAATGTTCCCCATGGCCTGTTCCCCTGGCTCTCCTCCAAACATCTGACTCCCAACATACCTATGTACCATTTCAGCCTGTCTATTCCCTGGAAATTCCAGTCTTAAATTTATGTGTGACCTCATTCTCATAAAACATTGAAGGTGTACTCAATGCATATGTGCTGACCTCTTTTCTATGCCAGTTCTCATGGGTTTCAAACTCTATGAGGTTGCCCAATATGTTGGTCACTACTCCTGAGTAGCCCCTGTGCTTCATGGGGGTCTTACTGGGTCCCATATGCACTCTGAGTGTTTCTTTTGTTTGTTTGGTTTTATTGTTGTTGTAGTTTTGTTTTTGTTTTTGTTTTCTTTTTTTTTTGTTTATGTTTTTGTATTGTTTTTTTTTTTTTGTTTTTTTTTTTTTGTTGTTTTTAGTCAGGCTTGTCATGGACTCAATCATTTGTGTTTTTTCTCTAGAATAAGTTTAAATGCCAAATGACATGAAAATACTCTCTATTGTTGATTAATTTTGGTATTTAAGAGAGTTTTTGTGCTAGCTGGATGTCTTAATTAGGGTTCCAATGCTGTGAAAAATCACTATGACTAAGGAACTCATTAGAAACATTTCATTAGGGCTTTTCAACATTTCATTGCAGTTTCAAAGGTTCAGTCCACTATCATCAAGGAAGTAAACATGCAAGTGGCTGGGAATATGTGGTGGTGGAGAGGAAGCTTAGAGTCTTCTGCATGCAGGGATGGTGTCTTCCACACTGAGCAGAGCTTTAAAGCCTCACAGTTATATGCTTCCTCCAAAGAGGCTACACCTACTCCTATAAGGCCACACCTCCTCATAGTCCAACTACATTCAGAGTGCCATACTGGTTTCATAGAAACTTGACAAGATCTAGAGTCTTGAAAGAAGAGGAGCCTCAGTTGAGAAAATGCCTCTTTAAGATCAAGCTGTAAGGAATTTTCTTAATTGGTGGGAGAGGACCCAGTTCATTGTGGGTGGTGACACCCTTGTGGTGGTAGTCTTGTGCTCCTCATGGAAGCAAGACTTAAGGAGCATGTCAATAAGCATCACCACTCCATGGCCTATGCATGAGCTTCTGGATCCAAGAACCTGTGTTGTTTCAGTTTCTTTCCCAACTACTTTGATGATGAACAGCAATGTGGAATATAAGCTGAATAAAACTTTTGCTATGGAAATAGCTCTTTGGACATGGTATGTCTTTACAACAATAGAAATTTTAAGTAAGACAATTTCTTACAGAAACAAAATATCTAATAGTACCACTGTCACTTATCCTATAAGGACAAATAATGTGTAGGTGTTTTATTTTAATTTAAAGGTAAGATATTCTCATGTATATAATGACATGCAATTGTTCTAGTTTGCATCTTTCTCACACTGATGAATACTAACATCAAACATAACTTGGGAATATAAGGGTTATTAGCTTACATGTTACAGACTATTACCAAGGAAGGCAAAACAGGAACTTGAAGCATTACCAGGAAAGAGTGCTTATTGCTTGACCCTATCTTAGTCATTGTTCTATTGCTGTGAAGAGACATCATGGATAAAACAACTATTATGAAACAAAGCATTAACTGGGGGCTTGAATACACTTACAGAAGTTTAGTCCAACATCAAGTTAGTGACCGCAGCACTGGAGCAATAGAACTATTGATCCTTAGACAGAGACAGATATTCTGCCATTACATTGGTTTCTTGAAAACTCAAAGACCACCCTTATTGACACTACCACTTCCTCCAATGAAGCCACATCTTCTCTCATTCCTTCTAATCCTTAAACACACTGCCAATCCCTGGTGACTAAATATCCATATATATGAATCTATAGGGGATATTCTTATTCAAACCACCAAAAATCCTGTGGCTTGATCAAATATTTTATTTAAATACAGAGTAAAAGCCTCCCTTTTATAAATGACTACTGATGAGCTTACCCACAGTTGCCTACCCTCACACATCGACCATCAAGGAAGAAAATGTCCCATAGACTTACCCAAAAACCAAGTGAATAGAGACAATTCTTCAATTGTTTTCTCTCCTAAGGTGACGCTAGATTGTCAAGTTGGAGATAAAAAAAAATCCCAGCACATTAAGGTTTATCCTGCTCCATAACCCACACAAACATTATTCATCCCAATCTCCTCCTTCTGACTAGGTATAGACCCACTTCCCTCCATGGCAGAAGTGAAGGGTAAGTACCTCCAACAGCAAGAATACTCAATAATAGGTGACAAGTAGTGAATATGTCTTATAGCCTCACAACACCTACATTCTAATGTGTGTTACACTTTCTGGGAGACACTCCAATCTGTCCAACTTCCTGCCAAGTCAGCTTTAACCAGAAAAAATTCTCATCAATTAATCCAATGACTTTTAATTGATTTATTTCTCCTGAGGGAATGGAGTGTTACCCCTTCATGGATGTATTGGTGTCTGATTCATAAGTAATAAAACCCACTACTATTAACAGCTAAATCACAGGTGCTATGACAAATAACAACTCACATGAGAAGCATCACATTTAGTTAAGCCTTTTCAGAAGTTTTATTGGAGTTTTATTTATGTACTATATAAATCCATTGATTTATTTATTTTTAAGTGTGTAATTTAATGATTCTAAACACATCTCACCACTGTCATTTTTCACTCATTTTTCTGGTACTTCATATGATATTGAAATCTACTAAAATACAATAGTGAATTCAGAAAAAAGATCAGTGGTGTGGGTAGCAGCAAAGTTCTTGAGTCTCAAAGACAACAGATACCGTGGCTGAATATTCCAACTACAACAACTAGGTAACATTGGTTCTACACTTAGCATGCCGTTTCTAGAAAAAAAAAATTAAAGAATTAAGCCATGTTTCCTCTGAACCTGACATGTTACTATCACAAATGAAAGAAGGATCCATGATCACATGAATATGAAAGGCGCATGAAGCAGCAAAATTGTTCAACTTATTGGCAGCTAGTCAGCATTAACACAAGAAGGGACAAAGACAATAAACAGCTTTGAAGACATGTCCAAATGACCACGTTCATTTACAAGTTTTTTACCCATTCCATGCATATCCATTGATTGATTAACTCATTGATTAAAGCCCTCAGGTTCCAATCACTTTTCAGAGAGCATATTGTACTACCTATGAACATTGTACTGTGGACCAAAGCCTTCATCAAAGACCCATGACTGACATTTCAAAACAATTTAACCACAGAATTCTTTATTTGAAACAAAGTGATAGGATCCATCTATCTCTTCAAGGATATCTCCGTTTTGTTCAAAAAGAACAAAAATGCAATGCAAGTTCAGGATATTGATCACCTATCCATGCATCTTAAACCCATAGGTTCTAGCCAGAATGTAAGGTCAGAAGTCTAAACTTCACCTATACTACAACTAACTCTGAAGATATCTAGCAATCTCCAGTTCCTTTCTGGTACTTAACCACACCAAGTCTGCATTAAGGAATATAGTCTAGTGTGAGATAGTGCCAGCAGTTAATTGCAAAATCCCACTCTGAGTTGAGTTGTATGTAAACTCAGACATCTGTAATATAGACACACATGCATATTCACAAATACTCACAGAAAGAGGCAAGAAGTAGAGGAGCTGAATCTTAGAAATCCTCAAGGAAGAGAATGAAAATCTTGTAAGGCACAGAGGTAAGAGAAAAACTGTGTCTTTCTGCACAAAATCAGGCCATTCTGTCTTCCATCACTGAACGGGAAGGCTCACTATCACTTATCACTATCTGATAAGGTATAGACAGTTGATGAAGGATGAATAGTCAGTTTTCATCAAAGGTATTGACTTTGAAGGTGATAGATTGTTCATTCTCTACTGGAAGCCAGATGTCCAAGAGTTTATGGGAAACACAAATGATTTGAATGGGTTGTAACAAAGGGGAGAAGACGAGATATGAAGTTGGCAGGAGGAGTTAGGTGGGAATGGGCCAGGTTTTGTTCTGGGAGGAGTTACTAAAAGAATTGGAAAGTAAATTCCATCAAAATATAGTGTATGAAATTCTCAAGGAATTAAGGAAAGTAGTTCTTAATATACCATGTCTGTACTGAACACACACAGACCAATTATATGTCCATCTTCTAAATAACAAATTCTTATACAGCAGTTTCATTACATTGAGGGCAAAAGTAATCCAGAGGTTATTTGAAATAAAGAAGAATCTGGGGAGATGTCCCAGGGGTAAAGCCAAGTGTTTGGTCAAACATTCACCTACAACACCAGTGCTTAGGAATTGGAGTGGCAGAGACAGAAGGATGACTGTGGCTTCCTGAATGTCAGCCTCACTCTTAGCTCAGCAAGAAACCCTGTCACAAGGGGAAAATTAGGGAGTGAAGTAGCAGAAAACAGTATACCCTTCCCTATCCTCTGCACTTACCTGTATATTTCTGTATGCATACACACATCAATATGATTACTGTATAAAAGAGGTTACTTTCCATAAATTATAGGCAAAAGCAATGTTGTTTTAACCTAGAGACCTGAAGACTTTTATATCATTAGGGTCCTGGAGAAACTCTCCAGATATAGAGGATTGATATATCTTCTTCCTGTGCTAAGGAAACCTCAGTTAAGTGTGTGTGTCAGTGACTTTAAACACCTTTCTTCCTCTAGATTCCTATTTATACCACAGAATGGTCTGTAAATAATGAAAATATGAAAATAAGACTTTTTCAGGGTGTTGCCTTCTTTTAAAATCATATTTATAATATTTTACTAAATCGATGGGAAATCTTCTGCTCCAAGGAACAATGGATTCAATCCTGTGGACTTCTGTTTTATCCCATTATGAATAGGAATTAATTATACATCAACATTTCTCACGATTTGAACTAAATCAGGAATAAGGGATATGTTTCCATGAAAATAAGTAATGCCAATATGGTTAATCAAGTAGAAATGTGTGTGTGGGTGTGGGGTGGGGTTAGGATGCCTTTGGATTATTTGAGAATGATGGCTGATCAGAAATATGTTATGCAAATAACCCTAAACTGTGAGAAATGAAAAGTAATGATATAAACTATACTACCAAGTGTCATGGCCACTTATTAGTTGATTTCATTTTCTTTTTCATACCTTTATTCTTTTGAATAAATGTGTGCCACAGATGATCACACGTTCAAATGTGTTAGTTTTCCAGGTGATGGGCTGTTTAGAATGAATTAGAATTTGTTTTATTATTAAAGGAGACTTGTCACAGAGCCTTGAAATATCAAAAACCCATCAGGCTCTCTCTCTCTCTCTCTCTCTCTCTCTCTCTCTCTCTCTCTCTCTCTCTCTCTCTCTCTCTCTCTCTCTCTCCCTCTTTCATTACTCTCTGCCATCTCCATCATAAGTTGTTGGCTCTCAACTACTGCTCTACATGTTTTGCCTCTGTGTTGCCATGGTGTCTACCATGATATCCTGGACTTGCCCTCTGGAACTCTAAGACCACAATTAAATGTTTCCTCTTATAAGTTGGTTTGGTCATGATGTCTCTCACAGCAAGAGAACAGTAACCAAGACATACATACTCCTGTTTATTTTTTGAAACATTCTTTATTTCTTTCATTAAAGTTACCTTTAATGAAAGGTCCATTGAACAGTTTTAAGAATAATGTTAATGGGCCCAAATAAATAGTGCCAATAGGTGTGGCACTCTCAGGAGGTGTGGAATAGTTTCATGAGGTGTGACATTGGTGGAGTAGTTGGGACACTGATGGAGATGTGTCTTTGTTGAGTTGGTGTGATCTTGTTGGAAGAAATGTAACAATTTGGTGGTAGGCTTGGATGTCTGCTGTCCTTAAGCAATCTCCAGTTTGACACAGTCTCCATCTGCTTCCTGTATATCAAGACCTAAAACTCATCTCCTTCTCCAACACTGTGTCTGTCTGAAGGCAACCATGTTTCCAGCCATGAAAATAATGGAGTAAACATCTGAAAAGAAGTTACAAAGTGTTCAAAATTTACTATGATCCTGGTGACACTTCATGTCAATAGAACCCATACTAATACTCACATAAACACTCAAAAACACATTTGATGTTGAGTGGGAACAGACTTTAATGCCCTCTGCCTACTGCCAGGAAGCTATTCATTTCCAAGCAGCTATCAGATGAAGATGTAGAACTCTCAGCTCCAAATGAACCATGCCTGCCTGGATCCTGACATATTCTTAACTTGATGATAATGGACTGAACTTCTGAACCTTTAAGCCAGCCCAATTAAATGGTTTTCTAATAAAACATGCATTGATAAGTGTGTCTGTTTACAGCAATAAAATCCTAACACACACATGTACATATTCACCTAGATATACTGAGTCACAGACACGCACACATGGAAATATTCACACACACACACACACACACACACACACACACACACACACACACAAACACATTCATTTACAGGGACTTTAGATTCAGCCAGTACCCATGCAATTTATTTGGGGTGTCGAATACAGGTGTTTGTGGAACATGACTATTGGTCTTTCTTTTAGGAATTATGTGGACAAAATCTGCACACTCACTTCATTCCTCCTCAACATCAGAAATCTCAATTTAAAGAAAGTGAGATAATGAGAAGTAGTTTTAGATACCTCTTTTTTTTTTCATTTGAGTAGCTTCGACTGCAAATCACCAAGGAAAAATAAACATAACAGGAAAGAAATTCATATTAAAATGCCCTTGACAAGCTCATAATACATTCTCCATAATGAATATAAACTTTTATTTAGAATTCCCAAGGAAATGAGACTTTTGAAAAATCCTTAATTTCAGATAGGCTTTGGTATTTCATTTCCCTGCAAAGGAAAACCAATATAAAAAGACAGAATCTAGATTGCATTGTGCACAAGTTGAATCAGAAACATTTGATATTGTGCATTCAGGGACTCACCACATTTTTACAAATATATATATATATTTATATATTTATATATTTATATATTTATATATTTATATATTTATATATTTGGGGGGGTGAAAGGAGACATCTGGAGAACAATAAGACCCTCATTAGCATTTAACATTCCTGAAGTCAAGTAATAACCTCTAACAACATCAATAACAACAACAACAAAAACAACAACAAGAATAGATGTTCATTAGAAAGAATTTTTTTTAAATAACCTTCCATTAGCCTCAGAAAGAGGGGGCATGATCCATCTGCAACACTTTATAGATACTTATTACAATTACCACTAAAGTTTTTAAAATAATATGGATTTTTAAAAATGAAATTGAATTAAAATAGATTTTTTTAGCTGTTAACAGGGGGAAAATGTGTTCTAGAACGAAATAAAGATTGTAAGAACTAATTGATTTTTTTAATAAAGAACATCCTTATAACTCATGTGTCAGTAAGTATCAGAATTATAATGCAGTTGATTTTCTCATTGTAGAATAATTTTAATGTGTTTGAATATTTCCAGTTGCAAGAATGGATCTCAGAATTTTCACAAGACAAGAAGAAGTCACCAAGTAGTTTCTCGCTTTTGTTTCAAAAGTCTTCGTTCCTTTTCTGCAGATTCCCAGACATTCCAGGGAAGGGTTTGAAACATCCAACAACTTCTGAGACCATAACCTCAGAGGGAAGCTACCTTTCTCAGTAAATGGAACTAGGAAAGCTGAAAAGATTCATCCAATCGCTTTAGAATAAAAGTGGCATCTGGTTCACAGAACAAGGTATCATTTAGCAACTCAGCCAAGAAATAAGAGGATTTGAAATGATAATAACACAGAGTAATAAAAACCACTATGCAATTGTAATTTAATCGCATATATATACTTTGGACAGAGAAAGCAATCAAATCTTGGGATCTCTCTGCTCAGCACAATGAAACTCTGGGTCATGCTGCAGATGTCCCAAGTTTATGGCTCATCACAGATACTGGAAGTCTCTGGGAAACTAGAACTACATCATGTAAGTGCTGTGAGTCCAAAGACATGACTTCATAAATTGTTCAAGTCCTCATCTTGCTTGGAAAAAAAAAATCACAAAGCACCAGAAGTAATAAGAAGTTCATGGTATCAATGTCAACAGGTAAGCACTACTAACAAATATCTGTTAAGCATTGGATTGTTACCAACACAAATGTGGAGATGATTTTTAAATTTAAATGCAGTTACATTTTAATAATTCGTAGTAATGTTAAGTGTCCAGTGTGAAACTGTGGGTTTAGGGGAAGTTGATGAAGTGAGAGAGATATGGCCAGCAGAAGGTTCTGTGCTCTGTGAAGGCTGACATGGGAGGAGTGAAGGATAATTACCATGCATCCCTGGTTGTGCATCTGGTTGTGTAAATCCACTGACACTACACGGATGGGGGTGAACTAGGGGAAGACAATGGTACCAGATTCTTAGTCTCTGGCATCCCATATTGGGCCTTAAAAAAACATAGACAGTCTAATGTTTTAGAGCTTTATTTTAGACAGCAGTGAGAAAAACAAAGGGTAAAAAGATTGTTAGACTTGCCATGGCCAAAAGGAGAGATGGGGAAAGACATAGAAGGAAGGACTGAAAGCAAGTTAGAGAGTAAGAAAGGTGAACACTTAGAGAAAGAGGTAAAAGTTTACAAAGAGTAAGGATTTTAAAAGTTAGAGAGAGAGAGAGAGAGAGAGAGAGAGAGAGAGAGAGGGAGAGACTGATGTAGGGCTAAGTAGCCTCTCATATATTGGGCTTGTTATCTTGCTGTTGCTAGGTAACTAGAAGTTATCTAACCTGAAGATCAGAACCTTTGGTCATTTTGTATGTGACTGCTAGCCATTAGCCACTGCTGGGCGGGAGTGCTTGTGGGTTTGGTAACTTTACCAGGAGCCAGGGTTCCAGAAACACTGAGTAAATGCCTTCCTTCCCATGTAGGTGAAAATTACGACCCATTAGGCTTCATCAGGTTTAAGGACTTCAGCATGACTGGAGACCAGGCATTTTGTACATAACACAATGCCCCAAGCTCAATGATCAAATTTAACTCTAGCCCCTAGATTTTGTGGTTTCTCAGGCAGAACACCAGGAAAGAGGATGTGAGTTTGAAACTCTGGAGACTCCCACCAGAAGAAATCAAGGCATGGAGGTGGGGTGGGGTAAAATGATCTTAGAAGAAATCTGTAAAACAGTGAAAGGACAATTGAAAAGACATATGGAAAAGACCAGTAACAGGGGATGCCTCAGGAGACCATCCTTGTTTTCATAGCTTGGCAAGACAAAATTCAAATGACCAGTAGTACTGGAGGAGAGTCTGTGAATGCATCAGGGAGGGTAGGGTAAGGGTAGGAGGGAGTCAGGGAGGGTGAGATAGAGAAAAATGTAGAAGAAGAAAAAGAAAGTGAAGGAGAAGAATATGGAGAGGAAGAGAGAAGAAGGAAAGGAAGAGGAATGGGTGGAGCAGAACGACAAGGAGAAGGAGAAGGAGAAGGAAGAAGAACAAAAGAAGAGGAAGAGCAAAAAGAAGGAGGAGGACTTGGAGAAGTAGAAAAGGAGAAGGTTAAATAAGGAGGAGAGAAGGAGAGAAGGAGAATAAGAGAAGGAGGAAGAGAAGGAGAAGTCAAAGGCATAGAAGAAGAAGAAGAAGAAGAAGAAGAAGAAGAAGAAGAAGAAGAAGAAGAAGAAGAAGAAGAAGAAGAAGAAGAAGAAGAAGAAGAATGAGGAGGAGAAGGAGACCAAAGACAATATCAAGAAGAACAAGAAGAACAAGAACAAGAACAAAGAAGGAAGAAGAATAAGGAAGAAGAATAAGGAAGAAGAAGAAGAAGAAGAAGAAGAAGAAGAAGAAGAAGAAGAAGAAGAAGAAGAAGAAGAAGAAGAAGAAGAAGAAGAAGAAGCAGAAGCAGAAGCTCAGTGCCCAATTGTGTCATCCAACCTAGTAGCCAATAGCCACATATCAGCTTCTAAATTTGATCAACTAGATCAAATTAAAGTCTAGATCAAACATTAGCCGCACCTCAAGGTAGTGAAGCAGTCTTATATTTGACAATGCAGACGTAATAGAGCCCTGGCATCATACAACATTCCATTGCAGAATACAACTTTGGCATTCATGAAGAGCGAATGGCTGAAAACTGTTACAATGAACAGCATAACCATTAAGGTACATGGATGATAGTTCATAGATGTATTGTGAAATGTGCAGTGAAGTTGATAATAGAGAAACTCTCATGTTTGGATCTCAACGGAGGGTACAGAGTGAGTTTAAATTGCTTAAAACAACATTTTGGGGATCAGGAGATAGCTTGATGGTTTTGAATGCTTTTTGCTCTTTGAAACTTGAGTTCAGTTACTAGCATCACTCTCATGTGACCTATAACTTCCTATACCACCAGTTCTAAGGAAACCAATGCCTTTTACTGTTCTGTTCAGACACCTGAATTCACATGAACATGCCCATACATATAAACATACATATTTTCAAACATACATGCACAAAAACACACACAAACTCACACATACACACACACACACATGCACATACACACATATATGTATATACATGCACACACACATATGCATATACATGCACACCTAGATACACAGGTATGTACACAAACAATCTTTAAAACTAAGCCAACACAGTTCATTCAGAGCTTTTGAATGCACACATGCTGCTGCAGGTTGCACATATTATAGTTGTTAAGGATTTCATTCAGCCCTTATTCTCATACAAGGGTTTGCCTCTGCCTCTGTTGCCTTCACTTTCTGAAGGGCCACATGCTTTTTGGAAAAGTTTCACACCAGATTTCATGGCACATCTATTTTAGGGTAGCTTTTGATTTCTCTCTTCTCAACCCTGGCACTGTGCCTAGCTCTAGGAATTTCCTACTTTAAATCCTTATAGCAACTTTCCCAGGAGTAATACACTACCATCTATAAATCTGTTCTGATACCAGTATTAGTCTTTTATTTTGACTACACAATAGGGTTCATGATAATGGGAAGGCCCTTTCTTTTTTTTTCTTTTATTTCTGTGTAAGGAGTATTCAACAAATAAGCAGGGCTTACTCATATCTGTTTAATATTACCTGTCATTTCATATGCAATCTTGCAATCACTCTGAAGTAGTGAAAACAATATGAAAAAGCCAAAGAACATAAAAAGCATTGTAATCTTGCAGGAATTTAATTCTATGTATTTAATTGCTATAGATGAATTATATGAAGTGATCTTAGGATTAATCCTATTTACTTTGACACTAGTATAACATGAATAAATTGCATCAATATTTCTATTTAAATTAATATTTAACTTCAGTCATTTTTACTTGGGGTGAGATACATTGAACAATTTTAATCATTTATTCTTTGCTAAATTATTTTTATATTAATTATGGGAAATTTCCATGTAGCAACAATTTAATTTAGTCACCAAAGGACAGGTAACCTTCTAAGAATTTCATCTGCTTGCTTATAATTTTACTCAATGCATTTGATTTCTCTGTTTCTTTTGGGTGATAGATTCCAAAATACTAACAATACTATTTTTGTTTACTACTATATTCATTTGCATGGTTTTTCCTTGGGTCATAAGGCATACTGTTCATATTCTAAATCATCTTTGATTTGCTTTCCTGCACTCAGACTTGAGCCTCAAGTATAACTAAAAATTAATTCAGGCATTCCATCTAGAATCACAGCCATGCTATCTATAAGCAGGAGAAACATTTGCTGTTGTCAATATATATACTTTCATTTCTACATCTTAGACACACCTTCCAGGAACAAGGCAAGTTGTTAGGTGCTTGCCCAGGGTTATTCCTACACATTTCTGCCTTTTGTGCAATTTCAAATGAGCTGTAATTGCGTAGGTACTTCTAGCATGGTTTGAGTTTTAAACACTGTGTGTACACATGGCATTGCATCCTTAGAGAAACAAAACTTAGTAGGGAATGAGTGAATGCTTCCCTCCTGGTTCTATTCCTGTGAGCTCTTCTCTTCTCTCCTCTCCTCTGGTTTTACTGAACATCAAATTATCACGTTCTGGCCTTGTTGTCATGAGCTTTTTGTTTGTTTGCTTGCTTTGTTTGTTTATTACTTAACAAGCAAGGATACTTTATGGACAGCTAGGTAAGCAATTTCCCACATTCTAAGTTACAGAATGTTATTGAAGCATTGTCTACATTCCCTAGGGGTTCAGCTTGCTAAGGAAGACTCTTCCTTAGCAAGAGGCTTCAATGCATGTTGAGGAACTATGGAAATCAGTGGCAGATTTGGTGGTATCCATGAACTATGGCACTCAAAGGACACTGAAAACCTTTGCTTTGGTTTCATCCCAGGTAGGCCAGAAGGAGGAAGGGACACTTAAATATCTAGTGAATGATGTGTACATGTGACCTGCAGGAAAATAAAAGAGATGTAGCTCAGGGAAGTGTCATAGCTCATGAAAAGCTGTTAGGCAGCCCATGATAAAGTGGTGTGCAAGACTTTCTGATGTGTTGGAGCTCAGAGAAAGTGAGGCTGGAGAGCCAGAAAGATACTTATGGCAGCAGTGTCGAACTTACAATGTAAAGAACACATGATGGCAAAAGTCGGTAAAGGTAATCCAGACTTAGTGGTCTATACCTGTAATATAGCACTTCAGAGGTTAAAACTAGTAGATTATAAGTTCAAGGCCAGTTTTGACTACGCAGTTGAGTTCAAGGTCACTCTACTCTACATGAGATCCTGTGTTAAATTCCCTGACAACACCCCTAAACCCACAAAAAGAATGGAAAAAGCACATTTTTTTCTTGGCATAATTTTTCTAAACACACACTAAAGAATAAACGGTACAGAGGCAGGATCTAAGAGCAGGTCGAGACTGTCTGGTCATACCTGTCCAATAGGCATCCAGAAAGGCATTGGAGAGGAAATGGGAAGTGGGGTGAGTTTTAACTGTAATACAGCACAGACAAGCCTCTTATCCCACACTTCTCTCTGGACCCAGGGTCTTCTCATCCTACCCTCTACTACTTCTATGAAACCACCCTGTCTTATAATCTTTTCTTCACTGTGAGACACACCATAAAGTTTATAGCATATTGTAATAAACATCTAAGTTTTAGCACAAAGCCGTGGTACCTACATTATCTGAGACTATAGGAAATGAAGAATATCTGATCTCACTCTCAACTACTGATTCTGTTCATGTAATGTTCCCAAGACTCATATACACCATGAACGTGAAGAAATGCTGAGCATCTTACGTTTAATCCCAGCCCTCAGAGGCAGGGGTAGGAGGATCTCTGTGAACTCAAGCCCAGGCTGATGCATAAAGAAAGTTCCAGGATAACCAGAACTACAAAGTGAGACCTTGTTTCATTAATAAATTAACAAATTAATTACTTAGAAAGAAAGACTTTTGTATCTTGTGGGTGTTTTGAGAGTCCCTGAGTGTGGTTTCCCTGACTAACCTGCAACCCATAACAAAGTTAAGAGCATGTAACCAGGCCGCAGGTACTTGATGGTTGATTTATTTTCCAAATAAATGATGTTACTTTAAGCAATTCAACCATTTCAATTTAATAGTCATTTATTGCAACTCGGAGACCAGTTAAGAGGTTATTGCAATATTGTCCAGGTGAAAAATGAAGTCCTTCCTATATTAAGGCAATGACAGTGCAGATTAAAAAGAGGCGGGAATAGAATTGAAGAAAAGATTTGAAGACAAGATTGCTGGCTCTGTGAGTTAAGGATATGAACGGTAAAGGGAGAGAGCATTAGTCCAGGATATACAACACACATGCAGTCACCCATACCAACTGTATGGCCAGTGAAAGTTTGGCTGAAAATTCAAAATGTGTCCAGAGACATTCCTCCAAATGCTGTTATTGTCTCTTCTCAGCCAGGACCTTCTACAAAGCAGACTCTCTTTCAGGTCTTTTGAGTTTTCTTGTCTTTGTCCCTGGGAGCCTAAAGGATGATATTGAAAATAAACCATGGATAGTCTGCAATAAAGAGAGGCATGGGTAGTATGGCTCTGAAGAAGAGGATCTTAGCTCTATTGGAGATGGGTAGCCTTAGACAGTGCTTCAAGCCTTCAAGCCTTCAAGATTTAACAAGCCAGGCTTATTAGTATGGCAGTTTTGTGTATATGAATTAGTATGGGTAGTTTTGTGTTAACAAGGGCAGTCAGTATAGAAGTTGATCTCAGGCCACAATGAAGAATACAGTTAGAAACTCTGTGTGATGGTTAGAATTGCCACCTTAGCAGTATTTACCATCACCTAGGAAACAAGGCTCTGGGAATGCATGTGAGGGATTAGATTAGGCGAATTAAAGTGGGGAAAAGCTACTCTGAATAGGGGTGGACTGCAGACTGTGGCCCTGAAATACATACAAAACTAAACGGTAGCAGAGCCTCCCATTCATATTATTCTGCTCCCTGACTTCAGATACAAAGTAGCCAGCTGCCTCATGCATCTACTCTCATGGTGCCCCCTTCAAGATGGACTATGAGTCCAAATAAAGATGTCTTTCCTATCACAGAGACTAAACACAGGACTGATGCAGACTAGGAGCATGAATTTCCTCTTGTTCCACAGGAGACATGGGAATTTTGACATGCTAGAAAGGTTTGAAATACTGTTTCAATCAAATAGGGATTGCTGGTCCATTTACACAGGAATTTCCATAAGAAACAGGATGAGTTGGCCACATAAGAACACATCAACTCAGTGTGTCTCTAAAACCACCCTGGTTACATAAGAATCTAATGAGGAGAGTAACTGATAGAAGCAAGATTTCTTGTATTATTTTTCTCACACTTACTAATTGATTTGGGTTTGGGAGTGAAGGAGAAAGCATGCCACAGCACACATGTGGAAGTCAGTGGACAACTTGTGGGGGCTGGTTTTTGCCTTCTACCCTGTGGTCCTGGGTGTCAGAGTCCAGAAATCAGCTTGGGCACAAATGCCATTATTTGCAAAGCCATGTAGCCAAGTTGGGAATTTTTACTTTTAAGAGTCGGTTGAAAATAAAAATAAAAAAGTTGTTCACTGGATCTGCTCCATATAAATGAGGCAGTAGCAACTGGAAATGAGCAGTAGGAAGAAATTGACAAGACAGTTGTCCATCCATTAGAGTCATCAGTAACCTGCAACATACTTCTGGAGTCCACATTGCCTTTTGATGCCATTATGAGATATTCCTCAGTGAAGAACTCAGAAAAGAAGTGCACATGTTTACATTTTCTTCATTAGTCAAATCCCTCAGCAAGATGCTTCCCACAGTAAATTGGACAACATACTATCTTCTACAGAACCGAGAAGGAAAATGCTGAAGACACAGAGTTCGTTTACATCCCACAGCACAGCTTTCTTCTGTAAGGGAAGGGACTACTTCATGAGACATCACTGTCCTGGATGCTTTCGCTCATCCCTGTAACATAGGCTAATGGACACTTTTAGTTTTTCACTGTGTTTAAGGTGTTTGTTGTTGTTGTTGCAGTTGTTGCTGTTGTTTTGGAGGGTTTTTGGGGTGTTGTTGGTTTTTGGTTTGTTTGTTTTGTTTTGGCATTTGTTTGTTTATTTATTTATTTATTTATTTATTTATTTATTTTCTGTCCTTTGTAATGCTTCTGTGACTTCTCTGTCCTCTGACTAAACTAAAAAGAACAGACAATTATTTTTATATGGACATGGCAGCAGTAAGCGTAAACACTTGACTGCTCCTTTATTAAAGAAAAGTAAATGGTCTCACTGCATCAATTTGGGATTATACTGCTCTTACTCTGTCGCTGTTTCAGAAAGGCCGTTCATCTTAATCCACAGTACCACTGAGCAGAGACCAACCATTACTACTGGATGTGGTTCTATAGGAAGATGTCCCAGGCAAAAGGAATTCACCAGAATAGGACCTTGGGTAAACCTGTAATACCAGAGCCTAGGAAGAGACAGGCACAAACCTGGGGCCACACTGGATGCACTGGTGAGCTCAAAATTCAGTGAGAAACCCTGTCTCAATATCTAAGGTAGAGAGCAATTGAGGAAGTTATTAAGCATTGGCCTCTGGCTTCCAGATGCATGCAAAATGCACATCCCCCCTCTCTATTACACACACACACACACACACACACACACACACACACACACACACACACACACACACACACACAGTAACTTCCTCATCCCTAAGCACAAATGCTCATCTGTCTCACAGAGTTTATTTCACTCTTGGTTTTGCCACAGCTTAAGCATTGTTGTTTTTATGTAGGGAAAATATTAATTGTTAAATATTTATAAAACCAAGAATTCAAGTTTAGGTATATTTGTAACATCCTCAAATTTCTTTTGCAAATATCTCAAAAACAATATTAAAAGTTTACCAATTTCAGCATCAGAAACTAAAGAACTTTGCCTGGTGACCGACCTCAGCCACACCGTCCCCTGCCTGTGCACAGAGGTTTTACATTGGTCTGCTGCAATGCCACATGACAGCACATTTCTCCCACTGTGCCCACACCACTTTGTCCAAGTCAGTGAACTACAACTATCTTCTCATTGTTGGCTAATTCTCGTGTTCATAAATATTCTTAAAAGTACACATGGACCTTGGAATTCTGCTGTGCCTCCTACGTAAGGAATACAACAAGCTACCTTGCAATGTCTCCAAGAACACAATTTTATCTTAACTCGGCTTTAACTTGCTAGTTCAAAAGAGCAAACAACTCATTTTAAAGTGAAGGTGGTGTTTCTTATGTAATAATCTTGGCCCTACATTGATGGATATTTACGGAACCAAATGACAACATTTGGTTTATAACTATGATTATCACGATCCCTGCTGGCAATAACAACCTTCTGCCTTAAAAAATAATCTGAGAAATGAGGACATGTTAGTTACATTGAGTCAAATTCCATATCCTTGGCACCCTTCCCATGTCTACCACAGAATGCAGTCATGACCTTGGGAATGCCACAGAGGTATGCTTTCTCTCATCACTTTAAAGATAATAACTTCTCCTTATTATCTCCTCCAGTGATAAGTGTGGAAATGAATAACCATGAAGAACTCATTATACTTTCTGGAAGCCAGACACAGTCAGAATGCAGAGTGTTTATGAAATAAAGCACATTTTTAAGGTTGTACAAAGACAAAGTCCTCATAAAGTGTTTTGGATAAAGAAAACACAGAAAGCTCATAAATCATGTTTCAGTAATCATTTTTTCTAAGGTCCTCCCGTGTCCTCCAGATCCTAAAGCTATTCGTCTGAATGAAAGACCTGAGAAAATGTTATGTTCTTGAACTTAGCATTCTGCTGAGGCTTCCCATGAAATACGTATCTTCTACTTTAAGCACTGGATTTACTGCTCCTAATGGGGGATTTGCATTTGTTCTAAGATTACAAATAACAATTATGCCAAAGCAATTACTCTTAACCTCAATTTGTAGCTCTCTTGCAGCAGGACATTTCATCTGTTCCATTTATTTTCATTCTCATTTGGACTGGAGGTATTTCTAAATAAATCAATCACAGTAGATGTTGGAACGGCTCTATTGAATAACACCTAGGCTGACTAACACACTGTGTGGAGAAGAGAGAACATTATATTTATAATGCAAAGGAAAAAGAAAGCATACGGTCTGGGGTCAGGTATCTGAGTAAATCAGGAGAAAAACAGGTTTTTTTCTGAAATACCTAGGGGGTGGCCTCTGTCCTTCCACTCATTGTTACAGGTACAGAGATAGCATTTTAAACAGATAATACAAAAAAAGGCATTGTTTATTTTATAAAAGGCATATACTGCCCTTGAAAGAACCTAAGTCGAATTCTTGGTAAAATGCATTGTTTATCCTACAAAGGGCACATACTGTTCTTGCAAAGAACCTAAGTTGAATTCTTGGTATTGCTATCCATGCCAGACACTTCACAACTTCAATTCCAGGAGGATCTTATACCTTCTTCTAGCCTCTATTGCCATTGTACTTATGTGCACAGGGGTACATACATGTACACACACACACACACACACACACACACACACACACACACACACAGGAGAGGGAGACAGAGACAGAGGGGAAGGGAGGCACAGGGGAAGAGGAGGGGGAGGGGGAGGAAGAAAATGAGAGAAGGGTAGAAAACATTAAACCACCAAACAGTTAGGGACCTGAGATGTCTCATATATTGGGAGAGCTTGCTGCTCTGTTCTTACAATGACTGCAGCTCTGTTCTTACAATGACTGCAGCTTGAATCTAGCACCCACATGGCAGCTCACATCTGCTGTAACATGGGTTTCAGAAGATCCAATGCTCCTTTCTGGCTTCCACTAGTACCAGGCATGCATACAGTCCACATGTGCACTTAGCCCAACACTTACAACACAGAGGCAGGCAGAGCTTTGTGAGTTCTAGGCCAGCCTAGTCTATAAAGTGGTTCCAGACCAGCCAGAGCAACATAGTTAAGTCTTGCCTCCCCAACAAATAACAACAATAAAGAAATACTTCCCCCACACTAAAAATCCCACCTTGCCTAAATCCATCAAACAAGTCAAGAACATCACTCATGGCTTGCCTATGGAATTGGGCACCATATCCTCATCCTAACATCCCACCATGAGCTGAATACATCTCTATAGAACTATAATCAAGGTTGTCCTCACATCCTGGCTAAAAACTAATTCTTCTTCAAGAACAAATGATATGGTTATTAATTATAGCTCTGCTCACAGTTCAGATTTCTGTCAGTGTCAAGACAATTCCATTTTTAAAGGAAATTCTAAAATAAAGACTAAAAGGAAATGGTCATATTTTGGTAAGTGAAATTTTCTTTTTTTAAATTTTTTTTAAATGTTTTGTTCGTTTGTTTGTTTTTGTTTTTCAAGACAGGGCTTCTCTGTGTAGTTCTGGCTGTCCTGGAACTCACTCTGTAGACCAGGCTAGCCTCAAACTCAGAAATCCACCTACCTTTGCCTCCCAAGTGCTGGGATTAAAGGTGTGTACCACCATTGCCCAAAAATTTTCATTGAATATAAAATCTTACAATTTTCTGTGTATTGATACCTATTTACCAAGAAGCAGATTTTAGTTTGGCATCAAATTATTATCCTCTCACTATAAAACAGAATAGAATCAATTATATATAGATTCTTAATATTGCATATTAAGATTTTTCCATGACAAAGATATTGACTTATAATTATCTATTCATATTCGTGAAATGATATATATTTAAACATGAACAGTAATGAAACTTATGCACAAAGACCTTAAGCAGAAATCATTACAGATCAGAGCAATCACTACTCTTATAAGAATACTAATGCTCTTCAATAAATATAAAAATTGTACACTCTAATTTCTTACTTTCTGAAGTAGATCTCCTAGATTGGAAAAGTATATTTGAAATATAAAAAATTGGGAAAATAAAGCACAGGGAAAAATATTTGCCCTAGATGGAACTGGAAACTTATTTCAAACCTTTCAGCATTATATTATGGTTTATTTGTGTGTGTGTGTGTGCACACATGAGCACACACATATCCATGTGCCCCTCCATTCAAGTGTTCAGACCAGAGTTTGAATGGGGTGTTTTCTTTTGTTGCTAAGCATGTTATATTTTTATAACAGTATTTTATTGAAAGTGGATATCAGGAATACCTAGACTATATGTCCACTGAATTCTAGGGTCCTCCTGTGTGTGTGTCTCTTTTAATTGTGTATGGCCTCTTCTGTTTGTCATTTGTTCATTTGTTTTGTCTTGTCTTGTCTTGTTTTGATTGTGGGAGCCAGAGGTCTGAACTCTAGTGACTCATGTGAGTTCACATTTCAAGAACTTTCCAACCAAACTAACTTCTTCCTTCCTGCTGTCAATGATTATTTTAAATAGGAAATGATCTCATCTCAAAATTGTTTGACGCAGAATTGCTCCTGTCTAAAGGAAATGCAGGGACAAGGAATGGAGCAGAGACTAAAGGGAAGACCATCTAGAGACTGCCCCATCTTGGGATCCATTCCTTGTGCAGGCACCAAACTGTTGATGCAGTGTTGTGCTTGCAAACAGGAGCCTAGCATGGCTGCCCTCTGCCAGCACCTGACTGAGAATGATACAGATATATATAGCCAACCATTAGGCTGAGCATGAGGACCCCCTATGGGAGAGTTTAGGGAAGGACTAAAGGAGCTGAAGGGGATTTCAACCCCATAGGGAGAAGAACAGTACCAGCTGACTAGCTCCTTTAGAGCTCCCAGGGACTGAGCCACCAACCAAGGACCATAAATGGCTCGTCTGTGGCCCCCCTACACATGTAGCAGAGGACTGCCCTGTCTGTCCTCAGTGGAAAAGGATGTGCTTGGTCCTATGAAGGCCTGAGAGAAGGGAGGTGCTAGAGGGGTGAGGAGAGAGTGGGTGAGTGGGTGGGAGAGCACCCTCTTAGAGGCAAAGGATAAGAGGATGGAGTGGGGGCTTGTGGAATGGGAATTAGGAAGGGGGACAACATTTGAAATGTTAAAACAAAACAAAACAAAACAAAACAAAAAAACAAAAAGAATGTACAAGCAGAAAACCATACCCTTAAACATTTATATGGCAAGCCCAGGCAGAAAGTAGTGGCAGTATGTTTAATAGCGATGTTTTATCTAATAACATATTGGTCAGATAACAATAAAATAAAAAGAAAGAAAATGATCTGCTGAAGGAGACTGCATACATGTCTAAAATTTCTGAAGTATTTGCCAAGTTTTGAATACAGAAAATAAACAGAAATGTAATTTACATGTATCAGTATATTTCCATCTTATAAACGATAACTACATTTTACAATAGATTAATGCATCATCAATGTTTAACTTACCATAGTATGAAATGCCTACTTTGAGCCTGACCAAACACATTGTTGTGTTCCATGCAAGCCCTACTCACATTAGAGCTCAGGCAGACTTATGGTCTGTCCTTCCTTTTAGAGCAAAGCATTCACATTCCTAGTATCTTTTTTTTTTTCTGTTCATAAGTGATGTATAGTGACCATGCCTAAAATGCTTGAACATTAGTGTCTCTACGGCTGCATGCACACACTTGAAAATGTGTGCTCTTAGTTTTTTTAGGTCCAACGTGAACGATTTGACTGGACTGCTTTGTGGATAACAGTCGCTATCCAACAGTTGCTACTGATCCTTCAGGGTTCTTCACTGGAACACACAGTACATTTGTAAACTTTCTGGAAGAAGAGGACAGAGGGAGCATCTGTGGTCACCCCTTCCCAGAAGGAAACAAATGCCATGGAGAAGGGATGATCCCACCTGCATGAACACTGCTCTCTACAAACAGAAATGCTGTCGTCCCTACACATCCTAGAGGAGTGGTTTTAATGTCACTGCCAAGTTATTTTATTATACCTATGTAAAAATAGAGTGAATCATTAGTAGCAGTACTGAGAAATCATTAGTAACATAAAGTTTAAACACTGAGGATATTTATTTAAAAATCCCAAATGTTGGTATAAGCCACAGGATTAGGGAGATTTTTATATGAACACTTTTTTTTCCTACAATTTGTATGACTGAATTTAATAAAGTTCCATCCCATGAGAATTTGGGCTAAAAAATGATATAATTATAGAGTCTAATATCTTAACTTGTCTTCCAAATAGTTTAGAAAAGCACCATATTAAAAATATTTGATTCTACTAACCAAACACATAGTTTGAAAATGAAATAATACATGAATATTAAGTACAAAATTCCTCTTTCCCAAGTGGCATAATCCTAGTGTGACAGGAGCTGACCACTCAGATGAAGTTCTATCTAAAGACATCACAATGCTTTTAAATCAACCCTGTCATGATTACTGGATTCATTATTTCTATTGATATCATCCTGTGATTATTTTCCTCCTATGTGTGGGGCAAAAAAAAAAAAAAAGATTAAACCCCATGTCTAGCATTCTCTCCCCTAAGCACATGCTTTTCCCATTAACTCCCTGTGTATAATCATGGAGAGCTCAAACCATAGTGTTCTCTTATGGAAGTCTTTGATTTTGCTCTGAGTCTGATTGTTGTTGTTGTTGTTTGTTGTTTGGGAAAATGTCCTATAGCTTTCACAAAAGAATTTTATTTTAATAATTTGCTACTGAAATTCTTTAAAACTTCCCAATTCCTCTACCACATGTCAGCTTTAAGGGTTAATAAGTATCATGAGATTCTAGAAATAGAAATTTATGGGTAAGTTTTAGTGCTATATCCATGCCTCCAAATTACACAGTGGATAAAATGTCAGTAGAAAATTCCATGGAATTTTTTCAATGGACAAAACCTGTATTATTCAAAGTCTCAGAGCTCTAATTTAAAGTCTATATTAAGGATTATATCAGAACCCGTAATTTCACAGGTAAATAAATAAAGATTATATATCAACATATATTTTGGAAAACAGTAATAAAGTCATTGCATGGCCTGGGCTGATAAAACTGACAAGTCCAGGATATTCTTGCTCTCCTGGAATTCTAACTGAGATCAGAGACTGGACTGAGGAGAGGGTTCAAGGCTATTGGAGAAGTCATTTGAGGAAATAGAAATGGTCCTTTTTGGGTGTGATGGGATATTGCACATTTGGATCCCAAATTTGGTATGATTTATAGTGCTGGCATTTTGAGAGCTTGGAAACAAATGATTGTGAACTCATTTTACCCAAGGTTATTAGTAGTGTCAGAAGGGAATTAAAGGTTTTAACATTGAAATTTTCAGCCATGAGGACATTTAAGGCACACAATTAGTTATTAGACAATGTCAAGCAAATTAGTAGGCTCATGTTCAAGACAGTCTTTCTCTTGCCAGTGCCATAAAATGTGCCACTATTTATTTTAACAAGCAGAGCCTGTCATGGGAAATTGATGCATAGGATGCAAAACTGGGACAAGAGAAGTAACAGGCTCTCTCCTAAAACTCACTTTATTATTATACCATTTAATTTGAAGATAAACCAGATGGAATTCAGCAAATTAAAACACCTATTTCAATCTATCTAAGCCTATGCTTTACATACAATTCAATTAAACTGTTAGTTTCAGTGATGTAGACAGGTGAGAGCTTGAAAACCACCTGACTGACTCATCACTCTCTGAAACGTGATACTCCTGTACATTTTTAAGAATGTTTAAAGAAATGAGAACTGGACTTAAAGGTTCAGTCATTATTTTTATCTTACATATACTTTCATCAAATGTACTAAAATTCGACTGGACATCAGATTAAAGTGTAGCTGAAAAGACTCTTGTCTAGTTTCTCTTGATAGAGTTGCAAAGTTTCATGTCATGTATTACTTAGACGAATTTGAAAATGTTTATATTTTAGTTCAGTGATGATTCTGCTACCCAAACAGGATACATTGCAGGTGGTTAATTAAGCACGTGTGCTAGGAAAGCAAATGTCCACATTATAGACAAAAAAAAAAAAAAACCATATACTACAATGTGAACATTTTCCTACACTTAAATTGCCCTGGATCACCTTTGTCAATGATAGGGATGGAGGACCTGTGATACCCATAAGTGTGAATGATACTTTTTCAAAGAAAGAATTTCTATGAGCAAGAACATCCAGGTGCCCTGCCCTCATGTGTATGTAATTCAAGAAAGAATCAAAAGGTCTATGGAGTTTCCTTCCCACCTATTCATTCTCAAATCATTCTTCCTTCTCACTTGGACTAAAACAATTTATGGCCAAGGCCTGTTAGGAGCACTTTCTCTCCTGTCAGTCTATGGACTAGTGTTGTAGTACACAAATCCACTCTGGAGTCAGGGCGACCTGTGATGGATCTCAGCAGTGAATCATCCCTGCACTTCCATGACCTGGAAGGCACCATCCCAGAGACATAAAACAAAACACTGTGTGTGAATTGAATATTGCAGGAATAATTGCAGATAATCTCTGGATTATCTCTTAGAGATCTGATCAAGCAGTGTAGAGTGTAAAAATGGTAATGAACTCATTGGCCAAAAAGTAAAGGTATCACAGAAAGGGAATCGTGCAGTCTAAGTTCTGAATCATTGATAAATACATTTTATGTCTTACAGATGCGATCTGAAGTTGCGGAGAGAGACCAGGTTTAGAAATGTCCATCTATGGTTGATGAAGTGTTTATAAGAATAGTTTTATTTCCTTAGTTAGTCACAGCAGGGTTCAAGCTGGTCACACACCGAGGTTGTACCTCTGAGACACGTGGTTAGAGACTGTGTAACATCCTAACCTTCATAAGGTTGATCCTCCCAGTTTTTTCTGGTAAATATCCTAGCTGAGTATACATGGTACCCTTGTAGTTGGTAACAATCTTAATGCAGATGCTACATTAAGTAAGTAAGGACTTACTAAGAATCCCTACAGTTTACTGTCAACCTTCCCTTACTTATAGTGAAGACACATGGAACCTGTGAATGCATTGCTAACAAATGGTGCGTAAAGTAAGCCTCTGCCCTGCACTTTAAATCTAGCCTGGTGACAGCAGATGTGCATCCATCTTTACCTTGAGGTTGAATGTCAATGAAATGTGATAATACGCACACCCAGCCCTGGGTCAGACAGAAAACAATTGTAGAGCAATGCAATTGGCAGTCAGCTGAATAAAATGTAGCATTTTCATTTCCTTTGTCTTCATTTCATTTAACCAGATGACTCTTCATTGGATCAATAGTTATCATAGGTTCACAAGAGGTTAACTCATGGAAGGCTCACATAGTCACAAAGGTGGATGTGTCATTAAAATATTTAGAAATGTCTGATTTTCCAGTATGCACTCATGCTCAGAGTCTACAGATACTTTCTATTTGACAGCAATCCAATAACCTCTTCAGAAAATGCCAATGTTGAATTTAGAAGAGGGAATATAAAAACCTTGATTAAATTTAATCATACAATACAGAATTGGACATGACTTAGACTACAGCAGTTGGTATTCGAAAGCAGAACAAAGGATAATGGCTTTATTGATCATTTTCTTAATGAATGAAAAACTATGAAACAACTGTTGTTTGGATGAAACCAATTGTAGTAGTGTCTGACTGGTGAGAATTTATACTGCTAAACTCACTGGATACCTACCTGTTTACTTTTGGATATACCACTTTGACAGATTTAGAAATGATACTGCCTGAGCAGCCTGCTATCCGAGTGGGACAGACGTCCCTCACCCCCAACCTTCATCAGACCTGTTAAGACTGGGCCATACAGACAGGAGTATAGCATGGCTGTTCTCTGAGAGGCTCCATCTACTAGCTGAGTCAGATAAATGCGAACACCAATCAACAAACAGTGTTGGGGCTTGGGGACTCTTATGAAAGAATAGAAGAAATGACTAGGGGCCCCTGACATGGGTAGGAACTCCATAGGAAGATCAACAAAATCAATTAACCTGGATACCTGTGGCCCTCAGAGACTGAATCCCCAACCAAAGAATACACACAGGCTGAACCTATGCCTCCCTGCACATATATAGCAGATGTGCTGCTTGGTGTTCTTGTGGATCCCAAACAACTAAAGTGGGGGTTACCCCCAAAACTGTTACCTGTATGTGGAATATATTCTTATAGCTGAGATGTGTTGTCGGGCTTCAGTGAGAGAGGAAGCACCTAGCATCAAAGAGACTTGAAATGCTAGGGTTGGAGGATATCCAGGGGGCCTCCACCCTCTCAGAGAAGAAGGGGAGGGGGTGGGGGGAAAGTACTGTGATAGGAGCTGACCTGGGCAGGGTGTGCGGACAGTGGGAGGGATATAAAGTGAATAAGTAAAAAAATAATATAATAAACAAACAAACAAATGATATTGTACTCTGGTGTAAGATTTATAAGGAATAAAGGATTCATTTTGGCCTAGTGAAGAAGAAAATAATCATAAGAGGAGCTTGAATAATTGCATTTTTATTTGTGGGTGAGGAATGGCTATTATCCTACCTACACTGCTCAGAAACACAGGGATGGAGCATAAAGGGACATTATTCGGTGGGGTCAAGCTATTGCTTGGTTTAGAATCTAAATTTTCCAAAATTACATTTACCTTTACTTACACATGCCCATATGAAAGGGCCAACTGTTAGTATTTTCTGAAATAAATGGAAAAGATTCCTGGTTTAAGAGATTTGGAGAAGGCAATGAAGCTCTTTGGACTCTAGGATTCCTGTTTTTGTGGAAGCAGACAGAATTCTGGGGCACATAAAGATAAAATTCATGGTTTAGGGTGAGTCACCTTTTTGTAGCAGCACATATAAAGCCACACATTCATTGACCACATAGCCGATACTTCACGCTAGAGTGTTCCCTTGGTTCCCTGCAGAAACTTTGTAGAGACACTACTTAGGCCTATACAGTCTTCATAAAACACTCTTCCTTTGGGAAATTCTGCAATTTGGGTGGAATCACTCCCTTTGAGTCTGGCTTTGAAATAAATTGTTTCTGAAGACATCTTTCTACACTTATTAAGCTAAATATTAACTACACTGTTATCTGTTGCAGATTTGGACCTAATATCATAGTGCTTTATTTAACAGAATAGAAAAGAGGGAAAACAATGGTTGCTGGAGACAGGTGTGATTTTATTTAGTAATGTAGCTACAGGCAACTTGCCTCTGCTCAGGTATGTAATTGCTTGCCCATGCTCATGCAATCAAACATAATTCAATGTAGTGGTACACTTCATTGGGCATTCACGTGCACACACATGGACACATACATACACAAACACACACAGAAAGACACACACACAAAGTGACAGACAGAGAGAGAAAAAGACAGAGATAAACAGATACAGACACAAGGAGACAGAAAAGGCATAGGAAGAAGGGTTTCAGTGGGAGAGGATGGGTGATGAGAGATGAGAACCAGGATAAGAGAGAAAATTACCAAAATTCACTATACTCATGTAAAGAAGTCCATAAAACAAACAAAAAAAATACAAAATGTGAAGTTGTTTAAAATTTGCTCATATTTTCTTCATAAAACATGTGTGTTTGTGGCAGTAAAATATTCCAAAAACTGATACTGCATTTTTTTTGGTCTAAAAGACATCAATCTTAAATGCTGTCACATCGATTTGATAATAACACTCTAGAGAACGCTGATGAGAATTTTCTCCTAAAGACTGATTAAAAGTGAGTGAAATACAACCCAAAACATACCTCATGCAACACCTTATATACTACAAAATATTTGTGTGAATATTCTCATTTGATGGACAGGCTCAGTAGAAGAAAGGGCATATATATTAATGCGGAGAACTACTTCATGTGCAGATGTTGAGCTAGGTAGGATGCTGTTGTGTCAGTTGCTGTCAGGAGAGAGTGAGCTCCATTGTGCTCTGCTTAGGGAATTAAACAATGGAAGAAACCACAGCAGCTGGCTGAAGCTAAGTACAGAAGTGAGGTGAGGCAGCTGGATCTCAGGGTGGTGGCAGCAACGCCACGAACAGGTCCGATGGAAACAAACTCAAGGCGCAGTGAGATGCCTCCATTTTCAAACCGTCTGCTGCACTGGCATGAAGAGACAAATCTGATGTCCAGAACCAAACTAAAATAATTCCAGATACAGTAGCATGTGCCTGGAGTCGCAGCACTAGAGAGGCATCATTGAGGCTGGCTGGCCAGCTCGGGTAGCCTAACTGGTGACCTGTGAGATCAGCAAGAGCACTTGTCTCACAAAATAACACAGGAAATTATGAGGAAGATGCCCAACATGACCCTCCACCCTTCATGTGCATTAGCACATGCACATATAGACAATGCCCATACATGTGCACATGTACATACACTCAAGTATAAGTACAAAAGGAAAATTCAGATGTCTGCTTATGAGTCAGGTAGCCAGGACCATGTAGAGATGATGGTCACTTTTAAGATTATGATGTTACCATGACGACTGGTGGAAAATAACAGGAAGGAAAGATGATCATCAAGGAGAACTGTTTTGTGTGAATTAACAATACCTCTTCCATTCATCTGCTGCTGGGTGCTGATCTTAAAGGTGCTGTATATTTCCTAGCACACTTAACCCTCACAACCCCCTTTTGTAATAGATGTTCAAGTCAGAAGGTCTGGACCAAATTTGAATGCTAAGTTGTTCTGGAATGGGACATCTAGAGGACTAAATTAAGCAAAGTCACGTCAACTTTGATGCTGCTACTGTCTGTTCTATTGGTCTTGAGGAAGGAGATGGAGGTGAATATTGAGTAAGGAGGCAGAATGCTCGCCCACAGATTTCTGGGAGACCACATAACCCCAGAATATTTCTCAGTAAAATAAAGAGGAATACGAAGAATGAGACAGCAGCAATCCAGGAGAATCTGGAGCAAAGAAATTGACCAAATGAGAAAAGTGGCCCTTGGGGCGGTGGGCTATGCACAGACGGCCTGGTCCCAGGTCAAGCAAAGGTCTGGTGACCTGGTGGGTGGTGATTTCCACCTGCATAGGACAGAAGGTTCTTGGCCATGCCTCCTGGGCCACACCCACCCCTTGCAGCTTCAGCCTCCCACAGTCCTCCCTCCCCCAGAGATACGTGGTCATCAGTCACGTAGGAGTAGCACAAAGCCTTCCCACATGTAAATAAGGTTTGACCAAAACTCTCAGACCAAACCAATGAGAAGTACCTGTTGCAAACCCTTACCCACCCCAAAACTGTATATAAGAAACCTAAGAGCCATAACACTTGTGAAGAGGTTTGCTCTCCAGAAAATGCACCTGAAGCTCCACCACACGCCACACTGGGTAGACGGCCTCTTATTAACCCAGCTGGACATGACTCAGTCCAGGGAGGCTTGGAGTTAGCCCAGTAACCCGGAAGGCATGGCAGAGATGGAGGTGGAGCCAACTGCAGCAGCAGAAGCTGTGGAAGTAACTTCCCCTTCCTGCCTGCACTCGCTTCCCTTCTCTGGAACTCTTGAACCAGGCTGGGCCAGAAATCTCTGTGGAAAGCCTGTGGTACAAAGGCCCACAGTCACCTTCAAGCTCTGGTTTTTACATGAGAAACAGTCCAGTCAGGCTTGGCTTTGACATAGAAAATGATGTCACAACAACAGAGTGGTCACTTATGTCAAATAAACACATGGTTTGTCGTTACTGCGATTTGGTTGGTTGGTTTGGGTAGAATTTGAGAAAGAGGAGTCCTGATGTACTTCAGAGACAGGGATCTTCTAGACTGGAAGGTGGACAACTTCTTCACATACTGCTGAGTGGGAAAAGGCAGACTACTAATGTGATATATTACCATTAGAAAAATCGCAAAGTTCTCTGCATAATTTATAATTTCTTTGTAAGTGTGAAAGTGTCTGAAACTACAAGTTACGAGAGACAAGTAAAGAGTTCTGTTTGAGAACAGCAGGCAAAAAAAAAAAAAGTGAATTTTGGGGTTTTGTGCCAGGCAAGGAGAAAATTATCCACGCTAAAACTCAACAAGCATGCTGAATGTAGGTGAAATAGAAAAACCCCAGTCGAAATTGATTTCACATTGAGGACGACAAGAACTCAAGGAACAGTGCCCCTGTGGCTGTAATCTAAGAGAGTGTAACCAGTTTCCCTGGGGGCTGTCAAGGTGCTTGTTAAATACCACCAAAGGTTAGCAGTATAAGAGCAGTTAGAGAGCAGTGGTTATTGGATCATAGCTGGAAACCTCATTGGAATTTCACCGCATTGCGTTGGGGGAGGGGATGACACACTTTGATGACTCCTGTACAAATGAGCTGTGAGATCAGAGCCTCTGCTGAACTTGAGGAACACATCAGCCCCATAGCCTGGGGCTTCCCTCTTGCTGCCTCTCTGCATATTTTTTTCTACCTAGGTTCCTCTTCACAGATCTTTCTTTCCCTCCTCATCCCCTTAACAAAAGATTTAAAAAATCCCTTTTTATTTTCTTTTCTGTCTCCCAAATATGTACTTTTCACATAGCTATTTATTCCTTGATTTTTATTAATCAGAAATGAAGTTGTTGCATTCAGTGACTGCACAGTCAACATCTTGATATTATACGTAGAGCTGGTGTGTGTGTGTGTGTGTGTGTGTGTGTGTGTTTCCCACTGAGTACACATGGAAGTCAAGGAAGAGTCTTCAGGGCATCCGCTCTTTCTACCTCATAAGCAGAGTATCTCTTGCTGTTTCTGTTGCTGGCCCTGCCCTTCCCAACCTGCGGAAGGAATGCTGGGACCACAGATGCATTTTACTGCATTTGGCTTTTGGATGTAGACTCTGGGTCACCAGGCTTATTGGGGTAGTGCTGTTACCCACTGACCCATATATCAAGCTCTAGCGCTGAATGTCTAAAATGATCCCAGCAATTGAAAAATGACTGCAAATTTCAGTTTTCTGGTATTTGACCATTTTAGAGAACTGTTTGCAATTGACTGACAAATGGCAGTTTAAAACAGATCAAAATTTAATAGCAGGCACCTAGGTAAATAGATCATAGTAAAGTGAAGACTTTCATGAATATCTGTCTCCTGCCTGGCTTTCGGAGTGCCCTGAACTCAGACAAGTATGGACAAAGAACAAGTTCTTTCACTTAGACGGCAGTGTGCATTCTCCAGGGAGCAAGTGAGGAGATTTTACAGTAGGTGCTGTGCTATCCAGCAGGAAGATGAAGAGCAGATGGGCTGTTTCTGACTTGACCCAGTTGTTATTCAGGGAAAATCTTGTCTTTATTTTGCAGAGAGAAAATTTTTATATCTCTTCACATGCTCTCTGAAGACTTCAGACATATAATTTTAGACAAGAAACTAAAAATAAATGAGATTCCCTCCAATAGATATGAGGTGGCCTCTACTAACATAGAAAGTCTGGACAGTGCTGAACTCTGTGACTGTATGGTTTTGTGAGGTAACTGCTTCAGTATGTATATCTTGATCTGTCTGCCTTATCTATACCTACAGATCTTTGCCCTATAAAATAAATACACACACACACACACACACACACACACACACACACAAATTTGCAGAGACAGAGAGAGACAGAAAGAGACAGAGACAGAGTCGGAGATAGAGACAGAGAAACAAAAGAAAATACAGAAAGCAGGAACACAGAGACACAAACATGTAATATAAAATATTTCAAAACAAAGTCTACTCTAAACTGTATTATTTTAGGTAATGTTTTAACATTTAAATGGGTACTTTCTTACTCAACATAGGAGAACGTCATCTGTGAAATTTTGTGGGTTCATATCTCAAAAATAAAAGCAGAAAAGATTATTTGTGGAGAGAAAGCACACTTACAAAGCAAGCACACAGCAAAGATAAGCTTGAGCCTCTGTCTGTCCTGATGCCACTTGGCCATCACACTTTGTCTGTAAAGATTACCCTCCCCACAGGGAACCCAGCAGAAGCCAGAGAGGGCATGGGACTATTGGGATGAACAATGTGCCTTCTACACCAAAGCAAAGAGCAGCTTTTGTAGGTATTATATTTGATTATTACTACAAAGACCAGTGAAGAACTGTGATGCAGCAAGGAGATGCTCTCAGAGGGGAAAAAAAAATGAAGGAGGGGATCCAAGAAACTGTCTTGTAGATCTTGCTTGATGTTTCTTCTAGAATCTCATGTTAGTTAGGGTTCTATTGCTATGATAAAAACAAGATTTAACCACTTGGGGAGGGGAGTATTTATTTCACCTTATACTTGGAGGCAACAGCCCATTACTGCAGAAAATCAGAACAGGAACTCAAAGCAGGGAACTGAAAGTCTAAACCAAAGCAGAGGGCACCGAGGAGTGCTGCTTACTGGCTTGCTCCTCCTAACTTGCTCAGCTTGCTTTCCTCTACTATCCAGGACCACCATCCCAGGGATGGCACCATACTTAGTAGACTGGGCTCTACCAACACAATTTTAATTAAGAGAATGTCCCACAGGAACTCACAGAAGTCAGTCTAAAAGCAGCATTTTCCACTTGAGGTTTCCTCTCTCAAATGACTCTAGCTTGTGCCACATTAACAAAACCCTCACCAAGACACCTGGTTCAGCTTCCCTGTTCCCATTCTGTATCAGTTAACTTGCTTCTTCCTTATGCTTGGGAAGCGTTAGGGGGAAGTTATCATCAGGGCTAGGTATTTACAGGCAGTTAGGAGGATTCAGAATTCAAATAAAAGTTTCTAGAAGTATTCAGAATTAAGATATTTGTAACTATACTGCTGGAACCTCTCTAGCAACAAATATACATATATCTAATGAGCACGGGTATTAGTTATTTCATCTCATTTTAGCTTTTATGGGGTGAGAAAAAGGTTACAACAACAGCAACTGCCTGTGAGAAAGTTTCAAGCATGTTTAAACATGGAAATTCAAATATTTCTATTTATAATAGAGAAGATAGAATTAATACCAATTAAAAATATTATGTTAAGAGATATAAATTGAAATATATTAAGCTGAAGAATAAAACATATTATCATGATATATAGTCTTTTTCCTTAATGAATGTATTATGCATACTGTGAAAGGAAAAATGCTTTAAAGGTTTAATCACACTGTCATTTGTATCTTTTTTCTTGATTGGATAAACATGTTGTTAAGAAACATCTCTGGATATAAATTTTTCTAAAGTCTTATGTACAGCATTTTGGTCAAATCAGCTTTTCAGTAAAATACCCATGTTCTCTGCCACATATCATATATCCTCAGGTGAACCATTCACCAAGAGCTTGGGAAATAATTATGTTGATTTAATATGGAATAAATGTTCAGAATTCTTAGCTTGAAATGGTAGCACATGCTGCCAATTCCAGAACTTAGTGTATGGAGGCAGAAGAACCAGGACTTCAAGGTCAGATTTTACCACTTAGCTAGTTTGAAGCTACATGCTACGTGAAACCATGTCAATAGGAGAGAGAGAAAGAGAGAGACACAAAGAGAGAGAGAGAGACAGAGAGAGAGAAAGACAGAGAGAGACAGAGAGACAGAGAGACAGAGACAGACAGAGATGTCAGATGCATATAGACACAGAGAATACAGACATTTTTATTTATGTCAGAAATACATATATCTTAAATAAAACTGAATTTATGAGATATAAATCTCTATATGTTCTTTCAGTAAGATCTGTTGTATAATTAAGTTAGAGGCTAGAAAGACAGTTCAGGAGTAAAGAATACTTGCTGTTCTTTCAAGGGACCTGAATTCAGTTTCCAGCAACCATATCTGATAGCTCCTACGAGCTTTGTACCACCACTTTTCATGGCCAGTTAGTTAAGGCTGGGGTTTTTCTTTTCACACTCTGTATATTGTAATACTTAAAATATCAAAGGCATGCCTCAAGTTTAGTCTCCTCCCAATCCCTGTTACTACAGAAAGATGCTGCTTTTAAAAGGCTGTAACTAAGTTACAAATTAAGATAAAGATACTTCTTAGGTGAGGCGAAGCATAGTTTCCCGGGGAAGGGGCTTGTAGAGGGATTTCTCTAAGGCCTGCTTTGATCTCAGAAAACATTGCAGACTTTCTTTACATTTAAAAAGGGAACACAAACTTCACCATCCTTATTTCTTTATTCATGTCAACACTCCTCTATTCACTTTCCATGCTCTTTCCTATTTTCATGGCAATTTATGCTGCATACAACTTATATAATATAAGGCAACTCTAGTTAGGGAGACAATTCTTTTGTATGAAAATGAGTGCTAAGCAGAAAAAAAAAAATCCATTGTGCCCTTAGTAGCTGTGTGAGTTGACATGTCATTGAATCTTCCAGAAAAAAAACCATGCCAGTATGATTTTCCCCATATCATCTAATGAAAAGTTCACGAGCACATTTTAACTATGTATTGTTCACAAATGCTTCACCATCCCCTGACAAATGGTCTGTAGAAAATCTCTAAAACCTTCTCTCCCAGTACTACAGCTTAAAAGATTCATGCCATCAAATACTGCACCTCAAAGGCTAATGTCTGCTCTCCAAATTTCAGATACTGTAGCCTAATAAAAATTTAAAAAGCAAGATCTCCTCCCCAGGGACCAGCTGTCAAGACTTTCTTAAAAGAAAGAAACATAAACAGCCTCTACCTAGTCATCTCTGAGAACAGACAAAGCAAAGCGAAGGTTTAAGTATTTCTAAAACAGAAAAAAAAAATTCAAGTTGTGCTAGCTGAAGTTAAAATGATAGACTTTTAATCTCATAATACCTGCGTATCCAAAATATTCCAAAGAACTACGGTGCATTTATGAAGGGAAAATTAAAATCTTTGACATGCAATGTGTATATATAGTATGCATACGTATGCATGTATGTGCAAGCATGTAAGACAAGGCATGTGTGCACAAGCAGGTATAAGTACTCATAACCTCTTCTAGGCATGGGGCAGTTTCTCTTTAACCACTGTCTCCCTCACTGTTCTCTGAGGACTCTTGATTTATGATGTTCGTGGCTGCATTACATTAAGTCATGGCCGCCCTGGAGACAAAACATAGTTCATTTTAGCTCTACAGCATCGAGCATTCTCCTCGCCACACATTTCATCAACCATCTTTCATTTGTACTTTCTGGCCCAGCAAAATCCCTTTTAGTAATATCCCTTCAAAGGCCATGACCTGGGAAATCTTAGGAAGAAAAGACTGAGTGCCTTACCTTATGTCTGTCTGTGGACAATGACTTTGTATTAAATTGCCAAGGTCACCACTTTCTTCCAAGGAAATGCAATCTCATTGTTGTCCATCACAGCTTCTTAAAGTGTAATTATACTATGACTTCATAATACAGGTTATTTTAAATCAATTTAGTATTGATTATTTTTTATTAAAAAAATAAAAGAAAGCATCATCTCTCCAGTTTTGGAGAGCACTATCCTGTTCAGATGCCTTCTGCTGATGTGTGCTTAGAGAGAGGAAACACAGCCACTCACTCTGGTCTGGTCTTCCAGTAGTTGTTTCAGAGGTATATTCTGTTAGGATAACTCCGTAAAAACTGTTTCGTCCTTTCGCTGATCACATGTGAAATGAATCACAGGTGGTTTATTCTTGTGAATATTAAAACCATACAAATGAGAAAGCTGCCATTGCCATGAGTGGAATGGCTCATCAGCCTTTATAAATCTGGGCCAATCTTTATTTTTTTTTGCAAATTATTTTGATGATTTGACTGCATTTGAGCACAATAAGCTAGTAATACTATGCACATTTAAATGATTTTCAAAGTTAATATTTGAAAATTCAAATGTGATATATTATAAAACAATTTTAATTTAAAGTTTCAAGTTTCTGAAATTCAAGTTGTAACTTGCTTTTTAAAAAGAAATAGAAAACATACTAATATAGGCCTGGTAAAAAGGTCTCCTTGCTACACCCTCCATGCAAGTAGGAGTTGTGAGGACCTTGAATTTCCAGAACCCACATAAATGTCAGGCAGGCATGGCGGGCACTGCACTTGGGGAGGCACCGACTGGAAATAGCTGGAGTGGTCTCATGAGTTACACTAGCCATGTTAGTAAACTTTGCGTCTAATTAACAAACTGTCTTGCTTTGTTTTCTTCTTACTACAATAAAGCAATTTAAGGAGGAATCATTTTATTTGCCTCATAATTTTAGGTTCTCTCCTGTCATGGTGGAGATCACAAAGTCTGGTGGCAGAAACTTAAAATAGCTGAAAGCAGAAAGAGAACCCATGCTATCCCAGGCTCACGTTCCTCCCCTCCATCTTCTTCAAGCCAACCTTGAACTGTGCTGCCCACATTCACTGTATGTCTTCCCACATCTTAACCCATCACATGTGTGCCTCCAGGACAATTGAAACTACCACTTAAGTGACTCAACACTGTGTCAAATCCACAATCAGAACCAACAACTACAGACACCATGCTTCCATAAATTTCGTACAAAGTGATCAGGAGGATACCCTACGTTACCTTGTACCACCACAAATGGGTACACACACATACATGGACACCAAAAACACATACACATACAAAGTCATGTAACATGCTTTAGTCTGTTATCTTTATGACAGTTTTTAACTCAATTCAAAAAATGAAAAATTTACAAATGTTTCCTATTAAAACACTCTTAAAAAGTCAAGAGTAAATATGAATATTACCATTAGAGTTAATATGGAAAAGAGAAAAATGGTTCCTGAGACCTTAAGCAAGAGTTTACAATATTTCCAGTACTATCTACCCTCTATGTCATAAATTGATTTTATAAACTTAAAAGAAGTCATATTGCCTTGGACACAGACAATTTCACTCAAACACACTTTATTCTCATGAAGAATCTCAAGTTCATTAGGTATCATTCAGACTAAATTTATACATGATGTTGAATGCACAGATACAAACACACCCATATCATATTCTCTGCAAAGTTGTGTGAGAAGCTACACATAACAATTTTGAAATGAGAAATTATCTCGAAATTCTGTAAAGTTTTACTTAAGCAGTTTTACTTCTACTTCCTGCATTGATCAATTCAGAAATTCAGTCGATCACTTTTTCAGGTTGTCAGGACAGAGGTGTTTAAACAAGGTTTTGTTTCAGGCGTTCCTTCTCTAGCATTCATTTTTTTTTCCTAACCACGTTATAAGACACTAAAAACTGTGAAATGAATGCTCATGATATGATTCTTCTCACCTAAGCTATAGTTTATGTTTTATGGCTTTGAAATCGTCCTTCTGTCCACATGTACGTCTGAAGCTCTTTATGGAGGAGAGAACCTCTGACTTCTCTGAGAACTATGTATCCAGTCCCTACTATAGTTTGGTCTAAATCAACTGTGCAGCTCTCTGGGTCAGCTACCTTTGTAGTGCAAAGCCCACCAAGGACATCCATCAACATAACACAAAGAGGTATAAACATGTCTGCACTGCACAATGGATGTTATCTGAAGGCTCTATAAAGGATAATGAAGAAACACTATTTTTAGAATTATGCAACTTAGCTAGTCTGTGCTTAGATCATACATAATTTATCTGGAAATCTAACTGTATTCGAACTTAGACATAGGGCAAATCAATAGTCCAGAGAAATGCAAACTGAGACTAGAGCAGAGAGGTTAAGAAAAGTTCTTATAATTGTGACCATGGTCAGTAAGTTTGACACAAAAGTAGCCATGTCAAAACCCACAGAAGCAAGCAGGATGCAAGGAGGAAGAAGGGAAGTTTTTTTTTTTAAATTGAAAAAACAGTCATATAATATGTTCTGAACATGGTTCCTCCTTCTCCAACTTCTCCCAAATCTTATTTACTACCCAACTCCAAACTGTTTCCTTCTTTGTTTAGAAAAGAAACAACTTAAAAGAAATGTCTTCATCAAACCCATCCCACCAGGGCTCAGGGAGCCAAGCAGAAGAGGAGGTGGAAGGGGTGTAAGAGACAAAGGAGGGCTGGCAGCAAGGAAAGTATCTCCCAGACACAACAGCAGGATGCACCTATGAATACCCAGAAACACACATGGCCTCTGTGTGTTCCAGCCAGATAGGGCCCCTTCACAAAGAAGAGGGAGTGAACGTGAGCTTCCAGTCCTAATCAAGAAGCCATCTCCAATTGACACCACTTGCAAAGGAAAAATTAGGGTTTTTCAACAGAGTCTCACCAGGTGTATTAACTATATTTAATTATAGGCTCCATGCCTAGCAGTAGGTGGCTAACACAAAATAAACTCAATGGTAATTTTCTAGAGGGTACAGTTTAAGAATAAAAGAAGAGTAAATCTCCTGATGGTTTTCAAGAGAGTTATCTTATTAGTATTTTTCTTATTGTAGTAGGAAAACAATTTCAAGAATTTTATCTGTTGTATATATGTGTAAGATATGCTTGGATGCACATGTTTGTATGTCTGCATTTGTGTGGGCAGTCATGTGTGTGGATATGAGTGTGCTTCTGCCATGGAATGTATATAAAAGTCCAAGGACAACACTGGCTGTCAGTGCTTACCTTTCACCTGGCTTGAAACTAGGTCTCCTTGGCATTTGTCCTTTGCATACTCCAGGCAAGCTAGCCTACAAACTTCAAGGGATAACCCTGTCTCCGTCCTCCTCCCATGTCACAGGAGAAGTGATAGATTGCAGATTCTTATGGTGCTGTGTTTGGCTTCTAATTGAGTTCTGAGCATCCAGACTCACACTTATATGACTAGGACTTTTAATCACTGAGATGTCTCTCCCAGGCTGGAATTGAAAGAGGTAAAAGCTTGTATAAATCAAAAATAAGTTAGAACTCAACTCCTTTCTCAGGAGTCGGGATTCCTTTTTAAAAATGTATTTCATATGTTATTATTATTGGGACAGCTCTGGGTGTGTCAGTCCTCTCCTTCAGCTTTGTGTAGACTCTGGAAATGAACACAGATTGTCAGGCTTCTTGTGCCGGGCCATATCACTGCAGCAGAACACAGAATTTCAAAGTGTTCATTTCTCTCATGTGACTGAGTGATGATGCTTCAGGGATTCTCTGTGAGAACTGCCATGTGTGTAGAAAGCAGAGAGACAGATATGTGAGCACTGGAGCTGCTTCTGGGGGGGGGTGAGAAGTAGCTAGGTTTCTAAGTCATTTTATGTGTACAACAGGACACCGTGCTACTGAGGCTGTTGTCCCCTATCCCAGTGGTGATATTTGAGACAAGTAGTCCATTGACATACTGATGAGCATTCCTGATCTCCTAATGATCTCAGCAGTTAAGTGCAGTGAGCTTTGGTTAGTACTTAGATGAGAGAGTACTGTATCCGTTGCACAGCCATTGTATACAATGGCTCGTGTGCTAGAGTAACTTTTGGCTTGAAAATTTATGTCAGCAAGAACTTAATCACTGATTAATCTGTACTTATGTCTCTATATGTATCAGCACTAGAACATATTCTTCCATGTATTATATGCAAATATGTTTGTGTTTGTCCCCATGTATGCACAAGAATCCTCAGATCTGTGTGCCTTCACATGTTGAAACCATAGGTCAACGCTGATTGTTTTTATCCATTACAAATTGCCTTAATTTTTGAGAGAAGCTCTTCTTCCTACTGAACCTGGAGCTCACCACGTTGGAAAGCTGGATGGCCAGCAAACCTCCAAGGTCCCCCTGTGTGCTGCTTCTCAGAGCTGATGTCACAGATGTGCATGCGCTGCCAAATCTTCCCTTTCATGTGAATGCTGAGAATCCAGATATGGGTCCCAATATCACATGGCAACTACTTTTCCAGTGGAGCCATACCTCCGACCTCTTGCCTCTTCTTTCTAAAGTGCACTTCTTGAATCACTGCTAGATCTTAGTCACATCCTTCCCATTAATACCCATCAGTGATTAAGGACTTTATTATTAATGTGGGGGTCATAGAGTGATGTTGTATTTTTTACCCAGTACTGGTTCACTTAGCAACTCTGCCCCAGAAAGAGAACTGACCCTAAAATAGTGGTACTCAATGAAGGAAGTTTTATTTTGTAGGACACATTTGTCAATGTCCCAAGACATATTTGTTTATTGTATCTCAGATGTTGCGGAGGTCAGCAAAACTGTCAGATAACATCCAATCCACAAGACAGCTCTCAACAGCCCAGGAGAAACCACGGAATCTCCTAAGTGCTGAGATTGAGAGTCCATAGAAGACAGGTATTTGTTTCCAATCAACTTCACTGAAACTCATTAACCTCAATATAAAGCAGAGGTCAGGATTCATTTCACAAGTGTCACTGTGTAGTTATACTCAACAGAAAAACAGTGTTCACACTGAATTGTTGGTTTGGGATATTTTAAAGAAATCACTTTTTTTGATGATGTTTTCAAGTGAGTGTGTGGTCCATTTGATTAGGTTGGCTCTCTCTACAGAAATGACTACATACTGATTATTTTGACAATTTTTAAATATAGGGTATAAGAACACCAGGATGATGCTTATAAATGTTCCTGAAATAGAAACTATGCATTGAGTGTCTGAAAAGTAATCTCTTTGGTGAAGAATCAGATCCTTGAGAATGGTTACAGTAATAACGATGAATTAACGAACCATCTCTAAAAACATGCAATCTCTGTGTAATCGTCTTTCTGCCTGCATATGTGCAAAGGCTCTCAAATAAATGTAATATTATAATTTAATAGTCAACTTTAATAGTATCTCTATTTCTTATGACAATTTCTTTAGTTTCATTTTGCCTAATTAACCATTGTATGCTGTCTTAATTTTTATTTCTAAGTCACATCAAATTTTCTTAGAGATCGTTGACTTATTTTATTTGAAATTGTTTTTAGTTTGTTAAGATTCGTTCAGTGACTATATCATTTTTTACAGAGTACTGACAGGCTGAAAGATCATAAAATATAAACTTAACTGACCTTGCATGTGAAGATAACTTCAACTTGACATGAAAATCAATAAAAGCATGCTAAGCAATGCTAAACAAAGCAGAACAATTACAAAGTACAGGAACATAAAAGTAACCCAAGTATATCTGACTCCTCTTTGTGCAGCAGAGAATCATAAAGGGTCTAGGATAAAGTTGGCTACTGAGTTCTTAATGACTAGGAAAGTCAGAAGACAGAAACCCCAAAGGAGCAGAGTGAAGGAAGAGCAGAATTAACCAGCAGTAGCTAAATTCAGGTTGCACTCGGTGTTTGAGGTCAGCCATCACTGGCATCTTGTTTAAGAATCCAGGCTAAGTCAGGAGCTGTGTGTTTCAATTCTGATTAGTAAAATCCAAGAAATGTGGCGAGCGCTTTAATACAACTTGGAAAGGTTTGTCTCCTTTTTAAATGGAAAAATGATAAGCAAATGAGATCACACCTGATGAATGATATTATAGGAACTTTCTTGCTCTACTGTTAAGACTTTACTTCTCCATTGTATCCTTATACAAACAAACAACCAGCAGAAAGGAAAAACATTTTACTGACAAGACGGTCAGATGTAAATGGAGAATTAATATGCAACAAGTACAGAATCATGTTTAAGGAAGTAATTTTCTTACACAAGGTTCAAAATGCCAATATTCTATAGCTTGCCCTGTGTGTTTATATTAGCATGATGTGATCGTGCACGTTTGCAACCATGCAGCATGAAAAATAATATTTTCTTTTGCCATTGCATCATCTACCCTTATACTGTGGAAAGACACATAGTAAGAGCTAGGTGAATATTTGCTGAAACTATGGAGGAATGAAATGACCCATTGTTATGAATGCTATACAGCTTTTGACCCCTTACTCAACAATCCCTTAGCTTTATGGAAATTAAAGGTCTTTTTCTATTGTGTATGCACCAAACACATTTTGTGTATTTATGTGGAAATATATTCAGCCATTGAAGTGCTAGTAAATTCAGTGATGATGCCTGGGTGGTAGTCATTTGTTAGGGAAAGTGAATTTAAAGGAACCTAGACAGGAGAGCTAGAAGGAGAGAACGCTATTAAGTACTGCAATGGTATGGTGCTGATTCATACATTGCCAAATGAGCAGATTCGACAATGTTGCAATTTATATTTATGTATGTGCCTGCAGTAATGGAGAAGGATCTACCATTTAGATCTGGGCTGTGGACTCCACCTCATCCATCTCTAAATTAGACTCCTGTAGGATTGCTCTGGACATCCTGTGCCTGCTACTCAACATAACCTAACATGCTGACACTGAAGAAAAACTAACACATCCCAAAATGACACATTTTCCTACCGCTTTTCTTTAAACAGTGCAAAACCTACAAAGAGGCAAACATCTATACTTTCAATCAAATGGGAGGATGGCTAATGCTTGTCGTTGGCGGAACTCAGAATTCCTTGTTCAGTATAGTGACTGGAAACCGTGTCATGTCACATTCTTCACTGAATGGCACACACATTCTTTTTTTGCACGCGCAGTCTTTAGTCAAAGCATGTTTTTTTGCTAACTGCACACCAGAATGTTGGTAATTGGGTCATGCAAATTTGTTCTGCAACTAAGAACAAGAGGAGGATTTAGAAGTTATTTTAGTGTAGCAGTACATTTATATTTAAAGTACAATAATATACATGTCACTATCATGTATTATTCATATGCAGTGTTTGAAGTGGAGGCCTTTCCAAATATATTAAGAAACTCCGCTTCACAATAGCCCAATTACTTCTCACACCCTCCCTTTTCTGCTTTGAATAACTGTGAAGCCTTGGGTGGGTGATATCTCAGGTTCTCAACCAGCATCCCCTGGACCAGATCCAGCCAGTGATGCATTTTGTTTGGCCCACACAAAGTTTAATTTAAAAAAATGTATTTTTCAGAATTTGAAAATAGACAGCTAGTGCTAAAAAACAATCAAGATTTTCAGTCTTGGATTTTTTGGGTGTTTTTTTTGTTTGTTTGTTTTGTTTTGTTTTGTTTTTTTCCTAGAAGAGTTAGCAACTATAGTGATAACTGGCTATAGCCAGACAGACCTGCAGGGGGCAAAGATGGTCCCTGATTACACCCAGTCCCCACCAAAACGACTCTGTTACAGAGGAATTCTAGGGACACCTAGGAATATTTACTGGTGCTACCCACGACATTCTGACACAAATCCCAGTTCAGCTTGATAACGTCGGTTTTAGCTGTAGTTGGCACAACTAAAGAGTAATGGCTGGATCAGGAGAAGATAGCTCTTAAAGATGAAAGGGAGGCTAATCTGAGCGGCTAGGTAGGTGCACTAGGTATCCTGTACATAGCCCACATTGATGCATAAGGTTCCAATCCAGTTTTAACTCACCACCCCATTTAAAGCAGAGTTTTCACAAACTGAAATGTTTTACTCTCATAGACTTGCTTTACAAAACATTTTAAAGGAAAAAATATGAAATCACTACATTAGGGATTATTTATAGTTGTAATTTGGGTTGAAATTCGCTATTCTATTTTATGTGCATGTGAATGAGTTTTACATAGTAAAAGTATTCGCTTATAACTATAAACTACTGGGTTTTTGCAGGTATTATAACACATACTATATTATATATATATACTAAATACCGTACAAGAATCAATAATACTAATAAGCAGTTTACATGCAGTTATTAACGAGTATTAAAATTTTGCTGATTGGTTTGTTTAGTAGTCCCCTCTGCTTTAATGAATTAATGTTCAGTGAGCATACATTATGTTTTGTTTTCTTACACATGCACATAGTATGGTCAATATGTTCTGATCTGCCAGCATCAGGACTAGTATAACTTGAGATAATTATAAAGCAAAATAAAGGTTATTTGAATACAAGCAATATAGACAACTGATGCAAAAACATTGACAACTGCTGTTACGGTTTGTAAATTAACTAATATTCATGTTGCTGAGACAAAATGCCCGGCAGGAGCAGCTTCGGATCAGAAGGGTTTATTTGGGCTCACAGTCGAAGGTGCGGTCTCTCACTGTGGAGAAATGGCAGCAAGGAGAGGCGGCTGCTCACACTGAGTCCACAGTCATGAAGCCTTGGCGCTGGTTCTCAGCTTGCTTTCCCTTTTTTATCTAGACCAGGTTGCCAGCCTGTGAAATAGCACTGTCTGTGGTCAACGGTAAGCCTTTCCACCTTCACTACCTTCATCTAGATAATCCCACTCACGCGAAGAGGTTTGTGTCACGTGTGATTCTAGATTCTGTCAATCTGGCAGTCTTATCAGCCACCGTAGTATTAAGCCTTAATGTCTGTCCGATGGTTACATGTTGAAGGCTTGGCTTCCTGTGCTGTAGTGTTCATACGTGGGACCCTTGGAGAAGACTGAATTGTGATGGCTCCTTTGCATACTCCTAAATGTAACTGGGGAGTGGTAGAAACTTTTTGAGGGGGGCCTTGCTGGAGGAAATAGAAGGTGCTTATCTTTAAAGCATATATTTTGTCCTCAGCCCCTTCCCTCGCCCCCCTTTGCTTCCTGGCTACCATGATAAGGGCAGGTTTTATTTGCCAGATGCCCTGAACCATGGATTCTGGGTTATGCACAGCCTAAATGCAATGCAATGAAACAACTGTAGACCGATATCTCTGATCCAGGTGCCAAAGTAAACCTTTCTTTCTCAACTTTATGTCCCTCATGGCTGAGTTCAACAACAAGGACATACCAGACAAGAGGATGAATCACATCTCCTTCAAAAGAGAGAAGAATTGCAACCAAAAGAGGCTGCACTTGAAAACAATATATATATATATATATATATATATATATATATATATATTTTCTGAAAACTTTACTATCAGACAGTGGATAAGCAATCAGTGTAAAAGAGCATGACGGATAAAAAGGAGATTACTTTCCATTCTGTTTTCTCAAACTCGGAAACCATGAAAATTCTGTAGTGTTGCTTTCCCAAGTCTATTTATAGAGATTAAATGTCATGATCATGCCAGGTTGCCTTTTAAAGGTTTACTTGATGATAATTGCATATCTGTTAGCTCTATAGTGTGATTTATTCTGAGAAAGTACATGTCAGAGTCATGATCCTTATCATTTCAGCATTGTGGGTTAAAAAAAGTGTGGGCAGGTGGTAGGTCAAAGGATAACAGAACGTAATCTACTAACAGTTCATTATATTAGGTTACATTCATACGTTAATGGTACATTTTGACTCTTCACCCTTCTAAAAGGATTCATTTAGTTTTTTTTTCCTTTAATGCTGTATGTGTGTATTGTTTCGCTTTTGTCAACTTAATACAAATCTAAAAAAAACCCCAGCAAAATATCAATTGAGGAATCACCTCTATCACAATATCAGGAGACATATCAGTGCAGCCTTTTCTTGATTGCAAACCCACTTGTAAGAGCTGAGCTCACTGCAGGTGCCACCATCCTTAGGCAAGTGGGCCTAGTCTCTGCTTCACTTTCTGTTTCTTGCTCCTGCCTTGAGCTCTTGGGCTGGCTCCCCTTGATGACTGACTATAACCAGTAAATTCAAATGTGTATTATCCTCATCAAGTTTCTTTCAGTGAGAGTGGTTTATCATAGCAATAGAGACCAAACTAGAATAATATAGATATGGCTATGTGGAACATGTGCACACCAGTGCATGTACCTATGGATGCTAGTAGAGGAAACCAGATACATGTGGGATGCAAAGACAGGAAGTTATGATTCACCCAGACATGGTTGTTGGGGGCTGAACATGCTCTTCATCACTGGGCCATCTACATTTGTAGATGCATACATGTGTGAATATGTATATGTGTGTAAGCATAAATAGATGTAGTGTCTTTCTTCCTTTCTTTCTTCCTTTCTTCCCTGCTTGCTTGCTTTCTTTCTTTCTTTCTTTCTTTCTTTCTTTCTTTCTTTCTTTCTTTCTTTCTTTCTTTCTTTCTTCCTTTATTTCTTTCTTTTCTTCAAATTGTGTCAAGACAGGACTTTTCTATGTCCCCTAGCTGTCCTGGAACTTACTTTACAGACCAAGGTGTCTCTAATTCAGAGATCTACCTGCCTCTGCTTCATGAGCGATGAGATCCAAGGTATGCATCTCCTCCATACTTGGCTCAAAGTGGTTTTCTTATTAAATTTGCTCAATGTTTAAGACAATTGTGTTATGTGTGTTATGTTGTTTCTTTTGTTACTCTTATAATATTTAATAAAATTCTGTGGATACTTTAGGAAGAATTGAATTTCAGATTTAACCATCCTTTTCATTTCATCATTTTTGTGAGGGCAAAAACATTTACTAAAAGGCATTGCAACTTTTCAAATCAAGAACAATGCCTCATCTTAGATGTCTAGGGCACTGTGGAGTCATCTCACAAAGGTCCTTTTACTGGAATACTGTCAAATCTGTTGGAAAATGGAGAAACCATGTCAGGGCTAAGACTGATGACTTACTTACAAAGTCCACATGCAGCGCCGGTTTCTATAATGTGTTTTGTACTGTTTTCTCTACTTTATCTTAAGCACCTTATTTCTTTCTATGGATACAAAGTATCCTAATGAGTCAGTTGTCGTTGCTTTAGTAGCCTTTGTCAGTAGTTACATTCAACCAGAAAGAACTTTTTAATAAATTCTAAACTTAGGGGGAACAAACACATCAACGGCTGGAAGAACTGGTCATAGTTTCATAATATGCCTGTGATAAATAAGTATGATATTCTGAAGGACTTCATGCCTGTCCAATCTCAAGGTCATCTCAGAAAGCCAAGCCTCAGCAGATAAACCAGTTGTATTTTTGTGCAAACACACCTGGTGTTTCAGCTGGTGGGAACTTGGCTTGTGGACAGCCAAATTCCACTTCACACAGAAATATTATCTGAAGCACCAAAAGTAAACGAAGATTCATCAACACAGATGAACATCAGAAACAAAGGCCAACAAGCAGACTCTATAAGACCAGTTGAAGTAGTTGATAGTTGTATTGTTAAAACCAGTTAAAGTAGTGAAAAGCTATATGGTTAAAAACCATTTAATTCAAGCAGTTTCTATGAAACATGGAAACTAATTTGCATGTTTAGGAACAGATGCACGCTGGAAGATCACTGGGGAAACTAAGCAAATGATGAACACATAATTAAAAATTATGGCAGTGTCCAAAGAGGGTTAAGAGAGAAGGGCCCAGAGCACTCTATATGGTTTTGCTTCTTAAACTAGATTCATAGAATCTGTGTGTTTCAGTTGTGTGTATGTTTTATACACATGCTATAAACAAGATAAATGATAGTAGTAAGTCACACATTTTCGTGTGCTTCATGTTTAATTTATAAAACTAAAGCAAAGGGCTGGTCCTTGTGTTTTGGTCTTTGATTTCTTTTTGTGTAACTTTTGAACTAAAGTCCCATTATTCATTTTCTGCTGGCCATTTACTGCTCATCTTTCCCTGCTTCCCAACCAGTTTCATCAAGCTAGAATCTAATCCCCATTGGCCCGTACTCAGGACCAGAGTCTGCCTGCCTAGCAAACAATGGATCCTGAGTATATTTATTAGCTGGCTCAGTAAATCATATAAAATTTATCAACAAATTAGTATGAGGTGGTAGTATGATATAAACATATTTCTTTTAAGGGGTACAGCTTTGAGATATATTTTCTTGGGGTGATATTTTCAGAGAATTAATTGATTTTCTCATCAACCTTCTCTGTATGTGAACCATAGCTTCTCCTCATACAGCCAACCACTGACTTCTGAGGTTCCATTTCCTCACAGGAGGGAATTTGAGTTTTGAGAGTTACAGAGTCTTCTTCACATGACAGGATAAAACATTAGGAAGCACGCACGTTCTCTCATCTACTGTTGTCACTGAATAGGAAAATTACTCATGCTTTCTGAAGGGTATAATCTTATCCCTGGAAACTGCCTGAAAAATAATTTGCTTGTATTAAAAGAATCACTTTTCCTTGTTAATTTCTTAATGAAAAACAGTGTAAAAACTATTACTTAAATGGCATGCAAAATCTGAGAGTACTTAATCTACAGGAAGGCTAGAAAAATGAAATGAACTGAAACAACAATTATAAAACCAGCTAAGACACTATTACACAACACTTCACAGCCATTTTTTGAAGTTTTGCTTTTACTCAAGTTTATCTCATTTTAATTACTTTAAGCAAAACAAATGATGAGGCTTGAGAGAAGAAATTAAAATAAATTCTTAATATTACTCCCATATGTATATATGTATTTTACTTCCATATGTATATATGAGAGTAATATTAAGAATTTATTTTCATATATATAATCACAAATCAATTAAAATTATTTAGCTTCTAAGTGAACAACTAGGGAGAAGAGAAAAAGTTAATTTGAAGGTTATTCCTTTCTTCGATTTATTTTTCAAATTTATTATTTTTAATGAAATTGCTCATTTTAAGTGCCGGGGGTGGGGGTGGGGGGTCTGAACAACAGGTTATCAGCATTGATATCTGAGAAAAAGTGATAAGACTCTCAGTAATTTGCTGCCACAGGCAGCTGCAGAGCCACCCTGTGGGAAATGACCTTTTGCCAATAATGTAAATTTAATAACTTAATTTATCTTTGTCTTATTTCTTCATCAATAAAATGGGTATAACAATTTATATTATATCTATAAGATGACATGAATTTTAGAAAGCAACAAAAATAATATCTATAAAATGCTTAGACACGAACCCAGGTTATAATATATTACCTAATACAATTTCCTTTTATTTGTCTAAAATATGAAGTTTTCTATAGTATTTATTTAAACTGTACTTGTGACAAATGATGACTGAGACAGGCAATGATAGGAGATGTTTGAACTCCCTGAGACACTACTGGGACACTGCATAAGCTCAGCATGGAATATACTGCTTAACAGCACAATTTATTCACTAGTATGTACTATGTTGTCTATACACATACATGCTTCCTTCCACACAGCTGAGCAACCCCAGAATTCCTTACAACCCAGCACCTATCAAGCTGCATATACTCTCACTTCTGAACAACAACAACAACAACAACAACAACAAAAATGTTTTCCTTTCCCCACTAAAGTGAAATTTAAATAGTTGTATCCTCTAGTACATTGTTAGGGAAACCCACTATTTACCACCTTATACCTATGCATTATGGGAAGAGCTTTTGATGTAAGAAAAATAAATACGTGAACTAATATGTCAGTCAAAATAGAGAATTAAAGCTTTAGTAACCAAGTCCTCTTCCTTCTAAATCTCACGAGAAGAGTCCCTGAACCATGGGCAGCGACCTGGGGCCGGGCAGGGGCCTGGGTGAGTACACTTTTCTTTGTGGTCCCTGGTCAATCTTGACAGTTGTCTCCTTCTATAATGTCCAACACTTCTTTGCTCTAAGTAAAGTTACCTTCCCACTTTTGTAAATCTGTTTAGGCTCTTATTTATTAGAGGCGAAACACCTGGGGAATGCCCGGCCTAGACCCTAATCACATGAACAAGACAAAATTAGAAACATACACTAAAGCTTTTCTTTAAGCATTTAATATGTGTAGACAATTTAGAAATGCCCTTGACATATTAGCTCTAATGTGCATATAAAGGCATCTGTCAAAAAAATCTTGTATTAATTAAGTACATCAATTAAAGTATGATAAAATTTCAGTTGTCAAAAATTACACAGGTCTTTAAACATGCTCAAAGTGCATAATGTATAGCATGGTATCTTGTAGTTATCTCTAATTCTAATGGGAAACAAGTATTTATGAGAAGGAGAAGCAAGCCAGAGATGGGGAGACGGTTGTAGCAAATGCCTTATCTGAATGAGGACTCTTATCTAAAGTGAAAGCAGAACTCAAATTTCATCAATAAAACAAATTGTTTATGAGGAGGAAAAAGAGCTGATAAGCAGGTATGAAAGGAAGACCTGTAGTGAGTTAGCATGCATGTGAAGAGTTAGGAAAATAAGGTTGGGACACCATTAGGATGTTCAAGAATCCATCACAGTAGCATCACTAAGTTATGCTCAGGATAGCAAAAAAACGTTTCAGCACTGGCAGGAAAGTCAAAGAGTCCAGCTGCTTTACAAGACATTTTGGCGGTTTATTACCAGACCAAAAGTGCTCTTGCAGCATGAGCTGCCAATCACATCTCTGGTACATACCCGAGAAGATAGAGGCTTAGGTTAGTTAGTTCAATGCAGAAATTCTGCACACGTTTATTTACTTCACTTTATTCATAACTGGTGATACTTCGAGGCAATCAAGATGTCCTTCAGCCACTGAAAGGATGCTCCGGTACCTTCAGACAAGAGAGCCTTAGTTTGTTCTCAATAAAAAAGAACTATCAAACCATGAAAAGCAACGGAAGAAGGTTAAACGCTTTTTGCTAAGGGAAAGAATCTGCCCTGAAAATGCTACACTCTATGATTGCTGGAAAGTCGGACTAAAGACCAAAGCAAAACAGCCAGGGGAAAGCAGGGCTAAGTGGAAGGAGCAGACAAATGCAATGGATGCTTAGGGCACTGAAACTATCCTAGGTTGCACTGCCTTGGTAATTTGTATGAGTGTACATTTGCTGAAATTGAAGGATTGTGCACCAAAAGGAAACCCTAAGAATCCTTGGACTTCCGTGGAGAATGATGAGTCCGTGTCTGCCTCCTGGAAAAGTAAACCAATGGCAGGATGTAGGGCAAAGGCTGTAAGAAACTCACTTACTTTATGGTCCCTTTTATAAACAAAACTTCTCCAAAAACTTTGTTATTTCTTTTTCTTTTTTTTCTTTTTTTTGAGACAGAGCCTCACTATGTGGCCCCAGCTGAAGAAGAAGAAGAAGATGAAGAAGAAGAAGAAGAAACTGGAGTAGGAGGAGAAGGCGAAGGAAAAGGAGAAGCAGAAGGAGAAAAGAATAAGGAGGAGAAGGATAAGGCAAAGAAGGAGAAACAATAGAAGAAGAAGGTAAACAAGGAGAAGAAATGAGAAAAGATGAGAGGCATAGATAGACAGACAGAGACAGAAAGACAGAGAAACTTAGACATACAGAGTGAGACATGCACATAAACATTCACACAGAGACACACAAGTAGGCACAGAGACAGAGAAAAATATACATAGAAAGAGAGACATGCACAGAGACATTCACAGAGTTACACACATTCACACAACTTAATTAAGAAGTATTTAGAAAAATATATCTATGAAATCACGAGGATATTAAGTACTAAATTATGTGAGTAATGAGGAGGAATGAGATCCAAAATAAATTTTGCAAGTCCTCCAACATTCTCCATGCTTCCACACAGCTTAAGCTGTGGGAGTATCAGTTATAGGGCTGTAACTTTTGTTTTCTTCATTTATAATTTACTGTGAATCTCCTTTCTCCACCATTCAATATGGTCAGTAGTTTCCATGTGGAAGGACTTTCCAAAGCATGGCATCTAGTGACAAAGAGAAAACAATTTAAAAAGAGTCTCTATGCTAGAGCCAACTGTACAAACAATTCGTAGTTATTCTCTAAATGCAGGGCTCAAAGAACACAGAGGCTCCTCTAGCTGCTACACAGATCTTAAGTATGGCCCCACAGCATCACTGGGAACCTATTGACAATTCTCACTCAGGTCATAAAACTATGGAGCATTCCAATTTCTTGAGTTCCAGAAAAAAAGCCATTTGGAAGCTTATCTCCATAAAAGTAAAGATTGCACTGAAATTTATGAAATGTGAGAATAATTTTAAACGTGAAAAATCATTCCACACACACACATTAAAAAAATACATGTAGGCAAAATTGACAGCAATCTATTTGACACAATACCCACCCACACACCCACACACCCACACACCCACACAGAGAGAGAGAGAGAGAGAGAGAGAGAGAGAGAGAGAGAGAGAGAGAGAGAGAGGAAGGGAAGGAGGGAAGGAAGGAAGGAAGGAGGGGAGAGGGGTATGGGTCTGGGAAGAGGTGGAGAGACAGATGTACACTTACAATAATTATTTTTAAGTTAAGTTGTCAAAACTCCTGACACAATGAATGTACAGGAAGAGATGTATATGGCAAAAACTCACCAGGGAAAGACTGGCATGATAAGGACAGCATAGTAGGAAACAACAAGTTCATCTGTGGCATTAAGAGCCTGAATAAGCCCTTCTCACATTTGGTTGGATTTAGAAGCCAAGATTTAGGTCAGAACTAGCCAGTTCCCTCCTTCTTGCGCCAGTGACCTCCTTCTGCTAGTGCACAGTCACAAAGGTTCCACAACCTTTCTAGAGAGTTTTTCCAGTTTGAGACAACTGAGAATGTGGGAGAAATCCCTCCCACCCCACAATCTTAATTAAACTAAGCCAGGCAAGTGCAAAACATTTTGAAAACAGTTTAATTTCAATTTTGAAAAGAGAACAGAGAGCTCTACTTTGAAATGGACTAAATTAGTCTTTAGGTTCCATTGTGCACACTAAATGAAATACAATGTAAAAGATTCCGTTTACTATGTAGCAAATGGGGCTGAAAAGAACACACTTATGGAGATAAAATGCAAAAAAAAACTGGGATATATAGTAACAATTCAAACTGACAGTGTGAAAAACAATCTATTTACTTAACTGTCCTGTTGACCACAGTGTCATTCATCATTGTGTTAGGGGATACAATCTAGTGATTAATCATCAGGGTTTGACAGTAAAATCCTTAGGCTCAATACACCAGACATTAGCTGGAAAATGATTTACAAGAATGTAATGCCCTTTGGTGTCTTCTCTGTGAATCTGTTGTATGGATGCCCTGTTGTTGGTTGTTTTAGTTGTTGGTGTTGTTTTAAAATAAAAATATTGATTGCAAAAGCAAGTGACAGGTGCCCAATAGGTCTTTGCATCCTCTCTTTCTCCTTCCCATAACTTTTTAATTTTCCCAATCCCCATATTCATTCAAAAATTCAGAAGTTCAAAAAATACAGAAACTCATTTGTCATCTTTACTTTGTCTTTGCATGCTGGTTGCAATCATCTTGTAAGCATTAAAATCAGGCTAACATACTGCGTATGTTCTACAGGGTTTCATTGATGTGAAGAGACATCATGACTCAGGAAAGAAACTCTTATAGGGAAAATTTAATTGAGGTTGTCTTACAGTTTCAGAGGGTCAGTACATTTTGATCTTGGTAGGAAGCATGGCAGCATCCAGGTAGAGGAGGTGCTGGGGAAGGAACTGATTGGTCTATATCTTAGTCTGAAGGCAACCAGGTGGAATCTTGTGGCCATAGGTAGCAAAGAAGAGGATCAATTTTTGTCACTGGGTAGAGATTGTGCACTACATAAAAGCAAGCCTACACAATGATGCACTTCCTTAAACAAGCCAACACCTTGTAATAGTGCCACATCCCATGGGCAAAAGATATTCGAATCAACACACTGCATCATAGGAAAGTGGCAGAGAGACATAAAGAAAGATACTGCATGATTGCATTCCTCTAGTCACAGGTGCTACATATCTACATGCTTATATGCACACACATGTGCACACACACACACACACACACACACACATATCCTATCTGATATGTATGTCCATCCAAATTTATTTGTCTATTTATTTAATTACTTACTTATTTACTTTGTTTTAAATTTGTTTGTGAAGAACTTTCTACATACATGTAAATGAGTTTGAGCAAATCCATCACTATCTTCTCCTCCTTGAAATGTTCCCCACTTCTCCTGTATCACTCTTATCCTTAAGTCCATGTGCATTTTTATATAGATAGCTGAGTCCATTTAGTCCTGACTACATATGTGTGGGTAGGGACAAATATATACTGGAACACGGGCAACCTTTCACTAGCCAAATCCATGAAGAAAACTGGCCCTCTCACCTGAAGCCATTAATTTCCAATAACTCCTTTGTTGGGGGTGAAAGTTTCTCAGTCTCCCCAATCTATTCTTGGATTTGTCTGTGAAAATTTTGTTGATGGAAACTTAGCCACGGTGAGTAACACACAAACACACACACACACACACACACACATACACACCAAATTTTAAAACCAGAGGATTGTTTAAAAGTTTACACAACGTCCAAAATTCAATTCATTTTTGTTGAAACATTTGAATTCCATACGAGATCTTAATACTATCTGTATAAAATTAGATTATAACAATGAATATTTTAAAATTCAGTGGATCTTTATGTGTTAAATAGCACCTACTGAACAAAATCCGTTAGTGCCAAAACACTGATGGCTGCACAAAAAAAAAGTGTAAATCAGTGTCCAAAGGTAAGAATCCACAAGGTAAGGGGGTTGTCAGAGATTAAGGGCATGCAGGATAGTGTATGGAAGCTCTGTAGACCAAAACAGGTATACCGTTAGCAAATAGCCTGGAAAATCTGCCATTCATTCCTTCACAATCTTATACTAGGGAAAATTCAGGTGTAAGTACCCACAAAAGTGGGAGTAAGAAAACTTTAATATACTCCAGGTCTCTTGACTACTAAAAGGAGTGTGGACTGATATCTACAGTGTGAAAGAATTTAGAAATGGCAATGTCCGTTTTTATCTTTTCTGTGACAAAACTTTGTTATTGAGGGGCTGGAGAGATGGCTCAGAACCCTTTGCACCCTCCCATCTGTCTCTAAGTCTGGGAGATCTGACTTCTTCTTCTGGCCATTCCAGGTACTGCAGCCATGTGGCATACACAAAACCTACTTTATATATTTTAAATGAGATATTTAGTTGTTATTAGTGCCCCAAATTTTGAGACTCTCTTATAAACATCATCTGTCAATTAAATAATGTGTATGACAAATGAGCTGAGGAAGAAAATATGAGGTGAGACTTTTCAAAAAGAGAGTATTCTATGAAATATTAGGAGAATAAACAGATTCAGGGACAGATGCTGGCACATATGCTAAGGGAGATATTTAGGAAGATGCTAAGTAAATAGATAAAGGGGTAACTAAAAATGAACAAAACATAAAATATTTTGAATGTGTTAAATACGTTATTCTGGGAATAAGCCACAGTTTGTGGCCCAGGCATTTGTTAATAAGTAGTCTAAGACAAAACTGTCTTTTTTTTTTCCTTACAAATTTTATTTTCTCCTCATTATTGTCATACAAATTTGTAAGATGCTAACATATGGACATCATGAGTAGGGAATACAGGAAATTGCGAGTATCCTAGAGAATTCTAAAATAAATGTGTTTTTTTAATTTGAAGTTGGTAGATTTTTTGTTTTTTTTTTAATTTACATTTTTAAGTTTCAGTATATTCTAAAATATATGTGCTTATATGCACTGTAGAAAATATCTATGTGATGTAAGGAGACATTAATCAAATCTACTAAATTGCTTTCTGGAATTCAGTTAGCTTTAGACACTGACAGCTGTGATGATTTAAGATAGGCAGCAGAGTGCTCACAGTATCACTAAGAGATGAACATTTTAGCCACACTAAGCCTTAAAAAAAAAATCTTGCCAAATACACTGAGAACAACCCTACAATCATTTAAAAACCGTAAAAAAAAACCCTAAAACAATAAAGCAAAACCTAAAACCCTAAAAAACCCTAGAATTATTAAACAAACACTAAATGACCCAAAAAAGCTATTTTTTAAATTCTTAATTAACATTTTTAAAACCCTAAAATTCTATAAATAAGAAAACACAAGAACTCTAAAAAGACCCTAAAAAAATTATAAAACCCTAAAAAAAAAATCCAAAAACTCTACAAGTCTAGATCCCTAATGAGACAATAAAAAAGCAATTAAAAAAAAAAAAGAAAATGAAAAGATACAAAACCACCACCCCAACAACTACAAATTCTTCTGCCTTAAAAAATCGCCAAAAACACTGGAAAAGAAAATCATTTTCCAAACCTTATTAAAAAAAATGCTTAAAACAATTTTTAAAAATTCCTTAATTAAATTAAAAACAAAACAAAACTAAAAAATAAAGAAATACCCTAAAATTATTTTTTTTTCTTATAAAAGAAAACATTTATTTGGGGGCTTGCTCACAGTTTGAAAGGGTTAGTCCATTATCATCATGGTGGGAAGCAGACAGGCATGGTGGCGGAGAGGTAGCTGAGAGCTTCGAATCCTGATCTGAAAGCAGCCAGGAATGAGAGTGAGGGGGAGAGACAGAGAGAGACAGAGAGAGAGAGAGAGACAGACAGAGAGAGAGAGAGAGAGAGAGAGAGAGAGAGAGAGAGAGAGAGAGAGAGAGAGACAGAGACAGAGACAGAGACAGAGAGACAGAGAGAAACAGAGACAGAGACAGAGACAGAGACATAGTTTCAAAGTCCTGGTATGGACTTTGAAACCTTAAAGATCACTCCTTACTAGGAGTGATCACACCTGTTCCAACAAGGCCACACCTCCTAATCCTTCCCAAACACTTCCATTAACCAGGGAATCAAGCAGTCAAGCATATAAGCCTAAGTGAGGTTGTCTTATTCAGACCAAGACACTCATTAAACCTTGTAACAAAGCCAAGTTGAAAAGCAGTACTGTACAAGTGTTATGAGAAAAGTTGCTGGGACCAGGCTTACATTCCAATGCAGTGACCTGGCAACTCACTCAACAACAGTAAAAAGACCCACAAGAACTGTAAAACCATAAAAAAAAGTTCCTTTAAAAAGTTTTAAAAACACATCAAAACTCTGAAACTCAAAATAAAATCCTTGAAAACCCGCTTAAAAAAGCAAAACAAAAAAACAAACATACAAACAAACAAACAACAACAAAAAAAAACCTACAATACCCTGAAACCCTAAGTAAAATCCTGAGACTATAAAATCAATCCTACCCTCCCCCAAAATACCTACAAAACCCTGAAACATTAACTAAAATCCTAAGATAAAAAAATAATCCTAAGCCTATAAAAAAAAGCAAACACACACACAAGAAAACAAAAAATCCTTACAAAATCCTAAAACCCTATAAAACACTAAAAGTATAAAAAGAAACAAAAACAAAACAAAACACAACAACAAGAAGAACAAAATCACACAAAAAACTACAATTATCCTAAAATTATTTATAAACACTAAAAAGCCCTAAAACCCTGAAATACCTTAAATAAATAAATAAATAAATAAATGAATAAATAAATAAATAAATAAATAAAATAAAAATAAACCTCAACCCTACCCAAAACAAACAAACAAACAAACAAACAAAAAAATTATAAGGACAAAAAACCTACCAAATTTAAAACCATTAAAACCCTAAAACTCTAAATAACACAAAGGGCTTTACCCTCCCGCACACCCCCCCTCTAAAAAAAAAAAAAAACCTGAAAACTGTAAAATACTAAAAAGCCCGAAAAAAGCCTAAAACAATAGAAAAAGTAAATCAAAAGAAAAAAAAAATCTAGAATCTTTAAACAAATACTGAAATAGTCCTAAAATACAAAAAAAAAAAAAAGAAAAAGAAAAAAAAGAAAAAGAAGAGAAAAATAAAATTCTGAAAACACACCTATTAGCTAGGCAGTCATTCAACTTACAGAGTTTAGCCTGCTTCTGAGTGCTGGTATTAAAGGGGAATAAAACTATACTTGACTCCTTTTTGTTTGTATAATTGTTTTCTAAAATATTTTTTTTCTCTGTGGGTGAGTATATGTGTGTGTGCGTGTGTGTGTGTCTGTGTGTGTGTGTGTTGTCCAAAGAGGTCATCAGATCGTCTAGAACTAGAATTGCAGGTGGTTGTGAACAACCATGTGGGTGTTAGAAATTGAACCCTGGTCCTGTGCAAAAGCAATCAGTGGGCCTAAGCAGTGAGCTATCTCCTCAGTCCTTTCTGCTTGCTCTAATCTCTACTTCACTATTCATCTTGCCTAAATATGTCTTTATTCCTACTTCTTCTGTCTGTTTTTATGTGATGAATTCTTGTTTGCTTTTCTCTTGTTTCTCCAATTACAGCACCAAGATTCTTCATTTCCTTTTGTTTTGGAAGATTCTCAAGGAATCTTAAATCCAGACTTTAGGGCAGTTATTTAAAATTCACACCTGGGGATTAATCTTCAGAAAATTATTTTTGGGAAAAACATGTGATTATTTCAACATCTATAGAAGTGTGGGGGCATTATTCTCCCTACGTCATGTACACTTAAGATCTTTAGATACCTCCTTCCCTGTGACAGCCTTGCAGCTCACTGAGTAACATGTGCATTTGATGATAAATGATACACAAACTTTGAAGCACCTTACCATATCCTGTCACCCATATCATGTTCAACATAGCAAGAACCACAAGTGAGTTGAAAAATACAAATACATTTTTTAGTGTCTTGAAGCTAAAATCCCCAAATTAATCAAAATATTATTTGGACTCTGTTACTTTATACCAGTGTTTTTTTTTAAGTGTACAAGTCGCAGGCCTTTTCTGTGACCCTTTGCACAGGTTTACAGTGTCCTTTTACCATCTTCATCCTCCCCACTATCCTCCATTGCTATCAGATCTCCCCCCTCCTGCTGCGCTTACTCTTCCAAAATACCTCCTATTTTTTAATGTCCCTTATTAAATTTATATTTTTACAATAGTCATTTTGAGTTTTACTTGTCTAACCTAATATATAGTATTTAACCATTCCATCCATTTTTTTTGAAAACAAAGCGCTGCACTAATACACATAGATGAGAAATATATTTCTCTCTCTCTCTCTCTCTCTCTCTCTCTCTCTCTCTCTCTCTCTCTCTCTCCTTCTGTCTCTCATTTTTAAGGCATTCATCCAGTAGTTGACATCTTAAATCACTCCATAGCATGTATGTTTCATACAGTGAGGCAATCAATATTGATGATATGGATATGTAGTGGTCCTTCTTAGATTTTTTTTTTTTGTGAACTTAAATCAACCTAGGAAGATAGAATCTCAGATAAAGATCCTCCATCACATTGGCCTGTGGCCACACCTTAAGGAATGATTTTTTTTTATGACTGTTGTTGAAGGATCTAGCTCTCTATGGATAGTGTCATATTCTATGAAGATGATGTACAGGGTACGGTGGGGACCGTGGAAGGTACTGAAAAGGATTTTTTTTGAAGAACTGAAGATCTATGTGCCATGAACAATTAAAGTGTCCTCTAATTTGTAAGTAAATTTTATACATACCTGTGTCCAGTATTCTGTCTACACATATTTCAAAAGTAAAATTACCTCATCTATTTCATCCTGTTTTACTGCATTTAATCTATGAAATTACTTTTAATCAGAAGTGCTGGTAAATTTTAAAAACCTTTAAAATATGACTGGGAGATATCAGGTTTTTTTTTTTTAATTTTATCACAACTTTGTAAGCATGCCCAAGATCTATGTTGTCCTCTTACTTTCCAAAGAATCCATAATTCATGATTGCCATTGGTTTCAATACATGTCATTTAACTCTGTCAAATTCCAGGTTTGTTTGCATAAAAATAGTCCTCCTCTAACTGTGGGTTTTCATAAAGTGAAAATTGGTGTGCTATCCAGTGTGCTGCCTCAAAGAATCTGGCAATATTTATGATAAGAAGCACAGCTTAAAGATAACCAAGGGAAAGGTTGGAACATGAAAAATAACCACCATGGATGTTGTCAAGGCAGAAACCGAAGACTTTCTCAGAACGAAAATAAAAACAAAAATGAAACAAAACAAAACACAAACCAAACAAATAAATAAAAATTCAACAACCAAACAATAAAAACCATGCAAGGGTGTAATTCTTTGGCAGAATATTACTCAGATCATCAGGCCTTTCAGTTGGGATTTCATTTATTATTTCTAGGAGGCCATATGAAAAGGTAAATTCGAGATGCTGAATGTTTCTGAGTGTAACTAGGGAAGGAACCAGCCTGAGAGGGGTTCTATGATGTAAGCTGAACTAGGGTGATGTCACAGAGCACTGGCTGGAGGTTGCGCATCTATTCCACTTGGAGGCGCTAGAATCCATTCAAGGTGAGTTCACTATCTTCACAGTGGTGTGTCAAAGCCAGGTCATTTTTTCCCACAGGCTTTTGGTGCCTGGTCTGTATCAGGAGATCTTGACGACTAGGATATTTTTCTATGGGTAAGTACATTTATGAAGTAATTGGGACCCTCATAGCTACAGAAAGCTAAAAATTTTCTCTCCTACAGTGAGTTACTGTACATTCTACTTTCCCCATGTTTATTAGCAAGGTAGATGAATGGTCTAGGTTAGTTTATCTCCTGAATTTATTATCCTTGCTAACCATATCTAGATCACAATTCCACTAAAATGCCAAAGCTCCTGTTTGTCCATGTGCATGTTAGAAGTTATTAGTTCTAAAAGGCTGAAATTGCCTCGACTTTTTGAGTTGTTCTTGAGTTCAGTGATGCAATGGCTTCATCGAATAATTCTGAAGCTGGGTCAGGAGAAACAATAAAGAAGGACAGTGGTGTGCTGTGTCCCTGGGAAGATATTTGTGAATGCAAGAACTTAGCTCAGAGCTTACGCGTACAAGAGAATCATGGTGACCCCTCTGGCCTTTTTTTTTTTCTCTTCTTCTTGATCATTGGGGGTAATTGTCATAGCACCACCTAAATTGACATAGAAATTCAAGGAGAGGATCCTCATCAGAGACAAATTTACTCAGGTCTGAAGAAATAAATGTTATCTGAGTATGTTATTCTGAGCTCTAGAGAATTACTTGTTAATTACACTATTTTTATTTCCTTGTTTCCCTTGTTTCTTTGTTTCTTTGTTTGTTTGTTTGCTTGCTTGGTTAATTTTATTTGAGTTTCTGTATGTTTAGATTTGGCTGTCAGGAAACTCACTGTGTAGACCAGACTAGTCTTTCTCTCACTAAGGTCTGCCTCACTCTGCCTCTTGAGTACTATGATTAAAGTTATGGGTCACTACCACTTCCTATTAACTTCTCCATTTGATTGTTTGTTTTGTTATTTTTTTGTTTGTATTTCTGTTTTGTTTGTTTTTCGTTTGATTTTCGTTTGTTTTCTTTTACTTGATGTTGTTGTTGTTGTTGTTGTTGTTGTTGTTGTTGTTGTTGTTGTTGTTGAGACAGGGTTCCTCTCTATAGCACTGACTGCCCTGGAACTCTCTTTGTAGACCTGGCTGGTCTCTAATTTAGAAATCTGCCTGTCCTTGCCTTCTGAGTTCTGGGATTAAATGCGTGTACCACCATGGCTGACTTATTAACTTCTTATTTTTATAAAATTAATTTTAGGAGCTCAAAACTGTTTAGCATAATCTTCTTCACCTGCTCAGAAGTTCTCTTAGAGAAGAGTCTTGGTCCAGCATTCACTCCCAACCCATAACCATTGCCCATCAGGAATTCATATATATGACAGAGGCAACAGCATTGTGTCTGGTTTAAACGGGCAAGATCTTCAGTCCCAGGCAATGAGCAAGTATGATATTTGAAGGGAATGGAAGCCACAAGACAGTGTGATCTACCACAACAGGTCTACAGCCAGGTAGAAGACAATACATCTGAAGAGTCTGAGCATGACATCACTCAAGAAGAAGAGTAGGAGGAAGCCTTCTTCCCAGGCCCTGGGGAATATTGTTGGCTGCAGAATTTCTCACGGGTGGAAGGAAGGTAATGAGCCTGTCACCCATTGGAAGGCCATCATTCTAGGTCAACTGCCAACAAACCCTTCTCTTTATTTGGTGAAGTATGACGGAATTGACAGTGTCTACGGACAGGAGCTCCACAGCGATGAGAGGATTTTAAATCTTAAGGTCTTGCCTCACAAAGTAGTTTTTCCTCAGGTGAGGGATGTCCACCTCGCAGGCGAACTGGTTGGCAGAGAGGTACAACACAAATTTGAGGGGAAAGATGGCTCTGAGGACAACTGGAGTGGGATGGTGCTAGCCCAGGTGCCATTCTTACAGGACTATTTTTACATTTCCTACAAGAAGGATCCGGTCCTCTACGTCTATCAGCTCCTGGATGACTACAAGGAAGGTAACCTCCACATCATTCCAGAGACCCCTCTGGCTGGGGCGAGATCAGGTGATGACAATGACTTCTTAATAGGTTCCTGGGTGCAGTACACCAGAGATGATGGATCCAAAAAGTTCGGAAAGGTTGTTTACAAAGTTCTAGCCAATCCTACTGTGTACTTTATCAAATTTCTCGGTGACCTCCATATCTATGTCTATACTCTGGTGTCAAATATCACTTAAATTGAAAAAAATCACAAAGTACAGAAAAGTAAACTTATAGGATTGAAAAAAAATGTTTGTTTTCCTGTGTTGGGTACCTATGGGTCTTTGACAACCTCAGTATCTTTGTCAATAAAATTTGTTTTGTTCTAAAAATTAATACGTGTGACATGACATGCTTTTAGTGAACACTTTGTTGGAAGAGATGGACTATGGTAGAAAGAACATCAAAGGAAGATGAAAGTTGCAACGCAGGCTATGAACAGTGCATACATCTAATATCACACAGGCTAAAATGGACAGGACTTAGATTCTGTGGTCTGCATAGTGAGCAAGGAATTGGAGATATGACTTAGAGGAGCAGGGATGGCAGCAAAAAATGGATTTTTAGGAAGAAGCAGAGAAAGACAGGACATAGATAGAATCTCTGGTATGAAGTCTGAGGGAGAAACAACAAGTTGGGGAAAAAGTGATAGATAAAAGGAATGTGGCCTTGTTACACAAAGTGCAACCCAGAAAACTGATCCAAAGAGATTCAGAAATCAGACAAAATAAGGTTTCATTTGAATAATGAAACCAAATGAAACTTGTCTCTCATTTTAAGATTTATTATCTTTATTTATATGGGTGGGAGTAGGGCATGAGCTTGAGAGTATAGGTGACCACAGAGACATGAGTTGTCAGATCCCATGGAGCTGGCATTAAAGCTGATTGTTAACCATTGGATATGAATTCAAGAAAACAAATCCAGGTTTTTGCGGTACAGTAGTGCTCTTGACAACATGGTCATCTCTCTATTCCCATTAAGATATCTTTTTAAGAAATCCAATATTAACATGCAGAAAAGAGACCAGGTAGAAGTTAAGAAAGATTAAATTGATGGTGACCTTTAAAAACAATAAAGGACACACAAAGGACTAGAGGACACTGAGGGACAAATGAATTCTAAGATGAAGTTCTCAAAATGTGAAGCAGGAGACCCAGGAAGAATAAAAATTTTATGCAAATAGTTAAAATTGGGCATATCCACATTAGGTTCTTTGGTTTCTTAACAAATAGCCAGCTGATCAGATCAAAGAGTAATTTAAAAGAGAAAATGAATAAACTGTGAGATAATATATGGTGGGGCGTGGATCCTGAGTTCTTTCCCTGTGCAATCTTTGCCTGGGATGAATCCTGTGATCTTTTGGAGGTCTCTGTTGAGTGCCCCAGATGACCATCAAAAAGCTCACCACTGGCCTGTTCCCCTGGCTCTCCTCCAAACATCTGACTCCCAACATACCTATGTACCATTTCAGCCTGTCTATTCCCTATAAATTCCTGTCTCAAATTTATGTGTGACCTCCTTCTCATAAAACAGTGAAGGTGTACTCAATGCATATGTGCTGATCTCTTTTCTATGCCAGTTCTCATGGGTTTCAAACTCTATGAGGTTGCCCAATATGTTGGTCACTACTCCTGAGTAGCCCCTGTGCTTCATGGGGGTCTTAATGGGTCCCATATGCACTCTGAGTGTTTCTTTTGTTTGTTTGGTTGGTTGGTTTTATTGTTGTTGTAGGTTTTTTTGTTTGTTTTTGTTTTGTTTGTTTGTTTGTTTTTTGTTTGTTTGTTTTTGTATTGTTTTTTGTTTTTGTTTTTAGTCAGGCTTGTCATGGACTCAATCATTTGTGTTTTTTCTCTAGAATAAGTTTGAATGCCAAATGACTTGAAAATACTCTCTATTGTTGATTAATTTTGATATCTGGGAGAGTTTCTATGCTAGCTGGATGTCTTAATTAGGGTTTCAATGCTGTGAAAAACCACTATGACTAAGACAACTCATTAGAGACATTTCATTAAGGCTTTTCAACATTTCATTGCAGTTTCAGAGGTTCAGTCCACTATCATCAAGGAAGTGAACATGCAAGTGTCTGGGCATATGTAGTGGTGGAGAGGAAGCTTAGAGTCTTCTGCATGCAGGGATGTTGTCTTCCACACTGAGCAGAGCTTTAAAGCCTCACAGTGATATGCTTCCTCCAAAAAGGCCACACCCACTCCTACAAGGCCACACCTCCTCATAGGCCAACTACATTCAGAGTGCCATACTGGTTTCATAGCAACTTGAAAAGATCTAGAGTCTTGCAAGAGGAGGAGCCTCAGTTGAGAAAATGCCTCATTAAGATCAAGCTTTTAGGAATTTTCTTAATTGGTGGGAGAGGACCCAGTTCATTGTGGGTGGGGACACCCTTGTGGTGGTAGTCTTGTGCTCCTTATGGAAGCAAGACTTAAGGAGCATGTCAATAAGCATCACCACTCCATGGCCTATGCATGAGCTTCTGGCTCCAGGAACCTGTGTTGTTTCAGTTTCTTTCCAAACTACTTTGATGATGAACAGCAATGTGGAATATAAGCTGAATAAAACTTTTGCTATGGAATTAGCTCTTTGGACATGGTATGTTCTTACAACAATAGAAACCTTAAGTAAGACAATTTCTTAGAGGAACAAAATATCTAATACTACCACTGTCACTTATCCTATAAGGACAAATAATGTGTAGATATTTTATTTTAATTTAAAGGTAAGATATTCTCATGTATATAATGACATGCAATTGTTCTAGTTTGCTTCTTTCTCACACTGAAGAATACTAACATCAAACATAACTTGGGAATACAAGGGTTATTAGCTTACATGTTACAGACTATTACCAAGGAAGGCAAAACAGGAACTTGAAGCATTACCAGGAAAGAGTGCTTATTGCTTGACCCTATCTTAGTCATTGTTCTATTGCTGTGAAGAGACATCATGGATAAAACAACTATTATGAAACAAAGCATTAACTGGGGGCTTGATTACACTTACAGAAGTTTAGTCAAATATCAAGTCAGTGACCGCAGCACTGGAGCAATAGAGAACTATTGATCCTTAAACAGAAACAGATATTCTGCCATTACATTGGTTTCTTGAAAACTCAAAGACCACCCTTATTGACACAACCACTTCCTCCAATGAAGCCACATCTTCTCTCATTCCTTCTAATCCTTAAACACACTGCCAATCCCTGGTGACTAAATATCCATATATATGATTCTATAGGGTATATTCTTATTCAAACCACCAAAAATCATGTGGCTTGATCGAATATTTTATTTTAAATACAGAGTAAAAGCTTTCCTTTTATAAATGACTACTGATGAGCTTACCCACAGTTGCCTACCCTCACACATCGACCACCAATGAAGAAAATGTCCCATAGACTTACCCAAAAACCAAGTGAATAGAGACAATTCTTCAATTGTTCTCTCTCCTAAGGTGACGCTAGATTGTCAAGTTGGAGATAAATAAAATCCCAGCACATTAAGGTTTATCCTGCTCCATAACCCACACAAACATTACTCATCACAATCTCCTCATTCTGCCTAGGTGTAGACCCACTTCCTTCCATGGCAGAAGTGAAGGGTAAGTACCTCCAACAGCAAGAATACTCAATAATAGGTGACAAGTAGTGAATATGCCTTATAGCCTCACAACACCTACATTCTAATTTGTGTTACACTTTCTGGGAGACACCCCAGTCTGTCCAACTTCCTGCCAACTCAGCTTTGACCAGAAAAATTCTCATCAAGAAATCCAATGACTTTTAATTGATTTCTTTCTCCTGAGGGAATGGAGTGTAACCCCTTCATGGATGTATTGGTGTCTGATTCATAAGTAATAAAACCCACTACTATTAACAGCTAAATCACAGGTGCTATGACAAATAACAACTCACATGAGAAGCATCACATTTGGTTAAGCCTTTTCAGAAGTTTTATTGGAGTTTGATTTATATACTAAATAAATCCATTGATTTATTTATTTTTAAGTGTGTAATTTAATGATTCTAAACACATTTCACCACTGTCATTTTTCACTCATTTTCTGGTACTTCATATGATATTGAAATCTACTAAAATACAATAGTGAATTCAGAAGAAAGACCAGTGGTGTGGGTAGCAGCAAAGTTCTTGAGTCTCAAAGACAACAGATACCATGGCTGAATATTCCAACTACAACAACTAGGTAACATTGGTTCTACACTTAGCATGCCGTTTCTAGAAAAAAAAATTAAAGAATTAAGCAATGTTTCCTCTGAACCTGTCATGTTACTATCACAAATGAAAGAAGGATCCATGATCACATGAATATGAAAGGGGCATGAAGCAGCACAATTGTTCAAATTATTGGCAGCTAGTCAGCATTAACACAAGAAGGGACCAAAGACAATAAACAGCTTTGAAGACATGTCCAAATGACCGCGTTCATTTACAAGTTTCTTACCCATTCCTTGTATATCCATTGATTGATTAACTCATTGATTAAAGCCCTCAGGTTCCAATCACTTTTCAGAGTGCATATTGTACTACCTATGAACATTGTACTGTGGACCAAAGCCTTCATCTAAGACCCATGACTGACATTTCAAAACAATTTAACCACAGAATTCTTTATTTGAAACAAAGTGATAAGATCCATCTATCTCTTCAAGGATATCTCTGTTTTGTTCAAAAAGGAGAAAAATGCAATCCAAGTTCAGGATCTTGATCCCTTATCCATGCATCTTAAACCCATAGGGGCTAGCCAGAATGTAAGGTCAGAAGTCTAAACTTCACCTATACTACAACTAACTCTGAAGATATCTAGCAATCTCCAGTTCCTTTCTGGTACTTACCCACACCAAGTCTGCATTAAGGAATATGGTCTAGTGTGAGATAGTGCCAGCAGTTAATTGCAAAATCCCACTATGAGTTGAGTTGTATATATACTGAGACATCTGTAATATAGACACACATGCATATTCACAAATACTCACAGAAAGAGGCAAGAAGTAGAGGAGCTGAAACTTAGAAATCCTCAAGGAAGAGAATGAAAATCTTGTAAGGCACAGAGGTAAGAGAAAACTGTGTCTTTCTGCACAAAATCAGGACATTCTGTCTTCCATCACTGAATGGGAAGGCTCACTATCCCTTATCGCTATCTGATAAGGTATAGACAGTTGATGAAGGATGAATGGTAAGTTTTCATCAAAGGTATTGACTTTGAAGGTTATAGATTGTTCATGCTCTACTGGAAGCCAGATGTCTAAGAGTTTATGGGAAACACAAATGATTTGAATGGGTTGTAACAAAGGGGAGAAGACGAGATATGAAGTTGGCAGGAGGAGTTAGGTGGGAGTGGGCCAGGTTTTGTTCTGGGAGGAGTTACTAAAATAATTGGAAAGTAAATTCCATCAAAATATTTGTATGCAATTCTCAAGGTATTAAGGAAAGTAGTTCTTAATATACCATGTACTGAACACACACAGACCACTTATATTGCCATCTTCTAAATAACAAATTCTTATAGAGCAGTTTCATTACATTGAGGGCAAAAGACATCCAGAGGTTATTTAAAATAAAGAAGAATCTAGGGAGATGGCCCAGTGGTAAAGCCAAGTGTTTGGTCAAACATTCACCTAAACACCAGTGCTTAGGAATTGGAGTGGCAGAGACAGAAGAATGACTGTGGCTTCCTGAATGTCAGCCTCACTCCTAGCTCAGCAAGAAACCCTGTCACAAGGGGAAAATTAGGGAGTGAAATAGCAGAAAACAGTATACCCTTCCCTATCCTCTGGACTTACCTGTATAATTCTGTATGCATACACACATCAATATGATAACTGTATAAAAGAGGTTACTTTGCATAAATTATAGGCAAAAGCAATGTTGTTTTAACCTAGAGACCTGAAGACTTTTATATATTAATGGTCCTGGAGAAACTCTCCATATATAGAGGATTGATATATCTTCTTCCTGTGCAAAGGAAACCTAAGTTAAGTGTGTGTGTCAGTGACTTTAAACACCTTTCTTCCTCTAGATTCCTATTTATACCACAGAATGGTCTGTAAATAATGAAAAGATGAAAATAAGACTTTTTCATGGTGTTGCCTTCTTTTAAAATCATATTTATATTTTACTAAATCAATGGAAAATCTTCAGCTCCAAGGAACAATGGATTCAATATTGTTGACTTCTGTATTATCCATTATGAATAGGAATTAATTATACATCAACATTTCCCACGATTTGAACTAAATCAGGAATAAGGGATATGTTTCCATAAAAATAAGTAATGCCAATATCGTTAATCAAGTAGAAATGTGTGTGTGTGTGTGTGTGTGTGTGTGGTGGGGTTAGGATGCCTTTGGATTATTTGAGAATGATTGCTGATCAGAAATATGTTATGCAAATAACCCTAACCTGAGAGAAATGAAAAGTAATGATATAAACTATACTACCAAGTGTCATGGCCACTTATTAGTTGATATCATTTTCTTTTTCATTCCTTTATTCGTTTGAATAATTGTGTGCCACAGATGATCACACGTTCAAATGTGTTAGTTTTCCGGGTGATGGGCTGTTTAGAATGAATTAGGAGTTGTTTTATTATTAAAGGAGATTTGTCACAGAGCCTTGAAATATCAAAAACCCATCAGACTCTCTCTATCTCTCTCTCTTTCTCTCTTTCTCTTTCTCTCTCTCTCTCTCTCTCTCTCTCCTCTCTCTCTCTCTCTCTCTCTCTCTCTCTCTCTCTCTCTCCCTCTTTCATTACTCTCTGCCATCTCCATCATAAGTTGTTCGCTCTCAACTACTGCTCTACATGTTTTGCCTCTGTGTTGCCATAGTGTCTACCATGATATCCTGGACTTGCCCTCTGGAACTCTAAGACCACAATTAAATGTTTCCTCTTATAAGTTTGTTTGGTCATGATGTCTCTCACAGCATAGAACAGTAACCAAGACATACATTCTCCTGTTTATTTTTTGAAACATTCTTTATTTCTTTCATTAAAGTTACCTTTTGTCCATTGAACAGTTTTAAGAATAATGTTAATGGGCCCAAATAAATAGTGCCAATAGGTGTGGCACTCTCAGGAAGTGTGAAATAGTTTCATGAGGTGTGACATTGGTGGAGTAGTTGGGACACTGATGGAGATGTGTCTTTGTTGAGTTGGTGTGATCTTGTTGGAAGAAATGTAACAATGTGGTGGTAGGCTTGGAGGTCTGCTGTCCTTAAGCAATCCCCAGTTTGACACAGTCTCCATCTGCTTCCTGTATATCAAGACCTAAAACTCATCTCCTTCTCCAGCACTTTGTCTGTCTGAAGGCTACCATGTTTCCAGCCATGACAATAATGGAGTAAACCTCTGAAAAAAAGTTACAAAGTGTTCAAGATTTACTATGATCCTGGTGACACTTCATGTCAATAGAACCCATACTAATACTCACATAAACACTCAAAAACACATTTGATGTTGAGTGGGAACAGACTTTAATGCCCTCTGCCTACTGCCAGGAAGCTATTCATTTCCAAGCAGCTATCAGATGAAGATGTAGAACTCTCAGCTCCAAATGAACCATGCCTGCCTGGATCCTGACATATTCTTAACTTGATGATAATGGACTGAACTTCTGAACCTGTAAGCCAGCCCCAATTAAATGGTTTTCTAATAAAACATGCATTGATAAGTGTGTCTGTTTACAGCAATAAAATCCTAACACACACATGTACATATTCACCTAGATATACTGAGTCACAGACACACACACATGGAAATATTCACACACACACGCACACACACACACACACACACACACACACACACACACACACACACATTCATTTACAGGGACTTTAGATTCAGCCAGTACCCATGCAATTTAATTGGGGTGTTGAATACATGTGTTTGTGGAACATGACTATTGCTCTTTCTTTTAGGAGTTATGTGGACAAAATCTGCACACTCACTTCATTCCTCTTCAACATCAGAAATCTCAATTTAAAGAAAGTGAGATAATGAGAAGTAGTTTTAGATACCTCTCTTTTTTTTCCTGTGAGTAGCTTCCACTTCAAATCACCAAAGAAAAATAAACATAACAGGAAAGAAATTCATATTCAAATGCTCTTGACAAGCTCATAATACATTCTCCATAATGAATATAAACTTTTATTTAGAATTCTCAAGGAAATGAGACTTTTGAAAAATCCTTACTTTCAGATAGGCTTTGGTATTTCATTTCCCTGCAAAAGAACACCAATGTAAAAAGACAAAATGTAGATTGCTTTGTGCACAAGTTGAATCAGAAACATTTGATAATGTGCATACAGGGACTCACCACATTTTTACAAACATATATATATTATATATATATTATACTATATATATTATATATATTGGGAGGGTGAAAGGAGACATCTGGAGAACAATAAGACCCTCATTAGCATTAAACATTCCTGAAGTCAAGTAATAACATCTAACAACATCAATAACAACAACAACAAAAACAACAACAAGAATAGATGTTCATTAGGAAGAATTTTTTAAAATAACCTTCCATTAGCCACATAAAGAGGGGGCATGATCCATCTGCAACACTTTATAGATACTTATTACAATTACCACTAAAATTTTTAAAATAATACGGATTTTTAAAAATGAAATTGAAGTAAAATAGATTTTTCAGCTGTTAAAATGGGGAAAATGTGTTCTAGAACGAAATAAAGAGTGTAAGAACTAATTGATTTTTTAATAAAGAACATCCTTATAACTCATGTGTCAGTAAGTATCAGGATTATAATGCAGTTGATTTTCTCATTGTAGAATAATTTTAATGTGTTTGAATATTTCCAGTTGTAAGAAAGGATCTCAGAATTTTCACAGGACAAGAAGAAGACACCAAGTAGTTCCTCACTTTTGTTTCAAAATTCTTAATTCCTTTTTTGCAGAGTCCCAGACATTCCAGGGAAGGGTTTGAAACATTCAACAACTTCTGAGACCATAACCTCAGAGAGAAGATACCTTTCTCAGTAAATGGAACTAGGAAAGCTGAAAAGATCCATCAAATCGCTTTAGAACAAAAATGGCAGCTGGTTCACAGAACAAGGTATCATTTAGCAACTCAGCCAAGAAATAAGAGGATTTGAAATGATAATAACACAGAGTAATAAAAACCACTATGCAGTTGTAATTTAATCGTATATATATACTTTGGACAGAGAAAGCAATCAAATCTTGAGATCTCTCTGCTCAGCCCAATGAAACTCTGGGTCATGCTGCAGATGTTCCAAGTTCATGGCTCATCACAGATACTGGAAGTCTCTGGGAAACTAGAACTACATCACGTAAGTGCTGTGAGTCCAAAGACATGATTTCAGAAATTGTTCAAGTCCTCATCTTGCTTGAAAAAAAAAATCACATAGCACCAGAAGTAATAAGAAGTTCATGGTATCAATGTCAACAGGTAAGCACTACTAACAAATATCTGTTAAGCATTGGATTGTTACCAACTCAAATGAGGAGATGATTTTTAAATTTAAATGCAGTTACATTTTAATAATTTGTAGTAATGTTAAGTGTCCAGTGTGAAACTGTGGGTGTAGGGCAAGTTGGTGAAGTGAGAGAGAACATGGATGGCAGAAGGTTCTGTGCTCTGTGAAGGCTGACATGGGAGGAGTGAAGGATAATTACCATGCATACCTGATTGTGCATCTGGCTGTGTAAATCCACTGAAACTACACGGATGGGGGTGAACTAGGGGAAGACAATGGTACCAGATTCTTTGTCTCTGGCATCCCATATTGGGCCTAAAAAACATAGACAGTCTAATGTTTTAGAGCTTTATTTTAGACAGCAAGGAGAAAAAAAAGAGTAAAAAGATTGTTAGACTTGCCATGGCCAAAAGGAGAGATGGGGAAAGACATAGAAGGAAAGACAGAAAGCAAGTTAGAGAGTAAGAAAGTTGAGCGCTTAGAGAAAGAGGTAAAAGTTTACAGAGAGTAAGGATTGTAAAAGTTAGAGAGAGAGAGAGAGAGAGAGAGAGAGAGAGAGAGAGAGAGAAAGAATGAGAGACTGATGTAGGGCCAAGTAGCCTCTCATATATTGGGCTCGTTATCTTGCTGTTGCTAGGTAACTAGAAGTTATCTAACCTGAAGATCAGAACCTTTGGTCATTTTGTATGTGACTGCTAGCCATTAGCCACTGCAGGGCGGGAGTGCTTGTGGGTATGGTAAATTCACCAGGAGCCAGGGTTCCAGAAATACGGAGGAAATGCCTTCCTTCCCATGTAGGTGAAAATTACGACCCATTAGGTTTCATCAGGTTTAAGGACTTCAGCATGACTGGAGACCAGACATTTGGTACATAGCACAATGCCCCAAGCTCAATGATCAAATTTAACTCTAGCCTCCAGATTTTGTGGTTTCTCAGGCAGAACACTATCAGAGAGGATGTGAGTTTGAAACTCTGGGGACTTCCACCAGAAGAAATCAAGGCATGGAGGTGGGGTGGGGTAAAATGATCTTAGAAGAAATCTGTAAAACAGTGAAAGGACAATTGAAAAGACATATGGAAAAGACCAGTAACAGGGGATGCCTCAGGAGACCATCCTTGTCTTCATAGCTTGGCAAGACAAAATTCAAATGACCAGTAGTACTGGAGGAGAGTCTGTGAATGCATCAGGGAGGGTAGGGTAAGGGTAGGAGGGAGTGAGGGAGGGTGAGATAGAGAAAAAAGTAGAAGGAGAAAAAGAAAGAGAAGGAGAAGAATATGGAGAGGAAGAGGAGAAGAAGGAAGGGAAGAGGAATGGGTGGAGCAGAACGACAAGGAGAAGGAGAAGGAAGAAGAACAAGAGAAGTGGAAGAGGAAGAGCAAAAGGAAGGAGGAGGACTTGGAGAAGTAGAAAAGGAGAAGGTTAAATAAGGAGGAGAGAAGGAGAGAAGAAGAATGAGAGAAGGAAAAGTCAAAGGCATAGAAGAAGAAGAAGAAGAAGAAGAAGAAGAAGAAGAAGAAGAAGAAGAAGAAGAAGAAGAAGAAGAAGAAGAAAGAAAGAAAGAAAGAAACAGGAGTAGGAGGAGAAGGCGAAGGAGAAAAGAATAAGGAGGAGAAGGATAAGGCAAAGAAGGAAAAACAATAGAAGAAGAAGGTAAGCAAGGAGAAGAAATGAGTTTAGATGTGAGGCATAGATAGACAGACAGAGACAGAAAGACAGAGAAACTTAGACATACAGAGTGAGACATGCACATAAACATTCACACAGAGACACAAAAGTAGGCACAGAGACAGAGAAAAATATACATAGAGAGATATGCACAGAGACATTCACAGAGTTACACACATTCACACAACTTAATTAAGAAGTATTTAGAAAAATATATCTATGAAATCACGAGGATATTAAATACTAAATTATGTGAGCAATGAGGAGGAATGAGATCCAAACAAATTTTGCAAGTCCTCTAACATTCTCCATGCTTCCACACAGCTTTAGCTGTGGGAGTATCAGTTATAGGGCTGTAACTTTTGTTTTCTTCATTTATAATTTACTGTGAATCTCCTTTCTCCACCATTCAATATGGTCCGTAGTTTCCATGTGGAAGGACTTTCCAATGCATGGCATCTAGTGAGAAAGAGAAAACAATTTTAAAGAAGAGTCTCTATGCTAGAGCCAACTGTAAAAACAATTCGTAGTTATTCTCCAAATGCAGGGCTCAAAGAACACATAGTCTCCTCTAGCTGCTACACAGATCTTAAGTATGGCCCCACAGCATCACTGGGAACCTATTGACAATTCTCACTCAGGTCATAAAACTATGGAGCATTCCAATTTCTTGAGTTCCAGAAAAAAAGCCTTTTGGAAGCTTATCTCCCTAAAATTGAAGATTACACTGAAATTTATGAAAAGTGAGAATAATTTTTAATGTGAAAAATCATTCCACACACACACATTAAAAAAATACATGAAGGCAAAATTGACAGCAATATATTTGACACAACACCCACCCACACACACCTACACACACCCACACAGAGAGACAGAGAGAGAGAGTGAGAGAGAGAAAGAGAGAGAGAGAGAAAGAGAGAGAGAGAGGGAGGGAGGGAGGGAGGGAGGGAGGGAGGGAGGGAGGGAGGGAGGGAGGGAGGGGGAAGAGGAAGAGGTGGAGAGACAGATGTACACTTACAATACTTATTTTTAAGTCAAGTTGTCAAAACTCCTGACACAATCAATGTTCAGGAAGAGATGTATATGGCAAACACTCACGAGGAACAGACTGTCATGATAAAGAGAACATAGGAGGAAACAACAAGTTCATCTGTGGCATTGAGAGCCTGAATGGGCCCTTCTCACATTTGGTTGGATTTAGAATCCAAGATTTAGTTCAGAACCACCCAGCTCGCTCCTTCTTGCCCCACGGATCTACTTCTCCTAGGGCACAGTCACAAAGGTTCCACAACATTTCTAGACAGTTTTCCCAGTTTTAGACAACTGGGACTGTGGGAGAAATAACCCCCCCGCAATCTTAATTAAACTAAGCCACACAACTGCAAAATATATTTGAAAGCAGTTTAAATTCAATTTTGGAAAGAGAACAGAGAGCTCTACTTTGAAATGGACTGAAATAGTCTTTAGGTTCCATTGTGCACCCTAAATGAAATATATTGTAAAAGATTCCGTTTTCTATGTAGCAAGTGAGGGCTGAAAACAACACACTAATGGAGATAAAATGCAAAAAAAAAAAAAAAAAAACAAACAAACTGGGAAATATAGTAACAATTCAAACTGACTGTGTGAAAAACGATGTATTTATACACGTTAACTGTCCTATTGACCACAGTGTCATTCATCATTGTATTAGGGGATACAATCTAGTGATTAATCATCAGGGTTTGACAGTAAAACCCTTAGGCTCAATACACCAGACATTAGCTGAAAAATGATTTACAAGAATGTATTGCCCTTTGGTGTCTTCTCTGTGAATCTGTTGTATGGATGCCCTGTCGTTGGTTGTTTTAGTTGTTGGTGTTGTTTTAAAATAGATATATTGAATGCAAAAGCAAGTGGCAGGAGCCCAAAAGGTCCTCTCTCTATTTCCTTCCCAAAACTTTCTAATTTTCCCAATCCCCTCATTCATTAAAAATTCAGAAGTTCAAAAAATACAGAAACTCATTCATCATCTTTACTTTGTGCTTGCATGCTGGTTGCAATTATCTTGTAAGCATTAAAAATAAGGCTAACATACTGCCTATGTTCAACAGGGTTTCATTGATGTGAAGAGACATCATGACACAGGAAACTCTTATAGGGAAAACTTAATTGAGGTTGTCTTACAGATTCCGAGGGTCAGTACATTATTATCTTGGTAGGAAGCATGGCAGCATCCAGGAAGAGGAGGTGCTGGGGAAGGAAGTAATTGGTCTATATCTTAGTCTGAAGGCAACAATGTGGAAGCTTGTGGCCACAGTTAGCAAGGAAGAGGATCAATTTTTGTCACTGGGCAGAGATTGTGCACTACATAAAAGCAAGCCTACACAATGATACACTTCCTCAAACAAGCCAACACCTTGTAATAGTGCCACATCCCATGGGCAAAAGATATTCTAATCAACACACTGCATCATAGGAAAATGGCAGAGAGAAATAAAGACACTGCATGATTGCATTCCTCTGGTCACAAGTGCTACATACCTACACGCTTATATGCACACACAAACACACACACACACACACACACACACACACACACACACACACACACACACACACACACACACACACACACAAATGCCTATTGGATGTGCATAATAATAATGTGCAGTCTAGGGTCCTGGGCAATTTGATTGGACCAGGCGCTGTGTTCCACCCACCAGAGGTCTTAGGATCCCGTGGAGGATCCTGTGTGGGTCCTTGTGGGTGTCCACAGAATCCCCCGGTCCAGGGACCATGGTGCTGCCTTGATCTACTTCTGTTGTCCAATTGCTCTGGCTAGGATTTCAAGTGATATATTGAATAGATAGGAAGAAAGTGGCAGCCTTGTCTAGTCCCTGATTTTAGTGGGATTGGGTTTAGTTTCTCTCCATTTAGTTTGATGTTGACTACTGTTTTGCTATATACTGCTTTTATTATGTTCAAGTATGGGCCTTGAATTCCTGATCTTTCCATGACTTTTATCATGAATGGGTGTTGGATTTCGTTAAATGATTTCTCAGCATGTAAGGAGATGATCATGCGGTTTTTGTTTTTCAGTTTGCTTATATAGTGGATTACGTTGATGTGTTTCCTTATATTAATCCATCCCTGCATCCCTGGGATGAAGCGTACTTGATCATTATTGATGATCTTTGTGATATGTTCTGAGATTCAGTTTGCATGGACTTTATTGAATATTTTTTGCATCAATATTCATAAGGGAAATTGGTCTGAAGTCCTCTATTTTGTTGGGACTTTATATGGTTTAGTTATCAGAGTAATTGTGGTATCTATAGAATGAATTGAATAGGGTACGTTCTGTTTCTATTTTGTGAAATAGTTTGAGAACAGTTGGAATTAGTTCTTTTTTGAAGGTCTGATAGAACTCTGCACTAAACCCATGTGGGTGGTCCTGGGCATTATTTGGTTAGGAGACTATTAGTGACTGCTTCTATTTCTTTAGGGGATATGGGGCTGTTTAGATCTTTATTCTTATCTGGATTTAACTTTGGTACCTGATTTCTGTCTACAAAATTGTCCATTTTGTCCAAGTTTTCCAGTTTTTTTCGTATAGCCTTTTGTAGTAGGATGTGATGATGCCTAGGATTTCCTCAGGTTCTGGTCTTATGTCTCCCTTTTCATTTATGATTTTGTTAATTAGGATACTATCCCTGTGCCCTCAAGTTCATCTTGCTAAGGGTGTATCTATCTTGATACTACTTTCAAAGAACAGGCTCCTGGTTTGGTTGATACTTTGAATAGTTCTTTTTGTGCCAACTTGGTTGATTCCAGCACTGAGTTTGATTATTTTCTGCTATCTACTCCCCCTTGTAAATTTGCCTCCTTTTGTTCTAGAGCTTTTAGGTGTGCTGTCAAGCTCTTAGTGTGTGCTCTCTCTTGTTTCTTTTTGGTGGCACTCAGAGCTGTTGGTTTTCTTTGTGGGACTACATTCATTGTTGTCCCATAAGTTTGGGTATATTGTCCCTTCATTTTCATTAAACTCTAAAAAGTGTTTAATTTCTTCTTTATTTCTTCCTTGACCAAGTTATCATTGAGTAGAGTGTTGTTCAGCTTTCACATGAATGTTGGCTTCCTATTATTTATGTTGTTATTGAAGATCAGCCTTCCTCCATGGTGATGTGATAGAGTGTATGGGATACTTTCAATATTTTTGTTGAGTCCTGTTTTGTGACTGATTATATGGTCTATTGTGGAGACGGTACCATGAGGTGCTGAGAAGAAGTTATATGCTTTTGTTTTAGGGTAAAATGTTCTGTAGATATCTATTAAATCCATTTGTTTCATAAATTCTTTTATCTTCAATGTGTCTCTGTTTAGTTTCTATTTCCCCGATCTTTCTATAGATAAGAGTGGGTTGTGAAGTCTCCCTCTATTATGGTGTTCAGTGCAATGAATGATTTGAGGTTTACTAAAGTTTCTTTAATGAATGTGGATGCCATTGCATTTGGAGCATAGATATTCAGAATTGAGGGTTCATCTTGGAAGATTTTGCCTTTCATGTCATGATCATTAACTGTCCCTTCTTGTCTTTTTTGATAACTTTGGGTTGGAAATTGATTTTATTCTATATTAGAATGGCTACTCCAGCTTATTTCTTCAGACCATTTGCTAGGAAAATTGTTTTCCAGCCTTTTACTCTGAGGTAGTGTCTGGTTTTGTCCCTGAGGTGGGTTTCTTTTTTTTTTTTTTTTTTTCTTTTTTTTTCCATTTTTTATTAGGTATTTAACTCATTTACATTTCCAATGCTATAGCAAAAGTCCCCCATATCTACCCACCCCCACTCCCCTGCCCACCCACTCCCCCTTTTTAGCCCTGGTGTTACCCTGTACTGGGGCATATAAAGTTTGCAAGTCCAATGGGCCTCTCTTTCCAGTGATGGCCGACTAGGCCATCTTTTGATATATATGCAGCTAGAGTCAAGAGCTCCGGGGTACTGGTTAGTTCATAATGTTGTTCCACCTATAGGGTTGCAGATCCCTTTAGCTCCTTGGGTACTTTCTCTAGCTCCTCCATTGGGAGCCCTATGATCCATCCATTAGCTGACTGTGAGCATCCACTTCTGTGTTTGCTAGGCCCCGGCATAGTCTCACAAGAGACAGCTACATCTGGGTCCTTTCAATAAAAACTTGCTAGTGTATGCAATGGTGTCAGCGTTTGGATGCTGATTATGGGGTGGATCCCTGGATATGGCAGTCTCTACATGGTCCATACTTTCATCTCAGCTCCAAACTTTGTCTCTGTAACTCCTTCCATGGGTGTTTTGTTCCCAAAACTAAGGAGGGGCATAGTGTCCACACTTCAGTCTTCATTCTTCTTGAGTTTCATGTGTTTAGCAAATTATATCTTATATCTTGGGTATCCTAGGTTTGGGGCTAATATCCACTTATCAGTGAATACATATTGTGTGAGTTTCTTTGTGAATGTGTTACCTCACTCAGGATGATGCATTCCAGGTCCATCCATTTGGCTAGGAATTTCATAAATTCATTCTTTTTAATAGCTGAGTAGTACTCCATTGTGTAGATGTACCACATTTTCTGTATCCATTCCTCTGTTGAGCGGCATCTAGGTTCTTTCCAGCTTCTGGCTATTATAAATAAGGCTGCTATGAACATAGTGGAGCATGTGTCCTTCTTACCAGTTGGGGCATCTTCTGGATATATGCCCAGGAGAGGTATTGCTGGATCCTCCGGTAGTACTATGTCCAGTTTTCTGAGGAACCGCCAGACTGATTTCCAGAGTGGTTGTACAAGCCTGCACTCCCACCAACAATGGAGGAGTGTTCCTCTTTCTCCACATCCACGCCAGCATCTGCTGTCACCTGAATTTTTGATCTTAGCCATTCTGACTGGTGTGAGGTGGAATCTCAGGGTTGTTTTGATTTGCATTTCCCTGATGATTAAGGATGTTGAACATTTTTTCAAGTGCTTCTCTGCCATTCGGTATTCCTCAGGTGAGAATTCTTTGTTCAGTTCTGAGCCCCATTTTTTAATGGGGTTATTTGATTTTCTGAAGTCCACCTTCTTGAGTTCTTTATATATGTTGGATATTAGTCCCCTATCTGATTTAGGATAGGTAAAGATCCTTTCCCAATCTGTTGGTGGTCTTTTTGTCTTATTGACGGTGTCTTTTGCCTTGCAGAAACTTTGGAGTTTCATTAGGTCCCATTTGTCAATTCTCGATCTTACAGCACAAGCCATTGCTGTTCTGTTCAGGAATTTTCCCCCTGTGCCCATATCTTCAAGGCTTATCCCCACTTTCTCCTCTATAAGTTTTAGTGTCTCTGGTTTTATGTGAAGTTCCTTGATCCACTTAGATTTGACCTTAGTACAAGGAGATAAGTATGGATCGATTCGCATTCTTCTACACGATAACAACCAGTTGTGCCAGCACCAATTGTTGAAAATGCTGTCTTTCTTCCACTGGATGGTTTTAGCTCCCTTGTCGAAGATCAAGTGACCATAGGTGTGTGGGTTCATTTCTGGGTCTTCAATTTTATTCCATTGGTCTACTTGTCTGTCTCTATACCAGTACCATGCAGTTTTTATCACAATTGCTCTGTAGTAAAGCTTTAGGTCTGGCATGGTGATTCCGCCAGAAGTTCTTTTATCCTTGAGAAGACTTTTTGCTATCCTAGGTTTTTTGTTATTCCAGACAAATTTGCAAATTGCTCCTTCCAATTCGTTGAAGAATTGAGTTGGAATTTTGATGGGGATTGCATTGAATCTGTAGATTGCTTTTGGCAAGATAGCCATTTTTACAATGTTGATCCTGCCAATCCATGAGCATGGGAGATCTTTCCATCTTCTGAGATCTTCCTTAATTTCTTTCTTCAGAGATTTGAAGTTTTTATCATACAGATCTTTCACTTCCTTAGTTAGAGTCATGCCAAGATATTTTATATTATTTGTGACTATTGAGAAGGGTGTTGTTTCCCTAATTTCTTTCTCAGCCTGTTTATTCTTTGTATAGAGAAAGGCCATTGACTTGTTTGAGTTTATTTTATATCCAGCTACTTCACCGAAGCTGTTTATCAGGTTTAGGAGTTCTCTGGTAGAATTTTTAGGGTCACTTATATATACTATCATATCATCTGCAAAAAGTGATATTTTGACTTCCTCTTTTCCAATTTGTATCCCCTTGATCTCCTTTTGTTGTCGAATTGCTGTGGCTAATACTTCAAGTACTATGTTGAAAAGGTAGGGAGAAAGTGGACAGCCTTGTCTAGTCCCTGATTTTAGTGGGATTGCTTCCAGCTTCTCTCCATTTACTTTGATGTTGGCTACTGGTTTGCTGTAGATTGCTTTTATCATGTTTAGGTATGGGCCTTGAATTCCTGATCTTTCCAGAACTTTTATCATAAATGGGTGTTGGATCTTGTCAAATGCTTTTTCTGCATCTAACGAGAATATCATGTGGTTTTTGTCTTTGAGTTTGTTTATATAATGTATTACATTGATGGATTTTCGTATATTAAACCATCCCTGCATCCCTGGAATAAAACCTACTTGGTCAGGATGGATGATTGCTTTAATGTGTTCTTGGATTCAGTTAGCGAGAATTTTATTGAGGATTTTTGCATCGATATTCATAAGAGAAATTGGTCTGAAGTTCTCTATCTTTGTTGGATCTTTCTGTGGTTTAGGTATCAGAGTAATAGTGGCTTCATAAAATGAGTTGGGTAGAGTACCTTCTACTTCTATTTTGTGAAATAGTTTGTGCAGAATTGGAATTAGATCTTCTTTGAAGGTCTGATAGAACTCTGCACTAAACCCATCTGGTCCTGGGATTTTTTTGGTTGTGAGACTATTAATAACTGCTTCTATTTCTTTGGGTGATATGGGACTGTTTAGATGGTCAACTTGATCCTGATTCAACTTTGGTACCTGGTATCTGTCCAGAAATTTGTCCATTTCGTCCAGGTTTTCCAGTTTTGTTGAGTATAGCCTTTTGTAGAAGGATCTGATGGTGTTTTGGATTTCTTCAGGATCTGCTGTTATGTCTCCCTTTTCAGTTCTGATTTTGTTAATTAGGATTTTGTCCCTGTGCCCTTTAGTAAGTCTAGCTAAGGGTTTATCTATCTTGTTGATTTTCTCAAAGAACCAACTCCTCGTTTGGTTAATTCTTTGAATAGTTCTTCTTGTTTCCACTTGGTTGATTTCACCCCTGAGTTTGATTATTTCCTGCCGTCTAGTCCTCTTGGGTGAAATGGCTTCCTTTTTTTCTAGAGCTTTTAGATGTGTTGTCAAGCTGCTAGTATGTGCTCTCTCCCGTTTCTTCTTGGAGGCACTCAGAGCTATGAGTTTCCCTCTTAGAAATGCTTTCATTGTGTCCCATAGGTTTGGGTACGTTGTGGCTTCATTTTCATTAAACTCTAAAAAGTCTTTAATTTCTTTCTTTATTCCTTCCTTGACCAAGGTATCATTGAGAAGAGTGTTATTCAGTTTCCACGTGAATGTTGGCTTTCCATTATTTATGTTGTTATTGAAGATCAGTCTTAGGCCATGGTGGTCTGATAGGATACATGGGACAATTTCAATATTTTTGTATCTATTGAGGCCTGTTTTGTGACCAATTATATGGTCAATTTTGGAGAAGGTCCCGTGAGGTGCTGAGAAGAAGGTATATCCTTTTGTTTTAGGATAAAATGTTCTGTAGATATCTGTCAGGTCCATTTGTTTCATAACTTCTGTTAGTTTCACTGTGTCCCTGTTTAGTTTCTGTTTCCACGATCTGTCCTTTGAAGAAAGTGGTGTGTTGAAGTCTCCCACTATTATTGTGTGAGGTGCAATGTATGCTTTGAGCTTTACTAAAGTGTCTCTAATGAATGTGGCTGCCCTTGCATTTGGTCCGTAGATATTCAGAATTGAGAGTTCCTCTTGGAAGATTTTACCTTTGATGAGTATGAAGTGTCCCTCCTTGTCTTTTTTGATAACTTTGGGTTGGAAGTCGATTTTATCCGATATTAAAATGGCTACTCCAGCTTGTTTCTTCAGTCCATTTGCTTGGAAAATTGTTTTCCAGCCTTTCACTCTGAGGTAGTGTCTGTCTTTTTCCCTGAGATGGGTTTCCTGTAAGCAGCAGAATGTTGGGTCCTGTTTGTGTAGCCAGTCTGTTAGTCTATGTCTTTTTATTGGGGAATTGATTCCATTGATATTAAGAGATATTAAGGAAAAGTAATTGTTTCTCCCTTTTATTTTTGTTGTTAGAGTTGGCATTCTGTTCTTGTGGCTGTCTTCTTTTTGGTTTGTTGAATGATTACTTTCTTGGTTGTTCTAGGGCGTGATTTCTGTCCTTGTATTGCTTCTTTTCTGTTATTATCCTTTGAAGGGCTGGATTTGTGGAAAGATATTGTGTGAATTTGGTTTTGTCGTGGAATACTTTGGTTTCTCCATCTATGGTAATTGAGAGTTTGGCCGGGTATAGTAGCCTGGGCTGGCATTTGTGTTCTCTTAGTGTCTGTATAACATCTGTCCAGGCTCTTCTGGCTTTCATAGTCTCTGGTGAAAAGTCTGGTGTAATTCTGATAGGCCTTCCTTTATATGTTACCTGACCTTTCTCCCTTACTGCTTTTAATATTCTATCTTTATTTAGTGCATTTGTTGTTCTGATTATTATGTGTCGGGAGGAATTTCTTTTCTGGTCCAGTCTATTTGGAGTTCTGTAGGCTTCTTGTATGATCATGGGCATCTCTTTTTTTATGTTTGGGAAGTTTTCTTCTATTATTTTGTTGAAGATATTAGCTGGCCCTTTACGTTGAAAATCTTCATTCTCATCAATTCCTGTTATCCGTAGGTTTGGTCTTCTCATTGTGTCCTGGATTACCTGGATGTTTTGAGTTAGGATCCTTTTGCATTTTGTATTTTCTTTGACTGTTGTGTCGATGTTCTCTATGGAATCTTCTGCACCTGAGATTCTCTCTTCCATTTCTTGTATTCTGTTGCTGATGCTCGCCTCTATGGTTCCAGATCTCTTTCCTAGGGTTTCTATCTCCAGCGTTGCCTCGCTTTGGGTTTTCTTTATTGTGTCTACTTCCCCTTTTAGTTCTAGTATGGTTTTGTTCATTTCCATCACCTGTTTGGATGTGTTTTTCTGTTTTTCTTTAATGATTTCTACCTGTTTGGCTGTGTTTTCCTGCTTTTCTTTAAGGGCCTGTAACTCTTTAGCAGTGCTCTCCTGTAATTCTTTAAGTGACTTATGAAAGTCCTTCTTGATGTCCTCTATCATCATCATGAGAAATGTTTTTAAATCTGGGTCTAGATTTTCGGTTGTGTTGGGGTGCCCAGGACTAGGTGGGGTGGGAGTGCTGCGTTCTGATGATGGTGAGTGGTCTTGATTTCTGTTAGTAGGATTCTTACGTTTGCCTTTTGCCATCTGGTAATCTCTGAAGCTAGCTGTTTTAGTTGTCACTGTTAAGAGCTTGTTCTTCAGGTGACTCTGTTAGCCTCTATAAGCAGACCTGGAGGGTAGCACTCTCCTTAGTTTCAGTGGGCAGATTATTCTCTGCAGGCAAGCTCTCTTCTTGCAAGGCAGGTACCCAGATATCTGGTGTTCGAACCAGACTCCTGGCAGAAGTTGTGTTCCACTCACTAGAGGTCTTAGGATCACGTGTGGAATCCTGTGTGGGCCCTTGCGGGTGTAAGGCGACTCAGCTGGCAAGGTAGCCCGGGGCTCGAGTGGAGTGGAAGGGGTTTGTGCCCCAGATCAAGCCCGGGTAGCCTACTTCCCTATGTACCACAGTCTCAAGTTCCGCGCGATTGGATTGGAGCAGGCGCTGTGTTCCACTCACCAGAGGTCTTAGGGTCCCGTGGGGAGTCCCGTGTGGGCCCTTGTGGGTGTTGGGCAAGACTCTGCTGGCAAGGTATCCCGGGGCTCGAGTCTCGAGTCGAGGGGAAGGGCGAGGTGGGTTTCTTTTATGCAGCAAAATGTTGTGTATTGTTTATATAGACAGTCTGTTAGTCTATTTGTTTTTATTGGTGAATTGATTCCAGAATAAGGCAACTTCAGACCAACTTCTTTTATGCATATCAATGCAAAATACTCAATAAAATTCTCCCCAAACTAAAAGGGCTATTAGGTCATTTTCTGATAGTCAAAACTGCAATGAGAACTGCCAGTTTTCCTAGTGTCACTGGCTAATTGCTATTAGATAGTAACTAGGCTTTCTCCTATTCAGAGCACATTCCAAGAGGTTGTATAACAATTAACCAAAGGTCATCAGAAGGGAACTAATGATTTATTATAGGTTCTAGGGTAAAAGATAAAATATTGATTGGGTTTACCTATACAAAACTTCACTAATATCATAGTTATGTTTTGATAACTTCAGTGAACCTGTTGATCTGAGACTGTTGATGAACTTTGTAACATGAGGTCATGTATTCTGAAATATTTATAAGTGCTGAGGACAAAGAGACAAGGAAAATCGAGAGAGAAAAATTTTTTTTTTTTTGCCTTTCTCCACTTAGACTATTTTTTTTTTCCTTTTACTCACTTAGAAGAATTTTTCCCTTTCCGCACTTAGGATCTTTCTGCTTTGCCCTTATATAACTTTCATAAAAATATTTTTATAACTTAGTAATAACTTCTATAATCACTTCTCTAAATTCCTTCTCTTCCAGTGACACCTGGCTTGTTGGCTCAAAGTTAGAGCCCAGCAATTCCTGCTGAGCTAGAAAAAAGGCTGCATTGCTTAATCCTCCTCTGTTAGGCTACAGGTGTTAATCACCTAAGCCAGCCTACCCTCAGAAAAACCAAGTACTTTTTAGAAGTTATCATCAGCATTTCAGTACAATTTGAGAGCTAGAAAGCCCTGAGACATTTCGATTTTAAAGCCATTGCCAGGGTCCTACTCTGTGACTCCACTGCTATCCTGGCTCAGAGCAATCCTGGACCTCAAACTCTAGTATAGAGCAGTAGTGATAAAAAAAAAAAAACCTACATGGTATTGATACAGAGACTGACAGATGGATCAGTGGACTAGAACTGAAGAACCAGAAAGAAAACCACACATTTATAGACACTTGATATTTGGAAAGAAGCTATATATATATATATATATATATGATGGAAAAAAGAAAGGATTTTCAATAAATGGTGCTGTTCTAATTTGCAGTCTGTATGTTGAAAAATAAAAATAAATCCATACTTATCACCTTGCACAAAGCTCAGTTTCAAGTTGATCAAGATTATCAACATAAAATAAGATCCACTGAATCTAATAGAAGATAAACTCATTGACACAGAGAGGGAAATGTCCTAAAAACTACTCCCATGGCTCATGCTCTAAGATCATCAATTCATAAATGTGACCTCATGAAACTGGAAAGCTTCTGTAAGCAAACCATATAGGCAATGGTACTAATCATCAACCTACAGACTGGAGAAAAAAATCTCAACTAACCTCACATCTGATAAAGGGCTAATATCCAAAATATATAAAGAAATCAAGAAACGAAATAAACCAATCAAATATGGGGTATATATCTAAATAGAGATGTCAAGACAGAAGAGTCTAAAATGGCTAAGGAACACTTAAAGATATGTTTAAAGTCCTTAGTGCTCAGGTTAATTCAAATCAAAACAACCCTGAGATTGTACTTTACACCAATCAAATTGGCTAAGATCAAAACCTCAGATGACAGCACATGTTCGTGAAAATGTGGAGAAAAAGGAACACTCCTCCACTGCTGGTGGGACGGAAGCAGGTGCAACTTCTCTGGAATTCAGTGTGGAGATTCCTCAGAACATTGGAAATAGGTCTACCTGAAGACCCAGATGTACCACTCTTGGGCATATACCAAAAAGATGTCCCACCATGCCCCAAGGCACATGTTTTTCTATGTTCATAACAGCCTTGTTTATTATAGCTAGAAGCTGCAAATAACCCAGATGTCCCAAAACAGAAGAATGGATACAGAAAATGTGGCTCTTTTACACAATGAAATACTACTCAGCTATTAAGAAACGAAGACATCCTGAGTTTTTCAGGCAAATGGATGTAACTCGGAAATATCATTCTGAGTAAGGCAAATCAGAACCAAAAGGACATGCATGGTATATCCTCATTAATAAGTGGATATTAACCAAAAAAGTGCAGAACACCCTGTATTCATTCCGCAGAACTTAAAAAAGTTATCAAGCCACAAGTCCCAAGTGAGGACACCTCAATCCCACTTGGAAGGGAGAAAAAGAAATCACAGAGCGAGTGGGGGTGGTGGGAGGGTCTCAAGTGGGGATGGGGACCAGGAGTACTAGAGAAGAACATGATCAGGTATTGGTTAGGAAAAAAAAAAAAACTGAAGCCCTGAGGTACAGCAGAAAGAATGAAAACAGGCAACCTATGGAAGTATGGCGTTGGGGACCTCCCAGAATGTACCAGAGCCCTGGGAGGTGAGAGACTCTCAGGACTCAAATAGATGAAATGCCCTACAGTGGGGAGTAGGAACTTGTAGATGGGAAGCAGGAACTTGTAGAATCCACATCCAGTAGAAAGATAAGGAAGGCATGAAGTGAGTGATGGGGTTGCCATCCCACGTCAAAAGCTCTGACCCAGAACTATTCCTGTCAAAAAGAACTTCAAGAACAAAAACAGAGAAGAGCCTGATGGAAATGAGGTCCAGTGAATGGATCAAGGTGGGGCCCAGCTTGGGGAAAGGCCCCAAGGCCTTACACTACTACTGAGGCTATGAAGTGCTCACAAAAGGGGGCCTATTATGACTGTACCCGAATGACCCAAAAAGCAACTGGAAGAGTCAGGTGCAGATATTTACACCCAACCAATGGACAGAAGCTGCTGATCCCTCTGGTTCAATGAGGGAAAAGCTGGAAGAAGCTGAGGAGGAGGGCAACCCTGTATGAGGACAAGCAGTCTCATTTAACCTGGATCTCCAAGACCTCTCTGACACTGAGCCACCAATCAGGCAAAATATACAAGCTGACATGATGCCCCAAACACACATACAGCAGAGGACTGCCAGTTCTAGGTTTAGTCAGAGAAGATGCACCAAACCCTCAAGAGACTGGAGGCCACAGACAGTCTCTTGGGTAGTTCTGGTGAGGTGGGGGTTGAAGACAATTTTGTGGAATTGGTGGGCGGTGGTATGGAATGTGGAACAATCAGAGGGGGGACCTAGAGGGGTATAACACCTGGAGTATGAAGAAAAGATTAAATAAATCAAAAAAGATAAATAAATAAATAAATAAATAAATAAATAAATAAATAAATTCTTAATGAACACTGGCTTTTAAAGGTTTCTTTCTTTTGAGTACATTCTCTCTCTCTCTCTCTCTCTCTCTCTCTCTCTCTCTCTCTCTCTCTCTCTCTCTCTCTCTCTCTCTCTCTTTCTCTCTCCTTTCTCCTCTTCCTTCTCTTCCTATTTCTCACTTGCTGCTTTGCTCCAGAATATTTATCAACAGTCACCTATTATTCTACCTATGTTTAGAAGGGGTGAGTCTCTGCCTCTTTAAGGTATCTAAGGGAGTTTTTTTTTTTCCTACAAAATTAAAATGAGAGTATTGTCCTGGAAATTTCCCAATGCTTGTTTTGTAGTGTGTAGCACTTTCCTGATACTTACAGAGGAGTTCATATTAATTGAAATTTTTGCGTCTGTGTATCAGAGGGAGAACAATAAATGGAGAAAGAGAGGATAAGGTGGGAGTTCTCATTGTTTTCTATTTGCTGAGAAATAATCTATGCACTAGACACACCAGTGCTTTGGTCATTTTCCAGATAAAACACCTGCTTTTAGCTATCAATGATTACAAACAAATATAGTAAAAATATGTAAGTATATTTTTGTGAGAATATGTTTTCCATTGATTTAATTATCAGAAATAATATTTTTCAGTCCTGTACTTAATTTGTTTAGCCCCTAGATATGAATCCCTGAAATATGTGTTCTTGGGCTTTTGAAATATATTGAGATAGCTATCCAGGCTCTATTCTAATTTATCAGAACAATGTATGTCAGTTATAATAAGTATATAATATCCCTAACATAATTACTGAATAATATATAGATAAAGCAAGACATCAAACTTTATCCCTTAGAGATGCCCAGACAAAGATAGCTGATAATAAATAACTCTAAAAAGATAGTTAATAAAATTTATATTTGTCCACTTTGGTGAAGTAAAACCCCTCTGCACAGATATTTCTTTCATGATATAGAATAGAGGTCCTAACTGTCACAGGAACAGATTTATATAGTTTGTCAAAGAATTCTTTACAAGATTACAAAAGAGGTCGAATATAAATGACATAGTCTTTAGTTGAATTGACCTTTTATAAATAGAAATTTGACAAAAAATAATATTTACTCTATGGGTGCTTTCAAAAATAGAATGGTTTGCATGGAACAATTTAGTATTGGAAGGATTAGAAGTTCGAAGCTATCCTTGGTTACATTCTAAGTTGGGGCCAGCCTACGCTATATGACATCCTGTCTGAAAATATGAAATTACTGGAACCAGTAGTTTATCTTTATGAATCCTCTACTTTGGATACTGAATCATGAGCAATATCAGAAGTACAAGGTCTATCAGTACCAGAAAGTATAAAAAGAATTTCCCCAAACAAAAATAATTTAAGAGTTATTTTTAGGGGCATGATTATGTTGCCAGGGAATAAAAGCACTTTGAGTTTAGAGTGGTCAGTAATGAGGAGTGAGTATTGCTCTTACACAGGACTCACATTGGTTAGCTCACAGTCACCTTTACCTTGAGGTTCAGGAGGCCTCTGGAAACTGTGGGCATGTGCATTTCCTTACATACATATGTACGTACGAACACATACACACACACACACACACACACACACACACACACACACACACACACACACACACACATTTAAATAATAGGGAAAAGTACTTTGCTTTATCTATCAGTTTAAAGGAAGTTTGAGTTGAATGTACTTAAAAGAGGTGCCTCATAACCAAAGTATGAAATCTGCTAGTCTTCCACAAATTAGGTGACTCAGAGCCACTACTCAAATAAATTACACCCTATAAAATCAAATAACCCCATTTAAAAATGGGGCTCAGAACAGAACAATGATTTCTCACCCGAGGAATACCGAATGGCAGAGAAGCACCTGAAAAAATGTTTAACATCTTAATCATCAGGGAAATGCAAATCAAAACATCCCTGAGCTTCCACTTCACACAAGTCAGAATAGCTAAGATCAAAAATTCAGGTGACAGCAGATGCTGGCGCAGATGTTGAGAAAGAGGAACACTCCTCCATTGTTGGTGGGATTGTAAGCTTGTACAACCACTCTGGAAATCAGTCTGGCGGTTCCTTAGAAAATTGGACATAGTACTACCAGAAGATTCAGCAATACCTCTTCTGGGCATATATCCAGAAGATGCCCCAACCGGTAAGAAGGACACATGCTCCACTATGTTCATAGCAGCCTTATTTATAATAGCCAGAAGCTGGAAAGAACCCAGATGACCCCTCAACAGAAAAATGGATACAGGAAATGTGGTACATTTACACAATGGAGTACTACTCAGCTATTAAAAAGCATGAATTTATGAAATTCCTAACCAAATGGATGGACCTTGAGGGCATCATCCTGAGTGAGGTAACCCAAACACAAAGAATCTCTCACAATATGTACTCAGTGATAATTGGATATTAGCCCAGAACCTTAGGATACCCGATACAAGATATAATTTGCTAAAAACATTAAACTGAAGAGAACGAAGACCAAAGTGTGGACACTTTGCCCCTTCTCAGAATAGGAAATGAAACACCCATGGAAGGAGTTACAGAGACAAAATTTGGAAGTGTGACGAAAGGATGGACCATCTAGTGTATTCCATATCCAGAGAACCATCCCCTGATCAGCTTCCAAATGCTGACGCTATGGCATACACTAGCAAGATTTTGCTGAAAGGACCCAGATATAGCTGTGTCTTGTGAGACTATGTCAGCGCCTAGCAATCACAGAACTGGATGCTCACAGTCAGCTATTGAATGGATCACAGGGCCCCCAATGGAGGAACTAGAGAAAGCATCCCACGAACTAAGGGAACTGCAACCCTATAGGTGTAACAACAATATGAACTAAGCAGTAACACGGAGCTCCTGTCTCAAGCTGCATATGTATCAAAAGATGGTCTAGTCGGCCATCACTGCAAAGAGAGGCCTATTGGACTTGTACACTTTATATGCCCCAGTACAGGGGAACGCCAGGGCTAAAAAGGGGGAGTAGGTGGGTAGGGGAGTGGGGGTGGGTGGGTATGGGGTACTTTGGTATAACATTGGAAATGTAAATGAGCTAAATACCTAATAAAAAATGGAAAAAAATAAATTACACCCTAGACATGTGCAGCCATGAGGTCCACTGGTAAACTGTGGATAGAGATCAATGGTAGAGCTATTGGATTATGTAAGGGGAGGCTTAAATAAAACTGAGAGAGTCACAGTCTCATGTGATATAAGCTGGCTTTTGTTTGTGTGTTGGTATTATATAGTATTATAATCCTTACTTGCTTTCGAGATATATTCCATATAGTTCAGACTGTCCTTTATCTCACTTAATAGCTCAATATGACTATGAACCACTGATCCTCCTGCTTTCATTTTCCAGAACAGCTAGTATTAAAGAGAGGTACCAGCATGCTCTACTTGATACAGTTTTAGAGATAAAACCCAAGGCTTCATGCATGAGAATAAAGTACTCTACCAAATCTACTTCGGCAGCTGCAAGCCTTCCTGTTAATGATAAGTCCAAGACAACATTTCTTACCCTTAACACATCATGCCTATGGCTATAATCATTAATGTCCTCTTCTGTCTAAATCAATATCAACTTCACACAAGCCAGAACCATTTGAGAATATTGAATTTCAATTGAGAAAATAACCCCACCAAACTTTTGCCTGGAAAAGGCTTTGTTGAATTTTATTAATTAATGATTTCTATAGAAGGATATCCCAGTTGGCAGTATCAGCTCTGGACTGATGGTACTGGATGCTATAAAAAAAAAAAAAAGTAGGATGATCAAAACATGGGGAATATGCCAGTATGCAATTTTTCTACATGTCCTCTACTTCAGGTCTTACCTGCTCCAAATTCCAGTCTAGGGTTTCTGGTGTGACTTTCATGTATGATGAATTACAAACTGAACTATGAACCAAAACATTTTCTCTCCCAGTTGATGTTGTTCATAATGTCTTATCACCTAAATACAATCCCTTACTAAGGCAAGTTAGTATGCCAATGTAGCTCATATGGAATACCAAGTACTGAATGTTCACGGTGGTCCAGATAGAGCATAGAAATAATGAACTTCACTGGTCATGATAATGCATACCTAATATCTATGTACGTGAAAGACAGGAGGATGAGTGTAAGTTCAATGCAATGCTGAGCTACATAGGGAGGTTCTGAGTCCAAAACAAAACAAAACAAAAACAAAAACAATATCAAAAACAAAACAAAAAAAAAACACAAAACGGGAGGTTAATGAGATGCTAAACAAATAAAGCACTTGCTAAGCAATTGTGATGGCCTTCATTCCATTCTCAGAACATACATGAATGTAAAGAGGGAACTGCATTGAGCAAAGTGATGCTCTGACTTCCACATGTGCTATAGATCACATATGCTACCACATAATAATAATAGTAGTAGTAGTAATAATAATAATAATAATAATAATAATAATAATAATAATAATAAATGTGTTTAAAAATGAAAAGAAAATTTATACAGTCATATTATATTAGGCTTATAAAAAAACTAGCACTGAGGAAGAGAAATTGGAGTAGTATTGAAAGTTTGAGGCAAGCATGAACTGCATTAAGAATGTTAGCACCTTATAACTTTCTGTAGGTATCCTGCCCAGAACAAGATACATGAAAGTTTATTTTACACACAAAGTCAGACTATAGTCCATCACTGTTGGGGCATCAGTGCAACAGGAAGTAGCAGAAACTTGACACAAGTCAAGAGTATAGATCAAGGAATTGATGCGTGTATGGTTACTAGAACTTAATTTGCTTTCTTTATTCTCATACACTCCAGAATCCCCATCGTAAATAATGGTGCCACAACAAGGGAAGTTCTTCCCATATAAATTAAAAGTAATCAAGATGCAGGCACACAACCATGCTCACAGACTAAGTAGTATAGACAATCCTTCATTCTGATTTTCCTCCCAGGCAATTCTATATTGTTTTATGTATATAACATTAACCATCACAGCTTCATTCATTGTTAACCGGTCACATAGACACATCACATTATGTTTTAGACATGAACTACCAACCCTTATTTCCAAAGTTCTCTGTGTGTTTAATAATGCAAAATACAGTTCAACTTTAAAAGTCCTCATAGTCTTTAAAATTTTTACCACATCAAAAAATGTATTGTGATATCTTGTAAAAAATTATGTTATTGCTATGCGTAATAGAATAATGTAAAAATTATTATCACAAAATAAAAATAAGTATTAGGAATAGAAAGTGATGATTATTCAAAAAGCCAAAATCAAGCAGAGAAACGAAATCCTCCATTTCTGGGGCTTTCCATGGAGAAATCAGCTTTGGTGTCCCAATTCCTCTACATATGCTATCTTCAGCACACACAGAATTTCTCAGCATTTAAACTGATTCCATTTCTCACCTTCAGATGTCCTTGTCCAGATATTAGATCATGTCCCATCATCCTGGCCTTTCTAATACTCTGGAATCTCTACAGTAGCTTAAACTTTACCTTCATAACTTCATGCAACAGCCTCTTGGGGCTTCTTTGCCAGGATTCAAACTCTGTCACACAGTTCTGGCCTCAGCTGTTCTTAAAGACTGTCTTAGTATTGCATCTTTCATATATTAAATTTAGAAAAATGTAGACATTGCCACCAAATTTCATGACTGGCCCAAGAGGTAACCTAGTTTCACTGGACCATAGCTGTAACATCATATCTCAGTTAATGTATCTGAAACGTTTGACCATGTTTCATCAACACTAGTATCATTGGCGAATGTAAAACATACAGAGTTCCCAAAGCTTTTTAATCATTCCCAATTCTAAGGTATGTTAATTTATTTTTAAACAAATTCAACATATATATTTTTGGTATGAACTTCATTGTACAAAGTTCCATTTCAAGGACTTGTGACTTTGTGATTAAAAATATGAACATAAGATGTTAAAAAAAACATAAAATGTATGCACAATGAAATGTTTTGTCCACAGACATCCAAATTCTCTCAATATGTCTTACATTTTCTAGCCTCCATTCTCCATTTAATGTTGCCTTAACTCAAGGGGATTAATGATAAACACCTTCTTTCTGAAAATATTTTTTTCCAAATTCGATAAAATAAAAGCCAATTCAGTTTAAAAAAATGCATTTCTGTTTGATGGAAAACTCAAGTTGATCGTGCTGTGCTTTAAACTATTTCGAGTATTTGATATGCTCTCTACTTTATAGAGTTTGACTCACATTTAAGGGTACCCTGAGAAGTTCTGGTAAGTAATTTTATAATATTCAGTCAAGTTCCTACAAATCCAAAGTAACCAAAATATCTTTAGAAATCTGCAACCCTTGAAAAAACATATTGTCTTGCAGATTTTATAGTATATAGACCTGTACTGGCTAGTTTTATGTCAACTTCACACAGCTGGGGTTATCACAGAGAAAGGAGCTTCAGTTGAGGAAATGCCTCCATGAGATCCAACTCTAAGACATATTCTCAATTAATGAACAAGGTGAAAAGGCCGTTTGTGGGTGGGACCATCTGTGGGCTGGTAGTCTTGGGTTCTATAAGAGAGCAGGCTGAGCAAGCCAGGGGAAGCAAGACAGTAAAGAACATCCCTCCATGGCCTCTGCGTCACCTTCTGCTTCCTGACCAGTTTGAGTTCCAGACCTGACCTCCTTAGTGATGTAAGCCAATAAATCTCTCCTTCCTCCCCAAATTGCTTCGTGGTCATGATGTTCTGTCCAGGAATAAAAACCCTGACTAAGACAACACCCTATCCTGTTACATATATTATGCTATTTTTTTCTAAGCCCAGTTCATAGAGATAATTATGTCTGACAGAAAATAAAGCTCATTAATTTGAACAAAGAGTTTCAATAACAGAATTTACTCTAGTTTTGGAGGGTTAACATGGTGAGTCAAAAAATGAGATGAACTGCCTTGTTGCTGCTCTAAGAACTTAAGAGGTTTTTTTGCAATGATGATTTGTGAGAATTTAAAAGGTATACATAACTACATGTGTATTTGTGTGTGTGTGAGAGAGAGAGAGATTAGGATAAAGTAATTTGTATTATTATTATTATTAACAATTTTTCATACAATATATTTTGAGCATGTGTCCCATCCCTGAATACCTTCCAGATTTTTTCCAACCATCATACCCAATTTAATGTTCTTTCTCTTTCTTTCTCTCTCTTTTTCTTTCTCTCTCTAAATGCAAAAAACAAAAAAGCCTGAATCAACAACAACAAAAAATCATGAAATCAAAAAGCCTCAGAAAATCACACACACACACACACAAAACACACACACATATACACACAGAGAGAGAGAGAGAGAGAGAGAGAGAGAGAGAGAGAGAGAGAGAGAGAGAGAGAGAGAGAGAGAGAGAGAGAGAGAGAGAGAGAGAAAGCCAAAACAAACAACATCAAAGAAGTCCACAAAAATAACATGTGTTGGTCAACTCTCTGTAGGTATTAGTCAACTCTGGAATTTGGTTGACATGCACAGCAATATTCCATCAGAAAAAAAAGAGTTCTTTCATATGCCTGAGGGTCTCAATTTAGAACAGAGTCTATGTACATTTCCCCATCTAAGTGTTGGGATCTCATCTATCTTGAACTTGTACAGGTTTCATTTGTGCTACCACAGTCTTGTGAATTCTTATGTTCAACATCATTTTGTCTGGAAGAGAATGAAGAGGAAACCATATTTTTATGAAACTTAATAAATAAGTTTTCTCCACTTAAGAATAAGAACAAATTTGTTGTTAGAGTTATAACACCTCTCTTTTCAAAGAGACCATCTCATTACAGACATGTGTTCATTCCAACTACGAAATAACTAATATAATAATGTAAACTTTTAGTTATCTTCCAATATTGGTAAATACTTACAATTCAACTGATTTGGTAAATCAATTCAAAACTGACATTACCAATTTGAAAATTAAATAACTGTTTATTAAAATTACTAAGGTATAAAAGTAAGTATGATTGCTATCAGAAAATATTGCCTTAATAAAATTAACATAAGTGAAGTAACAATTTTACTTAATATAGATTGTATCTCATATTCATCAATACTATTTTAAGATATTATAGTCTTCATTTTATGCATCTGGGATTAGATGACATGCTGAATTTCAGTGCCTGAAATAATAACTAGAGATGTTAGATGACTGGGAAGAAACTGGATTTGATTTTTATACTTATTGTGTTTTTATAATACTAATATTAAATCAATTGGTTACTACACTAAAGCTTTTTGAATCACTTTTTTTCAAATTTTAAAATCTTATGCTACCTCTTATACTACATAGCAAGGCATTATTCAACAGATTCTTAATTTGTTAAATTGTTCTTTGTGAATGACAATGATGTGTAAGAATATTAAAATCATCAATATACTCACCAAATAACTACAATGTTTTTAATATGTTGAAGGAATTTTTATATTCTGCATCTGTTAGAAAAATATCTTAATGTTCATTAGACACAGCCCTGGAAGGAATTAGGGTAATTTTTTTCTTTGAGCTTAGAGATGGGTGAGTCCTTCAGTAACATTTAGAATTTCTTTTTACCATGAGCATTCTTGAATCTCGACAGTCCTGACCCATGAAACAATCGAAAAGGGTCTGAGAAACCACCTAAGGAGAGAATGGGGAACAAGAAACACAAAGAATGGACAGCAAGACAAAAAAAAAAAAAAAAAAAAAAAAAAAACAACAACAACAACAACAACAACAACAAAAAACCTGATCAAGCTGACAAATTTTGTTTTTCCCAGGCAGGTTTTATACCAATAGAAACAGGAAATGGGGAGTGAAAATGATGCGAAATCACTTTGTTTCTGGGGGAAAGCACCTGTTCCCCAAAGCAGGATATTGACTAGGTAAAAAAAGTTCAGCAGGAGGAACAAAACAGAGTGGGTTGCTAAGTACCTGTCCACAAGATCTATAGCTATTTGTTCTTAACTGGGACTAGTACTTTCCTATACAGGCCTCAACTTTTCCCACAGAAATCTCAACTAAGATAGGACTTTTCCACTAAGGCCAAAACTTTGTTAGTAAGGACTTCTGGCTGACAAGGCAGTTAACTTCACCCACAGTCATTCCCAACACTTGACTATAAATACTGCACCTGGAAATTAAAAATAATATTTGTTTGCATGAGATGCAAGCATGAACATGTCTTGATTGGATTAACAACTTTTGGATTAGAATGGCTAGAAGATAAATACAACAAGACAAATTAAAATTAAGTTAACTATTGGGTAAGTAAACCTAATTAATATGCTTTATTGGCAAAACCAGAAACTAATATTGAGAAAACCAGCAAAGTTTCAACATTAAGGTCAAAAGAGCTATGAAACAAAAAACCTTTTTAAAAGTAGGGATGTGAAAATTTTAATTTCTCATTTGTTTAATGTTGCATGAGACTGTAGAAAAAATAGTGACAATGGGATAGAAGTCAACATAAGATTCAAAGTCACACAAAACATTAAAATAGACAGCATTTGCTAAATAAAAGTGTAATTTCAAAACTTAGTGAAATATTTATTAATAAAAAACTATTTGAAAGCATGTGGCAATGAGCAGACTAAAGCCCACACTAAAACGTTAGCTTATCTTTGGAGTTATTAATAGTATGCCAAAATTGGAATGCCTTCTTTTGAGACACGGATGCATTTAATGAAATCATATTCTCTCTAAAATTTTCATAACATCAACACTGCTGACAAGTATGAAGAAAGCAATGACTTGACTAGCTATTGATGCTGCAGTAAGTTTGTATTTTATTTTAATTTATTTACATTCCAAATATCCCACCTCCTGATCCCACTTCCTACAGTTCTTCAACCCATTCATCTTCCCCATTTCCTCTGAGAGGGTGTTCCACAAGACACCCACCCCATCTCACCTCAACATATCCCACACCAGCATCCCTGATGCATCAAGTCTCTCCAGGATTCAGTCTATCCTTTCCCACTGGGCTGGAAAAAGCAATACTCTGCTACATATGTGCCAGGGGCCATGGACTAGCCCAAGTATGCTCTTTGTCTGGTGGCTTAGTCTCTCAGATCTTCCTGGGAGTTTGGGTTAATTGACACTCTTGGTAATCCTATGGGGTTGTCATCTTCTTCAGTTCTTTCAAACTTTTCTCTAACTCTTCTGTATGCGTCCAATGATTAACTATAATTATCTGCATGTGTCTCAGTCAGTTGTTTTTAGAGACACTAGGGGCCCTGTCTATTAACTGGAGGTGGTCTTTCCAGGTTCCATCTCCGCACTGTTGGGCATTTCGGCTAAGATCACCACCCAGTTCCGGGAGCCTCTCACATCCCAGCTCTCTGGGACTTTCTAGAGTTCCTAAGAGCTCCCCACCACCAGATTACACGTCTGGTACATGGATCAGACCGCCTGAAATTGGAATCATGGATGATTTCAACTTACAAAGAATGTGTAGAGAAACAAATGTTTTCTCTGGAAGAGTACTGGCTATCACTCCTAACCACTGAGCAATCTCTCCAATTCAAGAATATTATTTCTTTAAGACAAGATGTCTTTTCTTGAAGTTCTTATATTGGAAATTATAGATAAAATCTTTTGTAACATGATGCTAATTGTCTGAGAATATGTTTCCCATCTGTACCTTAAATACTAGATTAATTTAAAATGTTAACTGTCACTAAACAACATTAATAACTATTTTTCATTTCATTTTTCATGCAGGTTATTGTAGACTAAATAAATAGTCTGATGTTATGCTGGGCATGGTTGTGCACGCCTTTATTCCCAGCACATGGGAGGCAGAGGCAGGTGGATTTCTGAGTTCAAGGCCAGCCTGGTCTACAAAGTGAGTTCCAGGACAGCCAGAGCTATAGAGTGAAACTCTGTCTCACAAAACCATAATAAATAAATAAATAAATAAATAAATAAATAAATAAATAAATAAATAAATAAATAAATAAATAAATAAATAAATAAAATAAAAATTAAAAAAATAAAAAAGAAGTCTGATTTTATTGTGTGAATTGATGCATTTAAAATTAATGCAAAATATAACATATGATTATTCTCACAATGAAGATATCCATAAGATACCTTATGTGATAAAATGTTTTAGCAGTGAACTATATTTTAACAGAGAGATCATTGAAAAGCCCTTAACTTGTGTCCTTTATTATCTGAAATAGGGTGTATTATGTGTATGTATGTATATATGTATGTATGCATTGTATGTGTGTGTCTTTCTGTGAGTGTATTTGAACTTTGTGAGGGTGCGAAGAGAAAGCGTTATGAACCAAGCAGTCCAGGAAGGTTAGGTTGGGGTGTCTCCTCTGGAGTTATACACCCCAGGATTTGGCTATATTTGAAGCCAGCAAACTCTAACAATAGTATTGCTAATATCCCCTTCTAAATTTGAATCATATCCCTACACCCATTGCCCAAATTGTTGCTGTATGAACAATATGGATGCTGTAAATTCAAACTCTGCCCTTGTCATTCAATAGCAATCTCAGTTAACTACTAAGACATCTCTTTAAATACTCTTTTGTGAACACAGACAAATAATAAAATTCTTCTAGTTTTAGACCTTTATGATAGCTATGAATTTCAACAAGATATCATAAGGACCTATTAATGGTTAGAGGTTTGGCAAAGGTAAGTGCTTGATCATGGACCATTTTCCACTTTGGTTAATGCTTCACATGTTGAATTATACCATATCAGAATATACATGAATATTTGTCTTAAGCATTACACAGAATAAGAAAATAAACAGAATAGGAAAGTGAATGGAAGATAGTTTTGACATTACTAATTAATTTACAAAATTATTTTTAAAATGGAATTTAAAATGAGAGATAGTAATTGTTAGTGAAGTTGTTAAAAAACGAAATTTTTGTGGAGAAAATAATTTTCTACACTAGATCTTTAGGCTAGTCTGTTCCAATAGGGGAAAGTAACTGGTATTGGTAAGACATAATTTTTATTTCCAGTATTCAGTAGGCTAATGCAGCAAAATCATACTTTCCAAGGAAATTTGAGCTATGTAGTGAGATCCTATGGCTTAATAAGTGTTCTATTAATACAAGATACCATCACCAGGAAAATATTGTAAACTGAAACCATTTAATCATGACTTGCTTACAGTTTCAGAGATTTAGTTCATTCTTACTGTGGTGGGAGTGCAGTAGCATGTAGACAGACATGTTAATTGAACAGTAGCGAGAGAATCTTCAGGTAGAAAGAAGAGAGAAACTCTGGTCTTGTAATGTACATTTTGAAATATCAAAATAATACCCAGTGTCAATACTTCCAAAAATGTTATATCCATTTCAACAAGGTCATACTTATTCCAACAAGGCCATACCTGCTTACTCTTTCAATTATGTTACTCAGTACTTATTCAAATATATGAACCTTATGGGGGCCATCCTTATTCACACTGTTTCTAAATACTTTCTTTTTAATTGGACACTTTACTTATTTGCATTTCAAATGTTATCTCCATTCCATGTTTTCCATCTACAACACCTATATCCCATCTCCCCTTTCCCTGATTTTATGAGGGTGATCCTCCAACCTCCAACCCACTCCTACCTCACCGCTCTAGCATTAGGCATAGAGTGTGGAATAACCACGATACAACTCATGAACTACATGAACTTCAGGAGGAAGTAAGACCAAAGAGTGGATGCTTCCATCCTAATTAAACGGGGAACAAAATAATCAAGGGACGTAGATGATGGGAGGGAATTGTGAAGAAGAGAAGAGGGGGGGCAAAAAAGAGGGGAAGAATCAGGAATGGGAGAAGACAGGAGAGTTGTTCAGAGGGTAAGGACATTGAACAGGGGTGTATAGCAACTGGGGGATGAGGAACTGGTTGTAAAAAACAGAAAGTCCCAGATGCTAAGAAAGCAAGAGCTTCCCAGGACTCCAGAAGGATGGCATTAGCTAAAATACTCCCACAAAGGGGATGGGAAAACCTGTCGAGACTAAATATATTATTTAAAGAGAGATAATGAAGTATTCTCTCCCTCTTTCTCTGTTTCTGTCTGTCTGTCTCTGTCTCTGTCTCTGTCTCTCCCTCTCCTTTCCTTCATCTCTCCCTCCATCCCTCCCCCTCGGTTGTGTGGTTTGGTATGGTGGTGGTTGTGGTGGTGGAGATTGTGTGTGTGTGTGTGTGTGTGTGTGTGTGTGTGTGTGTGTGTGTGTGTGTTTGTTTGCATGTGAACACACACATGCCTGTGAAGAAATGCCATGGTGTGCATGTATAGCTCAGATGACATCAGATGTCACTTTTATTTCTCTACAATATAGGACATAAGAGTCAAACTCAGGCTGTCAGGGTTGGCAGGAAACACTTTACCAGTTGAACCATCTCTACTGCCCATAACATAAAGGTCTATATCTAGTTTTGTTTAGTCTATGTATAGTTTAGCTGACTATGGATTTACTTTCTTGGTGTATCCTGGCATAAAGACATTCTTCATATTTCTTTATACTTTATACTTTAGCAAGTAGTATAGTAGTGATGTTACTTTCAGAAATGTACTATGGTTATTTAAAGTATTACTATTAAAGAAAAAAGAGATAAATGGTATATGAAAACTTTATCCTGACAATGTTTCTGCATATATAAAAATAATCTAAAACAAAAATTGAAGATTAAATAATTAAGCTTGAGGTATTCTTTCCTTTTATGAATATTCAGTAGGGACGTATAATTTAGGAGAAATAACAGATGTTTCAAGCCTTTGTTTCATAAGGCTTCTGCTACTCTGAAAATGTTTATGCAAACTAAAACGCCCAAAATAAAAATCAGTAAAGAAAATTGTATTTGAACACTGACATTCTTATTATGAACCACACATATGTAAAAAAATTAAAATAGTAACATAGATATTTATCTTGCTAACATTTAAAATATTGAGTAATGAATATTTGTGCATATTTTACTGTCTTGAAAGAGAATCTCAACAATTACCTTAGGCTTTTTTTTTTTAACTCAAAGGTCTTCCAATTATGGCTGTAGCTATGAGTATTAACTACCATACCAGCAAGAATTGTTTTAGATATTTACAAGAAAACTATTAGCTGGGATATAGGTATCTGCACCGTAGATTTTGTAAGAAAAAGAAGAATAAAATATTAATAAAATAGAATATGTTAAAAAAATTCAGTTTTGTTGCACATTTCCTGAACAGAAAAAAAAATATCATGATTTATATACCATATATCCAGGATTATGTGCATAAGCTTATGTGTATTTGTGTGTGTGTGTCCGCACACACATGCACATGCACACACTTGTGCACGTATCTAACTTATTTCTAAACCTATAGCTTACTATAACTCTTCAAAATAAAATATGTTAACTCACAAAATGTCATGTTTACATGATATTAGTTCAATTTTTAGGGTAGAAACCTAGATGTCAGAAAAGTTAGTATTTTTTTATTTTTATATTATGAAGATAGTTGTATACCCCTGTGTATGTTTTACTTTTTCCCTTTAACATAGAAATGAATAATGGTTTGAAAATTTGGTACTCTTTTTCAAACTTTTTGTTTGATCTTCCTGAGTTTTAAATCATGCACCCAGTCCCACTTATCTCCTCATCACCTTGTATTCCGCTTCCATCATTGCAACCACCCCACCAGAATAAGAATCTCATCCTGGAATTTATAATGTCACAGTGTATATCCCACAGTGTGCACTTTTATCTACACTTCTTTGTTTCCAAGTTGTTCATTTTAATGAGTCTTAAGAGCTCTCTGCCTTCTACTATACTATCAGTACTAATGCATAACTGTAACTCCTCTCAGATATCCTGTTGTTGCCCTTTTTTATGGAGATCCTGTAGTATGGGATCTGTAGGGTGGCCATTTTAATCTACTTCAGCAGTTCACCAATGGGGGTCAATGTTGTGGTGGGGCAATTCAAACCCCAGGATCTGGGCCTGAGAGAGATCTGACTAATCAGACCACCAGCTCTGCCACACTACCACCATCTGGGAGAGATTTCCTGCCCTTCCCAAGCTTCCCTTTCCAAAGTTGCAGCCAAAAAGGGGCAGAAACAACTTTCATGCTACCATACCCTCAGTGCTCTCTCATTTGTGCCCCTGCCATCAAAGCCAGCTTTACTGTGCTTCCCAGACAAGGTAGAGGGGTCATACTCTACAGTGCTACAGCAGGTAAGGGATGGAGCCAGGTCTCTAATTCTCACTCCCTCTGAGCATGCTCACCAGTAACCCCCCAAACCAGGGCCAACTCCCTCCCTGCTGCTCAGATGAGGTGCATGGCCTAATCTCCCAAGTGCTGCAAGAGGTGATTGGGCTCATGGCCCCATCAGGGACAGCTCTCTTGCCAAGGGTGGTGAGGGCAGAAGGGATGGAAAGGGTCTCTCCTTTGTCCAAACCACTGCACATCAAACAAGAGGCAGGACCAGGTACCCATGCCCATGCCCACCAGGCAGCTCATCAGAAAGCCCCAAATCTAGGGCCAGCTCTACTCTGCTGCTCAATCAAGGAAGGCTGTCACTAGAGGCAGGTTTTGAGATCATATATGCTCATGTCTGGCCAGTGTGTAGACAGCCTCTTTTTGCTGCCTGTGGATGAAAATTTATAGCTCTTGGCTTCATCTCCGGCTCTAACAAAAATCTTCCTGAAAACTACCATGATTCTTGGCAAGACAATAATGAAATTAACCTCTGAAACTGTAAGTCAGCCCCAGCAACGTTCTTTGCTTTATAGGAATTATTGTGGTCATAGTGTCTCTTCATAACAACAAAACTGAAATTTCGAAACCTTCCATCCTTACCCTCCAATTCATTCTCTAAATTTCTTTCTCACATTCACATTTTATTTTATACTCTATGATAATGATTAAAACGTCCAGGTAATAGTAAATAAACAGTAAATTACTAAGATTTCTTTTTGTGAATCTATTCAACATTTTATCATTTTTATCATAAATGTAACACTGTTCTTGTTTCAAATACAAATAAAATCTCAAAGAAAAATGAACTGTAATAAGAGGATATTAGCCAAAGATGTACAGATTTCCTAAGATACAATCCACAGTACTCAACAAACTTAACAACAAGAAGGGTCCAAGTGAGAATGCTTCAATCACACTTGTAAGGGAGAAGAAAGAAATCACACGAGGCAGAGAGAGAGAGAGAGAGAGAGAGAGAGAGAGAGAGAGAGAGAGAGAGAGAGAGAGAGAGAGAGAGAGAGAGAGAGGGAGGGAGGGAGGGAGGGAGAACTAGGTGGGAGATGGGAGGGGGAGGAAAAAAATGAACACATTCAGGTATGGGAAGGCAGGAGAGAGGCCGTGAGGGTTAGCAGCTCTCCCAAGTCTGCCTGCCCAGAGCATAGGAGGAACTCTGGCCAGATGTGGGCTATCCTTCCTACCCTTCCTTCCCCTGCCCTCATTAGTTTCCACATATTTGGTGCTAAATTTTCATTTTTTATGAAGTCTATGACAATCCTAGAACTAAGGTATCACAAAACTGGTTCATCCTTGTTTTCTGCAATGATCACTTTTCATACTATTAAAAGAGCTGGAGTCCTATTCATCCCTCCATGTTAAAATTAACTAGGTCCTAAGATTGCTGTTTTTACTGACTGCATGTGCTGCTGTTCCCATTCCATGTCTCCATTCAGAGATCAAAAACCAGCAGCAGCCTTATGACTTGACTAGGACAATTGAGAATCCTGAAATGGGTTATTGGGTCCAACTGGCTAATAAAGAAAAACCACTTGGGATGTCATGATTTCCATATTTAACGTTTGATCTGTGCCGGCTGGCTGATAACTCATGGCCTGACTCCCAACAGACTTTACAACATTCATACACTAAGTAGACTTAGGGAGAATTTTGTATATGTCTGGGGAAAAGAGAACTGTGGCATATGGGGAACCAGAACAATTCTATTATGCTTTTTGGGATTGTGAAACATCGGGATAGAAGGCATCAATGGAAAATTTTATTACAGTCACCTGACAGGGGAGGGAATCTGAAGTTCAACTAAAGTTCACCAGCCTAGGAAAGCAGGAAAAGGGCTGGGAAACTGGGAAACCTTGGGGCCTCCGATTTTATATTATTGGGGGGAAAAACCTCAAACTCATTTTCACAATTAGGCTCCTGATAAAACCAATAGTAAACCCCCTGAATGTGACTGTAGGACCAAACCGAATTTTGGCAAACACTAAACCTATACCAAGAGGTCTTGCCCTGAAAAACCTATGCCAAAGTCTATTCTCAAACCAGTGTTTGTTGACCTCCCAGTCCTTCCCCAGCAGGCTCTGCGCCCCCGTAGATCTGCTCTGGTCAAGGATGCTAAAAACCTTTCAGATTTTGACCAGTTCCCAACCAGAGCTAACCATCTTCTGCTGGCTGTGTTATTATGCCAGAAACCCTTTTTATGAAGATGTTGGTTTTATGTCTAAATATAATGAGTCCGAGAGAGACACTGCATGCATATGGTCCCAAGAGAAGAACCTTAACCATACAGACCATATCAGGACAGGGGACCTGCCTGGGAAAAGTTCCCTTGTCACATCAACATATTTGTAACCAAAATACCCTCATGGTGCATTCCAAATGGGTTATTTCCCCCTGAACAGGCATGGTGGGCCTGTTCAACAGGGTTGACTCTGTGTGTGCATGGAGAGGTTCTTAATTCCCCTACTGCAAAGGAGTTCTCTATTCTAGTCCAATTGGTGCCATCCATAACCTATTATTCAGAGGAAATAGTGCTGAAGAACCTAATAGGGCATGTTGGGGGAGACCTCAAAAGACAGAAGAGAGAAACTATTTCCCTAACGTTGGCTATAATTTTGGGAGCAGGGCTACCTAGTGCAGGCACTGGGATAGCAGCTCTAACATTGTAAGAGAATAACTATACAGCCTTATATTAGATACAGATCAAGACAGCCAATGCTTAGAAAAATCCATTGCACACCTAGAGTGAAATGTAGATTCCCTGGCTGAGATAGTTGAACAGAACATACAAGGGTTAGACTTTGTCTTCCTGCATTAGAGATCCACTTAGACTTGAACTACTTTTTCTTTCTTTTCTAGATATATTGGATTTTTTGCTAATATTCATTATAGAACAATATGTGAAATGTTCATAAAAACATTCCTAAATGTTCCATAACCTTCCCAAACACTGTCTCTACCTGGAGACCAACTGTTTAAATATATTAGCCTACTCAAAATATTATATATTCAAATCATAATAAGACTGAAGCTATGGTGACAGCTAGAGGTGTAAATTGCTTCTGAGTAAAATTTTCACACTAAATGGACAACTGTGACCATAGAAAAGGCACTGAGTTAACATGTCAGTGGTGGGCATAAATATACCACCTCCTGTTTAAACGTGTACACTGTGTTTAAACTGTAAGACAGAATTTGCAACACCTATTCCCTTGTTTGTCTTCCCAATATTTTAGTATTGAATAAAGCTTACTTGTCTGAACTTTATTACTTGTCTATTTGGTTGTTATATAGGAGATAGGTTGCCAGGCATATTACTTCTATGACTTCTACCTTTTTGATTGCTAGTCTTAGTTGTTAACTTTACTGAATATTGAATTAACTGAAAGTGAAAAGCACTGGATATAAGTGATTTTCGGTTCATTACCTCATTTGAGGTCTAAAAACCTATCCTAACTCTGGGACACATATTCTTGTGCTAGCCTATGTAAAGCACATAGAAGACCCCTTTGGTTTTTGCCTTTTTGTCTTCATTCTCACAGGTATGCTTGTTCTTTTGAAGGTTTTAGAGTATATTTCTTTGAGAGCCCAACATATACTGAAGAACATCTGGGAAACTCAGTCTTGTGGACAGAAGATCTATTGGATTCCTTTACTATCTGACCATAGACATCTATTTTTAAATACCTGGGCTGGACCACAGTGTATAAATCCCTCTACAAACACACACACACACACACACACACACACACACACACACACACACACACACACACACACATAATTATTCCAGTTTTTTCTTTAAAGAATTTTGACTACCATACCTAAAATCTCTAAAATTAAATTTATCTTCCTATATCCAATTACTTTCATGCTCCTGTTTTGAAGATATTCTAAACTATATCATACTATCAATTTTACTAATTATTTTATTTATTTATATTTCAAATGTGATCCCCTTCAGCATACTCCCTCCATGAGGCCCCTACCACACTTCCCTCCATTCTCTAAAATGTTACTCTCCCACCCACCTCTCTAGAATTCAACTTTTCTGGGGACATAAAGCTTCCACAGGACAAGCACACACCCTCATCGCACTGAGGCCAGACAATGCAATCCTCTGCTACATATGTATAGTAGGGGTTATGTACTAGTACATGTATGCTTTTTGGTTGGTGGCTTAGTACCTGAGAATTCTGGGAAATCTAGTTTTTTCATGGTGTTGTTCTTCCAATAGGGTTGTAATTCCCTTCAGTTCCTTCAGTCTTTGATCAAACTCTTCCATAGGGGTTCCTGGGTTTAGACCAATGATTGGCTGTAAATATCTGCATCTGTCTCAGTCAGTTGATGGCATAGCCTCTTTTAGGACAGTCATGCCATGTTCATGTCTGAAAGCATATCTTGGTCAATTAACAAATGGGACCTTCTGAAACTGAAAAGGTTCTGTAAGGCAAAGGACACTGTCAATAGGACAAAATGGCAACCTAGTAATGGAGAAAAGTTCTTTACTAACCCTACATCTGATCGAAGGCTAATATTCAAAATATACAAAGAATTCAAGAAGCTAGACTCCAAAAAAAAAAACAAAAAACAAAAAACAAAAAACAAAAAACAACCTAATGAAAAAATGAGCTCTAGAGCTAAACAAAATTCTCAATTTAGGAATCTCAAAAGCCTGAGAAGCACCTAAAGAAATGTTCAACATCCTCATTTATTGTGAAATAAAAATCAAAACCACGCTGAGATTCCATCCTAAACCAATCAGAATGGTTGAGACCAAAATGTCAGGTGAAAATAGCTGCTAGAGCAAATGTAGATAAAAAAGAACACTTTATCTTTGCTAGTGGGATTGCAAAGTGTTTTCCAGATTCCATAATCTGGAAAATATTCTGGCATTTCTTCACAAAATTGGAAATAAGTCTATCTGAATATTCATATATACAACTTCTGGGCATATACCCCAAAATGATCTACCATATCATGAGTAAACCTTCAGTGTTTACAGCAGCCTTAATTATAATAGCAGGGGTTAAGGGACTATGCCGAACTTAGGAAATTAATCTGAACAGGTAAGAGAGTGCACCACAGAACTGGACAGCTTCTGGGACAGGCGGAGCCACAGAACCACTGAGGCAGCACGCTTATCAGGCAATAGAAAGCCAGCCACCCTCCCAACCAAAGGACAGGTATCTGCCTGGTTAGGAAGGCCTCAGCCTCAGGAGCAGCAGATGCCACTTTAGTTCTGGGACGCCACCGAACTTAGGAACTTAGTCTGCACAGGTGAGAGTGTGCACTTCTGGGACCTGCCAAGCAACACAGCTTCTGGAAAAGGTCCTGTTTTTGGCCCACTTCTTCAGCCAGGAGGAGGTCCAAACACAAGATAATCTGTGCACCTTCCCTGTAAGAGGAGAGCTTGCCAGCAGAGAGAGCTCTGAGCACTGAAACTCAGAGGAGAGAGTCTGTCTCCCAGGTCTGCTGATAGACGGTAACAGAATCACCAGAAGAACAATCTCTAAACAGAGTCAACTATAACAACTAACTCCAGAGATTACCAAATGGTGAAAGGTAAATGTAGGAATCTTACTAACAGGAACCAAGACCACTCACCATCATCAGAACCCAGCACTCCCACTTCGCCTAGTCCAGGGCACCTCAACACACCCGAAAACCTAGACCCAGATTTAAAAGCATATCTCATAATGATGGTAGAGGACATCAAGAAGGACTTTAATAACTCACTTAAAGAAATACAGGAGAACACTGCTAAAGAGTTACAAGTCCTTAAAGAAAAACAGGAAAACACAATCAAACAGGTAGAAGTCCTTACAGAAAAAGAGGAAAGCACATCCAAACAGGTGAAGGAAATGAACAAAACCATATTAGACCTAAAAAGAGAAGTTGACACAATATAGAAAACTCAAAGTGAGGCAACACTGGAGATAGAAATCCTAGGAAAGAAATCAGGAACCATAGATTTGAACATCAGCAACAGAATACAAGACATGGAAGAGAGAATCTCAGGTGCAGAAGATCCCATAGAGAACATCGGATCAACAATCAAAGAAAATGGAAAATGCAAAAAGATCCTAACTCAAAATATCCAGGAAATCGAGGACACAATGAGAAGACCAAACCTACGGATAATAGGGGTGGATCAGAATGAAGATTTTCAACTCAAAGGACCAGCAAATATCTTCAACAAAATTATTGAAAAAAACTTCCCAAATCTAAAGAAAGAGATGCCCATGAACATACAAGAAGCCTACAGAACTCCCAATAGACTGGACCAGAAAAGAAATTCCTCCCGACACATAATAATCAGAACAACAAATGCACTAAATAAAGAGAGAATACTAAAAGCAGTAAGGGAAAAAGGTCAAGTAACTTATAAAGGCAAGTCAATCAGAATTACACCAACTTTTTCACCAGAGACTATGAAAGCCAGAAGAGCCTGGACAGATGTTATACAGACACTAAGAGAACACAAATTCCAGCCACGGCTACCATACCCAGCTAAACTCTCCATTACCATAGATGGAGAAACAAAAGTATTCCACGACAAAAACAAATTCACATATTACCTTTCCACAAATCCAGGCCTTCAAAAGATAATAACAGAAAAAAAAAAAAACTAGGAAGGGAACCTTGCCCTAGAAAAAACAAGAAGGCTATCCCTCAACAAACCTAAAATAAAACAGCCACAAAAACAGAATGCCTACTTTAACAACAAAAATAAGAGGAACCAACAATTACTTTTCCTTAATATCTCTTAATTTCAATGGTCTCAACTCCCCAATAAAAAGATATAGACTAACAAACTGGCTACACAAACAAGACCCAGCATTTTGCTGCTTACAGAAACTCATCTCAGAGAAAAAGATAGACACTACCTCAGAATGAAAGGCTGAAAAACAATTTCCCAAGCAAATGGTATGAAGAAACAAGCAGGAGTAGCCATCATAATATCTGATAAGATTGACTTACAACCCAAAGTCATCAAAAAAGACAAGGAGGGGCACTTCATTCTCATCAAAGGTAAAATCCTCCAAGAGGAACTATCAATTCTGAATATCTATGCTCCAAATACACGGGCAGCCACATTCATTAAAGAAACTTTAGTAAAGCTCAAAGCACACATTGCACCTCACACAATAATTGTGGGAGACTTCAACACACTACTTTCACCAATGGACAGATCAAGGAAACATAAAGTAAACAGGGACACAGTGAAACTAACAGAAGTTATGAAACAAATGGATCTGACAGATATCTACAGAACATTTTATCCTAAAACTAAAGGATATACCTTCTTCTCAGCACCTCATGGTACCTTCTCCAAAATTGACCACATAATAGATCACAAAACAGGCCTCAACAGATACAAACATATTGAAATTGTCCCATGTATCCTATCAGATCACCATGCACTAAGGCTGATCTTCAATAACAAAATAAATAATAGAAAGCCAACATTCACGTGGAAACTGAACAACACTCTTCTCAATGATATCTTGGTCAAGGAAGGAATAAAGAAAGAAATGAAGGACTTCTTAGAGTTGAATGAAAATGAAGCCACCTCATACCCAAACTTATGGGACACAATGAAAGCATTTCTAAGAGGAAAACTCATAGATCTGAGTGCCTCCAAAAGGAAACTAGAGAGAGCACACATTAGCAGCTTGACAACACACCTAAAAGCTCTAGAACAAAAGGAAGCAAATTCACCCAAGAGGAGTAGATGGCAGGAAATAATGAAACTCAGGGGCAAAATCAACCAAGTGGAAACAAGAAGAACTATTTAGAGAATCAACCAATCGAAGAGCTGGTTCTTTGAGAAAATCAACAAGATAGACAAACCCTTAGCCAGACTCACTAAAGGGCACAGGGAAAGCATTCTAATTAATAAAATCTGAAATGAAAAGGGAGACATAACAACAGATCCTGAAGAAATCCAAAAAACCCTCAGTTCCTTCTACAAAAGGCTATACTCAACAAAACTGGAGAACCTGGATGAAATGAAGAAGTGTCTAGACAGATACCAGGTACCAAAGTTGAATCAAGATCAGGTTAATGATCTAAACAGCCCGATATCCCCCAAAGAAATAAAAGCAAACCTTAATAATCTCCCAACCAAAAAAAAAGCCCAGGACGAGATGGGTTTCGTGCAGAGTTCTATTAGACCTTCAAAGAAGATCTACTCCTAGTTCTGCACAAACTGTTCCACAAAATAGAAACAGAAGGTACTCTACCCAACTCATTCTATGAAGCCACAATTACTCTGATACCTAAACCACAAAAAGACCCCACAAAGATAAAGAACTTCAGACCAATATCACTTATAAATATTGATGCAAAAATCCTCAATATAGTTCTTGCTAACCAAATCCAAGAACACATCAAAACAATCATCCATCCTGACCAAGTAGGTTTCATCCCAGGGACGCAGGGATGGTTCAATATACGGAAATCCATCAATGTAATCCAGTATATAACAAACTCAAAAACAAAAACCACATGATCATCTCATTAGAAGCTGTGAACACATTTAACAAAATCCAACACCCATTCATGATAAAAGTCTTGGAAAGATCAGGAATTCAAGGCCCATACCTAAACATGATAAAAACAATCTACAGCAAACCAGTAGCCAGCATCAATGTAAATGGTGAAAAGCTTGAAGCAATCCCACTAAAATCAGGGACTAGACAAGGCTGTCCACTCTCTTCCTACCTATTCAACATTGTACTTGAAATCCGAGCCAGAGCATTTAGACAACAAAAGGAGATCAAGGTGATACAAATTGGAAAGGATGAAGTCAAAATATCACTTTTTGCAGATGATATGATAATATGTATACGTGACCCAAAAATTCCACCAGAGAACTCCTAAGCCTGATAAACAGCTTCAGTGATGTAGCTGGATATAAAATTAACTCAATCCAGTCAATGGCCTTTCTCTTCACAAAGGACAAACATGCTGAGGAAGAAATTAGGGAAACAACACCCTTCTCAATAGCCACAAATAATATAAAATACCTAGGCATGACTCTTAGGAAGTAAAAGATCTGTATGACAAGAACTTCATGCCTCTGAAGAAAGAAATTAAAGAAGATCTCAGAAGATGGAAAGATCTCCCATGCTCATGGATTGGCAGGATCAATATAGTAAAAATGGCTATCTTGCCAAAACAATCTACAGATTCAATGCAATCCCCATCAAAATTCCAACTCAATTCGTCAACAAATTAGAAAGAGCAATCAGCAGATTCATCTGGAATAACAAAAAACCTAGGATAGCAAAAACTCTTCTCAAGGATAAAAGAACATCTAGTGGAATCACCATGCCCAACCTAAAGCTGTACTACAGAGCAATTGTGATAAAAACTGCATGGAACTGGTATAGTGACAGACAAGTAGACCAATGGAACAGAATTGAAGACCCAAAGAAAAACCCACACACCTATGGTCACTTGATCTTTGACAAGCAATCTAAAACCATCCAGTGGAAAAAAGACAGCATTTTCAACAAATGGTACTGGCACAACTGGCTGTTATCATGTTGACGATTGCGAATTGATCCATTTCTATATCCTTGTACTAAGGTCAAATCTAATTGGATTAAAGAACTCCACATAAAACCAGAGACATTGATACTAATAGAGGGGAAAGAAGGGAAAAGCCTCGAAGATATGGGTACAGGGGAAAAATTCTTGAATAGAACGGCAATGGCTTGTGCTGTAAGATGGAGAATCAATAAATGGGACCTCATAAAATTGCAAAGCTTCTGCAAGGCAAAAGATGCCTTCAATATGACAAAAAGACCACAAACAGATTGGGAAAGGATCTTTACCTATCCCAAATCGGTAAGGGGACTAATATCCAATACATATAAAGAACTCAAGAAGGTAGACTCCATATATTCAAATAACCCCACTAAAAATGGGGCTCAGAACGAAACAAAGAATATGCCCCAGTACAGGGGAACGCCAGGGCCAAAAAGGGGGAGTGGGTGGGCAGGGGAGTTGGGGTTGGTGGCTATGGGGGACTTTTGGTATAGCATTGGAAATGTAAATGAGCTAAATACCTAATAAAAAATGGAAAAGAAAAAAAAAGAAAATATATATATCATAAAATTCTGAAATATATAACCTAAGGTTGCTCTTTAAGTCCTTGAAAAAAAAAATAAAAACAAAAGTTATAGTAAGAAGTAATAAAATCAAAGGCAGACATGAATGTGAACTACAGCACAGAATAAGGCAACTCAAACAAAAAATACATTCTTTTAAAAGCTTAAAATAATAAAATCAAATAAAAAGTGTAAAATACAAAAGTGGGTGGTGAGTGGGAGATGCTAGATATACAAATGACATGAGAAAGAGAGACCAAGAGAGACGAAAAAAGGATTTTGGAGCTCTCCCAGGAACAGAAGGAAATTTGGAGATGTACTGTTTCTCTTTGCCCCATACAGGAGACATCCATAATTCTGGTTACATCAAGTTCTCTACCCTCTCTGTATTGTCTGTGTTTGATGCACCAGTCTTTCCATGTGTCAATTCGTGTCTGTTTTTGTTTTGTTGTCTGAACAACTGTTGTTCTGTTTCATGTTGAATAAAAATAGTTAAAACTTAAAAAAAAAAAAAAAAGTTCTCACCAGAGGAATACCGAATGGCAGAGAAGCACCTGAAAAAATGTTCAACATCCTTAATCATTAGGGAAATGCAAATCAAAACAACGCTGAGATTCCACCTTCACACCAGTCAGAATGGCTAAGATGAATAATTCAGGTGACAGCAGATGCTGGTGAGGATGTGGAGAAAGAGGAACACTCCTACATTGTTGGTGGGATTGCAAGCTTGTACAACCACTCTGGAAATCAGTCTGGCGGTTCCTCAGAAAATTAGACATATTACCACCAGAAGATCCAGCAATACCTCTTCTGGGCATATATCCAGAAGATGTCCCAACCGGTAAAAAGGACATATGCTCCACTATGTTCATAGCAGCCCTATTTATAATAGCCAGAAGCTGGAAAGAACCCAGATGCCCCTCAACAGAGGAATGGATACAGAAAATGTGTTACATTTACACAATGGAGTACTACACAACTATTAAAGAGAATGTGAGTTTCCTTCATTCGGATTCCAGATTTGGAGTATAGGGGATGTGATTACTTGGCATTATTCTATTTTAATTCATTCATTCATTCACTCAACCCTGTCCACCTTCTTATTATTACACATCCCATATCTACTGACCATCCACTGTATCCAAGAGCATGTCCCCAAGCCACCTGGTCTCTAAACACCCAGGGGCCTCTAGCCTCTTGAGACCTCAGTGCATCATCTCTGATTGAACAGAGATCAAATTTTTTTTCAGTGTATATTTTGGGGATAATCTAATAGTTGGTATATGCTTCCTGTTTGGTGGTCTATCATTTGGGAGAATTCTGGTCCAGAATAATTGAGACAGCAGGTCCTCCTAAAGGGATACTCTCCTCTTCAGCCTCCTTCAGTCTTTCTCCAATTCCCCAATGGTTCAGCAGATTCTGTCCATTGGTTGGTTGCAGACATATGCATCTGATTGTTTCAACTGCTCATTAGGTCTTCAGAAGTGCATTCATGCTAGTATTCACATTACAATTATGTGAATTCAGAAGCCAGCAGAGTTCGTGGACTGCAAGCAGGTCTTCTGAAAAAGCAATGCATGATATAATTACCTGAATTTTCTGGCAGTACTCTTCAATATTGTGTTCTACGTGATGCAATATTCCACTCTCTTTCTCTATCTCTGTCTCTGTCTCTGTCCCTCTCTGTCTCTGTCTCTCTCTGTCTCTTTGTCTCTCTCTCTGTCTCTCTGTATCTGTCTCTGTCTCTGTCTCTGTCTCTCTCTCTCTCTCTCTCTCTCTCTCTGTCTCTCTCAATATCTATTCCTCTAACACTCAGTATGACTAATGATTCTCTTATCTTCTCTTCTACAAAGGGGATGATATTTTAATGTCATCTGCAAATTGTTATTCTGAATCGGAGTAGGGAAAGGACACTTTAAATCTGTTGTTACACCCAAGAGCATGGCTTTTAAAACCTGGTGAATCAGTAGAAGATGAGACAATGTATAGAAGAGGTTGCTTCTTTTGCTTTGGTTTGGTTTAGCTTTGTTTATTTCTGTTACACGCAATCATTAGAAGAAACTCTGTGAAATACTGCCTAATGCAAATTTCCTGAAGGAAAATAGGTACCTCAGAACCAAAATTATATTTCTCAGTTACAATATATAATATATATTATTAGAGATATTTTTTTTCATTAAACCTTGAACAGAATTTTTCTCTGATCTTAACAAAACTGCAAAGTACATGGGGGATAAAGGTGCACACTCTCAGGTGTGCATGGAATGACAATATGTTGAAGACCTTATTAGCCTCCATGTCCTTACCCTATGTGCCATCTTGGAAAAAAAAAATATGCTGAAAGTCAAGAAAATGGCTTACTTGAATATGCCAGGGAGATTTCTAACCAAAATGTCACTGTGTATATCTCTAACACAAGGTAGACCTGGTATTGCAAGAGACAGTAAATGGCAGTAACATTGGTGCACTCTAGGATATGGGCCTGTTCTAAGTGTACATCAATAACAACAAAGAGAACGAAAATTTGCAGCCTAATTGCATAAAGGATATAGATATATCTATCTATTTATCTATAGATTAGATAGATAGATAGATAGATAGATAGATAGATAGATAGATAGATAGATAGATAGTTATAATAAATACACAATGATACACACACACATACATATATATTATATATAATATAACACTTATAAGCATATACATATAATACATATATACACATATCCATCTGTTAAAAAATATGATATATGATATTTGTGCACAGCAAGATTTCAGTTTCATAATGATGATCACCTTTACATATAATCAAATGAATCTGACTTTTTTGTCTACTTCAATCTAATTTATATCACTCTTCATATATTAGAAACTCTTGATACATTTTAATAAATATCAGTAATCCTATTGCTGAATATAGAAAGGTTTGTTCCATTTTCTCTTCATTTTTGTCTTGGTTATATTGTTTAATTTCATATCCCATGTTATCTCCTGTTTTAGATTTCCCCCTGGAAATCCCTCATCTGACCACCTCACCTGCCTCCGAACCTGTGCTGTCCCATCAATTCACCCACTCCATTTCTATACTAGAAAATCCTACCGCCTGATTTTACTGGACTTAGGATCAGTTATCTACTTTCTCATTCACAAATGCTATCTCTGTGAGATGTAAACTTTACTGTTGTATAGTAAATTTGATATTGGTAAATGATCATATCAAGAAAAACTAACTACAATCAAGCAGGATTGGTCCAACAGATTGTATATGTTCAGCAAGTTTACCCCATTCACTAGGTATTATGCCCATTGCAACAAGTTTAAGAAATGTTCCTGACCCAACTAGCAGCTGAAAGAGTCAGATGCAAACACTTGCACCCAACCAATGTCTTGAAGCAGTTGAACACTATTGTTGAAATAACTAAGTTTAAAAGATGGTGAAGAGGAGGGCAGCCCTGTAGAAGGACCAACAGTCTCAATTAACTTGCTCCCCCAAGATGTCTAAAACTCTGGACAACCAAGGAGACAAAATATGCCTGCTGATATGAGGCCTCAAGCACACATACAGAAGAGGATTGCTGGGTGTGTGTTCCATCTGAATAGATGCACCTAATTTTCAAGAGAATGGAAGTTCCAGGGGGTTTAGATTTCTGGTAGTTTAGAGGTGAGGTGTGGAGACATTTTTGTGGAGAGTATGAGGTGTGAAGGAGGTATGGGATGTGGAACAATTGGAGGGTAGATAGGGTGGGGAATAAAATCTGGACTGTAAATAGAAATAATTATAAAGAAAGAAAAAAAAGACAAAAGTTATTGCAATTGCACTGAATTGTGGAATATTAGTGGAGAGTGGTGTGTTCAAGGGTTTTATTTCCTTTTCTCTATAAAAATGCATTCATGGAAAGCAAATATTAAGATTTTTAAGGATCCAGGACTATTTTGGCAACTGTTCAGAGAATGTTCTGCCAATGCTGAATATCTGAGTTCTGTTCCTCTATCGTCGTCTGCTATTTCATAACTGTTTTTGTGTCCCTTAAACTGCAGTTTGAGTATCAAGACGTTCTTTGCAAACATGACATCTTCAATCCAGTTTCAATGAGTAAAATGTGGATTTTAATGCAGGATGTATTCCTTAAAGGGATGTTTCTGTGGAGACTAACATGAAGAGACATTTTTTTTTAAATGATGATGCATTTTAGACCAAATTCTCATGCTGTTGATGGATGAATGTGAAGGATTTAGTGTAGCTGCAAACATACACTTATCTTTTTGGAAATGTTATTTTCTAGGATGTAGTAAAATCAAAATGTTGCCTCCATTTTCATCTATTTAGAATTTTCGGAGTCCAGGACCTCAATCTGATCCGGAAAATGAGGCCAGATTATCATAAAAATTGAATACACGATAATATCAGTTTTAACATTTTCTTTCCTAACAAAATGATAATTGCTTGTTGACATATTTACAAACTTTCTTTATTTTATTCTGTTTTTGTTTACATTCCTTTATCATATTTTTACAGTGGAGTAGTTATCCCAGTCTCAGCCTGCACCCTGACTTTCTCATCACATACCTCTGCCCTCATCAGCAATAGGATATCCACACATCCCAACCCCCACATATTCCCAATGCCTAGGACCTCAACTTTCTCTGGTGTTTAGGTGTATCTTCTTCCATTGAGGCCAGGTCAGGCAATCCTTTCTGTATATGTGTCAGGGTCTCATATCCGCTGGTGTATGCTGCCTAGTTAGTGGCATATTATCTAAGAGATCTTAGTTGTCCAGAGTAGCTGACAGTGATGTTAGTCATTCTATTGGTCACACTCCTCAGCTTCTTCCAACTAGCTCCTTATTTCAAAAACAGGGTTCCCCAAATTCTGTCAATTGTTGGATAAGATATGTGTATATTTGAAAGCAGAAAAAAAAAAAAAAGAATGATTTCACCTTAGAATACAGAGCTATATTTTGGAGAACACTGAAAAAAAACAGAGAGTATTCTCTCATGAATATGTTCCTACTGGAAATAAGAAAAAGTGTTCTTATTTCATATTTGTTGATTCTTTAGGTTGATTTTTTTCTCTGATACTTTTATTTATAGCCCTATTTGACCTGGGACTTAATTTCTATGCAAGGTCATAGATTCAATTGCCAAATCCAATTTAATTGGAAAATAGCAGGACAGAAATCTTCATGAAAAAAAAATGATGAATAACATTGAAATAAAAATTTGAGAACTTTATTTCTTCCAAAGGAAAAACGAAAGTAAATGAGTAAAGATTTTATGGAGAATGTGCATTAGATTGGTGGATAAATATTTCTAGACATCACTGGATGAATAAATGTGAATTATTCCAAAACAAGATAAATGCAGTGTAAGTCAATAATTTAAAGAGATGTACCAAATTAATATTTGACAGTATTCCTGAGCTATGTGTTCAGATATCTGACTTCTATCTGACACCTTGGATAGAATTCAAGTCTGGTCTTATTTCAATGATGTAGATCTTGGGTGTAAAGATGCATCCAAGCATCACTGCACTGGATGCCGAGATTGAGAAGACCTCTACAGCAGCCATGACCATGCCCTTAGTCCTATGTGAGTCATGGAGGAAGGTGACATAAACACTGCAGAATCCTAGCACGACAAAGGTCAGGAACTTGGCTTCATTAAATGTTTCAGGAAAATTCTTTGCCACGAAATCCACAGTGAAGCTTCCAAGGGCAAGGCAGGTCAAGTATCCCAAAATTCAGTAGAATGCAGTAACTGAACCCTTGTTGCACAAAATGATTATCATTATCATCAATATCAACAAATATCAATATCAACAAAAGGAGGAGAAACTGAGAGCCAGATTACCCACAGAATACATTGATATGGAACATATCAGAAGGATGTATTTCATTGAACCTGATAAAAGGAGGTTCCTTAAACCTTTTCCAGGTTCTGTGATTATGAAAGCCAAACTACAATGATTGTTTTGGCAAGCAATGTGGAAACAGACACCATGAATACAATTCCAAAAGTGATTTGTTGTAAGGCTACATTTTTTTCTGTTAGGAAGACCAATGAAGAAAAAGGAGCATGAGAAAATGGAACATGAGTGACATGAGTAGCTGATGAGAAATGTGGAAAGACATAGAAGGAAGGACAGGAAGCAAGTTAGAGAGTAAGAAAGGTTAAAGCTTAGAGAAAGAGGTGAAAGCTTAGAGAGAGTAAGGATTGTAAAAGTTGAGAGAAAGAGAGAGAGAGAGAGAGAGAGAGACAGAGACAGAGACAGAGACAGAGACAGAGACAGAGACAGAGGGAGGGAGGGAGGGAGGGAGGGAGGGAGAGAGGGAGGGAGGGAGGGAGAGAGAGAGAGAGAGAAAAGAGAGACAGAGAGAAAGAGAGAAAGAGAGAAAGAGGGAGACACTGAGGTAGGGCCAAGTAGCCTCTCATATATTGGGCTTGCTATCTTGCTGTTGCTAGGTAACTGGAAGGAATCTAACCTGAAGATCAGAAGCTTTGGTCATTTTATATATAACTTCTAGCCATTACCCTATCCTGAGCAGGGGTGCCTGTGGGTTGGGTAAATTCACCAGGGGCCAGTGTTCCAGAAGTACTGAGGAAATGCCTTCCTTCCCATGTAGGTGAAAATTACGACCCATTAGGTTTCATCAGGTTTAAGGACTTCAGCATGACTGGAGACCAGGCATTTGGTACATAGCCCAATGCCCCAAGCTCAATGATCAAATTTAACTCTAGCATCCAGAGTTTGTGGTTTCTCAGCAAAACAACAGCACAGACGATGTGAGTTTGAAACTCTGGAGACTTCCACCATATGAAATCAAGGCATGGAGGTTGGGTTTGGTAAAATGATCTAGAAGAAATCTGTAAAACAGTGAAAGGACAATTGAAAAGACTCATATGGAAAAGATCAGCAACAGGGAATGCCTCAGGAGACCATCCTTGTATTCATAGCTTCTCAAGACAAAATTCAAATGACCAATAGTACTGGAGGAGAGTCTGTGAATGCATCAGGGAGGGGAGAGTAAGTGTTAGGAGGGAGGGTGAGATAGAGAAAAAAGTAGAAGGAGAAAAAGAAAGAGAACGAGAAGGGAAAGTAGAAGGAGAAGAATATGGAGAGGGAGAACAGAAGAAGGAAGGGAAGAGGAAGGGGTGGAGCAGGATGAGAAGGAGAAAGAGATGGAAGAAGAACAAAAAAAGAAGAGGAAAATGAAAAAGAAGGAGCAGGAGGGGAGGAGAAGGAGAAAAGGAGAAGGTGAAATAAGGAGGAGAGAAGGAGAGAAGAAGAAGGAGAGAGGAGGAAGAGATGGGGAAGGAGAAGAAGTAGAAGAAGATGTGGAAGAAGAACTAAAAGAAGAAAGAGGGAGAGGAGAAAAAGATTGAGAAGGAAGAAGAAAGAAGGAGAAGAAAGAAGAAAGAAGAAAGAAAATTAGAAGAAAAAAAGAAGAAAGAGGAGGAGGAGGAGGAAGAGGAGGAGAAAAGAGAAGGAGAAGGCAAAGAAGGAGAAGAAGTAGAAGGAGGAGAAGGAGAACATGGAGAAGAAATGAGAAGAGATGAGAGGTATAGTTAGGCAGACACAGACAGAGAAACACAGACACACAGAGAGAGTCGTGCACATAAACATTCACACAGAGACACACAAGTAGGCACAGAGACAGAGAAAAATATACATATGAAGAGAGACATGCACAGAGACATTCACAGAGATACACACATTTACACAACTTAATTAAGAAGTATTTACAAAAATATATCTATGAAATTACAAGGATATTAAGTACTAAATTATGTGAGCATTGAGGAGGAATGAGATCCAAACAAATTTTGCAAGTCCTGCAACATTCTGCATGCTTCCACACAGCTTTAGCTGTGGGAGTATCAGTTATAGGGCTGTAACTTTTGTTTTTTTCATTTATAATTTACTGTGAATCTCCTTTCTCCACCATTCAATATGGTCAGTAGTTTCCATGTCGAATGACTTTCCAATGCATGGCATCTAGTGAGAAAGAGAAAACAATTTAAAAAAAAAAGAGTCTCTATGCTGGAGCCAACTGTACAAACAATTTGTAGTTATTCTCCAAATGCAGGGCTCAAAGAACTCAGAGGCTCCTCTAGCTTTTACACAGATCTCAAGTTTGGTCCCCCAGCATCACTGAGAACCTATTGACAATTCTCACTCAGGTCATAAATCTATGGAGCATTCCAATGTATTGAGTTCCAGAGAAAAAGCCATTTGGAAGCTTATCTCTCTAAAAGTGAAGATTGCGCTGAAAATTATGAAAAGTGAGAATAATTTTAAATATGAAAAAACATTCCACAACACACATTAAAATAATACATGTAGACAAAATTGACAGCAATCTATATGACACAATACCCACATACACGAGAGGGGAAGGGGCAGGGGGAGAGGTGGAGAGACATACGTATACTTACAATACTTTTTTTTTTTAGTCAAGTTGTCAAAACTGACACAATCAATGTACAGGAAGAGATGTATATGGCAAACACTGGGGACAGACTGTCATGATAAGGACAGCATAGAAGGAAACAACAAGTTGATCTGTGGCATTGAGAGCCTGAATGGGCCCTTCTACATTTGGTTGGATTTAGAATCCAAGATTTAGTTCAGAACCAGCCAGCTCCCTCCTTGTCCCAGTGATCTACTTTTGCTGGGGCACAGTCACAAAGGTTCCACAACATTTCTAGACAGTTTTCCCAGTTTTAGACAACTGGGACTGTGGGAGATATAACCCCCCCCATCTTAATTAAACTAAGCCACGCAAATGCAAAATATTTTTGAAAACAGTTTAATTTCAATTTTGGAAAGAGAACAGAGAGCTCTACAATGATATGGACTGAATTAGTCTTTAGGTTCCATTGTGCACCCTAAATTAAATATAGTGTAAAAGATTCTGTTTTCTATGTAGCAAGTGAGGGCTGAAAACAACACACTAATGGAGATAAAATGCAAAAAACTGGGATATACAATAACAATTCAAAATGACACTGTGAAAAACGATGTATTTATACATGCTAACTGTCCTATTGACCACAGTGTCATTCATCATTGTGTTAGGGGATCCAATCTAGTGATTAATCATCAGGGTTTGACAGTAAAATCTTTAGGCTCAATACACCAGACATTAGCTGGAAAATGATTTACAAGAATGTAATGACCTTTGGTGTCTTCTCTGTGAATCTGTTGTATGGATGCCCTGTCGTTGGTTGTTTTAGTTGTTAGTGTTGTTTTAAAATAGAAATATTGAATGCAAAAGCAAGTTGCAGGAGCCCAAAATGTCTTTGCATCCTCTCTTTCTCCTTCCCATAACTTTCTAATTTTCCCAATCCCCACATTCATTCAAAATACAGAATTTCAAAAAATAAAGAAACTCATTCATCATCTTTACTTTGTGCTTGCATGCTGGTTGCAATTATCTTGTAAGCATTAAAAATCAGGCTAACATACTGCCTATGTTCAATAGGGTTTCATTGATGTGAAGCTACATCATGACTCAAGAAACACTTATAGGGAAAATTTAATTGATGTTGTCTTACAGTTTTAGAGGGTCAGTATATTATTATCTTGATAGGAAGAATGGCAGCATCCAGGAAGAGTCGGTGCTGGGGAAGGAACTAATTGGTCTATATCTTAGTCTGAAGGCAACCAGGAGGAAGTTTGTGGCCATAGGTAGCAAGGAAGAGGATCGATTTTCGTCACTGAGCAGAGATTGTGCACTACATAATAGCAAGCCTACACAATGATACACTTCCTCAAACAAGCCAACACCTTGTAATAGTGCCATTCCCATGGGCAAAAGATATTCTAATCAACACACTGCATCATAGGAAAATGGTAGAGAGACATAAAGAAAGATACTGCATGATTGCATTCCTCTAGTCACAAGTGCTACATACCTACACGTTAATATGCACACACACACACACACACACACACACACACACACATAAACACACACACACACACATAAACACACACACACACACACACACACACACACACACATAAACACACACACACACACATAAACACACACACACACACACACACACACATGCCTATCTGATATGCATAATAATAATGTGCAGTCTCGGGTCCTGTGCGATTGGATTGGACCAGGTGCTGTGTTCCACTCACCAGAGGTCTTAGGATCCCGTGGTGGATCCTGTGTGTGTCCTTGGGGGTGTCCAGAGACACCCCTGGCAAGGGACCACGGTGTTCCCTTGATGTACTTCTGTTGTCCAATTGCTCTGGCTAGGATTTCAAGTGCTATATTGAACAGATAGGAAGAAAGTGGACAGTCTTGTCTAGTCCCTGATTTTAGTCGGATTGGTTTTAGTTTCTCTCCATTTAGTTTGATGTTGACTACTGGTTTGCTATATATTGCTTTTATTGTGTTTAAGTATGGGCCTTGAATTCCTGATCTTTCCTTGATTTTTATCATGAATGGGTGTTGGATTTGTTTAAATGATTTCTCAGCATATAACGAGATGATTATGTGGTTTTTGTTTTTGAGTTTCTTATGTAGTGGATTACGTTGATGTGTTTCCTTATATTAAACCATCCCTAAATCCCTAGGATGAAGCCTACTTGATCATTATTGATGATTTTTGTGATATGTTCTTGGATTCAGTTTGCATGGACTTTATTAAATATTTTTGCATCGATATTCATAAGGGAAATTGGTCTGAAGTCTTTTATTTGGTTGGGAATTTATGTGGTTTAGTTATCAGAGTAATTGTGGCTTCTATAGAATTAATTGAATAGAGTACCTTCAGTTTCTATTTTATGGAATAGTTTCGGGACAGTTGGAATTAGTTCTTTTTTGAAGGTCTGATAGAACTCTGCACTAAACCCATGTGGGCTGTCCTGGGCATTATTTGGTTGGGAGATTATTAGTGACTACTTCTATTTCTTTAGGGGGTATGGGGCTGTTTAGATCTTTATTCTGATCTGGATTTAACTTTGGTATCTGATTTCTGTCTAGAAAATTGTCCATTTTGTTCAAGTTTTCCAGTTTTGTTTAGTATAGCCTTTTGTAGTAGTATCTGATGATGCCTAGGTTTTCCACAAGTTCTGGTCTTATGTCTCCCTTTTCATTTCTAATCTTGTTATTTAGGATACTATCCCTGTGCCCTGTAGTTCGTCTTGCTAAGAGTTTATCTATCTTGATACTATTTTCAAAGAACAGGCTCCTGGTTTGGTTGATACTTTGAATAGTTCTTTTTGTTCCCACTGGTTGATTCCAGCCCCGAGTTTGATTATTTTCTGCTATCTACTCCCCCTTGTAAATTTGCCTCCTTTTGTTCTAGAGCTTTTAGGTGTGCTGTCAAACTCTTAGTGTGTGCTCTGTCTGGCTTTTTTGTGGTGGCATTCAGAGCTGTTGGTTTTCTTTGTGGGACTACATTCATTGTGTCCCATAAGTTTGTGTATATTGTCCCTTCATTTTCATTAAACTCTAAAAAGTGTTTAAGTTCTTCTTTATTTCTTCCTTGACCAAGTTATCATTGAGTAGAGTGTTGTTCAGTTTTCACGTGAATGTTGGCTTTCTATTATTTATGTTGTTATTGAAGATCAGCCTTCTTCCATGGTGATGTGATAGGGTGTATGGGATACTTTCAATATTTTTTGAGTCCTGTTTTGTGACTGATTATATGTTCTATTGTGGAGAAGATACCATGGTGTTTTGAGAAGAAGTTATATCCTTTTGTTTTAGGGTAAATGTTCTGTAGATATCTATTAAATCCATTTGTTTCATAACTTCTATTATCTTCAATGTATCTCTGTTTAGAGTCTATTTCCAGGATCTTTCTATTGATAAGAGTGGGTTATTGAAGTTTCCCACTATTATGGTGTGCAGTGCAATGAGTGATTTGAGCTTTACTAAAGTTTCTTTAATGAATGTGGATGCCTTTGCATTTGGAGCATAGATATTCAGAATAGAGGGTTCATCTTGGAAGATTTTACCTTTCATGAGCATTAATTGTCCCTCTTGTCTTTTTTGATATCTTTGGGTTGGAAATTGATTTTATTCTATATTAGAATGGCTACTCCATCTTATTTCTTCAGACCATTTGCTTGGAAAATTGTTTTCCAGCCTTTTACTATGAGGTAGAATCTGTTTTTTTACCTGAGGTGGGTTTCTTTTATGCAGCAAAATGTTGTGTATTGTTTATATAGCCAGTCTGTTTGTCTATTTGTTTTTATTGGTGAATTGATTCCACATTAAGGCAACTTCAGACCAACTTCTCTTATGTATATCAATGCAAAAATACTCAATAAAATTCTCCCCAAACTAAAAGGGCTATTAGGTTCTTTACTGAGAGTCAAAACTGCAATGAGAACTTCCAGTTTTCCAAATGTCTCTGACTAATTGCTCTTTGATAGTAACTAGGCTTTCTCCTACTCAGAGCACATTACAAGAGGTTGTATAACAATTAACCAAAGGTCATCAGAAGGGAACTAATGATTTATTATAGGTTCTAGGGTAAAAGATAATATATTGATTGGGTTTACCTATACAAAACTTCACTAACATCTTAGTTATGGTTTGATACCTTCAGTGAACCTGTTGATCTGAGACAGTTGTTGAACTTTGTAGCATGTGGTCATGTATTCTGAAATATGTATAATTTCTGAGGACAAAGAGACGAGGAACATCTAGAGAAAAGATTTTTTTTTTGCCTTTCTCCACTTAGACTATTTTTTTTCCTTTTGCCCACTTAGAAGAATTTTTCCCTTTCCCCACTTAGGATCTTTCTGCTTTTCCCCTTATATAACTTTCATAGGAAATTTTTTATAACTTAGTAATAACTTCTATAATCACTTCTCTAAATTCCTTCTCTTCCAGTGACATCTGGTTAGTAGGCTCAAAATTAGAGCCCAGCAATTCCTGCTGAGCTAGAAAAAAGGCTGCATTGCTTCATCCTCCTCTTAGGCTACAGGTGTTAATCACCTAAGCCAGCCTACCCTCAGAAAGACCCAGTACTTTTTAGAAGTTATCATCAGCATTTCAGTACAATGAGAGAGCTAGAAAGCCCTGGGACACTTAGATTTTAAAGGCATTGCCAGGGTCCTACTCTGAGACTCCACTGCTATCCTGGCTCAGAACAATCCTGGACCTCAAACTCTACTATAGAGAAGAAGTGATTAAAAAAAAAACTACATGGTATTGATACAGAGACTGACAGATGAATCAGTGGACTAGAACTGAAGATCCAGAAAGAAAACCAAATATTTATGGACCCTAGATTTTTGACAAAGAACCAAAAAAAAAAAAAAAAAAAGATGGAAAAAAGAAAGGATTTTCAATAAATGGTGATGTTCTAATTTGCAGTCTGTATGTTGAAAAATAAAAATAAATCCATACTTATCACCTTGCACAAAGCTCAGTTTCAAATTGAACACGATTATCAACATAAAATATGATACACTGAATCTAATAGAAGATAAACTCATTGACACAGAGAGGGAAATGTCCTAAACACATATCCCATGGTTCATGCTCTAAGATCAACAATTCATAAATGTAAAATAATAAACTATTTTAGATCATCTCCCCATTAATGTAACAATCACTGTAGTCATCAAATGGTTTCCATGTAAGATTTGAGGCAATTACCATATTAACCATTTTTTTTTTAATTTGGTTGGTTAATTGTTTGGGGGGTATTCAATTTGAAATGAACAGGAGATCATTTCCTGCCTGCGAACAACGTGGAGGGAGTCAGTTCAGGAAACAGATAGCTACTACAGATAATAAATAAATAAATACTCCAAATGAAGGCAATTTTTAAACCTTTCATAGCATGGCAAAAAACACTTTAGTCATTTACAGACCAAAAGCTAGAACCTCTTTGTAGTGTGGGCATTGGGCTTAGCAGCCTAGTCTCAGTATACTAACATACTTGGAAATTATCATAAAAAAATACACTGAATAGTTTGTCTTTAGATCTTTAAAAACCTCAGAAATACTTATCAAAATAAAAGACTATAATAAATTCAACAGAATAAGTTTCATTTTCTTTCAACAAAAATTTAGGCTTTTTATAATAATAAATATTTGTTATGAGTAATTCTAGCTCATTTGGTCATAAATATATATGTTTTTAGGAAAATAATTCTAAAAACTTAAAATTTATGTTTTGTATTATTATGTATAACATTGGCAAATTAGATAAGACATGCTCATTCATGTTAAACTCATAAATCTACTCCTATTTATTGAATCTTTTAAAAATCAGAAACCTCCCTAGGCAAGATCTTAAACTAATGTTCCCACTTATGCCATGACATTTTTAGCAGATATTTAAATGTATTAACTGATCTACTAATGAGTAGAAATCTGAAAGACCAGAATCTCTGTTACCTTTCACATAATGATTCTATTCAATGTAAACTATGACTACAATTAGAAAAATACCCAAATCCTAAAGTCAAATCCTCACCTCTTTTATCAGTCATAGAAAATATTTTAATAGCTATGGTACTGTAATCTGTAATCCCAGCACTTGGCAGTTGAATGAAGGAGGATCAAGGCCTTTGACTGTCCATAGCTACATAGCGAGTTTGAGGTCAGCATGAGTAATGTAGGACTGTCTCAAATAAACCTGTCCCCTACAAATCAAACAAAAATCTAATGTTAGTATAAAGATATAAAAAAGTAAATATTTCTGTCACTTCAGTAGGAAAATGTTGACCAGAAATACTAAAATAAATGTACAATTGCAATTTTTTTACTATATTTTTGAAGGGAAAACTATTGAAATCTGGATATCCATAGAGTTCCCTGTTTAGAACATTATCCTGACAGCATATAGCCCAGAAATGGTAAGAAGCAAGGCTTGGAGAATCACAGGAGTTGCCTTGCCCAGACTTTAGAGATGGCAGCAAATAACTGTAAGTATCACCTGTTTTTTTAGACTGAGGAAGTTCAATTGATGATGACATGTTCCAATATAATAATAGAAAAACAAACAAACAAACAAATAAAAAACTATTATTTCTGCTTTAGATCTTGGCAGGGCCATTCTAGCCCCATCGTTTGACAAAAGCACAACACAGCTCAGAAAATTGTTTTGATGACATCAACAATTGTCAGACTTAAAATCTATCGATGTGCTTCAAACATCTCTCATCTTCTGGGGTTATACATGGTGGTATTTATGAGACCTCTAAATGATCCCTAGGATTAGGAGCATAGTGTGTAGAGTTGGGAGTGGATATATAGACTGGAGAGATAAAATGGGAAGCATGGTGATCCTTGGATTGCCTGTGCCACATACCTTTGCAGTTGTGCTAATAGATTCAGTGCAGATTGCCAATACCTTCTATGAGCACTACCCTAGCACACAGTACAGTGCTCTCTATTCTTTTTCCGGGCTTTTGCCTGTGAGAGGGAATGTAGCTTGGAAACTACTGGTTGGTGTGTGGAAGATAAAAATCATTGGATCGGTTCAAAGCTATGGGAGCTGCCAGTTAATAGGCTAAGCTTCAGACTACATCCTTCCAATGGATAACTAGGGTCCAGTCTAGATGAATTTCTGGATACCCAGGATACATGAATAGCATGCAGTATTCTAGAGTAGTATCCAGCTTAATGATACTTCTGTTGCTCTTGTGTCTTTCCCTCTTCTGTATCCCACAAGTTCATTCCGCTTTCTTGGCATGACTCACAAATGAGCATTGTGTATTAACCTGTGATATATGAGAGGAGTTGTCTGAATAGAGATGAAATATTGAGTCATGGCAAACAAAACTGTGGAAATGGAAACCATCCAGGGGCAAATGTTGTAAAATTAACATAGTCTGTGAAAGAAAAATGCTTTTGCTTTCAGAAGGAGAGTGAATGGAGTTTTTCACTAAGCTGGAAGGGTGCTAATAAAGACCTTTTTTAACTGGAGAATTTAATAAGAATTAACCAAAACCCAGGTGCAATTATTCTTACAGGAGTGAACTGGATAGATGGGTAGAGTTTGGCTAGTATAAGATACTTGATTTAATGACTTTTGAGGTCCTTTTTCGAAATCATGATCAATAAATTCTGCCCTCTGTGACATTTCTACTATATTTGTTTGAAAGATGAATGAACTAGGATACATAGATATAGCTTTATATTATAGTTCTTGAACTTTCATGATGTGACAATTAAATCTGTATGATCAGGACATATTGTAGAGCTCTGCATTAGGCACACATAATCTATAGCTCCTGGGGACATACACGCAAATGAACAAACATGACTTTATAGTGTTTCTTGTTTTCAGAATGGAATACATTTTATAAATAATCTAAAAGCAATAGGTTCAGTTTCTATGTTCTTAGAGATAGAACCTTAAAGACCCTAAAAACTCTAAAAAATAAAAAAGAAAAAAGAAGAGAAAAGAAAATAAACTTGAAGCTTTAAATAAACAACAAAAACCCTAAAAACAAACAAACAAACAATAAAAAAAAACATAATTTTTTTTGAAAAAATAAAACTAAAAGAACCTAAAACCCTAAAAAAACAAACAAACAAACAAACAAAAAATCTAGATCTCTACAAAGACCCCAAAAAAAAAATCATTACCACAAACAAACAAACAAACAAGGAAAGAACAATAACCACACAAAGCCTTAAAAAAAAAAATCTCGCCAAATACACTGAGAACAACCCTAAAATCATTTAAAAAAAGTAAAAAAAAAAAAAAACCCTAAAACAATAAAGCAAAACCTAAAACCCTAAAAACGCTAAAATTATTAAACAAACACTAAATGACCGAAAAAAGCTATTTTTTTTAATCTTAATAAACATTTCTAAAACCCTACAATTCTATAAATAAGAAAACACAAGAACTCTAAAAAGACCCTAAAAAAATTATAAAACCCTAAAAAAAAATCCAAAACTCTACAAGTCTAGATCCCTAATGAGACAATAAAAAAAAAAAAAAAAAAAAGATAATGAAAAATAAAAAAAATAAAAAAATTATAAAACCCTAAAAAAAAAAATCCAAAAACTCTACAAGTCTAGATCCCTAATGAGACAATAAAAAAGCAATTAAAAAAAAAAAAAAGAAAATGAAAAGATACAAAACCACCACCCCAACAACTACAAATTCTTCTGCCTTAAAAAATCGCCAAAAACACTGGAAAAGAAAATCATTTTACAAACCTTATTAAAAAAATGCTTAAAACAATTTTTAAAAATTCCTTAATTAAATTAAAAAACAAAACAAAACTAAAAAATAAAGAAAAACCCTAAAATTCTAAAACAATCTCAACAACAGTAAAAAGACCCAAAAGAACTGTAAAACCATAAAAAAAGTTTTTTTAAAAAGTTCTAAAAACACATCAAAACTCTGAAACTCAAAAAAAAAAAAACTTGAAAACCCGCTTAAAAAAGCAAAACAACAAAAACAAACAAATAAACAAACAAAAAACAACAACAACAAAACACCTACAATACCCTGAAACACTAACTAAAATCCTGAGACTATAAAAACAACCCTACCCCCCCAAAAGGCTTACAAAACCCTGAAACATTAACTAAAATCCTAAGATACAAAAATAATCCTAAACGCATAAAAAAAAGCAAACACACACACAAGAAAACAAAAAACCTTTACAAAATTCTAAAACCCTATAAAACACTAAAAGTATAAAAAGAAACAAAAACAAAACAAAACAAAACAACAAGAAGATCAAAAACACACAAAAAACTACAATTATCCTAAAATTATTCATAAACCCTAAAAAGCCCTAAAACCCTGAAATACCTTAAATTTCTAGGAGAAATCAAGATCTAAAATAAATAAATAAATACATAAATAAACACATAAATAAATACATAAATAAACAAACAAACCTCAACCCTACCAAAAACAAACAAACAAACAAACAAACAAAAAACTTGTAAGGACAAAACAAACTCCCAAATTTAAAACCATTAAAACCCTAAAACTCTAAATAACCCAAAGGGCTTTACCCTCCTGCACCCCCCCAAAAAAAAAAACCCGAAAACTGTAAAATACTAAAAAGCCCGAAAAAAAAAGCCTAAAACATTAGAAGAAGTAAATAGAAAAAAAAAAATCTAGAATCTTTAAACAAATACTGAAATAGTCCTAAAATCAAAAAAAAAAAAAAAAAAAAAAAGAAAAGAAAAGAAAAAGAAAAGAAAAAGAAAAAGAAAATTCTGAAAACACACCTATCAGCTAGGCAGTCATTCAACTTACATATTTTAGCCTGCTTCTGAGTGCTGGTATTAAAGGGGAATAAAACTATACTTGACTCCTTTTTGTTTGTATAATTGTTTTCTAAATGATTTTTTTTCTCTGTGGGTGAGTATATGTGTGTGTGTGTGTGTGTGTGTGTGTGTGTGTGTGTGTGTGTGTGTGTGTGTGTGTGTTGTCCAAAGAGGTCATCAGATCGTCTAGAACTAGAATTGCAGGTGGTTGTGAACAACCATGTGGGTGTTAGAAATTGAACCCTGGTCCTGTGCAAAAGCAATCAGTGGGCCTAAGCAGTGAGCTATCTCCTCAGTCCTTTCTGCTTGCTCTAATCTCTACTTCACTATTCATCTTGCCCAAATATGTCTTTAATTCTTACTTCTTCTGTCTTTTTTTCTGTGATGAATTCTTGTTTGCTTTTCTCTTGCTTCTCCAATTACAGCACCAAGATTCTGCATTTCCTTTTGTTTTGGAAGATTCTCAAGGAATCCTAAATCCAGATTTTAGGGCAGTTATTTAAAATTCTTGCTGGTGATTCTGACAATGGTTTCCTCATTTTTTTAAAAATTAGGTATTTTTTCATTTACATTTCCAATACTATCTCAAAAGTCCCCACATACCCACCTCAACCACACCCCCACCACCACCACCACATCTTGTCCCTGGCATACCCCTGAATTAAGGCATATAAAGTTTGCAAGACTGATGGGGCTCTCTTTCCAATGATAACCAACTAGTCCATCTTCTGATACAACTGCAGCTAGAAACATGAGCTCTGATATGCTGCTAGAAAAATGAGCTCTGGGGGGTTTCTTTAGTTCATATTGTTGTTCCACTTATGGGATTGCAGACCTCTTTAGCTCCTTGGGTACCTTCTCTACCTCCTCCATTTCGGTCCCTGTGATTCATCCAATAGCTGACTGTGAGCATCCACTTCTGTGTTTGCTAGGCCATGGCAAAGCCTCACAAGAGACAGCTAAATCTGGGTCCTTCCAGCAAAATCTTGCCAGTGTATGCAATGGTGTCAGTGTTTGGAGGCTGCTTATGGATGGATTAGTGGATTGAAAACCACTAATTTGGACACAATGGGGCTACTGCTGCCAATGTAGACTGTTTATCCAGTGTTGCTGGTCAGAAATCTCCGTTCTTTGAAGGCAATGGGTTTTCCCAGAACAGGCTTCTTCTGAGTCCCCAAACTTCTGTCAACACCTGTTCACCTTGATGATGATCACTGATGTATCAAATGACCATACTTAGTAAATTAGAGTAATACAGTTTTCTTTTCCACCCTAGAAAGTGGGGATTCTAAAAATATGTGTACTAGCTAAAAGCAGTGATGGTGCTCTTCCTAGGGTTCCTTACATAGTGTCCTCCTTGGATGTTCCTCTCTGATCTATACTCACCATCTATGTTGCTTCCTCTCATGAACAGCACACATGATAACACTCAACCCATCTGATCTTCAGTCAGCAGAAATATACTAATTATATTTCCCATATGGCCCAGTTGCTCATGATTCTGAGGCATAATCATACATGTTGTATTGCCAAACAAAATGACACTAATTGTCTAGTATATAATGAAGCATATTTTGTATGACTCTTTTCAGGAGTCTGTATATTCAATGATGAACACACCATCAGCAAATGAGTGAATTCTTGTGAGATGATGTCATCACAGAGGGAACCAATGGGCTAGAAAGAGAAAAGAGAGAGCCAAACTCCCTTTCATAATTAAAACTTTTCTATAACAGCATTATTAAATTATTTTTATATGTAAGTCATATCCCTCCTGACCCATTCAATTTCTTCCAAATATATTCACACCTGGGGATTAATCTTCAGAAAATTATTCTTGGGAAACACATGTGATTATTTCAACATCTATAGTAGTGTGGGGGCATTATTCTCCCTACGTCATGTAAACTTAATATCTTTAGATACCTCCTTCCCTGTGATAGCCTTGCAGCTCACTGAGTGACATGTGCATTTGATGATAAATGATACACAAACATTGAAGCACCTTACCATATCCTGTCACCCATATCATGTACAACATAGCAAGAACCACACCTGAGTTGAAAAATACAAATATATTTTATAGTGTCTTGAAGCTAAAATCCCCAAATTAATCAAAATATTATTTGGACTCTGTTACTTTATACCAGTGTTTTTTAAGTGTACAAGTCGTAGGCCTTTTCTGTGACCCTTTGCACAGGTTTATAGTGTCCTTTTACCATCTTCATCCTCCCCACTATCCTCCATTGGTATCAAATCTCCCCCTGCTGCTGCGCTTACTCTTCCAAAATACCTCCTATTTTTTAATGCCTCTTATTAAATTTATATTTTCACAATTGTCATTTTGAGTTTTACTTGTCTAACCTAATATATAGTATTTTAACGTTCCATCCATTTTTTTGAAAACAAAGCCCTGCACTAATACACATAGATGAGAAATATATTTCTCTCTCTCTCTCTCTCTCTCTCTCTCTCTCTCTCTCTCTCTCTCTCTCTCTCTCTTTTTCTCTCTGTCTCTCCTTTTTAAGGCATTCATCCAGTAGTTGACATCTAAAATCACTCCATAGCATGTATGTTTCATACAGTGAGGCAATCAATATTGATGATATGGATATGTAGTGGTCCTTCTTAGATTTTTTTTTTTTGAACTTAAATCAACCTGGGAAGATAGAATCTCAGATAAAGATCCTCCATCACATTGGCCTGTGGCCACACCTTAAGGAATGATTTTTTTTTTATGACTGTTGTTGAAGGATCTAGCTCTCTATGGATAGTGACATATTCTATGAAGATGATGTACAGGGTGTGGTGGGGACCGTGGAATGTACTGAAAACGATTTTTTTTTGAAGAACTGAAGATCTATGTGCCATGAACAATTAAAGTGTCCTCTAATTTGTAAGTAAATTTTATACATACCTGTGTCCAGTATTCTGTCTACACATATTTCAAAACTAAAATTACCTCATCTATTTCATCCTGTTTTACTGCATTTAATCTCTGAAATTCCTTGTAATCAGAAGTGCTGGTAAATTTTAAAAACCTTTAAAATATGACTGGGAGATATCAGGTTTGTTTTAATTTTATCACAACTTTGTAAGCATGCCCAAGATCTATGTTTTCCTCTTACTTTCCAAAGAATCCATAATTCATGATTGCCATTGGTTTCAATATATGTCATTTAACCCTGTCAAATTCCAGGTTTGTTTGCATAAAATAGTCCTCCTCTAACTGTGGGTTTTCATAAAGTAAAAATTGGTGTGCTATCCAGTGTGCTGCCTCAAAGAGTCTGGCAATATTTATGATAAGAAGCACAGCTTAAAGATAACCAAGGGAAAGGTTGGAATATGAAAAATAACCACCATGGATGTTGTCAAGTCAGAAACCGAAGACTTTCTCAGAACGAAAATAAAAACAAAAATGAAACAAAACAAAACACAAACCAAACAAATAAATAAAAATCCAACAACCAAACAATAAAAACAATGCAAGGGTGAAATTCTTTGGCAGAATATTACTCAGATCATCAGGCCTTTCAGTTGGGATTTCATTTATTATTTCTAGGAGGCCATATGAAAAGGTAAATTCGAGATGCTGAACGTTTCTGAGTGTAACTAGGGAAGGAACCAGCCTGAGAGAGGTTCTATGATGTAAGCTGAACTAGGGTGATGTCACAGAGCACTGGCTGGAGGTTGCGCATCTATTCCACTTGGAGGCACTAGAATCCATTGAAGGTGAGTTCACTATCTTCACAGTGGTATGTCAAAGCCAGGTCATTTTTTCCCACAGGCTTTTAGTGCCTGGTCTGTATCAGGAGACAGAATCTTGACAACTAGGATATTTTTCTATGGGTAAGTATATTTATGTAGTAATTAGGACCCTCATAGCTACAGAAAGCTAAAAATTTTCTCTCCTACAGAGAGTTACTGTACAATTAATTTCTCCATGTTTATTAGCTAGGGAGATGAATGGTCTAGGTTAGTTTATCTCCTGAATTTATTATCCTTGCTAACAATATCTAGATCACAATTCCACTAAAATGCCAAATCTCCTCTTTGTCCAAGTGCATGTTAGAAGATATTAGTTCTAAATGGCTGATATTGCCTCAAATTGTTGAGCTGTTCTTGAGTTCACTGATGCAATGGCTTCATCAAATAATTCTGAAGCTGGGTCAGGAGAAACAATAAAGAAGGACAGTGGTGTGCTGTGTCCCTGGGAAGATATTTGTGAATGCAGGCACTTAGCTCAGACCTTACACGTACAAGAGAGTCATGGTGACCCTTCTGGCCCTTTTATTTTTTTTTTCTCTTCTTCTTGATCATTGGGTGTAATAGTCATAGCACAACCTAAATTGACATAGAATTTCAAGGAGATGATCCTCATCAGAGACAAATTAACTCAGGGCTGAAGAAATAAATGTTGATCTGAGTATATTCTTCTGAGCTCTAGAAAATTATTTGTTAATTACACTATTTTTATTTCCTTGTTTTTTTGTTTCTTTGTTTCTTTGTTTGTTTGTTTGCCTGCTTGGTTAATTTTATTTGAGTTTCTGTATGTTTAGATTTGGCTGTCAGGAAACTCACTGTGTAGACCAGACTAGCCTTTATCTCACTAAGGTCTGCCTCACTCTGCCTCTTGAGTACTATGATTAAAGTTATGGGTCACCACCACTTCCTATTAATTTCTCCATTTGATTGTTTGTTTTGTTATTTTTTGTTTGAATTTCTCTTTTGTTTGTTTTTCATTTGATTTTCTTCTGTTTTCTTTTACTTGTTGTTGTTGTTGTTGTTGTTGTTGTTGTTGAGACAGGGTTCCTCTCTATAGCACTGGCTTCCCTGGAACTCACTTTGTAGACCAGGCTGGTCTCTAATTTAGAAATCTGCCTGTCCTTGCCTTCTTAGTTCTGGGATTAAATGCGTGTACCACCATGGCTGACTTATTAACTTCTTATTTTTATAAAATTAATTTTAGGAGCTCAAATCTGTTTAGCATAGTCTTCTTCACATGCTCAGAAGTTCTCGTAGAGAAGAGTCTTGGTCCAGCATTCACTCCCAACCCATAACCATTGCCCATCAGGAATTCATATATATGACAGAGGCAACAGCATTGTGTCTGGCGTAAACGGGCAAGATCTTCAGTCCCAGGCAATGGGCAAGTATGATATTTGAAGAGAATGGAAGCCACTTAGACAGTGTGATTTAGCACAACAGGTCTACAGCCAGGTAGAAGACAATACCTCTGAAGAGTCTGAGCATGACATCACTCAAGAAGAAGAGTAGGAGGAAGCCTTCTTCCCAGGCCCTGGGGAATATTGTTTGCTGCAGAATTTCTCACGGGTGGAAGGAAGGTAATGAGCCTGTCACCCATTGGAAGGCCATCATTCTAGGTCAACTGCCAACAAACCCTTCTCTTTATTTGTTGAAGTATGACGGAATTGACAGTGTCTACGGACAGGAGCTCCACAGCGATGAGAGGATTTTAAATCTTAAGGTCTTGCCTCACAAAGTAGTTTTTCTTCAGGTGAGGGATGTCCACCTCGCCAGCGCCCTGGTTTGCAGAGAGGTACAACACAAATTTGAGGGGAAAGATGGCTCTGAGGACAACTGGAGTGGGATGGTGCTAGCCCAGGTGCCATTCTTACAGGACTATTTTTACATTTCCTACAAGAAGGATCCGGTCCTCTACGTCTATCAGCTCCTGGATGACTACAAGGAAGGTAACCTCCACATCATTCCAGAGACCCCTCTGGCTGAGGCGAGATCAGGTGATGACAATGACTTCTTAATAGGTTCCTGGGTGCAGTACACCAGAGATGATGGATCCAAAAAGTTCGGAAAGGTTGTTTACAAAGTTCTAGCCAATTCTACTGTGTACTTTATCAAATTTCTTGGTGACCTACATATCTATGTCTATACTCTGGTGTCAAATATCACTTAAATTAAAAAAAATCACAAAGTACAGAAAAGTAAACTTATAGGATTGAAAAAAATGTTTATTTTCCTGTGTTGGGTACCTATGGGTCTTTGACAACCTCAGTATCTTTGTCAATAAAATTTGTTTTGTTCTAAAAATTAATACGTGTGACATGACATGCTTTTAGTGAACACATTGTTGGAAGAGATGGACTATGGTGGAAAGAACATCAAAGCAAGATGAAAGTTGCAACTCAGGCTGTGAACAGTGCATACATCTAATATCACACAGGCTAAAATGGACAGGACTTAGATTCTGTGGTCTGCATAGTGAGCAAGGAATTGGAGATATGACTTAGAGGAGCAGGGATGGCAGCAAAAGATGGATTTTTAGGAAGAAGGGGAGAAAGACAGGACATAGATAGAATCTCTGGAATGAAGTCTGAGGGAGAAACAACAAGTTGGGGGAAAGAGTGATAGATAAAAGGAATGTGGCCTTGTTACACAAAGTGCAACCCAGAAAACTGATCCAAAGAGACTCAGAAATCAGACAAAATCAGGTTTCATTTGAATAATGAAACAAAATGAAACTTTTCTCTCATTTTAAGATTTATTATCTTTATTTATATGGGTGGGTAGTAGCTTGAGAGTATAGGTGACCACAGAGACATGAGTTGTCAGATCCCATGGAGCTGGCATTAAAGCTGATTGTTAACCATTGGATATGAATTCAAGAAAACAAATCCAGTTTTTTTGCGGTACAAAAGTACTCTTGACAACATGGTCATCTCTCTATTCCCATTAAGATATCTTTTTAAGAAATCCAATATTAACATGCAGAAAAGAGACCAGGAAGAAGTTAAGAAAGATTAAATTGATGGTGACCTTTAAAAACAATAAAAGACACACAAAGGAGTAGAGGACACTGAGGAACAAAAATATTCTAAGATGAAGTTCTCAAAATGTGAAGCAGGAGACCCAGGAAGAATAGAAATTTTCTGCAAGTAGTTAAAATTGGACATATCCACATTAGGTTCTTTGGTTTCTTAACAAATAGCCAGCCGATCAGGTCAAATAGTAATTTAAAAGAGAAAATGAGTATATGGTGAGATAATATATGGTGGGGCATGGATCCTGAGTGCTTTCCCTGAGCACTCTTTGCCTGGGATGAATCCTGTGATCTTTTGGATGTCTCTGTGGAGTGCCCCAGATGACCATCAAAATGTTCCCCATGGCCTGTTCCCCTGGCTCTCCTCCAAACATCTGACTCCCAACATACCTATGTACCATTTCAGCCTGTCTATTCCCTGGAAATTCCAGTCTTAAATTTATGTGTGACCTCATTCTCATAAAACATTGAAGGTGTACTCAATGCATATGTGCTGACCTCTTTTCTATGCCAGTTCTCATGGGTTTCAAACTCTATGAGGTTGCCCAATATGTTGGTCACTACTCCTGAGTAGCCCCTGTGCTTCATGGGGGTCTTACTGGGTCCCATATGCACTCTGAGTGTTTCTTTTGTTTGTTTGGTTTTATTGTTGTTGTAGTTTTGTTTTTGTTTTTGTTTTCTTTTTTTTTTTTGTTTATGTTTTTGTATTGTTTTTTTTTTTGGTTTTTTTTTTTTTGTTGTTTTTAGTCAGGCTTGTCATGGACTCAATCATTTGTGTTTTTTCTCTAGAATAAGTTTAAATGCCAAATGACTTGAAAATACTCTCTATTGTTGATTAATTTTGGTATTTAAGAGAGTTTTTGTGCTAGCTGGATGTCTTAATTAGGGTTCCAATGCTGTGAAAAATCACTATGACTAAGGCAACTCATTAGAAACATTTCATTAGGGCTTTTCAACATTTCATTGCAGTTTCAAAGGTTCAGTCCACTATCATCAAGGAAGTAAACATGCAAGTGGCTGGGAATATGTGGTGGTGGAGAGGAAGCTTAGAGTCTTCTGCATGCAGGGATGGTGTCTTCCACACTGAGCAGAGCTTTAAAGCCTCACAGTTATATGCTTCCTCCAAAGAGGCTACACCTACTCCTATAAGGCCACACCTCCTCATAGTCCAACTACATTCAGAGTGCCATACTGGTTTCATAGAAACTTGACAAGATCTAGAGTCTTGAAAGAGGAGGAGCCTCAGTTGAGAAAATGCCTCTTTAAGATCAAGCTGTAAGGAATTTTCTTAATTGGTGGGAGAGGACCCAGTTCATTGTGGGTGGTGACACCCTTGTGGTGGTAGTCTTGTGCTCCTCATGGAAGCAAGACTTAAGGAGCATGTCAATAAGCATCACCACTCCATGGCCTATGCATGAGCTTCTGGATCCAAGAACCTGTGTTGTTTCAGTTTCTTTCCCAACTACTTTGATGATGAACAGCAATGTGGAATATAAGCTGAATAAAACTTTTGCTATGGAAATAGCTCTTTGGACATGGTATGTCTTTACAACAATAGAAATTTTAAGTAAGACAATTTCTTACAGAAACAAAATATCTAATAGTACCACTGTCACTTATCCTATAAGGACAAATAATGTGTAGGTGTTTTATTTTAATTTAAAGGTAAGATATTCTCATGTATATAATGACATGCAATTGTTCTAGTTTGCATCTTTCTCACACTGATGAATACTAACATCAAACATAACTTGGGAATATAAGGGTTATTAGCTTACATGTTACAGACTATTACCAAGGAAGGCAAAACAGGAACTTGAAGCATTACCAGGAAAGAGTGCTTATTGCTTGACCCTATCTTAGTCATTGTTCTATTGCTGTGAAGAGACATCATGGATAAAACAACTATTATGAAACAAAGCATTAACTGGGGGCTTGAATACACTTACAGAAGTTTAGTCCAACATCAAGTTAGTGACCGCAGCACTGGAGCAATAGAACTATTGATCCTTAGACAGAGACAGATATTCTGCCATTACATTGGTTTCTTGAAAACTCAAAGACCACCCTTATTGACACTACCACTTCCTCCAATGAAGCCACATCTTCTCTCATTCCTTCTAATCCTTAAACACACTGCCAATCCCTGGTGACTAAATATCCATATATATGAATCTATAGGGGATATTCTTATTCAAACCACCAAAAATCCTGTGGCTTGATCAAATATTTTATTTAAATACAGAGTAAAAGCCTCCCTTTTATAAATGACTACTGATGAGCTTACCCACAGTTGCCTACCCTCACACATCGACCATCAAGGAAGAAAATGTCCCATAGACTTACCCAAAAACCAAGTGAATAGAGACAATTCTTCAATTGTTCTCTCTCCTAAGGTGACGCTAGATTGTCAAGTTGGAGATAAAAAAAAAATCCCAGCACATTAAGGTTTATCCTGCTCCATAACCCACACAAACATTATTCATCCCAATCTCCTCCTTCTGACTAGGTATAGACCCACTTCCCTCCATGGCAGAAGTGAAGGGTAAGTACCTCCAACAGCAAGAATACTCAATAATAGGTGACAAGTAGTGAATATGTCTTATAACCTCACAACACCTACATTCTAATGTGTGTTACACTTTCTGGGAGACACTCCAATCTGTCCAACTTCCTGCCAAGTCAGCTTTAACCAGAAAAAATTCTCATCAATTAATCCAATGACTTTTAATTGATTTATTTCTCCTGAGGGAATGGAGTGTTACCCCTTCATGGATGTATTGGTGTCTGATTCATAAGTAATAAAACCCACTACTATTAACAGCTAAATCACAGGTGCTATGACAAATAACAACTCACATGAGAAGCATCACATTTAGTTAAGCCTTTTCAGAAGTTTTATTGGAGTTTTATTTATGTACTATATAAATCCATTGATTTATTTATTTTTAAGTGTGTAATTTAATGATTCTAAACACATCTCACCACTGTCATTTTTCACTCATTTTTCTGGTACTTCATATGATATTGAAATCTACTAAAATACAATAGTGAATTCAGAAAAAAGATCAGTGGTGTGGGTAGCAGCAAAGTTCTTGAGTCTCAAAGACAACAGATACCGTGGCTGAATATTCCAACTACAACAACTAGGTAACATTGGTTCTACACTTAGCATGCCGTTTCTAGAAAAAAAAAATTAAAGAATTAAGCCATGTTTCCTCTGAACCTGACATGTTACTATCACAAATGAAAGAAGGATCCATGATCACATGAATATGAAAGGCGCATGAAGCAGCAAAATTTTTCAACTTATTGGCAGCTAGTCAGCATTAACACAAGAAGGGACAAAGACAATAAACAGCTTTGAAGACATGTCCAAATGACCACGTTCATTTACAAGTTTTTTACCCATTCCATGCATATCCATTGATTGATTAACTCATTGATTAAAGCCCTCAGGTTCCAATCACTTTTCAGAGAGCATATTGTACTACCTATGAACATTGTACTGTGGACCAAAGCCTTCATCAAAGACCCATGACTGACATTTCAAAACAATTTAACCACAGAATTCTTTATTTGAAACAAAGTGATAGGATCCATCTATCTCTTCAAGGATATCTCCGTTTTGTTCAAAAAGAACAAAAATGCAATGCAAGTTCAGGATATTGATCACCTATCCATGCATCTTAAACCCATAGGTTCTAGCCAGAATGTAAGGTCAGAAGTCTAAACTTCACCTATACTACAACTAACTCTGAAGATATCTAGCAATCTCCAGTTCCTTTCTGGTACTTACCCACACCAAGTCTGCATTAAGGAATATAGTCTAGTGTGAGATAGTGCCAGCAGTTAATTGCAAAATCCCACTCTGAGTTGAGTTGTATGTAAACTCAGACATCTGTAATATAGACACACATGCATATTCACAAATAATCACAGAAAGAGGCAAGAAGTAGAGGAGCTGAATCTTAGAAATCCTCAAGGAAGAGAATGAAAATCTTGTAAGGCACAGAGGTAAGAGAAAAACTGTGTCTTTCTGCACAAAATCAGGCCATTCTGTCTTCCATCACTGAACGGGAAGGCTGACTATCACTTATCACTATCTGATAAGGTATAGACAGTTGATGAAGGATGAATAGTCAGTTTTCATCAAAGGTATTGACTTTGAAGGTGATAGATTGTTCATTCTCTACTGGAAGCCAGATGTCCAAGAGTTTATGGGAAACACAAATGATTTGAATGGGTTGTAACAAAGGGGAGAAGACGAGATATGAAGTTGGCAGGAGGAGTTAGGTGGGAATGGGCCAGGTTTTGTTCTGGGAGGAGTTACTAAAAGAATTGGAAAGTAAATTCCATCAAAATATAGTGTATGAAATTCTCAAGGAATTAAGGAAAGTAGTTCTTAATATACCATGTCTGTACTGAACACACACAGACCACTTATATGTCCATCTTCTAAATAACAAATTCTTATACAGCAGTTTCATTACATTGAGGGCAAAAGTAATCCAGAGGTTATTTGAAATAAAGAAGAATCTGGGGAGATGTCCCAGGGGTAAAGCCAAGTGTTTGGTCAAACATTCACCTACAACACCAGTGCTTAGGAATTGGAGTGGCAGAGACAGAAGGATGACTGTGGCTTCCTGAATGTCAGCCTCACTCTTAGCTCAGCAAGAAACCCTGTCACAAGGGGAAAATTAGGGAGTTAAGTAGCAGAAAACAGTATACCCTTCCCTATCCTCTGCACTTACCTGTATATTTCTGTATGCATACACACATCAATATGATTACTGTATAAAAGAGGTTACTTTCCATAAATTATAGGCAAAAGCAATGTTGTTTTAACCTAGAGACCTGAAGACTTTTATATCATTAGGGTCCTGGAGAAACTCTCCAGATATAGAGGATTGATATATCTTCTTCCTGTGCTAAGGAAACCTCAGTTAAGTGTGTGTGTCAGTGACTTTAAACACCTTTCTTCCTCTAGATTCCTATTTATACCACAGAATGGTCTGTAAATAATGAAAATATGAAAATAAGACTTTTTCAGGGTGTTGCCTTCTTTTAAAATCATATTTATAATATTTTACTAAATCGATGGGAAATCTTCTGCTCCAAGGAACAATGGATTCAATCCTGTTGAATTCTGTTTTATCCCATTATGAATAGGAATTAATTATACATCAACATTTCTCACGATTTGAACTAAATCAGGAATAAGGGATATGATTCCATGAAAATAAGGAATGCCAATATGGTTAATCAAGTAGAAATGTGTGTGTGGGTGTGGGGTGGGGTTAGGATGCCTTTGGATTATTTGAGAATGATGGCTGATCAGAAATATGTTATGCAAATAACCCTAAACTGTGAGAAATGAAAAGTAATGATATAAACTATACTACCAAGTGTCATGGCCACTTATTAGTTGATTTCATTTTCTTTTTCATACCTTTATTCTTTTGAATAAATGTGTGCCACAGATGATCACACGTTCAAATGTGTTAGTTTTCCAGGTGATGGGCTGTTTAGAATGAATTAGAATTTGTTTTATTATTAAAGGAGACTTGTCACAGAGCCTTGAAATATCAAAAACCCATCAGGCTCTCTCTCTCTCTCTCTCTCTCTCTCTCTCTCTCTCTCTCTCTCTCTCTCTCTCTCTCTCTCTCTCTCTCTCTCCCTCTTTCATTACTCTCTGCCATCTCCATCATAAGTTGTTGGCTCTCAACTACTGCTCTACATGTTTTGCCTCTGTGTTGCCATGGTGTCTACCATGATATCCTGGACTTGCCCTCTGGAACTCTAAGACCACAATTAAATGTTTCCTCTTATAAGTTGGTTTGGTCATGATGTCTCTCACAGCAAGAGAACAGTAACCAAGACATACATACTCCTGTTTATTTTTTGAAACATTCTTTATTTCTTTCATTAAAGTTACCTTTAATGAAAGGTCCATTGAACAGTTTTAAGAATAATGTTAATGGGCCCAAATAAATAGTGCCAATAGGTGTGGCACTCTCAGGAGGTGTGGAATAGTTTCATGAGGTGTGACATTGGTGGAGTAGTTGGGACACTGATGGAGATGTGTCTTTGTTGAGTTGGTGTGATCTTGTTGGAAGAAATGTAACAATTTGGTGGTAGGCTTGGATGTCTGCTGTCCTTAAGCAATCTCCAGTTTGACACAGTCTCCATCTGCTTCCTGTATATCAAGACCTAAAACTCATCTCCTTCTCCAACACTGTGTCTGTCTGAAGGCAACCATGTTTCCAGCCATGAAAATAATGGAGTAAACATCTGAAAAGAAGTTACAAAGTGTTCAAAATTTACTATGATCCTGGTGACACTTCATGTCAATAGAACCCATACTAATACTCACATAAACACTCAAAAACACATTTGATGTTGAGTGGGAACAGACTTTAATGCCCTCTGCCTACTGCCAGGAAGCTATTCATTTCCAAGCAGCTATCAGATGAAGATGTAGAACTCTCAGCTCCAAATGAACCATGCCTGCCTGGATCCTGACATATTCTTAACTTGATGATAATGGACTGAACTTCTGAACCTGTAAGCCAGCCCAATTAAATGGTTTTCTAATAAAACATGCATTGATAAGTGTGTCTGTTTACAGCAATAAAATCCTAACACACACATGTACATATTCACCTAGATATACTGAGTCACAGACACACACACATGGAAATATTCACACACACACACACACACACACACACACACACAAACACATTCATTTACAGGGACTTTAGATTCAGCCAGTACCCATGCAATTTATTTGGGGTGTCGAATACAGGTGTTTGTGGAACATGACTATTGCTCTTTCTTTTAGGAATTATGTGGACAAAATCTGCACACTCACTTCATTCCTCCTCAACATCAGAAATCTCAATTTAAAGAAAGTGAGATAATGAGAAGTAGTTTTAGATACCTCTTTTTTTTTTCATTTGAGTAGCTTCGACTTCAAATCACCAAGGAAAAATAAACATAACAGGAAAGAAATTCATATTAAAATGCCCTTGACAAGCTCATAATACATTCTCCATAATGAATATAAACTTTTATTTAGAATTCCCAAGGAAATGAGACTTTTGAAAAATCCTTAATTTCAGATAGGATTTGGTATTTCATTTCCCTGCAAAGGAAAACCAATATAAAAAGACAGAATCTAGATTGCATTGTGCACAAGTTGAATCAGAAACATTTGATATTGTGCATTCAGGGACTCACCACATTTTTACAAATATATATATATATTTATATATATATATATATATTGGGGGGGTGAAAGGAGACATCTGGAGAACAATAAGACCCTCATTAGCATTTAACATTCCTGAAGTCAAGTAATAACCTCTAACAACATCAATAACAACAACAACAAAAACAACAACAAGAATAGATGTTCATTAGAAAGAATTTTTTTTAAATAACCTTCCATTAGCCTCAGAAAGAGAGGGCATGATCCATCTGCAACACTTTATAGATACTTATTACAATTACCACTAAAGTTTTTAAAATAATATGGATTTTTAAAAATGAAATTGAATTAAAATAGTTTTTTTTAGCTGTTAACAGGGGGAAAATGTGTTCTAGAACGAAATAAAGATTGTAAGAACTAATTGATTTTTTTAATAAAGAACATCCTTATAACTCATGTGTCAGTAAGTATCAGAATTATAATGCAGTTGATTTTCTCATTGTAGAATAATTTTAATGTGTTTGAATATTTCCAGTTGCAAGAATGGATCTCAGAATTTTCACAAGACAAGAAGTCACCAAGTAGTTTCTCGCTTTTGTTTCAAAAGTCTTCGTTCCTTTTCTGCAGATTCCCAGACATTCCAGGGAAGGGTTTGAAACATCCAACAACTTCTGAGACCATAACCTCAGAGGGAAGCTACCTTTCTCAGTAAATGGAACTAGGAAAGCTGAAAAGATTCATCCAATCGCTTTAGAATAAAAGTGGCATCTGGTTCACAGAACAAGGTATCATTTAGCAACTCAGCCAAGAAATAAGAGGATTTGAAATGATAATAACACAGAGTAATAAAAACCACTATGCAATTGTAATTTAATCGCATATATATACTTTGGACAGAGAAAGCAATCAAATCTTGGGATCTCTCTGCTCAGCACAATGAAACTCTGGGTCATGCTGCAGATGTCCCAAGTTTATGGCTCATCACAGATACTGGAAGTCTCTGGGAAACTAGAACTACATCATGTAAGTGCTGTGAGTCCAAAGACATGACTTCATAAATTGTTCAAGTCCTCATCTTGCTTGGAAAAAAAAAATCACAAAGCACCAGAAGTAATAAGAAGTTCATGGTATCAATGTCAACAGGTAAGCACTACTAACAAATATCTGTTAAGCATTGGATTGTTACCAACACAAATGAGGAGATGATTTTTAAATTTAAATGCAGTTACATTTTAATAATTCGTAGTAATGTTAAGTGTCCAGTGTGAAACTGTGGGTTTAGGGGAAGTTGATGAAGTGAGAGAGAATATGGCCAGCAGAAGGTTCTGTGCTCTGTGAAGGCTGACATGGGAGGAGTGAAGGATAATTACCATGCATCCCTGGTTGTGCATCTGGTTGTGTAAATCCACTGACACTACACGGATGGGGGTGAACTAGGGGAAGACAATGGTACCAGATTCTTAGTCTCTGGCATCCCATATTGGGCCTTAAAAAAACATAGACAGTCTAATGTTTTAGAGCTTTATTTTAGACAGCAGTGAGAAAAACAAAGGGTAAAAAGATTGTTAGACTTGCCATGGCCAAAAGGAGAGATGGGGAAAGACATAGAAGGAAGGACAGAAAGCAAGTTAGAGAGTAAGAAAGGTGAACACTTAGAGAAAGAGGTAAAAGTTTACAAAGAGTAAGGATTGTAAAAGTTAGAGAGAGAGAGAGAGAGAGAGAGAGAGAGAGAGAGAGAGAGAGAGAGAGAGAGGGAGAGGGAGAGAGAGGGAGAGACTGATGTAGGGCTAAGTAGCCTCTCATATATTGGGCTTGTTATCTTGCTGTTGCTAGGTAACTAGAAGTTATCTAACCCGAAGATCAGAACCTTTGGTCATTTTGTATGTGACTGCTAGCCATTAGCCACTGCTGGGCGGGAGTGCTTGTGGGTTTGGTAACTTTACCAGGAGCCAGGGTTCCAGAAACACTGAGTAAATGCCTTCCTTCCCATGTAGGTGAAAATTACGACCCATTAGGCTTCATCAGGTTTAAGGACTTCAGCATGACTGGAGACCAGGCATTTTGGACATAGCACAATGCCCCAAGCTCAATGATCAAATTTAACTCTAGCCCCTAGATTTTGTGGTTTCTCAGGCAGAACACCAGGAAAGAGGATGTGATTTTGAAACTCTGGACACTCCCACCATAAGAAATCAAGGCATGGAGGTGGGGTGGGGTAAAATGATCTTAGAAGAAATCTGTAAAACAGTGAAAGGACAATTGAAAAGACATATGGAAAAGACCAGTAACAAGGGATGCCTCAGGAGACCATCCTTGTTTTCATAGCTTGGCAAGACAAAATTCAAATGACCAGTAGTACTGGAGGAGAGTCTGTGAATGCATCAGGGAGGGTAGGGTAAGGGTAGGAGGGAGTCAGGGAGGGTGAGATAGAGAAAAATGTAGAAGAAGAAAAAGAAAGTGAAGGAGAAGAATATGGAGAGGAAGAGAGAAGAAGGAAAGGAAGAGGAATGGGTGGAGCAGAACGACAAGGAGAAGGAGAAGGAAGAAGAACAAAAGAAGAGGAAGAGCAAAAAGAAGGAGGAGGACTTGGAGAAGTAGAAAAGGAGAAGGTTAAATAAGGAGGAGAGAAGGAGAGAAGGAGAATAAGAGAAGGAGGAAGAGAAGGAGAAGTCAAAGGCATAGAAGAAGAAGAAGAAGAAGAAGAAGAAGAAGAAGAAGAAGAAGAAGAAGAAGAAGAAGAAGAAGAAGAAGAAGAAGAAGAATGAGGAGGAGAAGGAGACCAAAGACAATATCAAGAAGAACAAGAAGAACAAGAACAAGAACAAAGAAGGAAGAAGAATAAGGAAGAAGAATAAGGAAGAAGAAGAAGAAGAAGAAGAAGAAGAAGAAGAAGAAGAAGAAGAAGAAGAAGAAGAAGAAGAAGAAGAAGAAGAAGAAGAAGAAGAAGAAGCAGAAGCAGAAGCTCAGTGCCCAATTGTGTCATCCAACCTAGTAGCCAATAGCCACATATCAGCTTCTAAATTTGATCAACTAGATCAAATTAAAGTCTAGATCAAACATTAGCCGCACCTCAAGGTAGTGAAGCAGTCTTATATTTGACAATGCAGACGTAATAGAGCCCTGGCATCATACAACATTCCATTGCAGAATACAACTTTGGCATTCATGAAGAGCGAATGGCTGAAAACTGTTACAATGAACAGCATAACCATTAAGGTACATGGATGATAGTTCATAGATGTATTGTGAAATGTGCAGTGAAGTTGATAATAGAGAAACTCTCATGTTTGGATCTCAACGGAGGGTACAGAGTGAGTTTAAATTGCTTAAAACAACATTTTGGGGATCAGGAGATAGCTTGATGGTTTTGAATGCTTTTTGCTCTTTGAAACTTGAGTTCAGTTACTAGCATCACTCTCATGTGACCTATAACTTCCTATACCACCAGTTCTAAGGAAACCAATGCCTTTTACTGTTCTGTTCAGACACCTGAATTCACATGAACATGCCCATACATATAAACATACATATTTTCAAACATACATGCACAAAAACACACACAAACTCACACATACACACACACACACATGCACATACACACATATATGTATATACATGCACACACACATATGCATATACATGCACACCTAGATACACAGGTATGTACACAAACAATCTTTAAAACTAAGCCAACACAGTTCATTCAGAGCTTTTGAATGCACACATGCTGCTGCAGGTTGCACATATTATAGTTGTGAAGGATTTCATTCAGCCCTTATTCTCATACAAGGGTTTGCCTCTGCCTCTGTTGCCTTCACTTTCTGAAGGGCCACATGCTTTTTGGAAAAGTTTCACACCAGATTTCATGGCACATCTATTTTAGGGTAGCTTTTGATTTCTCTCTTCTCAACCCTGGCACTGTGCCTAGCTCTAGGAATTTCCTACTTTAAATCCTTATAGCAACTTTCCCAGGAGTAATACACTACCATCTATAAATCTGTTCTGATACCAGTATTAGTCTTTTATTTTGACTACACAATAGGGTTCATGATAATGGGAAGGCCCTTTCTTTTTTTTTTTTCTTTTATTTCTGTGTAAGGAGTATTCAACAAATAAGCAGGGCTTACTCATATCTGTTTAATATTACCTGTCATTTCATATGCAATCTTGCAATCACTCTGAAGTAGTGAAAACAATATGAAAAAGCCAAAGAACATAAAAAGCATTGTAATCTTGCAGGAATTTAATTCTATGTATTTAATTGCTATAGATGAATTATATGAAGTGATTTTAGGATTAATCCTATTTACTTTGACACTAGTATAACATGAATAAATTGCATCAATATTTCTATTTAAATTAATATTTAACTTCAGTCATTTTTACTTGGGGTGAGATACATTGAACAATTTTAATCATTTATTCTTTGCTAAATTATTTTTATATTAATTATGGGAAATTTCCATGTAGCAACAATTTAATTTAGTCACCAAAGGACAGGTAACCTTCTAAGAATTTCATCTGCTTGCTTATAATTTTACTCAATGCATTTGATTTCTCTGTTTCTTTTGGGTGATAGATTCCAAAATACTAACAATACTATTTTTGTTTACTACTATATTCATTTGCATGGTTTTTCCTTGGGTCATAAGGCATACTGTTCATATTCTAAATCATCTTTGATTTGCTTTCCTGCACTCAGACTTGAGCCTCAAGTATAACTAAAAATTAATTCAGGCATTCCATCTAGAATCACAGCCATGCTATCTATAAGCAGGAGAAACATTTGCTGTTGTCAATATATATACTTTCATTTCTACATCTTAGACACACCTTCCAGGAACAAGGCAAGTTGTTAGGTGCTTGCCCAGGGTTATTCCTACACATTTCTGCCTTTTGTGCAATTTCAAATGAGCTGTAATTGCGTAGGTACTTCTAGCATGGTTTGAGTTTTAAACACTGTGTGTACACATGGCATTGCATCCTTAGAGAAACAGAACTTAGTAGGGAATGAGTGAATGCTTCCCTCCTAGTTCTATTTCTGTGAGCTCTTCTCTTCTCTCCTCTCCTCTGGTTTTACTGAACATCAAATTATCACGTTCTGGCCTTGTTGTCATGAGCTTTTTGTTTGTTTGCTTGCTTTGTTTGTTTATTACTTAACAAGCAAGGATACTTTATGGACAGCTAGGTAAGCAATTTCCCACATTCTAAGTTACAGAATGTTATTGAAGCATTGTCTACATTCCCTAGGGGTTCAGCTTGCTAAGGAAGACTCTTCCTTAGCAAGAGGCTTCAATGCATGTTGAGGAACTATGGAAATCAGTGGCAGATTTGGTGGTATCCATGAACTATGGCACTCAAAGGACACTGAAAACCTTTGCTTTGGTTTCATCCCAGGTAGGCCAGAAGGAGGAAGGGACACTTAAATATCTAGTGAATGATGTGTACATGTGACCTGCAGGAAAATAAAAGAGATGTAGCTCAGGGAAGTGTCATAGCTCATGAAAAGCTGTTAGGCAGCCCATGATAAAGTGGTGTGCAAGACTTTCTGATGTGTTGGATCTCAGAGAAAGTGAGGCTGGAGAGCCAGAAAGATACTTATGGCAGCAGTGTCGAACTTACAATGTAAAGAACACATGATGGCAAAAGTCGGTAAAGGTAATCCAGACTTAGTGGTCTATACCTGTAATATAGCACTTCAGAGGTTAAAACTAGTAGATTATAAGTTCAAGGCCAGTTTTGACTACGCAGTTGAGTTCAAGGTCACTCTACTCTACATGAGATCCTGTGTTAAATTCCCTGACAACACCCCTAAACCCACAAAAAGAATGGAAAAAGCACATTTTTTTCTTGGCATAATTTTTCTAAACACACACTAAAGAATAAACGGTACAGAGGCAGGATCTAAGAGCAGGTCGAGACTGTCTGGTCATACCTGTCCAATAGGCATCCAGAAAGGCATTGGAGAGGAAATGGGAAGTGGGGTGAGTTTTAACTGTAATACAGCACAGACAAGCCTCTTATCCCACACTTCTCTCTGGACCCAGGGTCTTCTCATCCTACCCTCTACTACTTCTATGAAACCACCCTGTCTTATAATCTTTTCTTCACTGTGAGACACACCATAAAATTTATAGCATATTGTAATAAACATCTAAGTTTTAGCACAAAGCCGTGGTACCTACATTATCTGAGACTATAGGAAATGAAGAATATCTGATCTCACTCTCAACTACTGATTCTGTTCATGTAATGTTCCCAAGACTCATATACACCATGAACGTGAAGAAATGCTGAGCATCTTACGTTTAATCCCAGCCCTCAGAGGCAGGGGTAGGAGGATCTCTGTGAACTCAAGCCCAGGCTGATGCATAAAGAAAGTTCCAGGATAACCAGAACTACAAAGTGAGACCTTGTTTCATTAATAAATTAACAAATTAATTACTTAGAAAGAAAGACTTTTGTATCTTGTGGGTGTTTTGAGAGTCCCTGAGTGTGGTTTCCCTGACTAACCTGCAACCCATAACAAAGTTAAGAGCATGTAACCAGGCCGCAGGTACTTGATGGTTGATTTATTTTCCAAATAAATGATGTTACTTTAAGCAATTCAACCATTTCAATTTAATAGTCATTTATTGCAACTCGGAGACCAGTTAAGAGGTTATTGCAATATTGTCCAGGTGAAAAATGAAGTCCTTCCTATATTAAGGCAATGACAGTGCAGATTAAAAAGAGGCGGGAATAGAATTGAAGAAAAGATTTGAAGACAAGATTGCTGGCTCTGTGAGTTAAGGATATGAACGGTAAAGGGAGAGAGCATTAGTCCAGGATATACAACACACATGCAGTCACCCATACCAACTGTATGGCCAGTGAAAGTTTGGCTGAAAATTCAAAATGTGTCCAGAGACATTCCTCCAAATGCTGTTATTGTCTCTTCTCAGCCAGGACCTTCTACAAAGCAGACTCTCTTTCAGGTCTTTTGAGTTTTCTTGTCTTTGTCCCTGGGAGCCTAAAGGATGATATTGAAAATAAACCATGGATAGTCTGCAATAAAGAGAGGCATGGGTAGTATGGCTCTGAAGAAGAGGATCTTAGCTCTATTGGAGATGGGTAGCCTTAGACAGTGCTTCAAGCCTTCAAGCCTTCAAGATTTAACAAGCCAGGCTTATTAGTATGGCAGTTTTGTGTATATGAATTAGTATGGGTAGTTTTGTGTTAACAAGGGCAGTCAGTATAGAAGTTGATCTCAGGCCACAATGAAGAATACAGTTAGAAACTCTGTGTGATGGTTAGAATTGCCACCTTAGCAGTATTTACCATCACCTAGGAAACAAGGCTCTGGGAATGCATGTGAGGGATTAGATTAGGCGAATTAAAGTGGGGAAAAGCTACTCTGAATAGGGGTGGACTGCAGACTGTGGCCCTGAAATACATACAAAACTAAACGGTAGCAGAGCCTCCCATTCATATTATTCTGCTCCCTGACTTCAGATACAAAGTAGCCAGCTGCCTCATGCATCTACTCTCATGGTGCCCCCTTCAAGATGGACTATGAGTCCAAATAAAGATGTCTTTCCTATCACAGAGACTAAACACAGGACTGATGCAGACTAGGAGCATGAATTTCCTCTTGTTCCACAGGAGACATGGGAATTTTGACATGCTAGAAAGGTTTGAAATACTGTTTCAATCAAATAGGGATTGCTGGTCCATTTACACAGGAATTTCCATAAGAAACAGGATGAGTTGGCCACATAAGAACACATCAACTCAGTGTGTCTCTAAAACCACCCTGGTTACATAAGAATCTAATGAGGAGAGTAACTGATAGAAGCAAGATTTCTTGTATTATTTTTCTCACACTTACTAATTGATTTGGGTTTGGGAGTGAAGGAGAAAGCATGCCACAGCACACATGTGGAAGTCAGTGGACAACTTGTGGGGGCTGGTTTTTGCCTTCTACCCTGTGGTCCTGGGTGTCAGAGTCCAGAAATCAGCTTGGGCACAAATGTCATTATTTGCAAAGCCATGTAGCCAAGTTGGGAATTTTTACTTTTAAGAGTCGGTTGAAAATAAAAATAAAAAAGTTGTTCACTGGATCTGCTCCATATAAATGAGGCAGTAGCAACTGGAAATGAGCAGTAGGAAGAAATTGACAAGACAGTTGTCCATCCATTAGAGTCATCAGTAACCTGCAACATACTTCTGGAGTCCACATTGCCTTTTGATGCCATTATGAGATATTCCTCAGTGAAGAACTCAGAAAAGAAGTGCACATGTTTACATTTTCTTCATTAGTCAAATCCCTCAGCAAGATGCTTCCCACAGTAAATTGGACAACATACTATCTTCTACAGAACCGAGAAGGAAAATGCTGAAGACACAGAGTTCGTTTACATCCCACAGCACAGCTTTCTTCTGTAAGGGAAGGGACTACTTCATGAGACATCACTGTCCTGGATGCTTTCGCTCATCCCTGTAACATAGGCTAATGGACACTTTTAGTTTTTCACTGTGTTTAAGGTGTTTGTTGTTGTTGTTGCAGTTGTTGCTGTTGTTTTGGAGGGTTTTTGGGGTGTTGTTGGTTTTTGGTTTGTTTGTTTTGTTTTGGCATTTGTTTGTTTATTTATTTATTTATTTATTTATTTTCTGTCCTTTGTAATGCTTCTGTGACTTCTCTGTCCTCTGACTAAACTAAAAAGAACAGACAATTATTTTTATATGGACATGGCAGCAGTAAGCGTAAACACTTGACTGCTCCTTTATTAAAGAAAAGTAAATGGTCTCACTGCATCAATTTGGGATTATACTGCTCTTACTCTGTCGCTGTTTCAGAAAGGCCGTTCATCTTAATCCACAGTACCACTGAGCAGAGACCAACCATTACTACTGGATGTGGTTCTATAGGAAGATGTCCCAGGCAAAAGGAATTCACCAGAATAGGACCTTGGGTAAACCTGTAATACCAGAGCCTAGGAAGAGACAGGCACAAACCTGGGGCCACACTGGATGCACTGGTGAGCTCAAAATTCAGTGAGAAACCCTGTCTCAATATCTAAGGTAGAGAGCAATTGAGGAAGTTATTAAGCATTGGCCTCTGGCTTCCAGATGCATGCAAAATGCACATCTCCCCTCTCTATTACACACACACACACACACACACACACACACACACACACACACACACAGTAACTTCCTCATCCCTAAGCACAAATGCTCATCTGTCTCACAGAGTTTATTTCACTCTTGGTTTTGCCACAGCTTAAGCATTGTTGTTTTTATGTAGGGAAAATATTAATTGTTAAATATTTATAAAACCAAGAATTCAAGTTTAGGTATATTTGTAACATCCTCAAATTTCTTTTGCAAATATCTCAAAAACAATATTAAAAGGTTACCAATTTCAGCATCAGAAACTAAAGAACTTTGCCTGGTGACCGACCTCAGCCACACCGTCCCCTGCCTGTGCACAGAGGTTTTACATTGGTCTGCTGCAATGCCACATGACAGCACATTTCTCCCACTGTGCCCACACCACTTTGTCCAAGTCAGTGAACTACAACTATCTTCTCATTGTTGGCTAATTCTCGTGTTCATAAATATTCTTAAAAGTACACATGGACCTTGGAATTCTGCTGTGCCTCCTACGTAAGGAATACAACAAGCTACCTTGCAATGTCTCCAAGAACACAATTTTATCTTAACTCGGCTTTAACTTGCTAGTTCAAAATAGCAAACAACTCATTTTAAAGTGAAGGTGGTGTTTCTTATGTAATAATCTTGGCCCTACATTGATGGATATTTACAGAACCAAATGACAACATTTGGTTTATAACTATGATTATCACGATCCCTGCTGGCAATAACAACCTTCTGCCTTAAAAAATAATCTGAGAAATGAGGACATGTTAGTTACATTGAGTCAAATTCCATATCCTTGGCACCCTTCCCATGTCTACCACACAATGCAGTCATGACCTTGGGAATGCCACAGAGGTATGCTTTCTCTCATCACTTTAAAGATAATAACTTCTCCTTATTATCTCCTCCAGTGATAAGTGTGGAAATGAATAACCATGAAGAACTCATTATACTTTCTGGAAGCCAGACACAGTCAGAATGCAGAGTGTTTATAAAATAAAGCACATTTTTAAGGTTGTACAAAGACAAAGTCCTCATAAAGTGTTTTGGATAAAGAAAACACAGAAAGCTCATAAATCATGTTTCAGTAATCATTTTTTCTAAGGTCCGCCCGTGTCCTCCAGATCCTAAAGCTATTCGTCTGAATGAAAGACCTGAGAAAATGTTATGTTCTTGAACTTAGCATTCTGCTGAGGCTTCCCATGAAATACGTATCTTCTACTTTAAGCACTGGATTTACTGCTCCTAATGGGGGATTTGCATTTGTTCTAAGATTACAAATAACAATTATGCCAAAGCAATTACTCTTAACCTCAATTTGTAGCTCTCTTGCAGCAGGACATTTCATCTGTTCCATTTATTTTCATTCTCATTTGGACTGGAGGTATTCCTAAATAAATCAATCACAGTAGATGTTGGAATGGCTCTATTGAATAACACCTAGGCTGACTAACACACTGTGTGGAGAAGAGAGAACATTATATTTATAATGCAAAGGAAAAAGAAAGCATACGGTCTGGGGTCAGGTATCTGAGTAAATCAGGAGAAAAACAGGTTTTTTTCTGAAATACCTAGGGGGTGGCCTCTGTCCTTCCACTCATTGCTACAGGTACAGAGATAGCATTTTAAACAGATAATACAAAAAAAGGCATTGTTTATTTTATAAAAGGCATATACTGCCCTTGAAAGAACCTAAGTCGAATTCTTGGTAAAATGCATTGTTTATCCTACAAAGGGCACATACTGCCCTTGCAAAGAACCTAAGTTGAATTCTTGGTATTGCTATCCATGCCAGACACTTCACAACTTCAATTCCAGGAGGATCGTATACCTTCTTCTAGCCTCTATTGCCATTGTACTTATGTGCACAGGGGTACATACATGTACACACACACACACACACACACACACACACACACACACACACAGGAGAGGGAGACAGAGACAGAGGGGAAGGGAGGCACAGGGGAAGAGGAGGGGGAGGGGGAGGAAGAAAATGAGAGAAGGGTAGAAAACATTAAACCACCAAACAGTTAGGGACCTGAGATGTCTCATATATTGGGAGAGCTTGCTGCTCTGTTCTTACAATGACTGCAGCTCTGTTCTTACAATGACTGCAGCTTGAATCTAGCACCCACATGGCAGCTCACATCTGCTGTAACATGGGTTTCAGAAGATCCAATGCTCCTTTCTGGCTTCCACTAGTACCAGGCATGCATACAGTCCACATGTGCACTTAGCCCAACACTTACAACACAGAGGCAGGCAGAGCTTTGTGAGTTCTAGGCCTGCCTAGTCTATAAAGTGGTTCCAGACCAGCCAGAGCAACATAGTTAAGTCTTGCCTCCCCAACAAATAACAACAATAAAGAAATACTTCCCCCACACTAAAAATCCCACCTTGCCTAAATCCATCAAACAAGTCAAGAACATCACTCATGGCTTGCCTATGGAATTGGGCACCATATCCTCATCCTAACATCCCACCATGAGCTGAATACATCTCTATAGAACTATAATCAAGGTTGTCCTCACATCCTGGCTAAAAACTAATTCTTCTTCAAGAACAAATGATATGGTTATTAATTATAGCTCTGCTCACAGTTCAGATTTCTGTCAGTGTCAAGACAATTCCATTTTTAAAGGAAATTTTAAAATAAAGACTAAAAGGAAATGGTCATATTTTGGTAAGTGAAATTTTCTTTTTTTAAATTTTTTTTAAATGTTTTGTTCGTTTGTTTGTTTTTGTTTTTCAAGACAGGGCTTCTCTGTGTAGTTCTGGCTGTCCTGGAACTCACTCTGTAGACCAGGCTAGCCTCAAACTCAGAAATCCACCTACCTTTGCCTCCCAAGTGCTGGGATTAAAGGTGTGTACCACCATTGCCCAAAAATTTTCATTGAATATAAAATCTTACAATTTTCTGTGTATTGATACCTATTTACCAAGAAGCAGATTTTAGTTTGGCATCAAATTATTATCCTCTCACTATAAAACAGAATAGAATCAATTATATATAGATTCTTAATATTGCATATTAAGATTTTTCCATGACAAAGATATTGACTTATAATTATCTATTCATATTCGTGAAATGATATATATTTAAACATGAACAGTAATGAAACTTATGCACAAAGACCTTAAGCAGAAATCATTACAGATCAGAGCAATCACTACTCTTATAAGAATACTAATGCTCTTCAATAAATATAAAAATTGTACACTCTAATTTCTTACTTTCTGAAGTAGATCTCCTAGATTGGAAAAGTATATTTGAAATATAAAAAATTGGGAAAATAAAGCACAGGGAAAAATATTTGCCCTAGATGGAACTGGAAACTTATTTCAAACCTTTCAGCATTATATTATGGTTTATTTGTGTGTGTGTGTGTGCACACATGAGCACACACATATCCATGTGCCCCTCCATTCAAGTGTTCAGACCAGAGTTTGAATGGGGTGTTTTCTTTTGTTGCTAAGCATGTTATATTTTTATAACAGTATTTTATTGAAAGTGGATATCAGGAATACCTAGACTATATGTCCACTGAATTCTAGGGTCCTCCTGTGTGTGTGTCTCTTTTAATTGTGTATGGCCTCTTCTGTTTGTCATTTGTTCATTTGTTTTGTCTTGTCTTGTTTTGATTGTGGGAGCCAGAGGTCTGAACTCTAGTGACTCATGTGAGTTCACATTTCAAGAACTTTCCAACCAAACTAACTTCTTCCTTCCTGCTGTCAATGATTATTTTAAATAGGAAATGATCTCATCTCAAAATTGTTTGACGCAGAATTGCTCCTGTCTAAAGGAAATGCAGGGACAAGGAATGGAGCAGAGACTAAAGGGAAGACCATCTAGAGACTGCCCCATCTTGGGATCCATTCCTTGTGCAGGCACCAAACTGTTGATGCAGTGTTGTGCTTGCAAACAGGAGCCTAGCATGGCTGCCCTCTGCCAGCACCTGACTGAGAATGATACAGATATATATAGCCAACCATTAGGCTGAGCATGAGGACCCCCTATGGGAGAGTTTAGGGAAGGACTAAAGGAGCTGAAGGGGATTTCAACCCCATAGGGAGAAGAACAGTACCAGCTGACTAGCTCCTTTAGAGCTCCCAGGGACTGAGCCACCAACCAAGGACCATAAATGGCTCGTCTGTGGCCCCCCTACACATGTAGCAGAGGACTGCCCTGTCTGTCCTCAGTGGAAAAGGATGTGCTTGGTCCTATGAAGGCCTGAGAGAAGGGAGGTGCTAGAGGGGTGAGGAGAGAGTGGGTGAGTGGGTGGGAGAGCACCCTCTTAGAGGCAAAGGATAAGAGGATGTAGTGGGGGTTTGTGGAATGGGAATTAGGAAGGGGGACAACATTTGAAATGTTAAAACAAAACAAAACAAAACAAAACAATAAAACAAAAAGAATGTACAAGCAGAAAACCATACCCTTAAACATTTATATGGCAAGCCCAGGCAGAAAGTAGTGGCAGTATGTTTAATAACGATTTTTTATCTAATAACATATTGGTCAGATAACAATAAAATAAAAAGAAAGAAAATGATCTGCTGAAGGAGACTGCATACATGTCTAAAATTTCTGAAGTATTTGCCAAGTTTTGAATACAGAAAATAAACAGAAATGTAATTTACATGTATCAGTATATTTCCATCTTATAAACGATAACTACATTTTACAATAGATTAATGCATCATCAATGTTTAACTTACCATAGTATGAAATGCCTACTTTGAGCCTGACCAAACACATTGTTGTGTTCCATGCAAGCCCTACTCACATTAGAGCTCAGGCAGACTTATGGTCTGTCCTTCCTTTTAGAGCAAAGCATTCACATTCCTAGTATCTTTTTTTTTTCTGTTCATAAGTGATGTATAGTGACCATGCCTAAAATGCTTGAACATTAGTGTCTCTACGGCTGCATGCACACACTTGAAAATGTGTGCTCTTAGTTTTTTTAGGTCCAACGTGAACGATTTGACTGGACTGCTTTGTGGATAACAGTCGCTATCCATCAGTTGCTACTGATCCTTCAGGGTTCTTCACTGGAACACACAGTACATTTGTAAACTTTCTGGAAGAAGAGGACAGAGGGAGCATCTGTGGTCACCCCTTCCCAGAAGGAAACAAATGCCATGGAGAAGGGATGATCCCACCTGCATGAACACTGCTCTCTACAAACACAAATGCTGTCGTCCCTACACATCCTAGAGGAGTGGTTTTAATGTCACTGCCAAGTTATTTTATTATACCTATGTAAAAATAGAGTGAATCATTAGTAGCAGTACTGAGAAATCATTAGTAACATAAAGTATAAACACTGAGGATATTTATTTAAAAATCCCAAATGTTGGTATAAGCCACAGGATTAGGGAGATTTTTATATGAACACTTTTTTTTCCTACAATTTGTATGACTGAATTTAATAAAGTTCCATCCCATGAGAATTTGGGCTAAAAAATGATATAATTATAGAGTCTAATATCTTAACTTGTCTTCCAAATAGTTTAGAAAAGCACCATATTAAAAATATTTGATTCTACTAACCAAACACATAGTTTGAAAATGAAATAATACATGAATATTAAGTACAAAATTCCTCTTTCCCAAGTGGCATAATCCTAGTGTGACAGGAGCTGACCACTCAGATGAAGTTCTATCTAAAGACATCACAATGCTTTTAAATCAACCCTGTCATGATTACTGGATTCATTATTTCTATTGATATCATCCTGTGATTATTTTCCTCCTATGTGTGGGGCAAAAAAAAATAGATTAAACCCCATGTCTAGCATTCTCTCCCCTAAGCACATGCTTTTCCCATTAACTCCCTGTGTATAATCATGGAGAGCTCAAACCATAGTGTTCTCTTATGGAAGTCTTTGATTTTGCTCTGAGTCTGATTGTTGTTGTTGTTGTTTGTTGTTTGGGAAAATGTCCTATAGCTTTCACAAAAGAATTTTATTTTAATAATTTGCTACTGAAATTCTTTAAAACTTCCCAATTCCTCTACCACATGTCAGCTTTAAGGGTTAATAAGTATCATGAGATTCTAGAAATAGAAATTTATGGGTAAGTTTTAGTGCTATATCCATGCCTCCAAATTACACAGTGGATAAAATGTCAGTAGAAAATTCCATGGAATTTTTTCAATGGACAAAACCTGTATTATTCAAAGTCTCAGAGCTCTAATTTAAAGTCTATATTAAGGATTATATCAGAACCCGTAATTTCACAGGTAAATAAATAAAGATTATATATCAACATATATTTTGGAAAACAGTAATAAAGTCATTGCATGGCCTGGGCTGATAAAACTGACAAGTCCAGGATATTCTTGCTCTCCTGGAATTCTAACTGAGATCAGAGACTGGACTGAGGAGAGGGTTCAAGGCTATTGGAGAAGTCATTTGAGGAAATAGAAATGGTCCTTTTTGGGTGTGATGGGATATTGCACATTTGGATCCCAAATTTGGTATGATTTATAGTGCTGGCATTTTGAGAGCTTGGAAACAAATGATTGTGAACTCATTTTACCCAAGGTTATTAGTAGTGTCAGAAGGGAATTAAAGGTTTTAACATTGAAATTTTCAGCCATGAGGACATTTAAGGCACACAATTAGTTATTAGACAATGTCAAGCAAATTAGTAGGCTCATGTTCAAGACAGTCTTTCTCTTGCCAGTGCCATAAAATGTGCCACTATTTATTTTAACAAGCAGAGCCTGTCATGGGAAATTGATGCATAGGATGCAAAACTGGGACAAGAGAAGTAACAGGCTCTCTCCTAAAACTCACTTTATTATTATACCATTTAATTTGAAGATAAACCAGATGGAATTCAGCAAATTAAAACACCTATTTCAATCTATCTAAGCCTATGCTTTACATACAATTCAATTAAACTGTTAGTTTCAGTGATGTAGACAGGTGAGAGCTTGAAAACCACCTGACTGACTCATCACTCTCTGAAACGTGATACTCCTGTACATTTTTAAGAATGTTTAAAGAAATGAGAACTGAACTTAAAGGTTCAGTCATTATTTTTATCTTACATATACTTTCATCAAATGTACTAAAATTCGACTGGACATCAGATTAAAGTGTAGCTGAAAAGACTCTTGTCTAGTTTCTCTTGATAGAGTTGCAAAGTTTCATGTCATGTATTACTTAGACGAATTTGAAAATGTTTATATTTTAGTTCAGTGATGATTCTGCTACCCAAACAGGATACATTGCAGGTGGTTAATTAAGCACGTGTGCTAGGAAAGCAAATGTCCACATTATAGACAAAAAAAAAAAAAAACCATATACTACAATGTGAACATTTTCCTACACTTAAATTGCCCTGGATCACCTTTGTCAATGATAGGGATGGAGGACCTGTGATACCCATAAGTGTGAATGATACTTTTTCAAAGAAAGAATTTCTATGAGCAAGAACATCCAGGTGCCCTGCCCTCATGTGTATGTAATTCAAGAAAGAATCAAAAGGTCTATGGAGTTTCCTTCCCACCTATTCATTCTCAAATCATTCTTCCTTCTCACTTGGACTAAAACAATTTATGGCCAAGGCCTGTTAGGAGCACTTTCTCTCCTGTCAGTCTATGGACTAGTGTTGTAGTACACAAATCCACTCTGGAGTCAGGGCGACCTGTGATGGATCTCAGCAGTGAATCATCCCTGCACTTTCATGACCTGGAAGGCACCATCCCAGAGACATAAAACAAAACACTGTGTGTGAATTGAATATTGCAGGAATAATTGCAGATAATCTCTGGATTATCTCTTAGAGATCTGATCAAGCAGTGTAGAGTGTAAAAATGGTAATGAACTCATTGGCCAAAAAGTAAAGGTATCACAGAAAGGGAATCGTGTAGTCTAAGTTCTGAATCATTGATAAATACATTTTATGTCTTACAGATGCGATCTGAAGTTGCGGAGAGAGACCAGGTTTAGAAATGTCCATCTATGGTTGATGAAGTGTTTATAAGAATAGTTTTATTTCCTTAGTTAGTCACAGCAGGGTTCAAGCTGGTCACACACCGAGGTTGTACCTCTGAGACACGTGGTTAGAGACTGTGTAACATCCTAACCTTCATAAGGTTGATCCTCCCAGTTTTTTCTGGTAAATATCCTAGCTGAGTATACATGGTACCCTTGTAGTTGGTAACAATCTTAATGCAGATGCTACATTAAGTAAGTAAGGACTTACTAAGAATCCCTACAGTTTACTGTCAACCTTCCCTTACTTATAGTGAAGACACATGGAACCTGTGAATGCATTGCTAACAAATGGTGCGTAAAGTAAGCCTCTGCCCTGCACTTTAAATCTAGCCTGGTGACAGCAGATGTGCATCCATCTTTACCTTGAGGTTGAATGTCAATGAAATGTGATAATACGCACACCCAGCCCTGGGTCAGACAGAAAACAATTGTAGAGCAATGCAATTGGCAGTCAGCTGAATAAAATGTAGCATTTTCATTTCCTTTGTCTTCATTTCATTTAACCAGATGACTCTTCATTGGATCAATAGTTATCATAGGTTCACAAGAGGTTAACTCATGGAAGGCTCACATAGTCACAAAGGTGGATGTGTCATTAAAATATTTAGAAATGTCTGATTTTCCAGTATGCACTCATGCTCAGAGTCTACAGATACTTTCTATTTGACAGCAATCCAATAACCTCTTCAGAAAATGCCAATGTTGAATTTAGAAGAGGGAATATAAAAACCTTGATTAAATTTAATCATACAATACAGAATTGGACATGACTTAGACTACAGCAGTTGGTATTCGAAAGCAGAACAAAGGATAATGGCTTTATTGATCATTTTCTTAATGAATGAAAAACTATGAAACAACTGTTGTTTGGATGAAACCAATTGTAGTAGTGTCTGACTGGTGAGAATTTATACTGCTAAACTCACTGGATACCTACCTGTTTACTTTTGGATATACCACTTTGACAGATTTAGAAATGATACTGCCTGAGCAGCCTGCTATCCGAGTGGGACAGACGTCCCTCACCCCCAACCTTCATCAGACCTGTTAAGACTGGGCCATAAAGACAGGAGTATAGCATGGCTGTTCTCTGAGAGGCTCCATCTACTAGCTGAGTCAGATAAATGCGAACACCAATCAACAAACAGTGTTGTGGCTTGGGGACTCTTATGAAAGAATAGAAGAAATGACTAGGGGCCCCTGACATGGGTAGGAACTCCATAGGAAGATCAACAAAATCAATTAACCTGGATACCTGTGGCCCTCAGAGACTGAATCCCCAACCAAAGAATACACACAGGCTGAACCTATGCCTCCCTGCACATATATAGCAGATGTGCTGCTTGGTGTTCTTGTGGATCCCAAACAACTAAAGTGGGGGTTACCCCCAAAACTGTTACCTGTATGTGGAATATATTCTTATAGCTGAGATGTGTTGTCGGGCTTCAGTGAGAGAGGAAGCACCTAGCATCAAAGAGACTTGAAATGCTAGGGTTGGAGGATATCCAGGGGGCCTCCACCCTCTCAGAGAAGAAGGGGAGGGGGTGGGGGGAAAGTACTGTGATAGGAGCTGACCTGGGCAGGGTGTGCGGACAGTGGGAGGGATATAAAGTGAATAAGTAAAAAAATAATATAATAAACAAACAAACAAATGATATTGTACTCTGGTGTAAGATTTATAAGGAATAAAGGATTCATTTTAGCCTAGTGAAGAAGAAAATAATCATAAGAGGAGCTTGAATATTTGCATTTTTATTTGTGGGTGAGGAATGGCTATTATCCTACCTACACTGCTCAGAAACACAGGGATGGAGCATAAAGGGACATTATTCGGTGGGGTCAAGCTATTGCTTGGTTTAGAATCTAAATTTTCCAAAATTACATTTACCTTTACTTACACATGCCCATATGAAAGGGCCAACTGTTAGTATTTTCTGAAATAAATGGAAAAGATTCCTGGTTTAAGAGATTTGGAGAAGGCAATGAAGCTCTTTGGACTCTAGGATTCCTGTTTTTGTGGAAGCAGACAGAATTCTGGGGCACATAAAGATAAAATTCATGGTTTAGGGTGAGTCACCTTTTTGTAGCAGCACATATAAAGCCACACATTCATTGACCACATAGCCGATACTTCACGCTAGAGTGTTCCCTTGGTTCCCTGCAGAAACTTTGTAGAGACACTACTTAGGCCTATACAGTCTTCATAAAACACTCTTCCTTTGGGAAATTCTGCAATTTGGGTGGAATCACTCCCTTTGAGTCTGGCTTTGAAATAAATTGTTTCTGAAGACATCTTTCTACACTTATTAAGCTAAATATTAACTACACTGTTATCTGTTGCAGATTTGGACCTAATATCATAGTGCTTTATTTAACAGAATAGAAAAGAGGGAAAACAATGGTTGCTGGAGACAGGTGTGATTTTATTTAGTAATGTAGCTACAGGCAACTTGCCTCTGCTCAGGTATGTAATTGCTTGCCCATGCTCATGCAATCAAACATAATTCAATGTAGTGGTACACTTCATTGGGCATTCACGTGCACACACATGGACACATACATACACAAACACACACAGAAAGACACACACACAAAGTGACAGACAGAGAGAGAAAAAGACAGAGATAAACAGATACAGACACAAGGAGACAGAAAAGGCATAGGAAGAAGGGTTTCAGTGGGAGAGGATGGGTGATGAGAGATGAGAACCAGGATAAGAGAGAAAATTACCAAAATTCACTATACTCATGTAAAGAAGTCCATAAAACAAACAAAAAAAATACAAAATGTGAAGTTGTTTAAAATTTGCTCATATTTTCTTCATAAAACATGTGTGTTTGTGGCAGTAAAATATTCCAAAAACTGATACTGCATTTTTTTTGGTCTAAAAGACATCAATCTTAAATGCTGTCACATCGATTTGATAATAACACTCTAGAGAACGCTGATGAGAATTTTCTCCTAAAGACTGATTAAAAGTGAGTGAAATACAACCCAAAACATACCTCATGCAACACCTTATATACTACAAAATATTTGTGTGAATATTCTCATTTGATGGACAGGCTCAGTAGAAGAAAGGGCATATATATTAATGCGGAGAACTACTTCATGTGCAGATGTTGAGCTAGGTAGGATGCTGTTGTGTCAGTTGCTGTCAGGAGAGAGTGAGCTCCATTGTGCTCTGCTTAGGGAATTAAACAATGGAAGAAACCACAGCAGCTGGCTGAAGCTAAGTACAGAAGTGAGGTGAGGCAGCTGGATCTCAGGGTGGTGGCAGCAACGCCACGAACAGGTCCGATGGAAACAAACTCAAGGCGCAGTGAGATGCCTCCATTTTCAAACCGTCTGCTGCACTGGCATGAAGAGACAAATCTGATGTCCAGAACCAAACTAAAATAATTCCAGATACAGTAGCATGTGCCTGGAGTCGCAGCACTAGAGAGGCATCATTGAGGCTGGCTGGCCAGCTCGGGTAGCCTAACTGGTGACCTGTGAGATCAGCAAGAGCACTTGTCTCACAAAATAACACAGGAAATTATGAGGAAGATGCCCAACATGACCCTCCACCCTTCATGTGCATTAGCACATGCACATATAGACAATGCCCATACATGTGCACATGTACATACACTCAAGTATAAGTACAAAAGGAAAATTCAGATGTCTGCTTATGAGTCAGGTAGCCAGGACCATGTAGAGATGATGGTCACTTTTAAGATTATGATGTTACCATGACGACTGGTGGAAAATAACAGGAAGGAAAGATGATCATCAAGGAGAACTGTTTTGTGTGAATTAACAATACCTCTTCCATTCATCTGCTGCTGGGTGCTGATCTTAAAGGTGCTGTATATTTCCTAGCACACTTAACCCTCACAACCCCCTTTTGTAATAGATGTTCAAGTCAGAAGGTCTGGACCAAATTTGAATGCTAAGTTGTTCTGGAATGGGACATCTAGAGGACTAAATTAAGCAAAGTCACGTCAACTTTGATGCTGCTACTGTCTGTTCTATTGGTCTTGAGGAAGGAGATGGAGGTGAATATTGAGTAAGGAGGCAGAATGCTCGCCCACAGATTTCTGGGAGACCACATAACCCCAGAATATTTCTCAGTAAAATAAAGAGGAATACGAAGAATGAGACAGCAGCAATCCAGGAGAATCTGGAGCAAAGAAATTGACCAAATGAGAAAAGTGGCCCTTGGGGCGGTGGGCTATGCACAGACGGCCTGGTCCCAGGTCAAGCAAAGGTCTGGTGACCTGGTGGGTGGTGATTTCCACCTGCATAGGACAGAAGGTGCTTGGCCATGCCTCCTGGGCCACACCCACCCCTTGCAGCTTCAGCCTCCCACAGTCCTCCCTCCCCCAGAGATACGTGGTCATCAGTCACGTAGGAGTAGCACAAAGCCTTCCCACATGTAAATAAGGTTTGACCAAAACTCTCAGACCAAACCAATGAGAAGTACCTGTTGCAAACCCTTACCCACCCCAAAACTGTATATAAGAAACCTAAGAGCCATAACACTTGTGAAGAGGTTTGCTCTCCAGAAAATGAACCTGAAGCTCCACCACACGCCACACTGGGTAGACGGCCTCTTATTAACCCAGCTGGACATGACTCAGTCCAGGGAGGCTTGGAGTTAGCCCAGCAACCCGGAAGGCATGGCAGAGATGGAGGTGGAGCCAACTGCAGCAGCAGAAGCTGTGGAAGTGACTTCCCCTTCCTGCCTGCACTCGCTTCCCTTCTCTGGAACTCTTGAACCAGGCTGGGCCAGAAATCTCTGTGGAAAGCCTGTGGTACAAAGGCCCACAGTCACCTTCAAGCTCTGGTTTTTACATGAGAAACAGTCCAGTCAGGCTTGGCTTTGACATAGAAAATGATGTCACAACAACAGAGTGGTCACTTATGTCAAATAAACACATGGTTTGTCGTTACTGCGATTTGGTTGGTTGGTTTGGGTAGAATTTGAGAAAGAGGAGTCCTGATGTACTTCAGAGACAGGGATCTTCTAGACTGGAAGGTGGACAACTTCTTCACATACTGCTGAGTGGGAAAAGGCAGACTACTAATGTGATATATTACCATTAGAAAAATCGCAAAGTTCTCTGCATAATTTATAACTTCTTTGTAAGTGTGAAAGTGTCTGAAACTACAAGTTACGAGAGACAAGTAAAGAGTTCTGTTTGAGAACAGCAGGCAAAAAAAAAAAAGTGAATTTTGGGGTTTTGTGCCAGGCAAGGAGAAAATTATCCACGCTAAAACTCAACAAGCATGCTGAATGTAGGTGAAATAGAAAAACCCCAGTCGAAATTGATTTCACATTGAGGACGACAAGAACTCAAGGAACGGTGCCCCTGTGGCTGTAATCTAAGAGAGTGTAACCAGTTTCCCTGGGGGCTGTCAAGGTGCTTGTTAAATACCACCAAAGGTTAGCAGTATAAGAGCAGTTAGAGAGCAGTGGTTATTGGATCATAGCTGGAAACCTCATTGGAATTTCACTGCATTGCTTTGGGGGAGGGGATGACACACTTTGATGACTCCTGTACAAATGAGCTGTGAGATCAGAGCCTCTGCTGAACTTGAGGAACACATCAGACCCATAGCCTGGGGCTCCCCTCTTGCTGCCTCTCTGCATATTTTTTTCTACCTAGGTTCCTCTTCACAGATCTTTCTTTCCCTCCTCATCCCCTTAACAAAAGATTTAAAAAATCCCTTTTTATTTTCTTTTCTGTCTCCCAAATATGTACTTTTCACATAGCTATTTATTCCTTGATTTTTATTAATCAGAAATGAAGTTGTTGCATTCAGTGACTGCACAGTCAACATCTTGATATTATACGTAGAGCTGGTGTGTGTGTGTGTGTGTGTGTGTGTGTGTGTGTTTCCCACTGAGTACACATGGAAGTCAAGGAAGAGTCTTCAGGGCATCCGCTCTTTCTACCTCATAAGCAGAGTATCTCTTGCTGTTTCTGTTGCTGGCCCTGCCCTTCCCAACCTGCGGAAGGAATGCTGGGACCACAGATGCATTTTACTGCATTTGGCTTTTGGATGTAGACTCTGGGTCACCAGGCTTATTGGGGTAGTGCTGTTACCCACTGACCCATATATCAAGCTCTAGCGCTGAATGTCTAAAATGATCCCAGCAATTGAAAACTGACTGCAAATTTCAGTTTTCTGGTATTTGACCATTTTAGAGAACTGTTTGCAATTGACTGACAAATGGCAGTTTAAAACAGATCAAAATTTAATAGCAGGCACCTAGGTAAATAGATCATAGTAAAGTGAAGACTTTCATGAATATCTGTCTCCTGCCTGGCTTTCGGAGTGCCCTGAACTCAGACAAGTATGGACAAAGAACAAGTTCTTTCACTTAGACGGCAGTGTGCATTCTCCAGGGAGCAAGTGAGGAGATTTTACAGTAGGTGCTGTGCTATCCAGCAGGAAGATGAAGAGCAGATGGGCTGTTTCTGACTTGACCCAGTTGTTATTCAGGGAAAATCTTGTCTTTATTTTGCAGAGAGAAAATTTTTATATCTCTTCACATGCTCTCTGAAGACTTCAGACATATAATTTTAGACAAGAAACTAAAAATAAATGAGATTCCCTCCAATAGATATGAGGTGGCCTCTACTAACATAGAAAGTCTGGACAGTGCTGAACTCTGTGACTGTATGGTTTTGTGAGGTAACTGCTTCAGTATGTATATCTTGATCTGTCTGCCTTATCTATACCTACAGATCTTTGCCCTATAAAATAAATACACACACACACACACACACACACACACACATACACACACACACACAAATTGGCAGAGACAGAGAGAGACAGAAAGAGACAGAGACAGAGTCGGAGATAGAGACAGAGAAACAAAAGAAAATACAGAAAGCAGGAACACAGAGACACAAACATGTAATATAAAATATTTCAAAACAAAGTCTACTCTAAACTGTATTATTTTAGGTAATGTTTTAACATTTAAATGGGTACTTTCTTACTCAACATAGGAGAACGTCATCTGTGAAATTTTGTGGGTTCATATCTCAAAAATAAAAGCAGAAAAGATTATTTGTGGAGAGAAAGCACACTTACAAAGCAAGCACACAGCAAAGATAAGCTTGAGCCTCTGTCCGTCCTGATGCCACTTGGCCATCACACTTTGTCTGTAAAGATTACCCTCCCCACAGGGAACCCAGCAGAAGCCAGAGAGGGCATGGGACTATTGGGATGAACAATGTGCCTTCTACACCAAAGCAAAGAGCAGCTTTTGTAGGTATTATATTTGATTATTACTACAAAGACCAGTGAAGAACTGTGATGCAGCAAGGAGATGCTCTCAGAGGGGAAAAAAAAATGAAGGAGGGGATCCAAGAAACTGTCTTGTAGATCTTGCTTGATGTTTCTTCTAGAACCTCATGTTAGTTAGGGTTCTATTGCTATGATAAAAACAAGATTTAACCACTTGGGGAGGGAAGTATTTATTTCACCTTATACTTGGAGGCAACAGCCCATTACTGCAGAAAATCAGAACAGGAACTCAAAGCAGGGAACTGAAAGTCTAAACCAAAGCAGAGGGCACCGAGGAGTGCTGCTTACTGGCTTGCTCCTCCTAACTTGCTCAGCTTGCTTTCCTCTACTATCCAGGACCACCATCCCAGGGATGGCACCATACTTAGTAGACTGGGCTCTACCAACACAATTTTAATTAAGAGAATGTCCCACAGGAACTCACAGAAGTCAGTCTAAAAGCAGCATTTTCCACTTGAGGTTTCCTCTCTCAAATGACTCTAGCTTGTGCCACATTAACAAAACCCTCACCAAGACACCTGGTTCAGCTTCCCTGTTCCCATTCTGTATCAGTTAACTTGCTTCTTCCTTATGCTTGGGAAGCGTTAGGGGGAAGTTATCATCAGGGCTAGGTATTTACAGGCAGTTAGGAGGATTCAGAATTCAAATAAAAGTTTCTAGAAGTATTCAGAATTAAGATATTTGTAACTATACTGCTGGAACCTCTCTAGCAACAAATATACATATATCTAATGAGCACGGGTATTAGTTATTTCATCTCATTTTAGCTTTTATGGGGTGAGAAAAAGGTTACAACAACAGCAACTGCCTGTGAGAAAGTTTCAAGCATGTTTAAACATGGAAATTCAAATATTTCTATTTATAATAGAGAAGATAGAATTAATACCAATTAAAAATATTATGTTAAGAGATATAAATTGAAATATATTAAGCTGAAGAATAAAACATATTATCATGATATATAGTCTTTTTCCTTAATGAATGTATTATGCATACTGTGAAAGGAAAAATGCTTTAAAGGTTTAATCACACTGTCATTTGTATCTTTTTTCTTGATTGGATAAACATGTTGTTAAGAAACATCTCTGGATATAAATTTTTCTAAAGTCTTATGTACAGCATTTTGGTCAAATCAGCTTTTCAGTAAAATACCCATGTTCTCTGCCACATATCATATATCCTCAGGTGAACCATTCACCAAGAGCTTGGGAAATAATTATGTTGATTTAATATGGAATAAATGTTCAGAATTCTTAGCTTGAAATGGTAGCACATGCTGCCAATTCCAGAACTTAGTGTATGGAGGCAGAAGAACCAGGACTTCAAGGTCAGATTTTACCACTTAGCTAGTTTGAAGCTACATGCTACGTGAAACCATGTCAATAGGAGAGAGAGAAAGAGAGAGACACAAAGAGAGAGAGAGAGACAGAGAGAGAGAAAGAAAGACAGAGAGAGACAGAGAGACAGAGAGACAGAGACAGACAGAGATGTCAGATGCATATAGACACAGAGAATACAGACATTTTTATTTATGTCAGAAATACATATATCTTAAATAAAACTGAATTTATGAGATATAAATCTCTATATGTTCTTTCAGTAAGATCTGTTGTATAATTAAGTTAGAGGCTAGAAAGACAGTTCAGGAGTAAAGAATACTTGCTGTTCTTTCAAGGGACCTGAATTCAGTTTCCAGCAACCATATCTGATAGCTCCTACGAGCTTTGTACCACCACTTTTCATGGCCAGTTAGTTAAGGCTGGGGTTTTTCTTTTCACACTCTGTATATTGTAATACTTAAAATATCAAAGGCATGCCTCAAGTTTAGTCTCCTCCCAATCCCTGTTACTACAGAAAGGTGCTGCTTTTAAAAGGCTGTAACTAAGTTACAAATTAAGATAAAGATACTTCTTAGGTGAGGCGAAGCATAGTTTCCCGGGGAAGGGGCTTGTAGAGGGATTTCTCTAAGGCCTGCTTTGATCTCAGAAAACATTGCAGACTTTCTTTACATTTAAAAAGGGAACACAAACTTCACCATCCTTATTTCTTTATTCATGTCAACACTCCTCTATTCACTTTCCATGCTCTTTCCTATTTTCATGGCAATTTATGCTGCATACAACTTATATAATATAAGGCAACTCTAGTTAGGGAGACAATTCTTTTGTATGAAAATGAGTGCTAAGCAGAAAAAAAAAAATCCATTGTGCCCTTAGTAGCTGTGTGAGTTGACATGTCATTGAATCTTCCAGAAAAAAAACCATGCCAGTATGATTTTCCCCATATCATCTAATGAAAAGTTCACGAGCACATTTTAACTATGTATTGTTCACAAATGCTTCACCATCCCCTGACAAATGGTCTGTAGAAAATCTCTAAAACCTTCTCTCCCAGTACTACAGCTTAAAAGATTCATGCCATCAAATACTGCACCTCAAAGGCTAATGTCTGCTCTCCAAATTTCAGATACTGTAGCCTAATAAAAATTTAAAAAGCAAGATCTCCTCCCCAGGGACCAGCTGTCAAGACTTTCTTAAAAGAAAGAAACATAAACAGCCTCTACCTAGTCATCTCTGAGAACAGACAAAGCAAAGCGAAGGTTTAAGTATTTCTAAAACAGAAAAAAAAAATTCAAGTTGTGCTAGCTGAAGTTAAAATGATAGACTTTTAATCTCATAATACCTGCGTATCCAAAATATTCCAAAGAACTACGGTGCATTTATGAAGGGAAAATTAAAATCTTTGACATGCAATGTGTATATATAGTATGCATACGTATGCATGTATGTGCAAGCATGTAAGACAAGGCATGTGTGCACAAGCAGGTATAAGTACTCATAACCTCTTCTAGGCATGGGGCAGTTTCTCTTTAACCACTGTCTCCCTCACTGTTCTCTGAGGACTCTTGATTTATGATGTTCGTGGCTGCATTACATTAAGTCATGGCCGCCCTGGAGACAAAACATAGTTCATTTTAGCTCTATAGCATCGAGCATTCTCCTCGCCACACATTTCATCAACCATCTTTCATTTGTACTTTCTGGCCCAGCAAAATCCCTTTTAGTAATATCCCTTCAAAGGCCATGACCTGGGAAATCTTAGGAAGAAAAGACTGAGTGCCTTACCTTATGTCTGTCTGTGGACAAGGACTTTGTATTAAATTGCCAAGGTCACCACTTTCTTCCAAGGAAATGCAATCTCATTGTTGTCCATCACAGCTTCTTAAAGTGTAATTATACTATGACTTCATAATACAGGTTATTTTAAATCAATTTAGTATTGATTATTTTTTATTAAAAAAATAAAAGAAAGCATCATCTCTCCAGTTTTGGAGAGCACTATCCTGTTCAGATGCCTTCTGCTGATGTGTGCTTAGAGAGAGGAAACACAGCCACTCACTCTGGTCTGGTCTTCCAGTAGTTGTTTCAGAGGTATATTCTGTTAGGATAACTCCGTAAAAACTGTTTTGTCCTTTCGCTGATCACATGTGAAATGAATCACAGGTGGTTTATTCTTGTGAATATTAAAACCATACAAATGAGAAAGCTGCCATTGCCATGAGTGGAATGGCTCATCAGCCTTTATAAATCTGGGCCAATCTTTATTTTTTTTTGCAAATTATTTTGATGATTTGACTGCATTTGAGCACAATAAGCTAGTAATACTATGCACATTTAAATGATTTTCAAAGTTAATATTTGAAAATTCAAATGTGATATATTATAAAACAATTTTAATTTAAAGTTTCAAGTTTCTGAAATTCAAGTTGTAACTTGCTTTTTAAAAAGAAATAGAAAACATACTAATATAGGCCTGGTAAAAAGGTCTCCTTGCTACACCCTCCATGCAAGTAGGAATTGTGAGGACCTTGAATTTCCAGAACCCACATAAATGTCAGGCAGGCATGGCGGGCACTGCACTTGGGGAGGCACCGACTGGAAATAGCTGGAGTGGTCTCATGAGTTACACTAGCCATGTTAGTAAACTTTGCGTCTAATTAACAAACTGTCTTGCTTTGTTTTCTTCTTACTACAATAAAGCAATTTAAGGAGGAATCATTTTATTTGCCTCATAATTTTAGGTTCTCTCCTGTCATGGTGGAGATCACAAAGTCTGGTGGCAGAAACTTAAAATAGCTGAAAGCAGAAAGAGAACCCATGCTATCCCAGGCTCACGTTCCTCCCCTCCATCTTCTTCAAGCCAACCTTGAACTGTGCTGCCCACATTCACTGTATGTCTTCCCACATCTTAACCCATCACATGTGTGCCTCCAGGACAATTGAAACTACCACTTAAGTGACTCAACACTGTGTCAAATCCACAATCAGAACCAACAACTACAGACACCATGCTTCCATAAATTTCGTACAAAGTGATCAGGAGGATACCCTACGTTACCTTGTACCACCACAAATGGGTACACACACATACATGGACACCAAAAACACATACACATACAAAGTCATGTAACATGCTTTAGTCTGTTATCTTTATGACAGTTTTTAACTCAATTCAAAAAATGAAAAATTTACAAATGTTTCCTATTAAAACACTCTTAAAAAGTCAAGAGTAAATATGAATATTACCATTAGAGTTAATATGGAAAAGAGAAAAATGGTTCCTGAGACCTTAAGCAAGAGTTTACAATATTTCCAGTACTATCTACCCTCTATGTCATAAATTGATTTTATAAACTTAAAAGAAGTCATATTGCCTTGGACACAGACAATTTCACTCAAACACACTTTATTCTCATGAAGAATCTCAAGTTCATTAGGTATCATTCAGACTAAATTTATACATGATGTTGAATGCACAGATACAAACACACCCATATCATATTCTCTGCAAAGTTGTGTGAGAAGCTACACATAACAATTTTGAAATGAGAAATTATCTCGAAATTCTGTAAAGTTTTACTTAAGCAGTTTTACTTCTACTTCCTGCATTGATCAATTCAGAAATTCAGTCGATCACTTTTTCAGGTTGTCAGGACAGAGGTGTTTAAACAAGGTTTTGTTTCAGGCGTTCCTTCTCTAGCATTCATTTTTTTTCCTAACCACATTATAAGACACTAAAAACTGTGAAATGAATGCTCATGATATGATTCTTCTCACCTAAGCTATAGTTTATGTTTTATGGCTTTGAAATCGTCCTTCTGTCCACATGTACGTCTGAAGCTCTTTATGGAGGAGAGAACCTCTGACTTCTCTGAGAACTATGTATCCAGTCCCTACTATAGTTTGGTCTAAATCAACTGTGCAGCTCTCTGGGTCAGCTACCTTTGTAGTGCAAAGCCCACCAAGGACATCCATCAACATAACACAAAGAGGTACAAACATGTCTGCACTGCACAATGGATGTTATCTGAAGGCTCTATAAAGGATAATGAAGAAACACTATTTTTAGAATTATGCAACTTAGCTAGTCTGTGCTTAGATCATACATAATTTATCTGGAAATCTAACTGTATTCGAACTTAGACATAGGGCAAATCAATAGTCCAGAGAAATGCAAACTGAGACTAGAGCAGAGAGGTTAAGAAAAGTTCTTATAATTGTGACCATGGTCAGTAAGTTTGACACAAAAGTAGCCATGTCAAAACCCACAGAAGCAAGCAGGATGCAAGGAGGAAGAAGGGAAGTTTTTTTTTAAATTGAAAAAACAGTCATATAATATGTTCTGAACATGGTTCCTCCTTCTCCAACTTCTCCCAAATCTTATTTACTACCCAACTCCAAACTGTTTCCTTCTTTGTTTAGAAAAGAAACAACTTAAAAGAAATGTCTTCATCAAACCCATCCCACCAGGGCTCAGGGAGCCAAGTAGAAGAGGAGGTGGAAGGGGTGTAAGAGACAAAGGAGGGCTGGCAGCAAGGAAAGTATCTCCCCGACACAACAGCAGGATGCACCTATGAATACCCAGAAACACACATGGCCTCTGTGTGTTCCAGCCAGATAGCGCCCCTTCACAAAGAAGAGGGAGTGAACGTGAGCTTCCAGTCCTAATCAAGAAGCCATCTCCAATTGACACCACTTGCAAAGGAAAAATTAGGGTTTTTCAACAGAGTCTCACCAGGTGTATTAACTATATTTAATTATAGGCTCCATGCCTAGCAGTAGGTGGCTAACACAAAATAAACTCAATGGTAATTTTCTAGAGGGTACAGTTTAAGAATAAAAGAAGAGTAAATCTCCTGATGGTTTTCAAGAGAGTTATCTTATTAGTATTTTTCTTATTGTAGTAGGAAAACAATTTCAAGAATTTTATCTGTTGTATATATGTGTAAGATATGCTTGGATGCACATGTTTGTATGTCTGCATTTGTGTGGGCAGTCATGTGTGTGGATATGAGTGTGCTTCTGCCATGGAATGTATATAAAAGTCCAAGGACAACACTGGCTGTCAGTGCTTACCTTTCACCTGGCTTGAAACTAGGTCTCCTTGGCATTTGTCCTTTGCATACTCCAGGCAAGCTAGCCTACAAACTTCAAGGGATAACCCTGTCTCCGTCCTCCTCCCATGTCACAGGAGAAGTGATAGATTGCAGATTCTTATGGTGCTGTGTTTGGCTTCTAATTGAGTTCTGAGCATCCAGACTCACACTTATATGACTAGGACTTTTAATCACTGAGATGTCTCTCCCTGGCTGGAATTGAAAGAGGTAAAAGCTTGTATAAATCAAAAATAAGTTAGAACTCAACTCCTTTCTCAGGAGTCGGGATTTCTTTTTAAAAATGTATTACATATGTTATTATTATTGGGACAGCTCTGGGTGTGTCAGTCCTCTCCTTCAGCTTTGTGTAGACTCTGGAAATGAACACAGATTGTCAGGCTTCTTGTGCCGGGCCATATCACTGCAGCAGAACACAGAATTTCAAAGTGTTCATTTCTCTCATGTGACTGAGTGATGATGCTTCAGGGATTCTCTGTGAGAACTGCCATGTGTGTAGAAAGCAGAGAGACAGATACGTGAGCACTGGAGCTGCTTCTGGGGGGGTGAGAAGTAGCTAGGTTTCTAAGGCATTTTATGTGTACAACAGGACACCGTGCTACTGAGGCTGTTGTCCCCTATCCCAGTGGTGATATTTGAGACAAGTAGTCCATTGACATACTGATGAGCATTCCTGATCTCCTAATGATCTCAGCAGTTAAGTGCAGTGAGCTTTGGTTAGTACTTAGATGAGAGAGTACTGTATCCGTTGCACAGCCATTGTATACAATGGCTCGTGTGCTAGAGTAACTTTTGGCTTGAAAATTTATGTCAGCAAGAACTTAATCACTGATTAATCTGTACTTATGTCTCTATATGTATCAGCACTAGAACATATTCTTCCCTGTATTATATGCAAATATGTTTGTGTTTGTCCCCATGTATGCACAAGAATCCTCAGATCTGTGTGCCTTCACATGTTGAAACCATAGGTCAACGCTGATTGTTTTTATCCATTACAAATTGCCTTAATTTTTGAGAGAAGCTCTTCTTCCTACTGAACCTGGAGCTCACCACGTTGGAAAGCTGGATGGCCAGCAAACCTCCAAGGTCCCCCTGTGTGCTGCTTCTCAGAGCTGATGTCACAGATGTGCATGCGCTGCCAAATCTTCCCTTTCATGTGAATGCTGAGAATCCAGATATGGGTCCCAATATCACATGGCAACTACTTTTCCAGTGGAGCCATACCTCCGACCTCTTGCCTCTTCTTTCTAAAGTGCACTTCTTGAATCACTGCTAGATCTTAGTCACATCCTTCCCATTAATACCCATCAGTGATTAAGGACCTTATTATTAATGTGGGGGTCATAGAGTGATGTTGTATGATTTACCCAGTACTGGTTCACTTAGCAACTCTGCCCCAGAAAGAGAACTGACCCTAAAATAGTGGTACTCAATGAAGGAAGTTTTATTTTGTAGGACACATTTGTCAATGTCCCAAGACATATTTGTTTATTGTATCTCAGATGTTGCGGAGGTCAGCAAAACTGTCAGATAACATCCAATCCACAAGACAGCTCTCAACAGCCCAGGAGAAACCACGGAATCTCCTAAGTGCTGAGATTGAGAGTCCATAGAAGACAGGTATTTGTTTCCAATCAACTTCACTGAAACTCATTAACCTCAATATAAAGCAGAGGTCAGGATTCATTTCACAAGTGTCACTGTGTAGTTATACTCAACAGAAAAACAGTGTTCACACTGAATTGTTGGTTTGGGATATTTTAAAGAAATCACTTTTTTGATGATGTTTTCAAGTGAGTGTGTGGTCCATTTGATTAGGTTGGCTCTCTCTACAGAAATGACTACATACTGATTATTTTGACAATTTTTAAATATAGGGTATAAGAACACCAGGATGATGCTTATAAATGTTCCTGAAATAGAAACTATGCATTGAGTGTCTGAAAAGTAATCTCTTTGGTGAAGAATCAGATCTTGAGAATGGTTACAGTAATAACGATGAATTAACGAACCATCTCTAAAAACATGCAATCTCTGTGTAATCGTCTTTCTGCCTGCATATGTGCAAAGGCTCTCAAATAAATGTAATATTATAATTTAATAGTCAACTTTAATAGTATCTCTATTTCTTATGACAATTTCTTTAGTTTCATTTTGCCTAATTAACCATTGTATGCTGTCTTAATTTTTATTTCTAAGTCACATCAAATTTTCTTAGAGATCGTTGACTTATTTTATTTGAAATTGTTTTTAGTTTGTTAAGATTCGTTCAGTGACTATATCATTTTTTACAGAGTACTGACAGGCTGAAAGATCATAAAATATAAACTTAACTGACCTTGCATGTGAAGATAACTTCAACTTGACATGAAAATCAATAAAAGCATGCTAAGCAATGCTAAACAAAGCAGAACAATTACAAAGTACAGGAACATAAAAGTAACCCAAGTATATCTGACTCCTCTTTGTGCAGCAGAGAATCATAAAGGGTCTAGGATAAAGTTGGCTACTGAGTTCTTAATGACTAGGAAAGTCAGAAGACAGAAACCCCAAAGGAGCAGAGTGAAGGAAGAGCAGAATTAACCAGCAGTAGCTAAATTCAGGTTGCACTCGGTGTTTGAGGTCAGCCATCACTGGCATCTTGTTTAAGAATCCAGGCTAAGTCAGGAGCTGTGTGTTTCAATTCTGATTAGTAAAATCCAAGAAATGTGGCGAGCGCTTTAATACAACTTGGAAAGGTTTGTCTCCTTTTTAAATGGAAAAATGATAAGCAAATGAGATCACACCTGATGAATGATATTATAGGAACTTTCTTGCTCTACTGTTAAGACTTTACTTCTCCATTGTATCCTTATACAAACAAACAACCAGCAGAAAGGAAAAACATTTTACTGACAAGACGGTCAGATGTAAATGGAGAATTAATATGCAACAAGTACAGAATCATGTTTAAGGAAGTAATTTTCTTACACAAGGTTCAAAATGCCAATATTCTATAGCTTGCCCTGTGTGTTTATATTAGCATGATGTGATCGTGCACGTTTGCAACCATGCAGCATGAAAAATAATATTTTCTTTTGCCATTGCATCATCTACCCTTATACTGTGGAAAGACACATAGTAAGAGCTAGGTGAATATTTGCTGAAACTATGGAGGAATGAAATGACCCATTGTTATGAATGCTATACAGCTTTTGACCCCTTACTCAACAATCCCTTAGCTTTATGGAAATTAAAGGTCTTTTTCTATTGTGTATGCACCAAACACATTTTGTGTATTTATGTGGAAATAAATTCAGCCATTGAAGTGCTAGTAAATTCAGTGATGATGCCTGGGTGGTAGTCATTTGTTAGGGAAAGTGAATTTAAAGGAACCTAGACAGGAGAGCTAGAAGGAGAGAACGCTATTAAGTACTGCAATGGTATGGTGCTGATTCATACATTGCCAAATGAGCAGATTCGACAATGTTGCAATTTATATTTATGTATGTGCCTGCAGTAATGGAGAAGGATCTACCATTTAGATCTGGGCTGTGGACTCCACCTCATCCATCTCTAAATTAGACTCCTGTAGGATTGCTCTGGACATCCTGTGCCTGCTACTCAACATAACCTAACATGCTGACACTGAAGAAAAACTAACACATCCCAAAATGACACATTTTCCTACCGCTTTTCTTTAAACAGTGCAAAACCTACAAAGAGGCAAACATCTATACTTCCAATCAAATGGGAGGATGGCTAATGCTTGTCGTTGGCGGAACTCAGAATTCCTTGTTCAGTATAGTGACTGGAAACCGTGTCATGTCACATTCTTCACTGAATGGCACACACATTCTTTTTTTGCACGCGCAGTCTTTAGTCAAAGCATGTTTTTTTGCTAACTGCACACCAGAATGTTGGTAATTGGGTCATGCAAATTTGTTCTGCAACTAAGAACAAGAGGAGGATTTAGAAGTTATTTTAGTGTAGCAGTACATTTATATTTAAAGTACAATAATATACATGTCACTATCATGTATTATTCATATGCAGTGTTTGAAGTGGAGGCCTTTCCAAATATATTAAGAAACTCCGCTTCACAATAGCCCAATTACTTCTCACACCCTCCCTTTTCTGCTTTGAATAACTGTGAAGCCTTGGGTGGGTGATATCTCAGGTTCTCAACCAGCATCCCCTGGACCAGATCCAGCCAGTGATGCAATTTGTTTGGCCCACACAAAGTTTAATTTAAAAAAATGTATTTTTCAGAATTTGAAAATAGACAGCTAGTGCTAAAAAACAATCAAGATTTTCAGTCTTGGATTTTTTGGGTGTTTTTTTTTGTTTGTTTGTTTTGTTTTGTTTTGTTTTTTTCCTAGAAGAGTTAGCAACTATAGTGATAACTGGCTATAGCCAGACAGACCTGCAGGGGGCAAAGATGGTCCCTGATTACACCCAGTCCCCACCAAAACGACTCTGTTACAGAGGAATTCTAGGGACACCTAGGAATATTTACTGGTGCTACCCACGACATTCTGACACAAATCCCAGTTCAGCTTGATAACGTCGGTTTTAGCTGTAGTTGGCACAACTAAAGAGTAATGGCTGGATCAGGAGAAGATAGCTCTTAAAGATGAAAGGGAGGCTAATCTGAGCGGCTAGGTAGGTGCACTAGGTATCCTGTACATAGCCCACATTGATGCATAAGGTTCCAATCCAGTTTTAACTCACCACCCCATTTAAAGCAGAGTTTTCACAAACTGAAATGTTTTACTCTCATAGACTTGCTTTACAAAACATTTTAAAGGAAAAAATATGAAATCACTCCATTAGGGATTATTTATAGTTGTAATTTGGGTTGAAATTCGCTATTCTATTTTATGTGCATGTGAATGAGTTTTACATAGTAAAAGTATTCGCTTATAACTATAAACTACTGGGTTTTTGCAGGTATTATAACACATACTATATTATATATATATACTAAATACCGTACAAGAATCAATAATACTCATAAGCAGTTTACATGCAGTTATTAACGAGTATTAAAATTTTGCTGATTGGTTTGTTTAGTAGTCCCCTCTGCTTTAATGAATTAATGTTCAGTGAGCATACATTATGTTTTGTTTTCTTACACATGCACATAGTATGGTCAATATGTTCTGATCTGCCAGCATCAGGACTAGTATAACTTGAGATAATTATAAAGCAAAATAAAGGTTATTTGAATACAAGCAATATAGACAACTGATGCAAAAACATTGACAACTGCTGTTACGGTTTGTAAATTAACTAATATTCATGTTGCTGAGACAAAATGCCCGGCAGGAGCAGCTTCGGATCAGAAGGGTTTATTTGGGCTCACAGTCGAAGGTGCGGTCTCTCACTGTGGAGAAATGGCAGCAAGGAGAGGCGGCTGCTCACACTGAGTCCACAGTCATGAAGCCTTGGCGCTGGTTCTCAGCTTGCTTTCCCTTTTTTATCTAGACCAGGTTGCCAGCCTGTGAAATAGCACTGTCTGTGGTCAACGGTAAGCCTTTCCACCTTCACTACCTTCATCTAGACAATCCCACTCACGCGAAGAGGTTTGTGTCACGTGTGATTCTAGATTCTGTCAATCTGGCAGTCTTATCAGCCACCGTAGTATTAAGCCTTAATGTCTGTCCGATGGTTACATGTTGAAGGCTTGGCTTCCTGTGCTGTAGCGTTCATACGTGGGACCCTTGGAGAAGACTGAATTGTGATGGCTCCTTTGCATACTCCTAAATGTAACTGGGGAGTGGTAGAAACTTTTTGAGGGGGGCCTTGCTGGAGGAAATAGAAGGTGCTTATCTTTAAAGCATATATTTTTGTCCTCAGCCCCTTCCCTCGCCCCCCTTTGCTTCCTGGCTACCATGATAAGGGCAGGTTTTATTTGCCAGATGCCCTGAACCATGGATTCTGGGTTATGCACAGCCTAAATGCAATGCAATGAAACAACTGTAGACCGATATCTCTGATCCAGGTGCCAAAGTAAACCTTTCTTTCTCAACTTTATGTCCCTCATGGCTGAGTTCAACAACAAGGACATACCAGACAAGAGGATGAATCACATCTCCTTCAAAAGAGAGAAGAATTGCAACCAAAAGAGGCTGCACTTGAAAACAATATATATATATATATTTTTTTTTTTTTTTTCTGAAAACTTTACTATCAGACAGTGGGTAAAGCAATCAGTGTAAAAGAGCATGACGGATAAAAAGGAGATTACTTTCCATTCTGTTTTCTCAAACTCGGAAACCATGAAAATTCTGTAGTGTTGCTTTCCCAAGTCTATTTATAGAGATTAAATGTCATGATCATGCCAGGTTGCCTTTTAAAGGTTTACTTGATGATAATTGCATATCTGTTAGCTCTATAGTGTGATTTATTCTGAGAAAGTACATGTCAGAGTCATGATCCTTATCATTTCAGCATTGTGGGTTAAAAAAAGTGTGGGCAGGTGGTAGGTCAAAGGATAACAGAACGTAATCTACTAACAGTTCATTATATTCGGTTACATTCATACGTTAATGGTACATTTTGACTCTTCACCCTTCTAAAAGGATTCATTTAGTTTTTTTTCCTTTAATGCTGTATGTGTGTATTGTTTCGCTTTTGTCAACTTAATACAAATCTAAAAAAAAACCCAGCAAAAATTCAATTGAGAAATCACCTCTATCACAATATCAGGAGACATATCAGTGCAGCCTTTTCTTGATTGCAAACCCACTTGTAAGAGCTGAGCTCACTGCAGGTGCCACCATCCTTAGGCAAGTGGGCCTAGTCTCTGCTTCACTTTCTGTTTCTTGCTCCTGCCTTGAGCTCTTGGGCTGGCTCCCCTTGATGACTGACTATAACCAGTAAATTCAAATGTGTATTATCCTCATCAAGTTTCTTTCAGTGAGAGTGGTTTATCATAGCAATAGAGACCAAACTAGAATAATATAGATATGGCTATGTGGAACATGTGCACACCAGTGCATGTACCTATGGATGCTAGTAGAGGAAACCAGATACATGTGGGATGCAAAGACAGGAAGTTATGATTCACCCAGACATGGTTGTTGGGGGCTGAACATGCTCTTCATCACTGGGCCATCTACATTTGTAGATGCATACATGTGTGAATATGTATATGTGTGTAAGCATAAATAGATGTAGTGTCTTTCTTCCTTTCTTTCTTCCTTTCTTCCCTGCTTGCTTGCTTTCTTTCTTTCTTTCTTTCTTTCTTTCTTTCTTTCTTTCTTTCTTTCTTTCTTTCTTTCTTTCTTTCTTTCTTTCTTCCTTTATTTCTTTCTTTTCTTCAAATTGTGTCAAGACAGGACTTTTCTATGTCCCCTAGCTGTCCTGGAACTTACTTTACAGACCAAGGTGTCTCTAATTCAGAGATCTACCTGCCTCTGCTTCATGAGCGATGAGATCCAAGGTATGCATCTCCTCCATACTTGGCTCAAAGTGGTTTTCTTATTAAATTTGCTCAATGTTTAAGACAATTGTGTTATGTGTGTTATGTTGTTTCTTTTGTTACTCTTATAATATTTAATAAAATTCTGTGGATACTTTAGGAAGAATTGAATTTCAGATTTAACCATCCTTTTCATTTCATCATTTTTGTGAGGGCAAAAACATTTACTAAAAGGCATTGCAACTTTTCAAATCAAGAACAATGCCTCATCTTAGATGTCTAGGGCACTGTGGAGTCATCTCACAAAGGTCCTTTTACTGGAATACTGTCAAATCTGTTGGAAAATGGAGAAACCATGTCAGGGCTAAGACTGATGACTTACTTACAAAGTCCACATGCAGCGCCGGTTTCTATAATGTGTTTTGTACTGTTTTCTCTACTTTATCTTAAGCACCTTATTTCTTTCTATGGATACAAAGTATCCTAATGAGTCAGTTGTCGTTGCTTTAGTAGCCTTTGTCAGTAGTTACATTCAACCAGAAAGAACTTTTTAATAAATTCTAAACTTAGGGGGAACAAACACATCAACGGCTGGAAGAACTGGTCATAGTTTCATAATATGCCTGTGATAAATAAGTATGATATTCTGAAGGACTTCATGCCTGTCCAATCTCAAGGTCATCTCAGAAAGCCAAGCCTCAGCAGATAAACCAGTTGTATTTTTGTGCAAACACACCTGGTGTTTCAGCTGGTGGGAACTTGGCTTGTGGACAGCCAAATTCCACTTCACACAGAAATATTATCTGAAGCACCAAAAGTAAACGAAGATTCATCAACACAGATGAACATCAGAAACAAAGGCCAACAAGCAGACTCTATAAGACCAGTTGAAGTAGTTGATAGTTGTATTGTTAAAACCAGTTAAAGTAGTGAAAAGCTATATGGTTAAAAACCATTTAATTCATGCAGTTTCTATGAAACATGGAAACTAATTTGCATGTTTAGGAACAGATGCACGCTGGAAAATCACTGGGGAAACTAAGCAAATGATGAACACATAATTAAAAATTATGGCAGTGTCCAAAGAGGGTTAAGAGAGAAGGGCCCAGAGGACTCTATATGGTTTTGCTTCTTAAACTAGATTCATAGAATCTGTGTGTTTCAGTTGTGTGTATGTTTTATACACATGCTATAAACAAGATAAATGATAGTAGTAAGTCACACATTTTCGTGTGCTTCATGTTTAATTTATAAAACTAAAGCAAAGGGCTGGTCCTTGTGTTTTGGTCTTTGATTTCTTTTTGTGTAACTTTTGAACTAAAGTCCCATTATTCATTTTCTGCTGGCCATTTACTGCTCATCTTTCCCTGCTTCCCAACCAGTTTCATCAAGCTAGAATCTAATCCCCATTGGCCCGTACTCAGGACCAGAGTCTGCCTGCCTAGCAAACAATGGATCCTGAGTATATTTATTAGCTGGCTCAGTAAATCATATAAAATTTATCAACAAATTAGTATGAGGTGGTAGTATGATATAAACATATTTCTTTTAAGGGGTACAGCTTTGAGATATATTTTCTTGGGGTGATATTTTCAGAGAATTAATTGATTTTCTCATCAACCTTCTCTGTATGTGAACCATAGCTTCTCCTCATACAGCCAACCACTGACTTCTGAGGTTCCATTTCCTCACAGGAGGGAATTTGAGTTTTGAGAGTTACAGAGTCTTCTTCACATGACAGGATAAAACATTAGGAAGCACGCACGTTCTCTCATCTACTGTTGTCACTGAATAGCAAAATTACTCATGCTTTCTGAAGGGTATAATCTTATCCCTGGAAACTGCCTGAAAAATAATTTGCTTGTATTACAAGAATCACTTTTCCTTGTTAATTTCTTAATGAAAAACAGTGTAAAAACTATTACTTAAATGGCATGCAAAATCTGAGAGTACTTAATCTACAGGAAGGCTAGAAAAATGAAATGAACTGAAACAACAATTATAAAACCAGCTAAGACACTATTAAAAAACACTTCACAGCCATTTTTTGAAGTTTTGCTTTTACTCAAGTTTATCTCATTTAATTACTTTAAGCAAAACAAATGATGAGGCTTGAGAGAAGAAATTAAAATAAATTCTTAATATTACTCCCATATGTATATATGTATTTTACTTCCATATGTATATATGAGAGTAATATTAAGAATTTATTTTCATATATATAATCACAAATCAATTAAAATTATTTAGCTTCTAAGTGAACAACTAGGGAGAAGAGAAAAAGTTAATTTGAAGGTTATTCCTTTCTTCGATTTATTTTTCAAATTTATTATTTTTAATGAAATTGCTCATTTTAAGTGCCGGGGGTGGGGGTGGGGGGTCTGAACAACAGGTTATCAGCATTGATATCTGAGAAAAAGTGATAAGACTCTCAGTAATTTGCTGCCACAGGCAGCTGCAGAGCCACCCTGTGGGAAATGACCTTTTGCCAATAATGTAAATTTAATAACTTAATTTATCTTTGTCTTATTTCTTCATCAATAAAATGGGTATAACAATTTATATTATATCTATAAGATGACATGAATTTTAGAAAGCAACAAAAATAATATCTATAAAATGCTTAGACACGAACCCAGGTTATAATATATTACCTAATACAATTTCCTTTTATTTGTCTAAAATATGAAGTTTTCTATAGTATTTATTTAAACTGTACTTGTGACAAATGATGACTGAGACAGGCAATGATAGGAGATGTTTGAACTCCCTGAGACACTACTGGGACACTGCATAAGCTCAGCATGGAATATACTGCTTAACAGCACAATTTATTCACTAGTATGTACTATGTTGTCTATACACATACATGCTTCCTTCCACACAGCTGAGCAACCCCAGAATTCCTTACAACCCAGCACCTATCAAGCTGCATATACTCTCACTTCTGAACAACAACAACAACAACAACAACAAAAATGTTTTCCTTTCCCCACTAAAGTGAAATTTAAATAGTTGTATCCTCTAGTACATTGTTAGGGAAACCCACTATTTACCACCTTATACCTATGCATTATGGGAAGAGCTTTTGATGTAAGAAAAATAAATACGTGAACTAATATGTCAGTCAAAATAGAGAATTAAAGCTTTAGTAACCAAGTCCTCTTCCTTCTAAATCTCACGAGAAGAGTCCCTGAACCATGGGCAGCGACCTGGGGCAGGGCAGGGGCCTGGGTGAGTACACTTTTCTTTGTGGTCCCTGGTCAATCTTGACAGTTGTCTCCTTCTATAATGTCCAACACTTCTTTGCTCTAAGTAAAGTTACCTTCCCACTTTTGTAAATCTGTTTAGGCTCTTATTTATTAGAGGCGAAACACCTGGGGAATGCCCGGCCTAGACCCTAATCAAATGAACAAGACAATATTAGAAACATACACTAAAGCTTTTCTTTAAGCATTTAATATGTGTAGACAATTTAGAAATGCCCTTGACATATTAGCTCTAATGTGCATATAAAGGCATCTGTCAAAAAAATCTTGTATTAATTAAGTACATCAATTAAAGTATGATAAAATTTCAGTTGTCAAAAATTACACAGGTCTTTAAACATGCTCAAAGTGCATAATGTATAGCATGGTATCTTGTAGTTATCTCTAATTCTAATGGGAAACAAGTATTTATGAGAAGGAGAAGCAAGCCAGAGATGGGGAGACGGTTGTAGCAAATGCCTTATCTGAATGAGGACTCTTATCTAAAGTGAAAGCAGAACTCAAATTTCATCAATAAAACAAATTGTTTATGAGGAGGAAAAAGAGCTGATAAGCAGGTATGAAAGGAAGACCTGTAGTGAGTTAGCATGCATGTGAAGAGTTAGGAAAATAAGGTTGGGACACCATTAGGATGTTCAAGAATCCATCACAGTAGCATCACTAAGTTATGCTCAGGATAGCAAAAAAACGTTTCAGCACTGGCAGGAAAGTCAAAGAGTCCAGCTGCTTTACAAGACATTTTGGCGGTTTATTACCAGACCAAAAGTGCTCTTGCAGCATGAGCTGCCAATCACATCTCTGGTACATACCCGAGAAGATAGAGGCTTAGGTTAGTTAGTTCAATGCAGAAATTCTACACACGTTTATTTACTTCACTTTATTCATAACTGGTGATACTTCGAGGCAATCAAGATGTCCTTCAGCCACTGAAAGGATGCTCCGGTACTTTCAGACAAGAGAGCCTTAGTTTGTTCTCAATAAAAAAGAACTATCAAACCATGAAAAGCAACGGAAGAAGGTTAAACGCTTTTTGCTAAGGGAAAGAATCTGCCCTGAAAATGCTACACTCTATGATTGCTGGAAAGTCGGACTAAAGACCAAAGCAAAACAGCCAGGGGAAAGCAGGGCTAAGTGGAAGGAGCAGACAAATGCAATGGATGCTTAGGGCACTGAAACTATCCTAGGTTGCACTGCCTTGGTAATTTGTATGAGTGTACATTTGCTGAAATTGAAGGATTGTGCACCAAAAGGAAACCCTAAGAATCCTTGGACTTCCGTGGAGAATGATGAGTGCGTGTCTGCCTCCTGGAAAAGTAAACCAATGGCAGGATGTAGGGCAAAGGCTGTAAGAAACTCACTTACTTTATGGTCCCTTTTATAAACAAAACTTCTCCAAAAACTTTGTTATTTCTTTTTCTTTTTTTTCTTTTTTTTGAGACAGAGCCTCACTATGTGGCCCCAGCTGAAGAAGAAGAAGAAGATGAAGAAGAAGAAGAAGAAACTGGAGTAGGAGGAGAAGGCGAAGGAAAAGGAGAAGCAGAAGGAGAAAAGAATAAGGAGGAGAAGGATAAGGCAAAGAAGGAGAAACAATAGAAGAAGAAGGTAAACAAGGAGAAGAAATGAGAAAAGATGAGAGGCATAGATAGACAGACAGAGACAGAAAGACAGAGAAACTTAGACATACAGAGTGAGACATGCACATAAACATTCACACAGAGACACACAAGTAGGCACAGAGACAGAGAAAAATATACATAGAAAGAGAGACATGCACAGAGACATTCACAGAGTTACACACATTCACACAACTTAATTAAGAAGTATTTAGAAAAATATATCTATGAAATCACGAGGATATTAAGTACTAAATTATGTGAGCAATGAGGAGGAATGAGATCCAAAATAAATTTTGCAAGTCCTCCAACATTCTCCATGCTTCCACACAGCTTAAGCTGTGGGAGTATCAGTTATAGGGCTGTAACTTTTGTTTTCTTCATTTATAATTTACTGTGAATCTCCTTTCTCCACCATTCAATATGGTCAGTAGTTTCCATGTGGAAGGACTTTCCAAAGCATGGCATCTAGTGACAAAGAGAAAACAATTTAAAAAGAGTCTCTATGCTAGAGCCAACTGTACAAACAATTCGTAGTTATTCTCTAAATGCAGGGCTCAAAGAACACAGAGGCTCCTCTAGCTGCTACACAGATCTTAAGTATGGCCCCACAGCATCACTGGGAACCTATTGACAATTCTCACTCAGGTCATAAAACTATGGAGCATTCCAATTTCTTGAGTTCCAGAAAAAAAGCCATTTGGAAGCTTATCTCCATAAAAGTAAAGATTGCACTGAAATTTATGAAATGTGAGAATAATTTTAAACGTGAAAAATCATTCCACACACACACATTAAAAAAATACATGTAGGCAAAATTGACAGCAATCTATTTGACACAACACCCACCCACACACCCACACACACACACACACACACAGAGAGAGAGAGAGAGAGAGAGAGAGAGAGAGAGAGAGAGAGAGAGAGAGGAAGGGAAGGAGGGAAGGAAGGAAGGAAGGAAGGAGGGGAGAGGGGTATGGGTCTGGGAAGAGGTGGAGAGACAGATGTACACTTACAATAATTATTTTTAAGTTAAGTTGTCAAAACTCCTGACACAATGAATGTACAGGAAGAGATGTATATGGCAAAAAAACTCACCAGGGAAAGACTGGCATGATAAGGACAGCATAGTAGGAAACAACAAGTTCAACAAGTGGCATTAAGAGCCTGAATGGGCCCTTCTCACATTTGGTTGGATTTAGAAGCCAAGATTTAGGTCAGAACTAGCCAGTTCCCTCCTTCTTGCGCCAGTGACCTCCTTCTGCTAGGGCACAGTCACAAAGGTTCCACAACCTTTCTAGAGAGTTTTTCCAGTTTGAGACAAATGAGAATGTGGGAGAAATCCCTCCCACCCCACAATCTTAATTAAACTAAGCCAGGCAAGTGCAAAACATTTTGAAAACAGTTTAATTTCAATTTTGAAAAGAGAACAGAGAGCTCTACTTTGAAATGGACTAAATTAGTCTTTAGGTTCCATTGTGCACACTAAATGAAATACAATGTAAAAGATTCCGTTTACTATGTAGCAAATGGGGCTGAAAAGAACACACTTATGGAGATAAAATGCAAAAAAAAACTGGGATATATAGTAACAATTCAAACTGACAGTGTGAAAAACAATCTATTTACTTAACTGTCCTGTTGACCACAGTGTCATTCATCATTGTGTTAGGGGATACAATCTAGTGATTAATCATCAGGGTTTGACAGTAAAATCCTTAGGCTCAATACACCAGACATTAGCTGGAAAATGATTTACAAGAATGAAATGCCCTTTGGTGTCTTCTCTGTGAATCTGTTGTATGGATGCCCTGTTGTTGGTTGTTTTAGTTGTTGGTGTTGTTTTAAAATAAAAATATTGATTGCAAAAGCAAGTGACAGGTGCCCAATAGGTCTTTGCATCCTCTCTTTCTCCTTCCCATAACTTTTTAATTTTCCCAATCCCCATATTCATTCAAAAATTCAGAAGTTCAAAAAATACAGAAACTCATTTGTCATCTTTACTTTGTCTTTGCATGCTGGTTGCAATCATCTTGTAAGCATTAAAATCAGGCTAACATACTGCGTATGTTCTACAGGGTTTCATTGATGTGAAGAGACATCATGACTCAGGAAAGAAACTCTTATAGGGAAAATTTAATTGAGGTTGTCTTACAGTTTCAGAGGGTCAGTACATTTTGATCTTGGTAGGAAGCATGGCAGCATCCAGGTAGAGGAGGTGCTGGGGAAGGAACTGATTGGTCTATATCTTAGTCTGAAGGCAACCAGGTGGAATCTTGTGGCCATAGGTAGCAAAGAAGAGGATCAATTTTTGTCACTGGGTAGAGATTGTGCACTACATAAAAGCAAGCCTACACAATGATGCACTTCCTTAAACAAGCCAACACCTTGTAATAGTGCCACATCCCATGGGCAAAAGATATTCGAATCAACACACTGCATCATAGGAAAGTGGCAGAGAGACATAAAGAAAGATACTGCATGATTGCATTCCTCTAGTCACAGGTGCTACATATCTACATGCTTATATGCACACACATGTGCACACACACACACACACACACACACACACACACATATCCTATCTGATATGTATGTCCATCCAAATTTATTTGTCTATTTATTTAATTACTTACTTATTTACTTTGTTTTAAATTTGTTTGTGAAGAACTTTCTACATACATGTAAATGAGTTTGAGCAAATCCATCACTATCTTCTCCTCCTTGAAATGTTCCCCACTTCTCCTGTATCACTCTTATCCTTAAGTCCATGTGCATTTTTATATAGATAGCTGAGTCCATTTAGTCCTGACTACATATGTGTGGGTAGGGACAAATATATACTGGAACACGGGCAACCTTTCACTAGCCAAATCCATGAAGAAAACTGGCCCTCTCACCTGAAGCCATTAATTTCCAATAACTCCTTTGTTGGGGGTGAAAGTTTCTCAGTCTCCCCAATCTATTCTTGGATTTGTCTGTGAAAATTTTGTTGATGGAAACTTAGCCACGGTGAGTAACACACAAACACACACACACACACACACACACACACATACACACCAAATTTTAAAACCAGAGGATTGTTTAAAAGTTTACACAACGTCCAAAATTCAATTCATTTTTGTTGAAACATTTGAATTCCATATGAGATCTTAATACTATCTGTATAAAATTAGATTATAACAATGAATATTTTAAAATTCAGTGGATCTTTATGTGTTAAATAGCACCTACTGAACAAAATCCGTTAGTGCCAAAACACTGATGGCTGCACAAAAAAAAGTGTAAATCAGTGTCCAAAGGTAAGAATCCACAAGGTAAGGGGGTTGTCAGAGATTAAGGGCATGCAGGATAGTGTATGGAAGCTCTGTAGACCAAAACAGGTATACCGTTAGCAAATAGCCTGGAAAATCTGCCATTCATTCCTTCACAATCTTATACTAGGGAAAATTCAGGTGTAAGTACCCTCAAAAGTGGGAGTAAGAAAACGTTAATATACTCCAGGTCTCTTGACTACTAAAAGGAGTGTGGACTGATATCTACAGTGTGAAAGAATTTAGAAATGGCAATGTCCGTTTTTATCTTTTCTGTGACAAAACTTTGTTATTGAGGGGCTGGAGAGATGGCTCAGAACCCTTTGCACCCTCCCATCTGTCTCTAAGTCTGGGAGATCTGACTTCTTCTTCTGGCCATTCCAGGTACTGCAGCCATGTGGCATACACAAAACCTACTTTATATATTTTAAATGAGATATTTAGTTGTTATTAGTGCCCCAAATTTTGAGACTCTCTTATAAACATCATCTGTCAATTAAATAATGTGTATGACAAATGAGCTGAGGAAGAAAATATGAGGTGAGACTTTTCAAAAAGAGAGTATTCTATGAAATATTAGGAGAATAAACAGATTCAGGGACAGATGCTGGCACATATGCTAAGGGAGATATTTAGGAAGATGCTAAGTAAATAGATAAAGGGGTAACTAAAAATGAACAAAACATAAAATATTTTGAATGTGTTAAATACGTTATTCTGGGAATAAGCCACAGTTTGTGGCCCAGGCATTTGTTAATAAGTAGTCTAAGACAAAACTGTCTTTTTTTTTTTTCCTTACAAATTTTATTTTCTCCTCATTATTGTCATACAAATTTGTAAGATGCTAACATATGGACATCATGAGTAGGGAATACAGGAAATTGCGAGTATCCTAGAGAATTCTAAAATAAATGTGTTTTTTTAATTTGAAGTTGGTAGAGGTTTTTGTTTTTTTTTTTTTAATTTACATTTTTAAGTTTCAGTATATTCTAAAATATATGTGCTTATATGCACTGTAGAAAATATCTATGTGATGTAAGGAGACATTAATCAAATCTACTAAATTGCTTTCTGGAATTCAGTTAGCTTTAGACACTGACAGCTGTGATGATTTAAGATAGGCAGCAGAGTGCTCACAGTATCACTAAGAGATGAACATTAGCTTGTTGTCATATTCACCCACACTCACACATACATAAACACACACAAACACACACACACACATAAACACACACAACACTCACACAAACACACACGCACTCACACACCCACACACACACACACACAAACGCACACCAGCCATTGGAACACAAACCCCAGTAGTGACTCCCGTGACAGTTCTAAATATTTAGACACAGTCCCTAGTCAAAAAGTTAATGGAAACTAAGTCTTCAGGAACCATCCTGGAAAAAATGCATCAAACTTGTCCTTACATTAGTAAGTGATTGAATCTTTGTGACTTCTTTCAATGTTGTTTTATTATAAGTGCCTCCAAGTAATGACTTGGCAAATATCTAAGCAATATCCAACTTTGTTCCCTGTCCTTCACCAATATTCTAGGTAGTCCTTGAGCGGATCCTGGGCTTGGAATTCAGTAAGAATGTTACCTGTAACAACCAGAGTTACCTCTAGTATTATAAGAGAGATTGTGACAGCCATTGCTATATACTACATAGAGTTAGAAATCTCAGGACAACTTTAGGAAAGTATGTTTAGAATATTTGTTATACTTATGCATGGCAGGCTACATTAGTTGTTAGTAGAAAGATTCCCCCATACAATCCCTCTCATATACAGGAATTTACAATGGTTTAGGAAATAACTTGTGCTGTGGTTTGAGGGGGAACAACAGTTTTGAATTATTCATGAGAAGATTAGCTAGAAAGAAACTCCCTAATTAGAACCATGGCTTGAGTGTGAAATCCATTTGCATGGTGTGATCATAAAGTGTTCAAACCTAGCTTCAAAGATTATAGCTGACTTTAGAGAAGAATTCATTTCAGTTATTTTATTGCTCAGTCCCTGCCAGTCATTATGTTTTTATTGCTCTATTTTGGACATGAGTCTTTAAGAATTCAGTAACCTCATTTACCTGGCTGATTTGAAAACCAACTTCCCTATTTGTTTCTATATTAATAATCTGATGATTTCTTTGAGAAATTACATTCAGATACAGCACCCCCTCTGTGTTTGTATCTGATTGACACTTAAATGTCAGCTTCCTGCCCACCTATACCAGGACAACGATTTCTCCCAGAGATTGAGGAGGGCTGATTGAGGCCAGTCTGCAGAAGGCCATCCATTAAAAGCAGTACCTAAGCTTTGGTTGTGGCTTCAAGAATCTTCAACAGTGGCATTGGCTTTTGTTATTTCTTATTTTAGCCATTCTGTCTAGTCTTCCCTATTCCAGAACTTTTTTCTTTTCTGCATGTGTTTATGTGTGTGTGTGTGTGTGTGTGTGTGTGTGTGTGTGTGTGTGTGTTTAAGAGATACCATGCGTGTTGGCAATTATAAGAGAAAGAACAGTATATATGAAGGTTTTTCCTCTACATGTGCATGCAGACACTTGTTGAAGCCCAAAGTGGATTCAGGAAATGACCCTAGTGTGTTGTCTATCTTTTCACTGAGGCAAGGTCTCTCAATTAGAGGAAAAGCTTCTTGGTATGGGTCATCTTTCTAGACAGGTTTCTCTGAGCATCCTTCCCCTGCATTCTGTGATCCTCTAATAGATGATTTCTACATCCACAGGGCATTTATGTTAGTTTTGTAGGGAGCAAGTGATTAACTGCTAGGCTTTCAGTCTAGCCCCTTCCAAAACTCTCTGTTGCAACTCTTTGTCACATTTTCTTTTTAGATGTATCAAGCGTGCTTCACAAACGGAAACTGTATGAATTTGGTGTATGAGGCATGGGGTTCTGAAGAAAAGAAATATTGTAAAAATGATTCTTTTTTTCTTTCTTTCAATATTACATTAGATATTTTCTTCATTTACGTTTTAAAATCAAGACCATCCATCATCTCATCACCCCATTCTATTTCTCTATGTCTCTGTCTCTGTCCATATCCACTCTGTCTCTGTCACTCTAAGATCTATTCCCTTGACATATTCCATATACAGAGAACACCACTGACAATTATTTTCAGTTCACTGTTGCCAGGCTCCAAGGTAAGTTCATTTTTTACCTGTACATTGTTGTACATTCTAGACAGTCTATTTCTCAAATAGAAAACTAAATACATTTGTTATCCTGTTAAAACCCTCTAAATGGATACTTATTGTCCTGAGGGTAAGTTGAAAAGTCTTTCTGATGATAGTTGGATGCTATTCCAGAAAGACAAAATGTTGTGTTCTACCATCCTGAATCTGAGAATACATTGGTTTAATTTCTGGAATTTAAGAGAAAACAGGATTAACAAGACAATGAGAATATAAATCTTCCCATTTCATACTTAGAGACACATAGGTTATGGAAGTGCTGAACTCAAGGTTTCATGTGTGGTATGCAAGAGGGTTTCCTGGCTTCATATGAGTGGAGTGTCTGTTCCCAATTGTGAGGTCACACCATGAACATACACATATGTTCAGATATGAGTAGAATGTCCTCACCGTTTGGTCTCTCAGAGTGTATTACACCCACCATTTTGACGAGTTTGAATAGCCAGTACACTATTGGGATATCTACCTGTTCCCACCCACAGTGTTGCAGACATGAATAGAAATGCCTGGAATTTTACAGAGGTGCCAAGAATATATTCTCTCCATGGAGCCTTCTTTCCAGTGCCCAGCAGGTTATTGTTCTTTTAAACCAATGCCCATATCAGTAGAGAAATGAAAAAGACATTACCCTGATATTCTACTTTACATCCATGTTACAACAAATAACTGAAATTTAAATATAAATTTAATGTATATCTAACTGAATCCAGATTATATTCTAATGAAAGGTATAATTGGTGTGGATCTAGATAAAATTATGTTGGGAGATTTTCCCAGATAAAATCTATGTTAGGAGATTTTGGCCTTTTATATGGAGAACAATCCATATTTTGGGTAGATTAGGAGAACAAATGTATGTAAATTAATGGAACAAAAGAAAAACTCTGTTCCACTGTATTTCTTTGTAAAATGAACTTCAAAATCATGGAATTTCAGTTATATGTGTGTGTGTATTTTTTAGTTATATTTTTGAGTGTGCTGTTATGTGAACATGTGAGTTTTCTTGGATTATGATTAAAGAATTAGAGTATATGGGGCATGGTTACTTGGCAGTATTCTTTTTTATTTATTAATTCATTCATTCATTGAACCCTGTCACCCTCCTACTGTTCCACATGCCATATCGACTGGCCATCCCCTGTCTCCAAGAGCATGTACCCATTCCATCTGATTTCTAAACACCCTGGGGTCTCTAGGTTCTTGAGAATCATTGCATCATTTCTGATTGAACAGAGACCAAGAATTTTTTTTTTCTGTGTATGTTTTGGGGACCTTCTAACTATAGTTGGTGTAAGCTGCCATTTTGGTTGTCTAGCATTTGGGAGAATTCTGGGTCCATATTAATGGAGACATCTAGTCCTCCTACAGGGTTGATCTCCTCCTCAGTCTCCTTCAGTTTTTCTCCAATTAAACCAATGGTTCAACATATTCTGTCCGTTGGTTGGTTGCATACAACTTCATCTGATTGTTTCACCTACTTGTTAGTTCTTAAGAAGTACAGTCATGGTAGTATTAATATTACAAATGTGTGAATTCAGAAAACTGCAGAGGTTGCTTACTGCAAGAAGGTATTCTGCAAAAGCAATAGATGATAAAAGTACTGAAATATCTATCAGTGCTCTACAATATTATATTCTAGGTGATGAAATTTCTCTTTCTCTCTGTCTCTGTGTCTCTGTGTCTCTGTCTCTATCTCTATGTCTGTCTGTCTGTTTGTCTCTCTCTCTCTCTCTCTCAATTTCTACTTCTCTAATACTTATTATGAATTATGATTCTTTTATCTTATTCCCTCCAATGGGAATGATATTGGAATGGCATCTGTAACATTCATTCACATTCCTACACAATTTGTGCTTTCTATTAACAATCAACTAATATCAAAGTCACACATTCACTCAGATTACAAAATAAGATATCTGAGCTCATGTAAAGTGATATTCTGAATCAGAGTAGGGGAAGGGCACTTCCAATGTGTAGTTTCACTCAAGAGCATGGCTTTTAAGAACTGGTCAATTGGAAGAAGATGAGACAATGTATAGAAGAGGGTGTTTCTTTTGGTTTAGTTTGGTTTAGCTTTGTTTCTTTAGGTTACCCACAGTCATTTTAAGAAACATTGAGAAACACTGTTTATTACCTATATCTTGAACTGAATGTGAATAGGTCCCTTAGAACCAACGTTATATTTCTCAGTTACAATATGCAATATATTTTTGATATTATTTTGATTCATTATCTAGTACATACACTACAACAAGTTTAAGACATGTACCTCATTAGGAACTAGCAGGTGAAGGATTCAGCTGCAGATATTTGCAACCAACTAATGGACTGGAGCATCTGACGCTTGTTGTTGAATTAACAAAGTTTAAAAAAATGTTAAAAACAAGGGTATCCCTCTAGGAAGACCCACAGTCTCATTTAAACTGTTCAACCATGAAGTCTGAAACTCTGACCCTTCAAAGATACAGAATTCACCTGCTCATATGAGGCCTCCAATACACATACAGAAGAGGACTGCTGGGAGAACTCTACAAGTCCCCTTTCCCAACTGGAGGGCATTTCATCTAAGGTCACTCCCTTTGAGTCCTGGGAGTCTCTCAGCTCCCAGGTCTCTGGTACATTCTAGAGGGTTTTCTCACCTCCTACCTCACAAAGTTGCCTGTTTCCATTCTTTTTGCTGATCTTCATCAATGCACTCCTGTTTCACAACCCCCCCACAGTACTTGATCAAGTTCATCTCTTCCCCTCCGTGTGTGGTTTCTCACCCAGGTCTCTCCCTCCCCCTTCTTGTAGTAATCGTTTAACCTTCTTAACATTTCTAATTATTTTTATCATAAAGATAATTGAATTTTTTGATTCATTATCTTATAAACTTCCCAATGCACTAGATACAATTATCGAAGGTACATTTGTTTGATTTTATTTCACTTCATTTTAGTGTTGAGGTAGGCACTTAGTATGTTATGAATTCTCTAGGAAGTGATAGAGTGTTGCGGTTCAGCATTCCGTGTTGGTGCTAATACAGGTATGTTTAAACATACCTGGCTTTAATTGTTCTTCGGAAAATAGACCCAAAAAAACTCCTATAACCACAATAAAATTTCCACAGGCAGTTCTGAGAGATGGAAATATTTCCTGTTCACTTATAAAATTCATTGAAAGAAAGTATATTTGTTTCTTGAACCAAAATAAACTGCTACCTGAGAGGAAGGATAAAATGACTGATTGGCCCCTTTCTCTTTCCCAGGACCAGCCCCTACTCTCTGTTCCCATTGTACTTGATGCTCCAGTACAGTGGAATTCCAGGACAAAGAAATGGGAGTGAGTGGGTAGGGGATAGGGCAGGGGGAAGGGAGGGGAAAGGCTAAAGGTGACTGTTATGATAGCATTTGAAATGTAAATGGAGAAAATAACTAATAAAATTAAAAAAAAAATTAAAAAAACATAAGTGTATTTACATATGTGCACAGGGATATGTGGCTAACAACCACATAATATAAAATTATCATTACTTTCCAGGACTGTCTTTTTTATTTGATTGTTTGTTTTTTGTTTTGTTTGTTTGTTTTGTATTGTTTGTTTTTTATTATAAGTATTTTTTTTTTTTTTTGTATATCTATTAGTCCTGGAAATTACTTTGTAAACTAGACTGGTCTCAATTTGAGATCTGCCTACTTCTCCCTCCAAAAACTTCGAAATATGTGTGTGCCCCCACCACGTGGCTTCAAAATTATTTTAGACTTAGTGGAGAAGGTCCATTATTTTTTCTTGTTAGAATATTTTAAAATCATCAAGATGTCATTTTTCCTTAATATATTTATAAGATTAAATCCATTCCTATAAAAATATGTCAGATATTTTTGGAGACAGGCAAGTTTGCAAGAAGCATCATTTAAAAATACTTCTGGAGCCAGTGCCTTGAGCAGGCCATGCATGCAAACTCTGAAGGTAGCCCCACAACACCGAGAGGCTGCTTCAATCCAAGGTACTCCAACATTCTAAGGATCAGATAATCAGACAGGAGGATGAACATCTGTCATCAACACATGGAGTAGCTGGAATCAGAAGGATCCAGGCATGCAGGAACTGTGCCGGACAAGTGGCATGGGTTATTTCTATTCTGTCTTGGCCAAGGCCCTGAACAGTCCTTGGAAGAAAACTCAGCAGCCAGCCCCATAACACCCAGAGTTCTAACATGGCCAGGTGCAGAGGATCTCAGGATCCCAGGATCTTGGTCCCACCAGGATTTCATGGTCCCAAAGGCAACTTGACTCCCAGAAGATCAGACAGACCAAGGATATCTACCTTTTCTATAAACTTCTTTATCACCTGTGAATACAGCCGCAAACCTAGTTACATTTTTTCAAGGCTTCTATCTCGTCAATTTTCTCTTTCCTCAGCCTCTCTCTTTTTTATTTGTCTTTTTTCTTTTTCAGTCTCAATCTCTTTTTAATATATTTTATTAGGTATTTTTTTCATCTAAATTTCCAACACTATCCCAAAAGTCTCGCATACCCTCCCCCTCCCCCACTCCCTTACCCACTCTCTACCACTTTTTGACACTGGCGTTCCCCTGTACTGGGGCATAATTAGTGTGCATGCCCAATCGGGCTCTCTTTCCAGGGATGGCCTACTAGGCAATCTTTTGATACATATGCAGCTACAGTCAAGAGCTTTGGGGTACTGGTTAGTTCATAATGTTTTTTTACCTAGAGGATTGCAGATCCCTTTAGCTGCTTGGATATTTTCTCTAGCTCCTCCTTTGGGGCCATGTGATCCATCCAATAGATTACTGTGAGCATCCACTTCTTTTCTAGGCCCCGGTATAATCTCACAAGAGACAGCTATATCAGGGTCCACTCAGCAAAACCTTGCAAGTGTATGGAGTGGTGTCAGTGTTTGGAGACTGATTAGTGGATGGATCCCTGCATATGGCAATCTCTAGAAGGTCCATCCTTTTGTCTATGCTCCAAACTTTGTCTCTGTAACTACTTCCATGGGTGTTTTGTTTCCAATTCTAAGAAGGGGCAAGTGTCCACACTTTGGTTTTCGTTCTTCTTGAGTTTCATGTATTTGGCAAATTGTGTCTTATACCTTGGGGTTATTCTAGGTTTCAGGGCTAATATCCACTTATTAGTGAGTACATATCATTAGCATTCTTTTGTGATTGAGTTACCTCACTCAGGATGATGCTCTCCAGGTCCAACCATTTGCCTATAAATTTCATAAACTCATTCTTTTCAATAGCTGTACTATTAGTAGTAGTACTCCATTGTGTAAATGTACCACAATTTTGTAAACATTTTCTGTTGACAGGCATCTGGATTCTTTCCAGCTTCTGGCTACTATAAATAAGGCTGCTCTGAACATAGTGGAGCATGTGTCTTACTAGTTGGAACAGCTTCTGGATATATGCCCAGGACAGGTATTGTGTGAGCCTATGGTAGTACAATTTCCAATTTTCTGATTTCCAGAGTTGATTTAAAACTTGCAATTCCAACAACAATGGAGGAGTTTTCTGCTTTCTCCACATCCTTGGCAGCATCTGCTGTCATCTGAATATTTGATCTTAGCCATTCTGTCTGGTGTGAGATGGAATCTCAGGGTTGTTTTGATTTACATTTCACTGCTGATTAAGGATGGTGAACATTGTTTCAGGTGCTTCTTAGCCATTTGGTATTCCTCAGGTGAGAATTCTTTCTTTAGCTCTGAGCCCCATTTTTAAATGGAGTTATTTGATTTTCTGGAGTCCACCTTCTGAGTTCTTTATATATATTTGATATTACTCCCCTATCTAATTTAGGATAGTGAAAGATCCTTGCACAATCTGTTGGTGACCTTTTTGTCTTATTGAAGGTGTCTTTTGCCTTACAAAAGATTTGCAGGTTTATGAGGTCCCATTTGTCAATTCTAAATCTTACAATACAAGCCATTTGTCTTTTATTCAGGAATTTTTCCCCTGTTCCCATATCTTTGAGGCTTTTCCTCATTTTCTCCTCTACAAGTTTCAGTATGATTTTATGTGGAGCTCCTTGATCCACTTACATTTGACCTTAGTACAAGGAGATAGGAATGGATTGATTCACATTCTTCTACATGATAACCACCAATTGTACCAGCACCATTTGTTGAAAATGCAGTCTTTTTTCCACTAGATGGTTTTAGCTCCCGTGTAGATTATCAATTGACAATAGGTGTGTTGGATCATTTCTGGGTTTTCAATCATATTTCATTGGTCTACTTGTCTGTCACTATATCAGTACCATGCAGTTTTTATCACAATTGCTTTGTAGTATAGGTTTGGGTCAGGTATGGTGATTGCACCAGAGGTTCTTTTATCCATGAGAAGAGTTTTTGCTATCCTAGGTTTTGTTTATTCCCAATGTATTTGCAGATTGCCCTTTCTAATTCATTGAAGAATTGAGTTGGAATTTTAATGGAGATTTTATTGAATCTGTAGATTTCTTTTCGCAAGATGGCCATTTTTACAATGTTGATACTGCCAATCCATGATAATGGACGATCTTTCCATCTTCTGAGATATTCTCTAATTTCTTTCTTTAGAGACTTGAAGTTCTTATCATAGAGATCTTTCCCTTCCTTAGTTAAAGTCACTCCAAAGTATTTTATATTATTTGTGACTATTGAAAAGGGTGATGCTTCTCTTATTTCATTTTCAGCCTGTTTATTCTTTGTGAAGAGAAAGGTCATTGATATGTTTGATTAATTTTATATCCAGCTATTTCACTGACGTTGTTTTTCAAGTTTAGGAGTTCTGTGGTGGAATGCTTAGGTTCATTTATATATACTATCATATCATCTGCAAAAAAGTGATATTTTGATTTCTTCTTTTCCAATTTGTATCCCCTTGGACTCCTTTCGTTGTCAAATTGCTCTGCCTAGGACTTCAAGAACAATGTTGAATAGGTAGGGAGAAAGTGGGCAGCCTTGTCTAGTCACTGATTTTAGTGGGATTGCTTCCAGCTTCATACCATTTCATTTGATGTTGGGTACTGGTTTACTGTAAATTGCTTTTATCCTGTTTATGTATGGACTTTGTATTCCTGATCCTTCCAAGACTTTTATCATGAACGGGTTTTGGATATATTTAAATGATTTATTTGCATCTAATGAGATGATCATGTGGTTTTGTCTTTGAGGTTGTTTATATAATGGATTATGTTGATGGATTGCCATATATTAAACCATCCCTGTATCCCTGGTATAAAACCTACTTGGTAAGGATGAATGAAATTTTTAATGTGTTCTTGGATATGATTAGGGATAATTTTACTGAGTATTTTTGTTTCGATATTCATAAGGGCCATTGTTCTGAAGTTCTTTATCTTTGTTGGATCTTTCTGTGGTTTAGGTATCAGAGTAATGTGGTTTCATAGAATGAGTTGGGTAGTGCATCTTCTACTGCTATTTTGTGGAATTGTTCATGCAGAACTGGAATTAAATATTCTTTGAAGGTCTGACAGAACTCTGCATTAAACCCATCTGTTCCTGGGCTTTTTTTTTTTTTTTTTTTTTTTTTTGATTGGGAGACTATTAATTCCTCCTTCTATTTCTTTAGGGTATATGGGACTGTATATATCGTTAACTTGATCCTGTTTTAACTTTGTTACCTGGTATCTGTCTAGAAATTTGTCCATTTTGTCCATGTTATCCTGTTATGTTGAGTATAGCCTGTGGTAGAAGGATCTGATGGTGTTTTGGATTTCTTCAGGATCTGTTTTTATGTCTCTCTTTTCAATTCTGATTTTGTTAATTAGGATGCTGTCTCTGTGCCTTAAGGGATGCTAGCTAAGGGTTTATCTATCTTGTTGATTTTCTCAAAGAACCAGCTCCTCTTTGGTTGATTCTTTAAGTAGTTCTTGTTTCCACTTGGTTAATTTCACCACTGAGTTTTATTATTTCCTTACATCTTCTCCTCTTGAGTGAATTTGCTTCCTTAATTCTGGAGATTTTTTATGTGTTTTCAAGCTGCTTGTATGTGCTCTCTCTGGTTTCTTTTTGAGGCACTCAAATCTGTGAGTTTCCCTCTTAGTAATGATTTCATTGAGTCTCATAAGTTAGGGAATGTTGTGGCTTTATTTTCATTAAACTCTAATATGTCTTTAATTTCCTTCTTTATTCCTCCTTGACCAAGGTATCACTGATAAGACTATTGTTCATTATCAACGTAAACGTTGGCTTTCCATTATTTATGTTGTTATTGAAGATCAATCATCCTTAGTCTTTGGTGGTCTGATAGGATGTTTGGACAATTGCAATATTTTTTATCAGTTGAGGTCTGTTTTATGATCAATTATATGGTCAATTTTGGAGAAGGTACCATGATGTGCTGAGAAAAAGTTATATCCTTTTGTTTCAGGATAAAACGTTCTGTAGATATCTATTAAGTCCATTTGTTTAGTAACTTCTTTTAGTTTCACTGTGTCCCTGTTTAGTTTCTGTTTCCAAGGTATGTCCATTGATAAAAGTGGTTTTTTAAGTCTCCCACTATTATTGTGTGAGCTGCAATGTGTGCTTTGAGCTTTCTTTAATGAATGGGACTGCCTTTTCATTTGGAGCATAGATATTCAGAATTGAGAGTTCCTCTTGGAAGATTTTAACTTTGATGAGTATGTGTCCTTCTTTGTCTTTTTTGATAACTTTAGGTTGGAAATCAATTTTAATCGATATTTGAATGGTTACTCCAGCTGATTTCTTCAGACCATTTGCTTGTAAAATTATTTTCTAGCCTTTCACTCTGAGACAGTGTCTGTCTTTTTCCCTGAGATGGGTTTCCTGTAAGCAGCAGACTATTGGGTCCTGTTTTTATAGCCAGTCTATATCTTTTTATTGGGGAACTGAATCCATTGATATGAAGAGATATTAAGGAAATGTAATTGTTGCCTCGATTATTTTTGTTGTTAGAGTTTGCATTCTGTTCTTGTGGCTGTCTTCTTTTTGGTTTGTTGAGGGATTACTTTCTTGCTTTTTCTAGGGCGTTGTTCCTGTCGTTGTATTGGTTTTTTTTTTTTTTCTGTTATTATTCTTTGAAAGGCTGGATTCATGGAAAGTTAATGTGTGAATTTGTTTTTTATCGTGAAATACTTTGGTTTCTCCATCTGTGGTAATTGAGAGTTTGGCTGGGTTTAATAGCCTGGGCTGGCATTTGTGTTCTCTTAGTATCTGTATAACATCTGTCCAGGATATTCTGTCTTTCATAGTCTCTGGTGAAAAGTCTGGTGTAATTCTGATAGGCCTGCCTTTATATGTTACCTGACCTTTTTCCCTTACTACTTTTAACAGTATATCTCTATTTAGTGCATTTCTTCTTCTGATTATTATGTGTCAGGAGGAATTTCTTTTCTGGTCCAGTCTATATGGAATTCTGTAGGCTTTTTTTACATTCATGGGCATGTGTTTCTTTAGGTTTGACAAGTTTTCTTCTATAATATTTTTGAAGATATGTGCTGGCCCTTTAACTTGAAAATCTTCATTCTCATCTACTCCTATTACCAGTAGGTTTGGACTTCACATTGTGTCCTGGATTTCCTGGATATTTGAGATAACATCTTTTGCATTTTGTATTTTATTTGATTGTTGTTCCAATATTCTCTATGGAATCTTCTGCATCTGTCATTCTCTCTTCCATGTCTTGTATTCTGGTGCTGATGCTCGCATCTATGGTTCCAGATTTCTTGCCTAGGTATTCTATCTCCAGTGTTGCCTTACTTTGGGTTTTCTTTATTGTGTCTACTTCACTTTTTAGGTCTTGGATGGTTTTACTCAATTCCATCACCTGTTTGGTCGTGTTTATCTTCAATTCTTTAAGGTTTTTTTTTCTTTTTTTTTTATGCTTCCTCTTAAGGTTCTACCTATTTAGCAGTGTTCTCCTGTATTTCTTTAAGTGAGTTTTTAAAGTCCTTCTTGATGTCCTCTACCTTCAACCTGAGATATGCTTTTAAATATGGGACTACCTTTTCGGGTGTTTTTGCGTTTCCAGGACTGGATGAGGTGGGAGTGCTGTACTTCTTATGATGGTGAGTGGTCTTGGTTTCTGTTAGTAAGATTCTTATGTTTGCCTTTCATCATCTGGTAATCTCCGGAGTTAGTTGTTATAATTGTCTCTGGTTATATCTTGTTCCTCAGATGATTATGTAATCCTCTATCAGTAGACCTGGGAGACTAGTTTTCTCCTGAGTTTCAGTGTTCAGAGTACTCTATGCAGGCAAGATCTCCACTTGCAGAGAAGGGACCCAGATATCTGGTGTTCGAACCTTCCTCCTGGCAGATGTTGTGATCCACTCACTAGAGGTACTAAGTTCCCGTGGAGAGTCCTGTGGGGACCTTTGGGGTGTCCACAGACTCTGCCCACAAGGTGCCCGATGCTGTCATGGACTGGAAGGGACTTGTGACCCTGATCATACCGGTTTCTCTGCTTCCCTAATGAATGCAGTCACAAGTCCTGCATGATAGGATTGGAGCGGAAGTTGTTTTCCACTCACCAAAGGTCTTAAGATCTCATGGATGTTTCTGTGAGGACCTTGGGGCTGTCCTCAGACTCTGCCCAATATGTTGCCCAGGTGCTGGCACAGATCAGAGGGACTTGAGACCATTGTCAGGCCAGTTTTTCTGCTTCCCTAATTAATGCAGTCTCAGATCCTGTGAGATTGGATTGGAGCAGAGGTTGTGTGACATTCAACAGAGGTCTTATGATCCTATTGAGGGTCTTGTGGGGACCTTAGGGGTGTCTGCAGACTCCGAGCCCAATGTGCCCTTGTGCTGGCTTGTCAGTCTCTCTCTTATGGTACACTTTCTCTGCCTCCTTAAACAGATGTTGTAAAGATAATGTTTTCAGACTCTCTAGACCCAGTAACCTTTTCCTAATTTCAGAAGAGGACTGCCCTATAGAAGCCATGACACCTGTCACCTGCTGGCACACTGAAGTAGGGTCAAAGGTAGTGTAACACTTCTATACCTTTAAGAGGTACTCTAAAAACACTGCTGGGGGCTCCTTTTTCTCTTGTAGGATCTCTCTTACCTTGGTCAAATTGGTGGGGCACCTGCCAGCCCCTTTCAGTCCTATTATCAGAGCCCAGCAGAAAATTGTCAATTGCTCCATATGGTCAGTCCTATCAGGACATGTCAGAGGGAAGGCTGCATCTATTTCATTCAGAAGTTTTATTAGTAGTCAATTGGCCCCCAGTATGCTCTTTCTTTCCTCTCAGAATCCTCTCCTTCTCCTCTGTGGTGAAAGAACCTGTAAAAGCTGCTGACAGTCATCCCAAATAGGCTGAAGAGAGAATATGAGAGATTCCTTTAGATTAGCAAGGCTAGAGGGGTTTTCAACGAAGGGGATTGTGATTTGCCTTCCAGTTATAGAGATCAGAGGAGGAAAAAGGCCATTACTGAAGGGGCTGCAGTTGTCTGGGGTCTGCTGGATGAGGGTCATAAGTACACAAAGGCAGTGCGATGGTTGAGTCTGGTCCCTCTGGGCTTTGAGCTCGCTGGTCTTGGGCTTTAGCAACTGGTCCCTCCCCAAATATCTAGTGGCACCCTGTTGAGAGTTCTTGGGGGGACCAGTTGGGAATATGCGGGTGGGGTGCAGTGCCATTTTGGAGGTTCTTCTAACTCTGGATAGATCTTGGGAGAAACCGATGGCTGCAGTTTAACCGGTGCCAGATTTAACTTTTTATTTTCCCTCTCTGGATGGCAGAGGGCCAGGACTGGGGAGCCTGGACTATTCTTTTGAACCCAAGGCTTTAAACACGATAGGAGAGGGGGGATCCTGTGCTAATTTTTTCTAGATGAGAATGTAGGGCACTCAATCTGGCTGAGACCCTGGTCCCCTCTGTAAAACAACTTTAAGAGCTGAAAACAGAACCAAACCAAGGGTGCCCTCTAGTGGCCAACTAACATCAAAGCTGGCCATTCCGTAGAGCACAAAGTTCTCTAAAATCTATTTCAGACATCCACCGAGAAAATGTAAGTCTTAGTCTTAATTTCAGTACTGTGCACTAGGGTCAGTCCAAGGGGCATGCTAATAGTCGGTCCCATCATCAGAGTTACATACAGGGGAAAAACCAATATATACACACAAAAAGATTACAATAACCAAGAACAGGCCCCAATAAGATGGCCGAGAGAGCACACACTCACTTGGCACCCAGTAACAGAAACAGACAGCCGAGTGAGCACACTCTCACTTGGCACCCTGATAGGAGATCTCCAGGTATCCCTGGAACTTCCTCAGAACTGGGGAATGACTTCTTTCTGAATTTTTATCTCCTTGTCCTTGGCAAAGGAAGGCAGGCATCTCTGGTTGTAAAGTATAAAAAAAAATGCTTTATTGCTGGCTATAGAGAACAAAGAGCTTCTTCCTAGCTGTATTTAAATAGATCAGGGAAAACAAGCTTGGGGAATGTCTAGGGGCTTTACCTTACTGGGAGATATACTTTAAGTTAGAATCTCCCAGTAGGATATTTTTTCTACAACACACAAAACTTTACACAGAAAATTATTTCAATTATTTATAATAAATATATAATATTTGGTTTGAACCAAATGTTAAATCCATATAAAATACATGGTAGTATTCCAAAAAACTTGTAATATTTACTTTAAACAATTTATACATTTACACCCCACAGCACTTCTTCATAACTGTACTACCCTTGCTGAGATCCTTCTTTTTCCCAAATGGTCCCTCTCTTATTTTTATAATGGTTCTCCTTTTCTTTGTGTGTATATATGGAAACATCTCATGAAGGTGGTTGTATTGTATTCGTTGCTATTTTTTTGTGATCACAAGGTCTAAAGGACCACAATCTGGTCTTCAACTACACATATAAGAGCATCTGACCCTGAATTGCTCTTTTTCCTGAATCGACTTCTCCAGTCAAGAGATCACAAACACCACTTTTGAAGTACTCTATTGAAATGGGAAAAATTGAAAATTTGTACTGTATCTTCATCTGTTTCTACCTGAGGTGATATATTCTCATCTTTGTCAAATGCTGGGCTCTGTACTATATGGACAACAGAAAATGGAAACATAATATGCTATATTAGTAAAAGGGAATAAAGTTTTAATGATTTGAATTTCTCAGGAAATACTGCCCATGTGAATTTTTTAAACAGCTTTGAGAAATGACGTAATTACATACATGATATTCGGTATAGGTATAGATGAGAAGTAAGTTTTCCAAATTATAGGGCCATTGAATATCTTTACCAATATTATAGAAAAAAAAACCTCCCTAACTTAAATAAAGATATGCTCATGAATATACAAGAAGCCTACAGAACGCCAAATTATTTGAACCAGAAAAAAAAAATCTTGCCATCATATAATAGTCAAAACACCAAATGCACAAAACAAAGAAAGAATATTAAAAGCAGTAAGGGAAAATGGTCAAGTAATATATAAAGCAAGATCTATCAGGATTACACATAACTTTTCCCTTAGACTAAGAAAGCCAGAAAATCTAGGGCAGATGTCATACAGAATGTAAGAGAGCAGAAATGCCAGCCAAGACTACTATATGAAGCAAAACTCTTTTAACATAGCTTGAGACAACAAGGTATTCTGTGACAAAACCATATTTACAAAATATCTTCCAATGCATCCAGCACTTCAAACGATAATAAAGAGACAATTCCAATATAACGAGGGAAATTACATTCAAGAAAAAGCAAGAAATTAAACTTGAAGGAAACCTAAAAGAAGATAGCTACATGAACAAAATTCCAACTCTAATAACAAAAATAACAGGAAGCAACAAGAATTTTTCCTTAGTATCTCTTAATATCAGTGGACTCAGTTCACCAGTAAAAAGGCATAGAATAACAAAATGGATGTGTAAGCAATATTCAGCACACCAGAAACAAACACCAAGGACAAAGTCAGACATTACCTCAGACTAAAAGGCTGGAAAAGAACTTTCCAAGCAAATGATCCGAAGAAATAAGGTGGAGCAGCCATTCTAATATCAAATAAAATTGACTTTCAACCCAAAGTTATAAAAAAAAGTCAAGGAAGGAAACTTCATATTCATTAAAGTTAATATTTACCAAGCTGGACTCCCAAATCTAAACATTTATACTCCAAATGCAATGACATCCACATTGATAAAAGAAACTTTAGTAAACTCAAAACACACATTGTACCACACACAATAATATTGGAAGACTTCAACACCCCTTTTTCATTAATGGACAGATCCTGGAAACTAAAACTAAAAAGATACATGGTGAAACTCACAGAATTTATGAAACAAATACATTTAGTTCATATCTATAGAACATTTTATCCTAAAACAAACGAATGTCCCTTCTTCTCATCACCTCACAATGCCTTCTCCAAAATTGACCATGCACTCAGTCACAAAACATGCCTCAACAGATATAAAATTATTGAAATAATGTCATGCTTCCTAACAGATCACCACAGACTAAGGCTGATGTTCAACAATAATATGAATCATTGAAAACCCACATACACGTGGAATGTGTATAAAAATCTAGTCAGTGACAAAACAGTCAAGGAAGTAATCTAGAACTAAATTAAAGACTTTTTAGAGTTTAATGAAAATGTAGCTACAACATACTGCAAGTTATGGGACACAATGAAAATAGCCCTAAGATGGACTCTCATAGCTCTCTCTGAATGCCTCTAAAAAAGAAACTGGAGAGAGGATATAGGAGTAGGTTGAATATATATATATATAGTAGGAATATCTAGCTATGTACACTGAATGTATACTGTGAGGAGCTGCCCTTTCAATCTCCATTACAAGATGGCGCTGACATCCGTTGTTCTAACTGGTAAAGAAATAGTCTGTGTATGTGCTGGGGTATTTTTCCATTCTTTGTGCCCTTCCTGTTCTGTGGCGTCATATGGGCTGATAGTGAGCAGCCCTTAGGGTGAAATATGTCTCTAACACTTCTTGTGGTCTATTTAAGGACCGAGTTTCCTGTGTTCTAAGCCTCCTCGCCCAAAAGCTAATCATCTTTCTCTTGAGATGGATTAAAGCTATGCTGCAGAAGGATCTGAGTGTGTCCTGTGTGTGTGTGTTCTCGCCGGTGAGACTCTTTATCATCACAGACACAGTATACTGCATGCACAGACCATTAGTACTGTAACTCCATGGATAAATCATGTTCATGAAGCAACACTAACAGAGATTTACACACAATATTTGCATTTCATTTGTGTTCCCGAAATGAAAATTATTTTCATCAACACACATGGCACTGCATAGAACAGGTATGACTAATATTAAAATAGTAAACAGCTGACTGCAAGAAGTATAGAAATCAGAGTTAGTAAGTCTTTGGTGGAATACTATATTTACATACTCACAACATCCATTAGTGAAGAACTCCTGCTGCATTAACTTTGCACAAGATTTATTGTCAAAACTTGTACTTTTAGTCTGGTGGTTGGTGGTTGGTTACACAAGTTGGTTGTGGTTTGTTAGTAGCCATAATTAAAGGAGAAGAACAAGGAAAGAAATTAAATTCAGAGATTTTCTAATTCCTCTCTCTAATATACCCTTATTTTTGTCCTATCTAGCGTTAGGGGTTATAAAAAGAAGATCCTAGAAAATATCAAACACCAACTATAAAAATGAATCCTTAATTACTGTCCACCAGAAACCACCAATTGTGAAGAAATACACTTTATCTTCTTTATCATAAGTTTTAAAGGACTCTCTTCAATAGCTTCCTGACTGGACTGTTCTTTTTTCTTCTGTGTTCTTTTTCCTTGTGTGTGTGTGTGTGTGTGCATGAGGGTGAGTGTGTGTGACTTCCTTTGCATAATACCTTCCTGTGTTGTTAACCATTCATATTTGCTGTGGATTTACTCACAACAAACAGATAAACTGAATTGTGAGTATCTTCTTTTTTTGGTGTCTGTTTTGTTTTTCTTTTCTGGTGGTGGGTTTAGCATGTATGCAAATCAAACACTACCATCGAGTCACATCTCTAGCTTAGGCAGGGATTTGAATTCTTTAACACTAGTTATTTCTCTCCATATTACTGTAACATTATAATGTTTTTATTGTACTCCTGATCTGTTACTGAAATTTTATTTCCATTTATTCCAAATTTATGTAGGTGCTAAGCAACGTCAATCCATTGCTGATATTTTTTGTTAATAAGGCAACTTGATCAATAAATAACTTCTTTTTCTGACTAGTGCCATATTGTGTTTTCTTGAAGACTTGTATCTTAAGCCGGAGCAGAAACTTGTAATGTACACTTGAGGAGGGTTTTTTTTGGGATTTGGTGGTTATTTCAACGTATTAAATGAATGTCAGGTGCCTGATGTTCTATCAGAGTAATGGTGCTCCTTAAGCTACATGTTCATCTTTATGTTCTCATACACTTTTCAGAACAATATTTTTCAGTACCACAGAGCAAATGTTACAGGTTCTTAGCTTTTAAACTCTCAGTAAACACCAAAGTCTCAATTTTGGACTTCAGTGCAGCCTCTTCTCTAAAAGCTAGTCAGAGGATGCTTAGTCCTGTGAGCCCAATCCTTTCTTTTTATTCCAAGCATGGAGGGAAAATGGCATGCCCTGTAAGGGTTTTGCAATTAGAGATTCTGAAGTCAGCAGATCATACTTGTCACCCTATTGAGTTTGCTCATCTGTAATAGCAAGTGAAAGAGTGGTAATCAGTACCATGATGGCTCAAAAGAAGTCTAGAACACCACTGCATTCTGCCCCCTTGTGGGTGCCATCCCTGTCACAATTTGAAGAAAAACAGTGCTCCTTCCAGGAAGCTGCAGGGAATTGAACTGCACTCCTCTGCATGCTGTCAGACCCAGCCTCTAGGTCTGGACTGACTCTCCTTAAGGATAGTCACTTACCCTCCTGGCCCCAGTCCTTAATTCTCTCTCAGTTCTCCACAAAACAGGGGACTCTCTTTATTTTTTGTGCCAAATGATGTCAGCTTCATTTCAAATATCCTGATAAACTAAACTGGTTGGGTCTTAAAATAATTTCTTTCTCTCAACCACCTATTTACCAGGAAAACTGTCGGTGAGAATGGCTGAGACATCTAGTCTGGGCGAGTTTCCCATGATTAAGGGCAGGGAATATGAAGATAAGGCCAACTTATTAATATACTTCCAAAGTCTAGTTTTTTTTTTCCATTTTTTATTAGGTATTTCGCTCATTTACATTTGCAATGCTATACCAAAAGTCCCCCATAGCCACCCACCCCCTCTCCCCTACCCACCCACTCCCCTTTTATGGCCCTGGCGTTCCCCTGTACTGGGGCATATAAAGTTTGCGTGTCCAATGGGCCTCTCTTTCCAGTGATGGCCGACTAGGCCATCTTTTGATGCATATGCAGCTAGAGTCAAGAGCTCCGGGGTACTGGTTAGTTCATAATGTTGTTCCACCTATAGGGTTGCAGATCCCTTTAGCTTCTTTGGTACTTTCTCTAGCTCCTTCATTGGGGGCCATGTGATCCATCCAATAGCCGACTGTGAGCATCCACTTCTATGTTTGCTAGGCCCAGGCATACTCTGACAAGAGACAACTATATCAGGGTCCTTTCAGCATAATCTTGCTAGTGTATGCAATGGTGTCAGCATTTGGAAGCTGATTATGGGATGGATCCCCGGATATGGTAGTGTCTACATGGTCCATCCTTTTATCTCATCTCCAAACTTTGTCTCTGTAACTCCTTCCAAGGGTGTTTTGCTCCCACTTCTAAGGAGGGGCATAGTGTTCACACTTCAGTCTTCATTTTTCTTGAGTTTCATGTGTTTAGGAAATTGTATCTTATATCTTGGGTATCTTAGGTTTTGGGCTAATATCCACTTATCAGTGAGTACATATTGTGTGAGTTCCTTTGTGAATGTGTTACCTCACTCAGGATGATGCCCTCCAGGTCCATCCATTTGGCCAGGAATTTCATAAATTCATTCTTTTCAATAGCTGAGTAGTACTCCATTGTGTAGATGTACCACATCTTCTGTATCCATTCCTCTGTTGAGGGGCATCTGGGTTCGTTCCAGCTTCTGGCTATTATAAATAAGGCTGCTATGAACATAGTGGAGCATGTGTCCTTCTTACCAATTGGGGCATCTTCTGGATATATGCCCAGGAGAGGTATTGCTGGATCCTCCGGTAGTACTATATCCAGTTTTCTGAGGAACCGCCAGACTGATCTCCAGAGTGGTTGTACAAGCCTGCAATCCCACCAACAATGGAGGAGTGTTCCTCTTTCTCCACATCCACGCCAGCATCTGCTGTCACCTGAATTTTTGATCTTAGCCATTCTGACTGGTGTGAGGTGGAATCTCAGGGTTGTTTTGATTTGCATTTCCCTGATGATTAAGGATGTTGAGCATTTTTTCAGGTGCTTCTCTGCCATTCGGTATTCCTCAGGTGAGAATTCTTTGTTCAGTTCTGAGCCCCATTTTTTAATGGGGTTATTTGATTTTCTGAAGTCCACCTTCTTGAGTTCTTTATATATGTTGGATATTAGTCCCCTATCTGATTTAGGATCGGTAAAGATCCTTTCCCAATCTGTTGGTGGTCTTTTTGTCCTATTGACGGTGTCTTTTGCCTTGCAGAAACTTTGGAGTTTCATTAGGTCCCATTTGTCAATTCTCGATCTTACAGAGCAAGCCATTGCTGTTCTGTTCAGGAATCTTTCCCCTGTACCCATATCTTCAAGGCTTTTCCCCACTTTCTCCTCTATAAGTTTCAGTGTCTCTGGTTTTATGTGAAGTTCCTTGATCCACTTAGATTTGACCTTAGTACAAGGAGATAAGTATGGATCGATTCGCATTCTTCTACATGATAACAACCAGTTGTGCCAGCACCAATTGTTGAAAATGCTGTCTTTCTTCCACTGGATGGTTTTAGCTCCCTTGTCGAAGATCAAGTGACCATAGGTGTGTGGGTTCATTTCTGGGTCTTCAATTCTATTCCATTGGTCTACTTGTCTGTCTCTATACCAGTACCATGCAGTTTTTATCACAATTGCCCTGTAGTAAAGCTTTAGGTCAGGCATGGTGATTCCAACAGAGGTTCTTTTATCCTTGAGAAGAGTTTTTGCTATCCTAGGTTTTTTGTTATTCCAGATGAATTTGCAAATTGCTCCTTCTAATTCGTTGAAGAATTGAGTTGGAATTTTGATGGGGATTGCATTGAATCTGTAGATTGCTTTTGGCAAGATAGCCATTTTTACAATGTTGATCCTGCCAATCCATGAGCATGGGAGATCTTTCCATCTTCTGAGATCTTCTTTAATTTCTTTCTTCAGAGACTTGAAGTTTTTATCATACAGATCTTTTACTTCCTTAGTTAGAGTCACGCCGAGATATTTTATATTATTTGTGACTATTGAGAATGGTGTTGTTTCCCTAATTTCTTTCTCAGCCTGTTTATTCTTTGTGTAGAGAAAGGCCATTGACTTGTTTGAGTTAATTTTATATCCAGCTACTTCACCAAAGCTGTTTATCAGGTTTAGGAGTTCTCTGGTGGAATTTTTAGGGTCACTTATATATACTATCATATCATCTGCAAAAAGTGATATTTTGACTTCCTCTTTTCCAATTTGTATCCCCTTGATCTCCTTTTGTTGTCGAATTGCTCTGGCTAATACTTCAAGTACTATGTTGAAAAGGTAGGGAGAAAGTGGGCAGCCTTGTCTAGTCCCTGATTTTAGTGGGATTGCTTCCAGCTTCTCTCCATTTACTTTGATGTTGGCTACTGGTTTGCTGTAGATTGCTTTTATTATGTTTAGGTATGGGCCTTGAATTCCTGATCTTTCCAAAACTTTTATCATGAATGGGTGTTGGATCTTGTCAAATGCTTTTTCTGCATCTAACGAGATGATCATGTGGTTTTTGTCTTTGAGTTTGTTTATATAATGGATTACTTTGATGGATTTTCGTATATTAAACCATCCCTGCATCCCTGGAATAAAACCTACTTGGTCAGGATGGATGATTTCTTTAATGTGTTCTTGGATTCGGTTAGCGAGAATTTTATTAAGGATTTTTGCATCGATATTCATAAGAGAAATTGGTCTGAAGTTCTCTATCTTTGTTGGATCTTTCTGTGGTTTAGGTATCAGAGTAATAGTGGCTTCATAAAATGAGTTGGGTAGAGTACCTTCTACTTCTATCTTGTGAAATAGTTTGTGCAGAACTGGAATTAGATCTTCTTTGAAGGTCTGATAGAACTCTGCACTAAACCCATCTGGTCCTGGGCTTTTTTTGGTTGGGAGACTATTAATAACTGCTTCTATTTCTTTAGGGGATATGGGACTGTTTAGAAGGTCAACTTGATCCTGATTCAACTTTGGTACCTGGTATCTGTCCAGAAATTTGTCCATTTCGTCCAGGTTTTCCAGTTTTGTTGAGTATAAGCTTTTGTAGAAGGATCTGATGGTGTTTTGGATTTCTTCAGGATCTGTTGTTATGTCTCCCTTTTCATTTCTGATTTTGTTGATTAGGATTTTGTCCCTTTGCCCTCTAGTGAGTCTAGCTAAGGGTTTATCTATCTTGTTGATTTTCTCAAAGAACCAACTCCTCGTTTGGTTAATTCTTTGAATAGTTCTTCTTGTTTCCACTTGGTTAATTTCACCCCCGAGTTTGATTATTTCCTGCCGTCTACTCCTCTTGGGTGAATTTGCTTCCTTTTTTTCTAGAGCTTTTAGATGTGTTGTCAAGCTGCTAGTATGTGCTCTCTCCCGTTTCTTCTTGGAGGTACTCAGAGCTATGAGTTTCCCTCTTAGAAATGCTTTCATTGTGTCCCAAAGGTTTGGGTACGTTGTGGCTTCATTTTCATTAAACTCTAAAAAGTCTTTAATTTCTTTCTTTATTCCTTCCTTGACCAAGGTATCATTGAGAAGAGTGTTGTTCAGTTTCCACGTGAATGTTGGCTTTCCATTCTTAATGTTGTTATTGAAGATCAGTCTTAGGCCATGGTGGTCTGATAGGATACATGGGACAATTTCAATATTTTTGTATCTGTTGAGGCTTATTTTGTGACCAATTATATGGTCAATTTTGGAGCAGGTCCCGTGAGGTGCTGAGAAGAAGGTATATCCTTTTGTTTTAGGATTAAATATTCTGTAGATATCTGTCAGGTCCATTTGTTTCATAACTTCTGTTAGTTTCACTGTGTCCCTGTTTAGTTTCTGTTTCCACGATCTGTCCAGTGATGAAAGTGGTGTGTTGAGGTCTCCCACTATTATTGTGTGAGGTGCAATGTGTGCTTTGAGCTTTACTAAAGTGTCTTTAATGAATGTGGCTGCCCTTGCATTTGGAGCGTAGATATTCAGAATTGAGAGTTCCTCTTGGAGGATTTTACCTTTGATGAGTATGAAGTGTCCCTCCTTGTCTTTTTTGATAACTTTGGGTTGGAAGTCGATTTTATCCGATATTAGAATGGCTACTCCAGCCTGTTTCTTCAGACCATTTGCTTGGAAAATTGTTTTCCAGCCTTTCACTCTGAGGTAGTGTCTGTCTTTTTCCCTGAGATGGGTTTCCTGTAAGCAGCAGAATGTTGGGTCCTGTTTGTGTAGCCAGTCTGTTAGTCTATGTCTTTTTATTGGGGAATTGAGTCCATTGATATTAAGAGATATTAAGGAAAGGTAATTGTTGCTTCCTGTTATTTTTGTTGTTAAAGTTGGCATTCTGTTCTTGTGGTTGTCTTCTTTTAGGTTTGTTGATGGATTATCTTCTTGTTTTTTCTAGGGCGTGGTTCCCGTCCTTGTATTGTTTTTTTTTTCTGTTATTATCCTTTGAAGGGCTGGATTCGTGGAGAGATAATGGGTGAATTTAGTTTTGTCGTGGAATACTTTGGTTTCTCCATCTATGGTAATTGAGAGTTTGGCTGGGTATAGTAGCCTGGGCTGGCATTTATGTTCTCTTAGTGTCTGTATAACATCTGACCAGGCTCTTCTGGCTTTCATAGTCTCTGGTGAAAAATCTGGTGTAATTCTGATAGGCTTGCCTTTATATGTTACTTGACCTTTTTCCCTTACTGCTTTTAGTATTCTATCTTTATTTAGTGCATTTGGTGTTCTGATTATTATGTGTCGGGAGGAATTTCTTTTCTGGTCCAGCCTATTTGGAGTTCTGTAGGCTTCTTGTATGTTCATGGGCATCTCTTTCTTTAGATTTGGGAAGTTTTCTTCAATAATTTTGTTGAAGACATTTGCTGGTCCTTTGAGTTGAAAATCTTCATTCTCATCCACTCCTATTATCCGTAGGTTTGGTCTTCTCATTGTGTCCTGGATTTCCTGGATGTTTTGAGTTAGGATCTTTTTGCATTTTCCATTTTCTTTGATTGTTGTGCCGATGTTCTCTATGGAGTCTTCTGCACCTGAGATTCTCTCTTCCATCTCTTGTATTCTGTTGCTGATGCTGGCATCTATGGTTCCAGATTTCTTTCCTAGGGTTTCTATCTCCAGCGTCGCCTCACTTTGGGTTTTCTTTATTGTGTCTACTTCCCTTTTTAGGTCTAGTATGGTTTTGTTCATTTCCATCACCTGTTTGGATGTGTTTTCCTGTTTTTCTATAAGGACTTCTACCAGTTTGGTTGTGTTTTCCTGTTTTTCTTTAAGGACTTGTAACTCTTTAGCAGTGTTTTCCTGTTTTTCTTTAAGGACTTGTAACTCTTTAGCAGTGCTCTCCTGTATTTCTTTAAGTGAGTTGTTGAATTCCTTCTTTATGTCCTCTACCATCATCATGAGATATGCTTTTAAATCCATGTCTACCTTTTCAGGTGTGTTAGGGTGTCCTGGATTGGGCGAAGTGGGCGTTCTGGGTTCTGATGATGGTGAGTGGTCCTGGCTTCTGTTAGTAGGATTCTTACGTTTACCTTTCGCCATCTGGCAATCTCTGGAGTTAGTTGTTATAGTTGTCTTTGTTAAAAGATTGTTCCTCTGTTGATTTTGTTACCCTCTATCAGCAGGCGTGGGAGACAAGCTCTCTTCTCTGAGTTTCAGTGGTCAGAGCAGTCTCTGTAGGCAAGCTCTCCTCTCTCAGGGAAGGTGTACAGATATCTGGTGTTTGGACCTCCTCCTGGCTGAAGGTGAAGGCCCAAAACAGGATCTTTCCCAGAAGCTGTGTTGCTTTGGCCAGGAAGGTGGCCAGTTGTCTGGAGTCGAAGATGTCGCAGCCTCAGAAGCTCTGTGGCTCTTGCCGGGAAGGTGGCTGGTTGTCTGGAGCTGAGGATGGTGCCGCCCCAGAATCTCTGCGACTCTCTCGCCCGTCCCAGAAACGGCTGGCACTCTGTATTCCACACGGTCACCCGTGCAGCCTGCCCTCCGCGGAGTCCCGGAGCCAAGAAGGCTCCCGCCGGCGCCTGTGCCACAAACCTCTCAGGCCAGGCAGACCCCCGTGCTCTCACCAGGAAGGTGGCCGGCTGTCTGGAGCTGAAGATGGCGCCGCCCAGAAGCTCTGCGACTCTCTCGCCCGTCCCAGAAACAGCTGGCACTCTGTATTCCACACGGTCACCCGTGCAGCCTCCCAAAGTCTAGTTTTAATTGGCATCTCTAATGCTGTGCAGAAGAAATGTGAGATTGTGAGGTGACTTCACAGATTAATATAAGAGGTGAGTCTAGAAAATCAGGAGCTGTCTATTGAGAACAGCACTGGACCATGGCCCTCCTTTGAGGATTTACACTTTAAAGCTGAGATAAACTGTAAAAAAATTATGTCTTTCTGAAGTTTATGCCATGGAACGTCCACATAATATCTTAGTTCATTGGTGTGATGTTTTTATACATGGCTGTAAATGCTTTTATGTTAACCTGTGTGTGCTAGTAAGTGTTTGCCTTTTTGACATGAAGCTAAAGTCACCTGGGAAGAGGGAACCTCAAATTGGATCTGTCTACATTAGATGAGGCTATAGCCATGTTTATTTGTTTTCTTAGAAAATTTTCTTTAAATTTTCCATTTTATGTGACCTGAAAGTATCCATCTCCCTGTTTATCCTCCTACCATCGAACTCAGAGACACAGTGAAATTAACAGAAGTTATGGGCCAAATGAATTTAACAGATACTTATAGAACATCACCCAAAAACAAGAACACACATAATATGCACTCATTCTTAAGTGTATATTAGGCAAAAAAAAAAAAAAACATGGAATACCCATGATACAATTCATTGATACTATCCATTATCTCTACCTCTGGTCAGGATTATTTTTCTGACTTTTCTTTGCATAGATTCCTGATTCTTGAAGGAGAGAGCTTGATAAAGGCATCCTCTTTAATCTTTAATTCTCTGAGTCTCTCACTCTCTGTGCATTGTCCAGTTGTGTCTTTCTGTGATTATTACCAGTTTTGTAGGAAACTCACCTCTGATGAAGGCTGAGGCATATATACTAACATATGGGTGGAGCCATTAGGATTCATGAGAAGTCATTTTACTGCTGTGGTTATTTAACAAAATTTATGATGGCAGATTTTCACTTAGTGTTTTATGACCTTTCTAGTCTCAGATGCTTGGCCTGATATTTCCCTCCACATTTAACCCTCCTATTTTAGTGTCTTCTTCATTCCTTTATACCACTATATTCTACTTCCCCTTCCTTGGAAGAACTCCTCCTTCTTTATGGTTCCTTACTAGATAGCTCATCTCTGTTACCCTAAATGAAAAACAAACATATATAAACCTTACAAGCTAACTCCATACATAGGTGAAAACATGCAATTTGTGTCGTTCTGGGTCTGATTTGACTGTTGGATATTCCCCCCCCCTTTTTTTTAGATACTTCAGTCCTTCTTTTTTAAAAAATATTTTTATTACGTCTTTTCCTCAATTACATTTCCAATGCTACACCAAAGGTTCCCCATACCCTCCTCCCCACTTCCCTACCCACCAATTCCCATTTATTTTTTGGCTCTAGCATTGCCCTGTACTGGGGCATATAAAGTTTGGTTGTCCAATGGGCCTCTCTTTCCAGTGATGGCTGACTAGGTCATCTTTTGATACAAATGTAGCTAGAGTCCAGAGCTCCGGGGTACTGATAAGTTAATAATGTGGTTCCATCTGTAGGGTTGCAGATTCCTTTAGCTTCTTGTGTACTTTCTCTATCTCCTCCATTGGGAACCCTGTGATCCATATAATAGCTGACTGTGAGTATCCATGTCTGTGTTTGCTAGGCCCTGGCATAGTCTCACATGAGACAGCTGATTAACAGTTGATGGGAGAGGATCCAGTACTCATTGAGTGGTGCTATCTCTGCAAAGATGGTGATAAAATATATAAGAAAGCAACCTGAGGGTAGTGTTTGAAAAATGGCTCAGTGTTTAAGAGAACTGGCTGCTCTCTTAGAAGGTCAGGATTTGAATCACAGAACTCAGGTGGCAGCTCACAGCCACATTAAGCTCCAATATCAAGGGACCAAGCTCGCTCTTATGGACTCTGTGAACCCTGGACAAAAAAGGCCCACAGACATTCACGCAAACAAAACATTTTTATATATACATATATGTTATTAAAATAAAATTTAAAAGGCATTTTTAAATTTTGTAAGTAGAAAAGCTGAGAAAACTGTGTTGAGAAACAAGCCAATAAGCAACCTTGCTCCATGTACCCTGCCTATAATCCTACATGGGTTCCTGCCCTGATTTCACTGAGTGATGGAGTGTGATGTGGAAGAATAACACAAACTAATCTTTTTCAAAAAAGAAGGGAGGAGAGGGGGATTGGAATGGGGATTTGTTGATGGGAAACTGTGAAGGAAGTTATCATTTAAATTGTAAATAGATAACTAAATTAATGATGAAAAAATAAGTCCTGTCAAGAACTCCAATGTGACAGTGTGAAACTGCTAATCTACAACCTGCTAAACTCACATGTGTGGGGTGTGGGCATGCAAGTGTTCTGTCTGAGCCTACAGGCCACTTAAATCCTCAAAAACCCTGTGGAGTTCAACCCTGACTTCCTGGCACAGATGATCCCCAAAGTGTAGTGGGAAGTGCTTGTGCAGGTAGCAGACACCTCAATCTTGGCCCAGGTACACAAAATAGCCAACTAGCTGCTATGAACAGGACAAGATACTTTTGAGGAAGATGTACCCACGTGTGGCTTGAGATTGATGTACTGGATGGTACTCTGCAATGGTCAGAATCCAGTGTTCTTTTCCCCATCACCCACAGGATCACCAATATGCTGTAGAATGATGAGGAGACAGAGAGGTAACCTTGCTAGCCACCACAATGCGATGTGGGAATGGGTATCCAGATGGAGGAAGACCCTCATTAAAGCAGTGGGGAGGGGATGGGATAGAGGGTTTCTGGAAGGGTGGGAAACTGAAAACGGACATCATTTGAAATGTATATAAAGAAAATATACAATTAAAAAAAGACCAACCAAAGAGCACATAGGGCGGGGCCCATGGCTGCAGCTTCATATGTAGCAGAGAATGGCCTATTTGGACACCAGTGAGAGGTGAAGCTCCTGTTCAGGAGAAGGCTCTATACCCCAGTGTAAGGGAATGTCAGGACTAGGAAGTAGGAGTGGGTATTTTGTTGATTACTGAGAGGAGGGATGGCATAGTGGGTTTTCAGAGGGGAAACCAGGGAAGGGGATAACATTTGAAATGAAAATAAAGAAAATGCCTCATAAAATAAAATAAAATAAAACAAAATAGATTGAAAACAACCACCTAGACACAATAAGTTAATAGCAGAATGATAAATAAAAGAAGACAGTGTAGTGGTGCATACCTTTTATCCCTGCTTTTGGTAGGCAGAGGCAGGGGCAGGCAAATTTATGAGTTCAAGGCCAGCCTGAACTCCAGATTGAATTCCATGACAACCAGGGCTAAACAGAGAATCCCTGCCTCGAAAAAACAAAAAACAATAAACAAATAAAGAGAAAATGAATGACACACAGGCATACAGAAGAGGACTGGTCCCAAAGACAGCTCTGTCCTAAATATACTAGAGCACATTGCTTCACAAAATGAATTCTGAACATGCTCTCACATAGGGCATTTGAATATACTTTCTAGGTTAACCCCATATGATCACAAGAAACAAAAGGTAACAAGAAGATCAGAGTCAGAAGTATATCTCAGACTCATGTCAAAGACAGTCTGGGAGGCACACCATGCTTCAGTTTTCAAAGTTCCAGAGAGTGGTTCTCCACCTTTTTAATACTGCGGTTCCTTCATATATATACTTCCTTATGCTGTGTGGTGCCCCAACCGTAAAAATATTTTTTGCTGCTTCATAACTGAAATGTCCTACTGATATGAATTATAACATACATTTCTGACATACAGATAGTCTAGGACAACTCCTGTGAAATTTGTCACAAGGACTAGCAACCTACAGGTTGCCAACCACAGTGCCAGCAACTAGGAAAAATAGCCAGCCCCTTGATTTTTACAATGTTGCCTTCCGTAACTGTGGTAGAATAGATGTGCTCTATTTTAGTGGTCTAAGCATGTGAGGATCTTTAACACTACCTGGAAACACACATACCAAATTGGATGAGGGAGTCTATTTTTTCTGTCCTGGACCTTGCAGGTTTGAGTCAGCTCTAACCAAATAGAAGAGAAAGGATACTGGATGAATTCCTACTCAAAGTCTTTGGAGACAACAGGGATTTTATTGGGTTCTCATGGAGAATGGGAGAGTGTTTGTGCTCCATTAAAAAGGTACTCACATTCACTATTTTGATGCCTTTCTTTCTATTTGAGTGTGCTTTGTACTTTTGTCTGCTATGTGTTGTGTTCTGTGTACTTTGTTACTAACTCTAGGGTTCTTACCATACTTGGAAAATGAAAGTCAGTTTGAAAACCTTTCATATTTGTTCTCTGTATAGAAACTCTCTCTCTCTCTCTCTCTCTCTCTCTCTCTCTCTCTCTCTCTCTCTCTCTCTCTCTCTCCCTCCCTCCCTCCCTCCCTCCCTCCCTCCCTCTCTCTCTCCCTCCCTCCCTCCCTCCCTCCCTCCCTCTCTCTCTCTCTCTCTCTCTCTCTCTCTCTCTCTCTCTCTCTCTCTCTCTCTCTCTCTCTCTCTCTCTCTCTCTCTCTCTGAGTTTTCAAGACAGTGTTTCTCTGTGTAGCCATGGTTGTTCTGGAAATCACCCTGTAGACCAGGTTGGCCTCGAACTTAGAAATTCACCTGTCTCTGCTTTTCGAGTGCTGGGATTAAAGGTGTTTGCCACCACCACTTGGAAATATGATTCTTTTAAAAAATTAGATTATGAGTCCTTTGTACCAAAAATAAGATCAAAATTTCAAGGAAGGTACTTTTAATTGAAAATGCATCTTTCTGATAAAAAAAAAAATGGGGTATTCCATGGAGATACAGAAGTTTGAAAAGGACCCAAAAGGTATTGTTCTTCAACTAATTCCTTATCAGCTTGTAATTTTCTGAGGATATTGGCCACTGAGGCTTGAAGTATCAAAAACCCATCAGGCTATCTCTCTCTCATTCTTTCTCTCTCTTTCTCATTCTTTCATCTCATTTTTCTCTCTCCTCATTCTCTCTCTTTCTCTCTCTCTCTTTCTCTCTCTTTCTCTCTCTATCACCCTCTCTCTCTCTCTCACTCTCTCTCTCTCTCTCACCCTCTCTCTCTCTCCCTCTCTGTCTCGCTCTCGTTTTAAGCCATTCATCCAGTGGTTGACATCTAATGTTAATCCATTTCTTGTCTATTTCACACAGTGAGGCAATCAATATTGATGATATGACTGTGAAATGGTCCTTCTTACTTTTTTTCTTTTTCTTTTTTGAGAGAGTCATGCCATAGACTCATTCATAACAGTTTTTCTCTCTAGAATAAGTTTGCATGCTTTAGCACTTGATAATAATCTCGATTGTTGATTTATTTTAATATCTGTGAGTTTCTGCAGTAACTGATTCTATTAGTTAGAGATTAGTTGCTGTGAAAAGACACCATGACCAAGGCCACTCATAAGAGACTCATTTCATTAGGGCTTTTTTACATTTCATTACACGTTCAGAGGTTCACTCCATGATCATCAAGGCAGAAAATATGGCACTGTCTAGGCAGACATGGTGGTGGAGAGGAAGTTTAGAATTATGCACCTTCATCCAAATGCTTCGAGGAAAAACTATGTATTTTGCATACAGGTAGGGTCTCTTCCACACTGGTAGAGCTTTAAAGCCCCAGAGTGATATGCTTCCTCCAGCAAGGCCAGACCTATTCCTACAAGGACACACCTCCTCATAGGCCAACTATATTTAAAATGCCACACTGGTTTCATAGCAACTTGACAAGATCTAGAGTCTTCAAAGAGAAGGAACCTCAGTTGAGAAGATGCCTCCATAAGATCCAGCTGTTAGGAATTTTCTTAATTGATGGGAGAGCACCCACTCCATTGTGGGTGTTGACATCCTTGTGGTGGTAGTCCTGGGTTCTTTAAGAAAGCAAGCTAAGCAAGATTAGAGGAGCAAGACAATAAGCATCACCACTCCATAGCCTATGAATGAGCCTCTGATTCCAGGATCCTGTGTTGTTTCAGTTTCTGTCCCAACTTCTTTGGTGATAAACAGCAATGTGGAAGTATAAGCTGAATAAAACCTTTGCTATGGAATTTGCTCTTTGACATGGTGAATCCTTACAAGAATAAAAAACAGTAAGGTATTCTTAGGGAAAAAATGTCTAACAGTGCCAATGTCAATGTGTAGACATTTTATTTTTACTTAGAGATAAGCTATACTCATGTACGTACCTGAGATGTTATTGTTCTAGTTTTCTTCTTTCTCACCATGTAGAATACTACAATAAAAAATAACTTGGAAATAAAAAGAATACAGATTGTCACTGAGGAAGACAAAACAGGAAGTTGAGTCAGTAACAGCAAACACTGCTTATTGGCTTGCCACTGTCTTAGCCACTATTCTATTGCTATGAAGAGACACATATGGTGACGGCAACTATTAGAAAACAAGGCATTCTTTGTGTAGAGAAAGGCCATTGACTTGTTTGAGTTAATTTTATATCCAGCTACTTCACCAAAGCTGTTTATCAGGTTTTGGTGTTCTCTGGAGGAATTTTTAGGGTCACTTATATAAACTATCATATCATCTGCAAAAAGTGATATTTTTACTTCCTCTTTTCCAATTTATATCCACTTGATCTCCTTTTGTTGTCGAATTGCTCTGGCTCATTCTTCAAGTACTATGTAATAAACAGGATGAGAAAGAAATTAGGGAAACAACACCCTTCTCAATAGTCACAAATATTAATAAATATCTCGGCGTGACTCTAACTAAAGAAGTGAAAGATCTGTGTGATAAAAACTTCAAGTCACTGTAGAAAGAAATTAAAGAAGATCTCAGAAGATGGAAAGATCTCCCATGCTCATGGATTGGCATGATCAACATTGTAAAAATGGCTATCTTGCCAAAATCAATCTACAGATTCAATGCAATCCCCATCAAAATTCCAACTCAATTCTTCAACGAATTAGAAGGAGCAATTTGGAAATTCATCTGGAATAACAAAAAACGTAGGATAACAAAAACTCTTCTCAAGGATAAAAGAACCTCTGGTGGAATCACCATGCCTGATCTAAAGCTACAGAGCATTTGTGATAAAAACTGCATGATACTGGTATAGAGACAGACAAGTAGACCAAAGGAACAGAATTGAAGACCCAGAAATGAACCCACACACCTATGGTCACTTGATCTTCGACAAGAGAGCTAAAACCATCCAGTGGAAGAAAGACAGCATTTTCAACAATTGGTGCTGGCACAACTGGTTGTTATCATGTAGAAGAATGTGAATCGATCCATACATATCTCCTTGTAGTAAGGTCAAATCTAAGTGGATCAAGGAACTTCACATAAAACCAGAGACACTGAAACTTATAGAGGAGAAAGTGGGGAAAAGCCTTGAAGATATGGGCACAGGGGATAAATTCCTGAACGGAACAGCAATGGCTTGTGCTGTAAGATCAAAAATTGACAAACGGGACCTAGTGAAACTCCAAAGTTTCTGCAAGGCAAAAGGCACCGTCAATAAGACAAAAAGACCACCAACAGATTGGGAAAGGATCTTTACCTATCCTAAATCAGATAGGGGACTAATATCCAACATATATAAAGAACTCAAGAAGGTGGACTTCAGAAAATCAAATAACCCCATTAAAAAATGGGGCTCAGAACTGAACAAAGAATTCTCACCTGAGGAATACCGAATGGCAGAGAAGCACCTGAAAAAATGTTCAACATCCTTAATCATCAGGGAAGTGCAAATCAAAACAACCCTGAGATTCCACCTCACACCAGTCAGAATGGCTAAGATCAAAAATTCAGGTGACAGCAGATGCTGGCATGGATGTGGAGAAAGAGGAACACTCCTCCATTGTTGGTGGGATTGCAGGCTTGTACAACCACTCTGGAAATCAGTCTGGTGGTTCCTCAGAAAATTGGTCATAGTACTACCGGAGGATCCAGGGAGGATCCAGCAATACCTCTCCTGGGCATATATCCAGAAGATGTCCCAACTGCTAAGAAGGACTCATGCTCCACTATGTTCATCGCCGCCTTATTTATAATAGTCAGAAGCTGGAAAGAATTCAGATACCCCTCAACAGAGGAATGGATACAGAAAATGTGGTACATCTACACAATGGAGTATTACTCAGCTATTCAAAAGAACGAATTTATGAAATTCCTAGCCAAAAGGATGGACCTGGAGGGCATCATCCTGAGTGAGGTAACACATTCACAAAGGAAATCACACAATATGTACTCATTGATAAGTGGATATTAGCCCAAAACCTAGGATACCCAAGATATAAGATACAATTTCCTAAACACATGAAACTCAAGAAAAATGAAGACTGAAGTGTGGACACTATGCCTCTCCTTAGTAGTGGGAACAAAACACCCATGGAAGGAGTTGCAGAGACAAAGTTTGGAGCTGAGATGAAAGGATGGACCATGTAGAGACTGCCATATTCAGGGATCCACCCCATAATCAGCATCCAAAAGCTGACACCATTGCATACACTAGCAAGATTTTATCGAAAGGACCCAGATGTAGCTGTCTCTTGTGAGACTATGTGGAGCCTAGCAAACACAGAAGTGGATGCTCACAGTCAGCTAATGGATGGATCACAGAGCTCCCAATGGAGGAGCTAGATAAAGTACCCAGGGAGCTAAAGGGATCTGAAACCCTATAGGTGAAACAACATTATGAACTAACCAGTACACCAGAGCTCTTGATTCTAGCTGCATATGTATCAAAAGATGGCCTAGTCGGCCATCACTGGAAAGAGAGGCCCATTGGACAAGCAAACTTTATATGCCCCAGTACAGGGGAATGCCAGGGCCAAAAAGGGGGAGTGGGAGGGTAGGGGAGTGGGGGTGGGTGGGTATGGGAGACTTTTGGTATAGCATTGGAAATGTAAATGAGCTAAATACCTAATAAAAAAATGGGAAAAAAAAGAAAAAGAAGAAAACAGGGCATTTAACTGGAGGCTTGCTTACATTTTCAGATGATTGGACAATCATCACGAGAGGGACCCCATCACTGGAGCAATAGAGAACTATTGATCCTTAGGCAAAGAGATAGATTCTGCCATTGCATTGGCTTCTTGAAAACTCAAACCCATCCTTGTTGATACGCCCACTTTCTCCAATGAAGCCACACCTTCTCTTATTCCTTCTAAATTTAAACTCACTGCCACTTTCTGGTGACTAAATATTCATATATATGTGTCTATAGGTGACTTTATTATTCAAACCACCACTTTTCCCATGGCTCGTTCAGCTATTTTTTTAAAATACAGCCTAAAAGTCTCCCATTTATTAAGGACTACTGATGAGCTTAGCCACAGTGATGGGCCCTCCCACATCAATCATTAGCCAAGAGAATATCCCATAGACTTACCTAATGAACAAGTAAGTGAATAGAGACTGATCTTCAATTGTTCTCTCTTCTCAGGTAACTGTGGATTGTCAAAATTGGAAAAAAAATAATATCCCATCACAGTAATGTTTAACTTACACCATAACCTACAAAAACTTTACTCAACACCATCTATTGCATTCTGCCCCTGCATAGACACACTTCCATGTATGGCATAAGTGAAGGGTGACTACCTCCATCAGCAAGGATACTCAATAATAGGTGACATGAGCTGAATATTTCCTATAGCCTCACAACCCCGAAATTCTACTGTGTGTTACACTTACTGGGAGACTTGCCAATCTGTCCAATTTTATGCCACCAAAGCTATGACAAAAAAACTCCTCATAAAGAAATCTAATGAATTTTACTTGATTTCTTTCTCCTGAGGCAACTGAGTATTATCCCTTCATGCTTATATTGGTGTCTGATTCATCTGTAATAAACCCACTACTATTTACAGCTACATCACAGGAGGTATGACAAATACCATCTCCCATGAGTTGGTCAAACCTTTTCAGCAGCTTTTTTTGTAGTATCCTTTCTATAATAAAAAATACATTGATTTCTTTATTTTTAAGTGTGTAATTTAATGATTCTAACACATTTTTATCTCCCTTCCATTTTCCCCTCATTTTCTGCTACTTCATATGATATTGCAATCTATTAAAATACAGTAGTGAATACAGCGGAAAAAACAGTGTGGGAAGAATCAAAGTTCTTTATTACTAAGACAACAGATACACTGGCAGAATCTTCCAGGTACAACTACTTAGTAACTTTCGGTGTAATGTTAGCATGATTCTTCTAGAAAAAAGCTTAAAGAATTAAGGCATGGTTACAATGGACCAGAAAAGTCAGTATCACTAGTGAGACACATTCATGTAAATAATTTTCATCACTGTTCCGATATGCCTAGCAACAAGGAAAACAGGTCCATAGTCACAAGAGTATGAAAGGGGCATGAAGGAGAACAGTTGTCCAACTTATTATTACCCAGTAAGCATCAACACAGGAAGCGACCAAAGACAAAAAAATAACTTCCAAGACATGTCCCAAATGACCAAGTTCCTTTACAAGTTTCTCACCCCTTCAATGCACACCCATCAATCAATTAACTCATTGATTAAACCCCTCAGGGTCCAATCACTTTTCAGATTGTGTATAGTGTTCTATCTTTGAACATTGTACTTGGGGCCAAAACCTTCATCAAAACCCACGACTGACATTGCAAACCCATTTCACCACACAATTCTTTATGTTACAAAAAGTGATAGGATCTATCTGTCTCTTTAAGGATATCTCTGTATAGCAGTTACAAAAGCAAAACGTCCAGGCCAACAGAATCATCACCTCCATGAGGTATTTTAAAATATGAGTTCAAGAAGAAGGAAAATGCAATGCAAGTTAATGTTCTTGATCCCACATCCCTCCATCTAAAAGCCATAGGGTGGACCCAGAAGTTTAGGTCAAAAGTGTAAATTTCACCTATACTACAACCAACTGTGATGATTTCTAGCCATCTCCAGTTTCAGTGTGGTATTTAGTCCCACCATCTGCATCACAGCATATTGCCTAGTGTGAAATAGTGCCAGCAGTTGATTGCAAACCCCACTATGCGTTGACTTGGATGTAAAATGAGACATCTATAATATAGACACACTTGTAACCACACACATACTCACAGAAAGAGGCAAGAAGTAGAGGAGCTGAGTCTTAGGATCCCTCAATGAAGAGATAGTGGAAATCTTGTAAGGCAGAGAGGTCATTGAGAAACTGTATGTCTCTATCTGCACAAAATCAGGCCAGTCTGCCTTCCATCAATGAGTGGTAGGTTCTCACTATCCATCATCCCCATCTGAGAAGGTATGGACAGTTAATGAAAGATGGAGAGTCAGTTTACATCAAAGGTATGCCCTTTGAAGGTTATAGGTTGGCCAGGCACTACTGGTAGCTCCATGTCCAAGAGTTTATGGGCAACACAATTGATTTGAATGGGTTGTATCAAAGGGGAGAAAAGGAGACATGAAGTTGGAAGGAGGATTAAGGTGGGAATGGATCTGGTTTTGGTCCGGGAGTAGTTATTAAGAGAACTGAAAAATAAATTCCATCAAAATACATTGTATGAATTTCTCAAGGAATTAATGAATGTAGTTCTTAATATATAATGTCTGTACTGAACATATACAGACGACTTATATTTCCATTTCCTAATAACAAACCCTTGTATAGCAGTTTCATTACATTAAGGGCAATAGTAATCCAGAGATTATTTAAAATAAAGAAGGATCAGAGGTGATGGCCCAGGGGCAAATTCATGCCTGTGTTTATTTACTTACAACACCAGTGCTTAGGATTTTGGGAGGGGAAGAGACAGGAAGGTGACTGTGGCTTCCTGAAAGCCAGCCTCAATATTAGCTCAGCAAGAAACCCTGTAGAAAGGGGATAAATTAGGGAGTGAAGGAGCAAATCACACTATACCCTTCGCTACCTTTGAACTTACCTGTACAGATCTGTGTGCAGACACACATGAATATAAATAAAATATACAAGAGCTTATCTTGCATAGCTTATAAGCAGTGTTCTGTTATCTTAGCCTAGAGTCCTGAGGACTTTATATCATTAGAGTTCCTGAAGCAAACTCCCCAGATATAGCGGATGGGTATATCTTGTTACTATGCAAAGAGACCTCAGTTAAGTGTGTGTGTCAGTGATTCCAAAACAGCTTTCCTTCTCTACCTTCCTTTATATGGCACAGAACGACCTGTAAATAATTAAAATATGAAAACAAAGCTTTTTCACGAATTTAGGCTTGTGTTAAAATAATATTTATAACATTTTACTAAATGGAAGGGAAATCTTCAGCTCCCAGGAACAATCCTGTAGGCTTCTGTTTTGTCCCATTATGAACAAAATTAATTGCACATCAACAGTTCCCACGCTTTTAACTAAATCAGGATGAAGGGATATGTTTCCATACAAATAAGTAATGCCAATGTGATTAATCAAGTAGAAATGTGGCAGGGTTAGGATGCCTTTGGCTGATGTGACAATGATGACTGATTAGTCTCTTGTTATGCAAATAACCCTAACCTCTAAGAAAAGAAAAGTAATGATATAAAATATTCCAAGAAGTGGCATGGACAATTATTACTTGATTTCAATTTCTTTTACATACTTTATTAGTTTGAATAATTGTGGCTCACAGAAGATCAAATATTCAAAGGAGTTATTTTTCCAGGTGGTGGGATGTTTAGAAAGAATTAGGATTTGTGTTTTCATTAAAAGTGATTTGGCACTGGGCTTGAAATATCAAACACCCTATGACATATCAAAAACTCTCTCTCATTCTTTCTTTCTTTCTCTCTCTCTCTCTCTCTCTCTCTCTCTCTCTCTCTCTCTCTCTCTCTCTCTCTCTCTCTCTCTCCTCTTTCTCTCTCTCTGTCACTCTCTCTCTCTCTCTCATGTTTTAAGCCATCCATCCAGTGGTTGACATCTAGTATTAATCTATCGCATGTTTATTGCACACTGTAAGGCAATCAACGTTTATGATATGGATGTGAAATGGTCCTTCTTGCATTTTTTTTTTTGTTAACTCAACCTGGGAATATAGAACCGCAGATAAAGAACTGCCTCCATCACATTGGTCAGTTGCCACACCTGTAAGGAATGATCTTTTTTGGATGGCTGATGTTGAAGGGTCTAGCCCACTATGGGTAGTGTCATCATCTATGAAAAAAATATACAAAGTGTGATGGTTACCGTGTAAGGGCCTGAAATTAATTTTTCTGGAAGAACTTACGATCTATATGGCATGGAAAATTAAAGTGCCTGATAATTTGTAAGTAAATTCCATACATACCAGCATTCAATATTTTGTTTACCCATATTTCAAAAGTAAAATTATCAAATCTATTTCACCCTGTTTTACTGCATTTAATCTACTAAATTACTTGTAACCAGAAATACTAATAAATTTTAAAGGCCTTTAAAACATGACTGGTTGATATTGGGTTTAACTTCATCACAACTTTGTAAGCAGGAACAAGAGCTAGATTGCCTTCTCATTTTGCAAAGAATCAATGATTCACGGTTGCAAATAACTTCAATATAAGGTACTTAACCGTGTAAAATTCCTGCTTTGTTTGAATAAAATATTTATTGCTCTAACTTTGGGTTTTCATAAACAGAATTTTGATGTGCTATCCAATGTGCTGCCTCAAAGAGTCTGGCACAATTTCTGACACTAAGAACAGTTTAAAGATAACCAGGGAAAGGTTGGAACAGGGAAAATAACCACCAAGGATGTTGGTGAGTCAGAAACTGAAGGCTTTCACAGGAGGAAAATAAAAACAAAAACAAAACAAATAATCAACAAATGAATAAACAGAAACCCAACCACCAAAATGATAAAAACAATACAGGTGTGAATTACTTGGGCAGAATGTGACTCAAGTCATCAGGACATTTCAGTAGGGATTATATTTTGTATTTCGAGAATGCCATATGAAAACGTAAAGCCTAGATGGTTAATGTCTCTGGTGTAATTAGGGAAGGAACCAGCATGAGTGGGGTTCTATGATGCAAGCTGAACTAGGTGATGTCACAGAGCACTGGCCATAGATTGCACATCTATTCCACTTGGAGGCACTAGAATCCCTAGAAGGTGTGTCCACTATTTTCCCAGTGGTGTATGAAAGGCAGGTCAGCTCCTGAAGCCCAACGTTGTTCCTCAAGTTTTTTTTGCCTGGTCTGTATCAAAAGACAGAATCTTGATGACTAAGACATTTTCTTTGGGTAAGTACATTTATGAAGTGAATGGGACCCTCATAGCTATAGAAAGCTGAAAGTTTTCCCTCCCACACTGAGTAACTGTACATTCTAAATTCTCCCATGTTTGGGGCCAGGGGCATGGTTGATACAGTTTAGTTGATCTCCTGAATTTATTATCCTTGCTAACAATATCTCCTTCACAATTCCATTAAAATGTCAAAGCACTTCTTTGTCCGTATGTATTTTAGAAAATGTTAGTTCTAAATGGCTGATATTGCCTGGATTCGTTGAGGCCAGAGTTGCAGTGGCAAATAATCACCAAATAATCCTGAGGCTGGGTCAGGTGACATATTACAGAAGGCCAGTGGTGTGCTGTGTCCCTGGGATATTTGTGAATATTGCCACCTAATTCAGAGCTTGCAGGTACAAGAGAGGGTAGGTAACAACTCTGGCTCATTTTCTTTATTCTGTTCTCTCCTTGATCATTTTGGGTAAAAGGCATACCAACTTCCACATTGACATAGACAGGCAAGGAGATGTTCCTCAGAAGAGGCAAATTAGCTCAGGGCTGAAGACATATTCATCTGAGTATGTTATTCTGAGCTGTGGAGAATTACTTGTTAATTTCCCTTCGATAATTTCCTTGTTTCCCTTATTTATTTGTTTTTTTTTGTTGTTGTTGTTGTTTTGTTTGTTCGTTTTTTCTTTGGATGGGTGTTTAATTTTACTTTGAGTGTGTTTCTGTGTAGCGTTGGCTGTTAGGAGAATCACTCTGTAGAATAGACTAGCCTTTATCTCACTAAGGTTTGCCTCCCTCTGCCTCTTGAGTACTAGGATTTTAGACTTGGGTCACTAACACCTCCTATTAACTTCTGATTTGATTGTTTGTTTTGTTTTTTGTTTGTTTTTCATTTTTGTTTTTTTGTTTTGTTTGTTTGTTTGTTTTGTTTTGTTTTTGTTGTTTTTTTTTGTTTTAGTTGTTAATATTGTTGCTGATTTGGAGACATGGTTCCTTTGTCTACCACTGGCTGCCCTGGAACTCACTTTGTAGACCAGGCTGGTCTCTAAGTCAGAAATCTGCCTTATCCTGCCTTCTGAATGCTGAGTTTAAATGCTTGCGCCACCATAGCTGGATTATGAACTTCTTATTTTGATCAAATTAAGTTTAGAAGCCCAAACATGTTTAGCATAGCCTTCTTGACCTACTCAAAAATTCCATTAGAGAAGAGCATTTCTCCAGCATTCTCTCCCATCCTACACTCATTGCCTTTCAGTAACTCATATATATGACAGTAGCAACAGCATTGTGTCTGGTGTAAACAGGCAATATCTTCAATCCAAGGCAATGGGCAAGTATGATATTTGAACACAGAATGTTACCCACAAGACATCTGCCCAGGGTTGGTGTGGTCTACCACACCAGGGCTACAGCCATGTAGAAGACAATACCTCTGAAGAGTCTTAGCATGACATCCCTCATGAAGAAGAGGAGGAGGATGTCTTCTTCCAACGTCTTGAGGAATATTGTTGGCTGCAGAATTTCTCAAGGATGGAAGGAAGGTAATGAGCCTGTCACTCAATGGAAGACCATAGTGCTAAGTCAACTCCCAACAAACCCTTCTCTTTATTTGGTGAAGTATGATGGAAATGACAGCGTCTATGGACAGGAGCTCTACAATGATGACAGGATTTTAAACCTTAAGGTTTTGCCTCCCAAAGTAAGATTTCCTCAGGTAAGGGATGCCCACCTCGCCAGAGCCCTGGTTGGCAGAGCAGTACAACACAAATTTAAGGGTAAAGATGGCTCTGAGGACAACTGAAGGGGGGTTGTGCTAGCCCAGGTTCCAATCATGAAGGATTTGTTTTACATTACCTACAAGAAGGATCCAGCTCTCTACTTCTATCAGCTCCTGGATGACTACAAGAAAGGGAACCTCCACATCATTCCACACACTCCTCTGGCTGAGGAGAGATCAGGAGATGACAGTGATGTGTTGATAGGTAACTGGGTGCAGTACACCAAAAAAGGTGGTTCCAAATAGTTCAGAAAGGTTGTTTACCAAATTCTAGCCAATCCTTCTGTGTACTTTATCAAGTTTCATGGTGACATCCATATCTATGTCTATACTCTGGTGCCAAAGATTCTTGAAGTTGTAAAATCATAAAGTACAGAAACGTAAACGTATAGGAATGGAAGAAAAAAAAAGTTTTTTTTTTTTCCTGTGTTGGCTACATAAGGGTCTTTGACAATCCCAGTATCTTTGCCAATAAAATGTGTTTTGCTCTAAAAATTTAAAAGTGTGACATGATATTCTGTGAGTTAACAATTTGCTGGAAGAGATGGCCTACAGTGGAAGGAATATCAAATGAAGATGAAAGTTTCATTTCAGGTGGTGAACAGTACATACACCTAAAATCATACATGCTAAAAGGAACAGCTTCTCTGGTCTGCATGTAGAATAAGGAATTGGAGATGGAACTTGGAGGAGCAGAGATAGCAGCAAAAGATGGGTGTTTAGGAAGTAGGGGAGAAGGACAGAGCATAGGTAGAAACTCTGATGTGAACACTGAAGGAGAAACAAAAAGTTGGGGAAAGAGGGACATTTAAAAGAAATGTGGCCTTGTTACACAAGGTGAAATGCAGAAAACTGATTGAAATAGACTCAGAAATCAGAGAAAATCAGGTTTCATTTGAATAATGAAACTTAGTGAAATCTGTCTCACATTTTAAGATTTATTATCTTTACTTATGTGGGTGGGGATATTGCATGTCCTTTTGAGTACAGGTGAGCACAGAGACATGAGTTGTCAGGTCCATGGAGCTGCCATTAAAGGTGATTACTGGCCAGTGGATATGAAATCAAGAAACCAGATCTATTCTTGTGGTGCAAAAGTGCTTGTTACCATTGATTCATCTCTCTAATCCCATATAGATATCTTTTTAAAGAAATCCAAAATTCACATGCAGAAAACAGACCAGGATGAAGATAAGAAAGTTCTAATTGATGGTGACCATTAAAAGCAATAAGGAACACAAAGAGTAGAGTGCACTGAGAGACAAATGAATTCTAAGTTGGAGTTCTCGAAAAGTTAGGCAGGAGTCACAGGAAGAAGAAAAAGTTTCTGGGAATATTCAAACTTGGGCCCTATCCACATTGGCCTCTTTGTTTTCTTAACAAATATCCAGTCAATCATTACAGATTCGTGTGTTTGTGTTTGTCTCTCTCTCTCTCTGTGTATGTGTGTGTGTGTGTGTGTGTGTGTGTGTGTGTGTGTGTGTGTGTGTGTGTGTGTGTGTTTGTATGTGTGTGTGTGGTACTTAGAGTCCATTTTTATCCAGACAATCCAGAAGTGAATGTTTAAATATATGAGACTCCCTAAATCATCACAGAAACCTTGATTTTGTGTAATCAGTTTCAAAAGTAAAGTAAAAGAGAAAATGAATATGCTGTGAGATAATGTCGGGTTGGAATGGATCCTGAGTTCCTTCTGTGAGCACTCTTTGCTTCTGATGAATCCTGCGATCTTTTGGAGGTCTCTAATGAGAGGCCCAGATGACCATAAAAAGCTCCCACACTGGCCTGTTCCACCTAACTCTCCTCTAAACATATGACTCCCTACATACCTTCAGCCTGTCTATAGCCTGGATATTCTAATCTTTTCCTTATGTGTGACCTCATTCTTAGAAAACACTGAAGGTGTAACCAATGCATATATGCTGACCTTTTTTCTATGCCAGTTGTCATGGGTTTCAAATGTTATGAGGTTGCCCACAGTGTTGGTCACTTCCTGAGGAGCCCGTGTACTTCATGGAGGTCTGCCTGGGTTCCATCTATACGCAGAGACTTTTTTTTTTTGAGGCTGAAATGCCATGGATTCATTCATTACAATTTTTCTCTCTAGAATAAGTTTGTATGCTGCAGCACTTGAAAATACTTTCTAATGTTGATTAATTTTAATATCTGGGAGAGTTTCTGCAGTAACTGATTCTCTTAGTTAGGCATTTGTTTCTGTGAAAAGACACCATGACCAAGGCCACTCATAAGAGACAACATTTCATTAGGGCTTTTCTACATTTAATTACACGTTCAGAGGTTCACTTCACGATCATCAAGGCAGAAAATATGGCAGAGTCTAGGCAGACATAATGGTGGAGAGGAAGTTTAGAATTATGCAACTCCATCCAAATGCTTCCAAGAAAAAATATGTATTTTGCATGCAGGTATGGTCTGATTCACACTGGGCAGAGCTTTAAAGACCCAGAGTGATATGTTTCCTCCAGCAAGGCCAGACCTATTCCTACAAGGCCACACCTCCTCATAGGCCAACTATATTTAGAATGCCACACTGGTTTAATAGCAACTCAACAAGATCTAGAGTCTTCAAAGAGGAGGAGCTTCAGTTGAGAAGATGCCTCCATAAGATCCAGCTGTTCAGAATTTTTTTAATTGGTGAGAGAGCACCAACTCCATTGTGGGTGTTGAAATTCTTGTGGTGGTACTCTTGGGTTTTTTTAGAATGCAAGCTAAGCAAGACTAGAGGAGCAAGACAATAAGCATCACTACAACATAGCCTATGAATGAGCCTCTAATTCCAAGATCCTGTGTTGTTTCAGTTTCTGTCCCAACTTTTTTGATGATTAACAACAATGTGGAAGTATAAGCTGAAAAAAACCTTTGCTATGGAATTTGCTCTTTGGACATGGTGGAACCTTTCAACAATAAAAATAGTAAGACATTCTTAAGGAAAAATGTCTAATAATGCCAATGTCACTTATCTTAAAACCACAAATAATAATGTGCAGACATTTTATTTTTATTTAAACATAAGATATACTCATGTACCTACCTGAGATGTAATTTTTCTAGTTTGCTTCTTTCTCACAATGTAGAATATTACAAACAAAAATAACTTGGAAATAGAAGGGTTACAGACTATCACCAAGGAAGACAAAACAGGAAGTTGAATCAGAAACAGCAAACACTGCTTATTGGCTTGCCACTGACTTAGTCACTGTTCTATTGCTGTGAAGAGACACCATGGTTAAGGCTACTATTAGAAAACAAAGCATTTAACTGGAGGCTTGCTTACATTTTTAGAAGTTTGGACAATCATCAAGTGAGGGACCCCATCATTGGAGCAATAGAGAACTATTGATCCTTAGGCAAAGAGAGAGATTCTGCCATTGCAATGCCTTCTTGAAAACTCAAACCCATCCTTTTTGACACACCCACTTCCTCCAATGAAGCCACACCTTATCTTATTCCATCTAATCTTTAAACTCACTGTCACTTCCCAGTGACTAAATATTCATATATATGAGTCAATAGAGAACATTCTTATTCTACCACCAATTTTCTATGGCTTGATCAGCCATTTTTTTTTAAATACAATCTAGAATGCTCCCATCTATAAATGACTATTGATGAGCTTCGCCACAGGGATGGGCCCTCCCACATCACTCATTAGCCAAGAAAATATACTATAGACTTACCAAATAACCAAGTGAATAGAGACAGATCTTCAATTGTTCTCTCTTCTTAGGTAACTGTAGATTGTCAAGATTGAGAAAAAATAAAGTCCCATCACAGGAATGTTTCACAGACTCAACAACCTACCCAAACATTACTCAACAGCATTTCCTCCCCTTTGCCCCTGCATAGACCCAATTCCATGCATTGCATAAGTGAAGGATAACTACGTTTATCAGCAATGATACTCAATAAGAGGTGACATGAACAAATATTTCCTATAGCCACACAACCCCCACATTCTAATATGTGATACACTTACTGTCAGACTTGCCAATCTATCCAATTTCCTGCCAACTCATTTAGACAAAAAAAAGAAAAAAAATTCCTCATAACGAAATCCAATGAATTTTACCTGATTTGTTTCTCCTGAGGCAACTCGGTGTTATCTCTTCATGCTCATATTCGTGTCTGATTCATCTGTAATAAACCCACTACTATTATCAGCTACATCACATGAGGTATGATGAATACCAACTCCCATGAACAGCATCACAGTAGGCTAAGCCTTTTCTGCAATTTTGAAGTTTCCTTTGTATACAAAAAATCAATTGATTTCATTAAGTGTGTAATTTAATGATTCTAACACATTTTCACCTCCCTTCCATTTTTCCCTCATTTTCTGATACTTCATATGATATTGCAATCTATTAAAATACAGTAGTGAATGCAGAGGAAGGACCAGTGTGAGAAGCAGCAAAGTTCTTTATTTCTAAGACAACAGATACACTGCCAGAATCTTCCAGGTACAACTGCTTGGTAACTTTGGGTTTAATGTTAGCATGAAATTTCTAGAAAAACGCTTAAAGTATTAAACCATGGTTAACCTGGACCAGACAAGTCAGTATCTCTAGTGAGAAACATTCATGTAAATCATTTTCATCACTGTACAAGATGCCTAGCAACAAGGAAAACAGGTCCATGGTCACAAGAATATGAAAGGGGCATGAAGGAACACAGTTGTCCAACTTATTAGCAGCCAACACAGGAAGCGACCAAAGATAATAAATAACTTCCAAGACATGTCCCAAATGACCAAGTTCCTTTACAAGTTTCTCACCCCTTCCATGCACACCCATCAATCAATTAACTCATAGATTAAAGCCCTCAGGGTCCAATCACATTTCAGATTGTGTATATTGTTCTACCTTTGAGCATTGTACTTCAGACCAAAACCTTCATCAAAGTCCCAGGACAGACATTTCAAACCCATTTCACCACAGCATTCTTTGTGTTACACAAAGTGATAGGAACTATCTGTCTCTTTAATGGTATCTCTGTCTAGCAGTTCCAAAAGGAAAATGTCCAGGTTAACAGCATCAGCACCTCCAGGAGCTTTTATAAATGTGAGTTCAAGAAGAAGGAAATTGCAATGGAAGTTAAGGGTCTTGATCCCCCATCCCTGCATCTTAAAACCATAGGGTGGACCCAGAAATGTAGGTCAAAAGTGTAAATTTCACCTATACTACAACCAAATGTGATGATTTCTAGCTATCCCCAGGTTCTGTCTGTTACGTAGTCCCAACAAGTCTGCATCAAGGAATATTGCCTAGTGTGAAATAGTGCCAGCAGTTGATTGCAAACCCCACTATGTGTTGACTTGGATGTAAAATGAAACATCTATAATATAGACACACTTGTACATATACGCATACTAACAGAAAGAGGCAAGCAGTAGAGGTGCTTTGTCTTAGGAACCCTCAAGGAAGAGAAAGTGGAAATCTCATAAGGCAGAGAGGTCATTGAGACACTGTATGTCTCTACTGCATAAAATCAGACCAGTCTGCCTTCCATCCCTGAGTGGTACGGTATCACTATCCATCATCCCCATCTAAAAATGTATGGACTGTTGATGAAGGATGGAGAGATAGTATTCATCAAAGGTAAGGCCTTTGAAGGTGATATAGGTTTGCCATGCTCTACTGGTAGCCCCATGTCCAAGAGTTTATGGGCAACACAATTGATTTGAATGGGTTGTATCAAAGGGGAGAAAAGGAGACTTGAACTTGGGAGGAGGATTAAGGTGGGAATGGGTCTGGTTTTGGTCTGGAGGTATCAAGAGAATTAGAAAGTGAATTCCATCAAAATATATTGCATGAAGTTCTCAAGGAATTAATTAATGTAGTTCTTAATACTGTACTGAACATATACAGACCACTTATATTTCAATTTCCTAAATAACATCTCCTTTTATAGCACTTACATTACATTAAGGGCAAAAGTAATCCAGAGATTATTTAAAATAAAGAAGGATCAGGGGATATGGCCCAGAGGCAATGCCATGTGTGTTTTCAAACATTCACCTACAACACCAGTGCTTAGGATTTTGGGAGGGGCAGAGACAGGAAGATATCTGTGGCTTCCTGAAAGCCAGCCTCACTACCAGCTCAGCAACAAACCCTGTCATAAGGGGATAAATTAGGGAGTAAAGTAGCAGAACACACTACACCCTTCCCTACCCTCTGAACTTACCTGTACAATTCTCTATGCAGACACACATAAATATGATTAGAATATACAAGAGGTTACTTTGCATAGCTAATATGCAAATGCAATGTTGTTTTAGGCTAGAGACCTGAGACTTTATATCATTAGGGTTCCAGAAGCAAACACCCCAAATATAGAGAATAGATAAATCTTCTTACTCTGCAAAGGAGACCTCAGTTAAGTGTGTGTGTCAGTGACACCAAAAGGTTTCCTCCTCTATGTTCATTTATATAGCATAGAATGATCTGTAAATAATGAAAATATGAAAACAAAGCTTTTTCACAATTTTAGGCTTGTGTTAAAATCATATTTATAACATTTTATTAAATGGAAGTGAAATCTTCAGCTCTCAGGAACAATACAGTCAATCCTATAGGCTTCTGTTTTGTCCCATTATCAACAAAATTAATTGCACATCAACTGGTCCCACACTTTTAACTAAGTCAGGGAGAAGGGCTATGTTTCCGTACAAATAAATAATGCCAATGTGATTATTCAAGCAGAAATCTGGCAGGGTTAGGATGCCTTTGGGTTATGTGATAGTGATGACTGATTAGTCTCTTTTTGTGCAAATAACCCTAACCTCTGAGAAAAGAAAAGTAATGATATAAAATATACTACGAAGTGACATGGACACTTATTACTAGATATCATTTTCTTTTACATGCTTTCGTTCTTTGAAAAATTGTGGCCCACTGAAGCTCAAACATTCAAAGGTGTTAGTTTTCCAGGTGGTGAGATGTTAAGAAAGATTTAGGATTTGTATTTTTATTAAAGGATACTTGTCACTATTTTTTGAACTATCAAAAAAAAAAAAACAAAAAAAAACAAAAAACAAACAAACAAAAAAAACAACAGGCTCTCTCTCTCTCAATCTTTCTCTCTCCTCATTCTCTCTCTCTCTCTGTCTCTGCCTCTGTCTGTCTCTGTCACTCTGTCTCTCTCTCTGTCTCTGTCTCTGTCTCTGTCTCTGTCTCTCTATCTCTCTCTCTCTCATTCTCTGTCTCTCTCTATTTGTGTTTGTTGTCTGGAGTATTGTTTGTGAGCTCTCAGCTACTGCTCTATACATGTGTGCATGCCTGTCGCCATGGTGTTTACCATGATGTCCTGGAGTCGCCCTCTGTAACTGTAAGACCACAATTAAATATTTCATCTTATAATTTGGTGTGGTCATGATGTCTCACATCAATAGAACAGTAATCAAGACATCCATATTCCAGTTTATTTTTTCAATCGTTCTGTACTTATTTCATTAACGTTACTTTTTGTCCATTGAACAGTTTTAAGAATACTTTTAAAGGTCCTGAACAAATAGTGCCAGTAGGAGTGGCACTGTTAGGAGGTGTGGCCTTGTTGAAGTATGTGTGACCCTGTTGGAGTAGATGTGGCCTTGTTGGAGGAAATGTAATACTGTGCTTGTGGACTTTGAGATCGGCTATGCTTAAGCTGTCCCCAGTGTGACACACAGTCTCCATCATCTACCTGTGTATCAAGATGTAAAACTCTCAGCTCCTTCTCTAGCATTGTGTCTGTCTGAATGCTTCCATATTTCCAGTCATGATAATAATGGATTAAACCTCTGAAAATAAGTTACAAAGTGTTCAAGAGTTACTGTGATCCTGGAGACTCTTCACTCTGTCTCTGTCTCTGTCTCTGTCTCTGTCTCTGTCTCTGTCTCTGTCTCTGTCTCTGTCTCAGTCTCTGTCTCTGTCTCTGTCACTGTCTCTGTCTCTGTCTCTGTTTATGTCTCTGTCTCTGTATCTCTCTCTCTCTCACTTATTCTCTGTCTCTCTTTGTTTGTGTTTGTTGTCTGGTGTGGTCATGATGGCAATAAAACCCAAAGTAACACAAACACAAATATTCAAAAACACATTTGATATTTTGACTATTCTTGGCCCAGGGAGTGGCACTACTTGGAGCTAATAACCTTGTTGCAGTAAGTTTGGCCTTGTTGAAAGAAATTTATCATTGTGAACATGGACTTTAATGCCCTCTGCCCAGCTGCCTGAATGCTACACATTTCCTAGCACCCTTCAGATGAAGATGTAGAACTCTCAGCTGCAAATGCACATGCCTACCAGGATCCTGCCATATTCCCACCTTGATGAAAATGGACTGAATTTCTGAACCTGTACGCCAGGGTAAATTGAAAAGTGTCTCTGCTGATAGTTGGTTGCTATTCCAGAAAGTCCAAAAGTTATGACGTATCATTCTGAGTCTGAGAATACACTGGTTTAGCTTCTAGCATTTGACAGAAAACAGGATTATCAAGACAATGAGAGTATAAATCTTCCTATTTCATAGAGACACATAGGTTATAGATCTGTGGAACTCAAGGTTTCATGGGTGGTATGGTAGGGTGATTAGTGTCTGTATATGAGTGCAGTTTCTGTTCCCAAGTCTGATGTCACACATACACATATGTTAAGTAATGTGTAGAATGTCTTCAACACTTTCTCTCTTAGAGTGAAACCCTCTCACCATTTTGACTAGTTTGACTGGCCAATACACTATTGGGATATCTACCTGTCTCCACCCCACAATGTTGCAGATATGAATAGACATGCCTGGAATTTTACGGAGTTGCCGAGAATACATGAACTCCACTGAGCCATCTTTCTAGCCCCCAGCAGGGTATTGTTTATTGAAATCAATGATCATATCAGTAGAGAAATGAAAACCAACATGACCCTGATATTCTACCTTACCTCCACCTAACACCAATAAGTGAATGTTAAATATAAATTTAATTCGTGTCCAAATAAATCCAGATTACAATCTAATGAATGATAAAATTGGAGTGGATCCAGATGAAAGCTACGTTAGTAGATTTTTGGCCTTTTATATGAAGAATAACCAATATTTTGGGTACACTAGGAGAGCGAATGTGTGTAAATGATTCGAATGAAAGAAAATCTGTGTTCCAGTGAATTTTATTTTAAAATAAATTTCAAAATCATGAAATTTCAAATATATATATATATATATTTTTTTTTGTGTATGTTATTATGGGTTCATGTGAGTTTTCTTGGATTCCGATAGCAGAATTAGAGTATAGGGGACCTGGTTACGTGGCACTATTATTTTTTATTAATTAATTCATTCATTGTCCACCTTCCTACTGTTCCACATCCCATATCTACTGCCCATTCCCTGTCTCCAAGGGCAAGTCTCCACCCTACCGGATCTCTAAACACCTTGGTGTCTCTAGTTTGTTGAGAATTTGGTGCATCATTTCTGATTGAATAGAGATCAAGCAGATTTTTTTCTGTGTATGTTTTAGAGACCTTCTGATAGTTCGCATATGCTGCCTGTTTGGTTGTCTAGCATTTGGGAGAACTCTGGGTCCATAGTAGTTGAGACAGCTGGTCCTCCTCAGCCTCCTTCAGTCTTTCTCAAATTAAACCAATGGTTCAGCAGATTCTGTCCATTTTTTGTTTCCATACATTTGCATCTGATTGTTTCACCTGCTCATTATTTCTTCATAAGTACAGTCATCCTAGCATTCATACTACAAGTATCTGAATTCATAAACCTACAGAGGCTATTTATTGCAAGCAGGTCTTCTGCAAAAGCAATATACAATATAAGTACTAAAATTTCTATCAGTGCTCAACAATATTCTATTCTTTGTGATGAAATCCCTCTCTCTCTCTCTCTCTCTCAATATATATATACTTCTCTAACACTTAGTATGAATAAAGATTCTCTTAAATTCTCTCCTACAAAGGGGATGATATTGGAATGTCATCTGCAACATTCATTCACTTTCCTACACAGTTTGTGCTTTTTCTTAGCAATCAACTAATATCTAAATCACACATGCACTCAGATTACAAAATAAGGTATCTGAGCTAATGCAATCTGTTATTATGAGTCAGAGTAGGGGCAGGACAATTCCAAACTGTAGTTACATCCAAGAGCATGGACTTTAACAAATTGTGAATCAGTAGAAGACAAGACAATGTATAGACGCGTTTGTTTCTTTTGGTTTGGTTTGGTTTAGCTTTGCTTATTTCAGTTACCCACAATCATTATAAGAAACACAGAGAAACACTGATTAATGCCTGTATCTTGAACTGAATGCAAATCGGGGCCCTAGAACCAACATTATATTTCTGTTACAATATACAGTATATATTTTTAGAGATTTTCTTTTCATTAGCTATCATACACACACACATACAACAAGTTTAAGAAATGTTCCTAAATAAATGACCCAAATAGCAGCTTAATGATTCAGATGCAGATATTTTCACCCAATCAATAGACTGAAGCATCTGACCCCTGTTGTTGAATTAATGAGGTTGAAAGATATTAAAGAAAAAGGCATTCCTGTAGTAGGATCCCTGTCTCAATTAAACTGTTCCCCCAAGATGTCTGAAACTCTGGCCCAACAAAGAGACAGAATGCACCTGCTGATATGAGGCCTCCAACACACATACCCATCCTTATAAAAGGTGAAAAGCTTGAATCTTTCTTATTTAGAGATTATACATTTGATATACTTCAAAGTCATAAGAGAATGCTTGAGGATTCAACAGAGCATATCTAATTTCACTTTTAGTATAAAGAAAATTGTCACCTTCCTTTGGTCAAATACAGTAGTTAATGTTCTCCCTTGTAGATATCACCAAGATCTAAGGCCATATTTGGGGAAAGGAAAAGACTGAAGCTCACTGAGCCTACACAGGATAATTTTCTTGGCCACTTCAAAAAGCAAGGAGTGCGAGAGGCATCTTGGGAATAGAAGACTTCTGAGAACCTCTTCTCAGAATGAGACATTCTAAGACCACAGTCAACAGAGGGGAAATCGTGAAAATCTTGGATCCTAAAGTAGAGGTCCCAAGTCTTATTTTCCAGGTTAGAAATGTCCAGTTCAGCTATGGTCATCATAGGAATTTCCTAGGCTCCACTGAGAACTGTAAGACGATTCAGACTCTTCCTCACTAGCTTCCAAGAATTTTCCCCATATACATACCCTGTGTAACAACTTTGAGTGTCCAGGCAATGGTCACAACAATCTCCCAACATGATAAATAGTTATGCATGAATTGATGTTTCCGCAAGGCTGTTTTCAGCTGCACACATCTGTGAATAAAAGATACGAATGGGGCATTTTGATGACCAATTTTGAGGCACAGGATATGGGAGACAATTTCAGTTTTCTATTTTCTGCCCTATCATCTAAAAGGGGAGAAATGTGAGGTGACATTGTTCACATATGTGTTGTGTGGATATCTTGGACAAATGGGATATGTTTAAAGAAAACTTAGTTGATCGGGGTATTTGTGAGGCAAATCCAGTAGAGAATCTATGCTGGTTCTTTAATTGCAGAGGTGGATCTGAAGTGTCCTAGTACAGAGGGTGGAGGTCTGAAACTCCCCTTCTACACAGAAGCTACTTCTGAGAGTCCTTTCAATAGATTTTGATTTCCAAAGGCCCCTTTTGCTGAAACTGAATGTTTAAAATCCACTTGGTAAATGGAAGTAGACAATAGACCCATAATCCTACTGGGAAGACAGGGATTGTTAGATGCCCTTTTATGTAGAATAAGTGGTATAAGTCTCCCATGGTCTAAAATCCTTTTAAGGAAATAAAGGCTCAAAACTACATGGTTGGAATAGGAATATTCAATGTAAGGTATAATAATACATGTTTTGGGCCACACTTTGCTAATAGGTTCTAGGGCCTTGTTAGTCCTAGGAGAGTTGTGACATTATATTCAGTTTAGTGAGAAAAAGTAAGTTAACATTGGAAAATATGAGCCCCATGTAGGAAAGGAAATCTCTGAATCCCTACTGCAAGAGGAGGACAGAAACTTCTTGAGGCAGACTGTGACGTTGCCATATAAACTTCTGTCCAAGGTAAAGGTCTCTGGTACCTTATACAGTGGAGTATGTTTCCAGCAATGATTATCAATTTTCAATTCTTATTCAGAGTTTTTTTATTCTTTTTTATTTTCATAGTTTGTGTTCATTGAGGAGATACACGGAAGCAACATATTCCTTCTTCCAAAGGCTTTTGAGGACTGTTGCTGGCTAGGATACTTCTTTGACTTTATTCATTATCCAGGTCTAAGCAGAATTAATGAAGTTATTTCATTTCTATTGACTTGTGTGGAAACAGATGGCACAGGTACTTTGATCCAGTTTGAAATATCACTATGGGACTTCACACCAGAGTGAATTAGGGTACCTGTTTACAGAAAGAGTCACTTTTGGAAATTTTCCTGATAAGTTAGGGATAAAACTACTTTGACCATATATAGGAATATCATTTTTGAGAAAGAGAATATGTTGGGAGGATAAATAAGATAAGAAAGATCACAGAATCCCTCAGGCAAATGTTTATCTTTGGAATTTGAAGAAGATGTTGAAAACAGCTTATCAAGTGCAAATGAACTCACAATTCAGAATACACATGTGTTCTGAGAAATTAAGGTGTGTTTGCCAACAATCAGAGCATTTTTCTTACGAATTGTTTGGTAACCTCTTGCTCTATGTTCTCTGTAAAGCAGCATGCCAGGCATAGCCAACAAAGAGGGCACTGCTCTATTTCAAGTGACAGGCTTAAAAATAGAAGTTAGGTTAGGGCTTATATATTTACTGTCATGTCTCAGGACATCATTTCAGAGTTGCTTGACATCCCTTCTTTATTTGAGCATGCCTGGCCACCCAGGAAACATTGGAAATTTTAGGAACTCCTAGACTAATAGTCCTGAGGATTCTATTAAGACAAGTAAATTTTCTGAGATATGCATGGTCAAGAGATGTTGATTTAAATTTTCCACAAGCGAAAATAAACATCAACTTTAGTTTTCATGTTAGTGGCTTTTCAGTAGGCTCCCTAAGCAACAAAATTTGTATTAAGACCTTTTCAAACTGAAGGGTGTGTCTATATTTCCCCAATTCAAAGATAAAATGTAAATTTGTTCCTTGTCAGAGTATTTACGTCAAAGATTCTTCATTGAAAAGTTTTTGAACCTAGAGTTTACCTTGAACTGAAGGGAAAATCTGGGAAACATTAGTATATATATTTAAGGTTCAGTTCATAATATCAGTAAGTTGTGTGGGATTCCTCGACCTAAAAGTATGTCCAAAACTCCTTTGGACAAACTGGTATAATCAGAGACTCGCTTTGCTTCAGGGTAAGATCTGATGACTCCTTAATCTAAGACAGATGGAGTAAGTATTACTTGGGGAGAAAGGAGGTGGTGTTGTCCTTGTAACAAGAGAGATGATCAGAGTATGAAAATCTCCATAATAGTTTGTACAAAAAATTGCTTACCTTAACTCATAAGGTCCTCCTTTGCCACACCTAATGGTTCTTCACATTCTGGAGTATCCATGTCTTTAGCAGAATTAGCAAGACACCAAATATTGATACCATGATTCATGAAAAGCTTGAGCTACTGTCTTCAGCATGATTGCCTCCTAAGAATTATGTTCAACCACCAGAACTGTGTTAGAATGATGATTTCACACCATGTCATGTGACTGAAGTCAAGGAAGTGGCATAAGGTCCCAGGATTGGCCTCCTCGACTTGATTTATCTGAAATGTGACCAGAGGGAGAAAAATGCTCCTTGTCAGAGGTAAAATATCCCATGGGTTCCCGAACAGAAATTATTTTTTATGAGAGCCCATTGACTCAAAGGGGTGATTTTTAAGACCTCAATCATCACAGGAAGGGAAACACCATAACTGTGGAATCAAGTAAGTCCCTTGATCCTGTTGGACAGTAGGGGAGTATAACTGTTTACCTTCTGTAGAGGAGGTTGGACCAGGCACTCCTTAAATCCACATTTTCAGAGAACTCTAGAAAATTCTTATCCCTGAGGACTCTACTGCACAGTTGACAGCACTCTGAGGTTTGTTCTGACAAGACTGCTCAAAGTTCCTGTATCTGTTCCCTATTTATACTTACAATAGGCCACAGAAGTATGGGTGTTGACGACAATTACCTTTATGATGAGCAACTTAAAGAGAGATGACCTTGGATCTAGGCTGAAGTTTTTATTCATTGGCCATGGGACTTGAAACCAGACTTCTCTGAGTTTATTGGTATTGAAAGGTGTATCCCCTAAACAATAATTTCTGAGAGAGAATCTCTGGTCTATATTAGTTGAATGGTAGACCTGAGTAAGCCATGAACAAAGAGTGAAACTCCTGTGAATTCTTGGTACCAACGGTTTAGTTTTAAGCACACCAGATCTGTACTTGAATGTATGAGACACACTCCTTACTCTCAAATGTCAGTTCTATACTTTCTTCATCAGAGGGACATGCCTCAGACCCTTCCAGTGCAGACAGAGAAAGAACAAAGTGTTTTTATTCAAGGTCAGCAGACCCCTTTGTCATATCCTTAATGTCAGGGACTACTATGTTTAGAGGAAGTAAGGCTAAGGCCTTCTTCAAAAGATAATCCAACTGGGGGTCAGCCCCCTTGAAATCATGGGATACTTTACTTCTAAGGTTGTGTGACTTGACGGAGTTGCTATTTATGCTTGAAATATAAATTATCCCGGTTCTGGTGGGGTACATCTGAAGCCCCATTGTGAATTCATCAATGCTATTGCATGGTGATATTAAAGAGCCATATTTGTGGCCAAATTAAGATGTTGTTGAAGTCTGAAGTCTTGCTTCTCATGTCATATGTCTCCGGATATCTTCATTCATTGAGGACCTATATGACACCTTTGTTCTGAAGTGATAATTCTGAGGGCAATTAAAGAATGTCTGAAAATTTTGGTTCTCATGAGTCAATGCAGCCTTCAACACTGGTGAGTTTCTAACATATTTGATGTAGAATGGGTATGTCTGAACCACTGTTAGGTTATTGAAGGAAGTTGTGAGGCACATATATTCAATTTCATGTATATGTTTGTACTGTCACTGCCTTCAAACACACCATAAGGTGGCATCAGGTCCCATTTTAGATTGTTGTGAGCCACCATGTGTTTTCTGGGTTTTCAACTCAGGACCTATGGAAAAGCATTCTGTGCTCTTAACTGCTGAGCCATTTTTGCAGCTCCAGCACATTGGTTCTAGACAGCTTAGTTTAAGGTCACTTAGGGAACTGGGTAAAATCTGAGAATACCTATTTCAGCATGGGCAGATCAGAAGACCCTTTGGTATACAGTATTTTGGATGATCTGTGGTTCTTAAGCTGTAAGTCTAAAAATTAATAGAGAAAAATATCTGTATTTGGATTACTGGTTTAGAGCAATTGCACCTCACATATCCTGGAGTCATGGAGAGTGCATTACACCCCACTTCAAGCATAGGGGAATACATCTTAGGGTTCTCTCAAAGAAACACAATTTGGAGGACCCTTTGAAAGGAGGAAAATGTTGATTTATCCACAAATAACCTATTAAAAATAGCATCCATTAGAGGTAGAAAGTCTCATACCACATTTGGGAAAGCAGAAATATCAAACACTCTTGTATCTTTTCAAGATAAAAGGTCAATTTTGGGAGGATTATTTGGAATATTTCATTATCGAGGCTTCCTGGGAACCCAGAATATGAATATCATGCAGGCCATGCAACAGCATAATCAATCGTCAGTATGCTAGGAGGAACTTCCCAGCTATTTCTCCTGGTAAATCAGCTGCCTACTTCTGAACATGGCAAGGCTTACTTGTTTCTACCGGACAACATATAAGTATATGTCCTGGGTTTATGAAATTGCTGGTTACTCTTAGACTCCAGCCATTGAAGCAAATGGGTCCAGATCCTTGGACTGAGGTAATGAGGTCAGAGGATCAGAAAAAGGAGCACTCAATTCACCGTATATCAAGGAAATCGATTTGTCATGGATTACATCAGATCTAGTTAGTCTAGGTCCTCAATGATCAGAAGAAGCACATACTATTCTACATACTATTCTACATGAGCTGGAAATTATATAGCTTATGTCTACAAATTGTTAGATACTCTTAATCAGAAGGGAGGTTTGTTTGTACTTTTAGTCCAAGGGACATATGTGATGTTTCAATGTGCATCTGAAGCAGCTAGGAGTAGAAATTGTAAGATGTAGAGATGGTTGATGAGAAGTAAAAGTTCTAAACTCATGTTGCTCATAAGGGGCAAAGAAAGGGAAAAACAGGGCACCCTGTGGGTCAAAAAAAGAACTGAAAATGCCAGGGTAAAAGAGAGAAGGGCACTGGCCACCCTCTTGAGAAGGACTGCCTTACAGGATCCATTTGGCAAGCTGTAAAGTTCTGGTGTGTCCTTGGGTCAAAGGAGTAATTCGGGAGTGAGGATTAAGTCATAAGCTTCCTAGAGCATTTATGATATCTCTTTTTTCATAGAAAGCATCTGTGAAGCACATTTTTTTAGATTGGGCATTTGAGAGCCTGCCTCTTTCAGGCTAAAGCATTCTGAGCCTTACTGAAAGAGGACACATAGCCAATGTCCCTTTGGTGAGAACTGAAAAGTCTGAGTTCACAATGCTCAGACTGATATGGTCTGACTTTCCCTTTTAGGGGAGAAGAAAGAACTACAGCTCCCCTTTTGCTCCGTGATCCTTTTGAAATTGATTTTGATATGATGTATATATTTGTGGCCTCCTATGACAGAAGGGTCACAAAGGGACACCCAAATTCACATTGTAATGATTGTTTTCTCCCTGGGCAAGAGAGAGCAAGTATCATGTCCTGTGTTTGAGATATTACGTGTAATTACTTTGCATAACAGGGAATGAAGTGGCACCTCCATTTGGAATTCATGGATGTATGAATCCCACTAGGAAAATAGCCAATGCTGTGGGCTCCCATTTTTGTATTAATGGAAGTTATGTGTTTCTCTCTCTTTGGCAGTAGAAACATGTTTTGAGCACTACTTAGTAAAAACAGGGTGGTTGATATCCTCTTGAGGTGATGACAAGAATTTGACACCTCTATGGGGACTTTCTCCATCTGGAGATAACTCAATGCCTTCTTGTTCTGCAGGAGAAGTTTACAGGGCTATTTGGGTATTAGAGGCACTACTCTCTCTCCTCCTATTAAAAGTAGCATTTCAGAGAATCTCATGAGGAGACATGAAATGTCTGAGGCTCTCTTCATGAGGAATAGAGTGGTTTATGTGCACTTTTCTCTAGGCATGGATCATGGTTTGCCACTCTCATGTTCTGAATGGGAAGCTTGACTGTCCCATTGTTCAGAACGGTCCTTTTCTGATAAGATAAAATAGATTTGGATGGTCTGTATTCACCTTGGTATGGTGGAGGACTTCTGAGGCCCTCCTCATGAGATGGTGAGCATCCAAAGGCTCCTTTAGCAGTATCAGAAGTAGTGAGGGTTATGGTAGTCACAGTTTTAAGATTTGCAACTTTTTTTCTTAGAAGTGCAAGATCTTACCAGCATTTTGGAATAGTGGTAGTGTTTCCACCTAGCATCTTTTTAGAGGACAGGTTTCAGGCCTGCTTGATCTACAGAGGAAAACATTAGTCTTATTTTTTGCAGCATAGAATTTTTGGGACAACCCCTTGGATGAGGAGAATAACTGAGATCTTTCTTATAAGGAATGCTAGATGTGAAACTCAATTGTGAAGATTAAAAGGGGGAGATGCTTCTTGGAGGAGTAGAGGTAGGACTGGATTCCTTTCAGCATACTTGGAAGATGTGAGGCTACCCTTGGCAGAAGAGATGCATTTTAAAACATCAAGTTCTGAGAGGCAGTATCTGATATCTCCTTCTGAAAATGAGACATGTTTCAATGTCCTTTGGTTAGAATTGGAAGTACTCGGGCTCTTCCTCTGATAAGAGTAACTATCTGGCCATCTTCATGAGAAGGGGTTGGAATTAAGTCCCTGTCTGTACAAAGTGACAGTCTGGGAAATTCTGTTGAAAAGGAATTACCCACAGTGTCTTTTCTAGATGGCATAGGTTCTAGAATCCCCTTAGCTAGTTGAGAAAGTTCTAGATATTCCTGGGCTAATGTTGGTGTTCCAAGGATCACTTGATCAGATACTAAAGGGCTCAGCCCATCTACATTGTGTTTCATAAGACACAGAGACCCTGGAACAGATAGCAAAGATTCTAGAGACCCTGCCACAGATTCTGAACTCTTAGAAACAGATTGGTTACATGGCAGAGATTCTTCCAACTCTGGACTAAGTGTTGAAGAAACTGGTAATCTGGGAGAATTTTATGTGGCTGACAAAGATTCTATGATCTCTTGGGTGACAGATGGTATTTCCTCACGGTTTTGCATACTTGGCATTGTTTCTAGTTTTTCCTTCGCAGAATTAGAAAGCCCAAGATCTTAGGATCAGATGGTGAATATCCTAAAGCCGCATTTTTCTAACAAGGTCCTGGAGACTCTTGGGATAACAAGGAAGTTTCTGAAGGCCGTTGGGCAGATGTTGATGTTCCTATTACACCATGACAAGACAGGGAAGGTCTCTGACTCAATACGAAAGGTTGTGACACTCTCAAATATAATTGGACAGATAAAGGTGATCCTAGATACACTATGGTAGATGCTCAAAATTCCAAAGCTCCTGGTGTAATATTTGCTATTCCTGGCTTGTGTTTTGTACAGGTGCAACCTTTCATATTCTCCTCTAAAGGACAGGCAAGGGCCTCCAGCTTTTTGAACAGATAACAAAGGTCCTGGATTCACGTGAACAGATAGGGACATTGTCAAAAGCTCTAGGGTAGATCATAGAGATCCTAGGGTTCCCTGTCCAGATAAAGAAATTGCCATGGATCCTTTGGAAGAACCTGACATATCTGAAGCAGTTGGATCTGTTTTTTGTACCCTTTGTGGAGTATTCAAATACTCATTTGGTCCCTGGTATGAAGTCAAAGGCCCCTCTGTAGGTTTAGAGAGATCTAAAGGTTCTTCTGTGTAAGGAAAGGAATCAAAAGGATTAGGGAAGAAAGTAATGAAATAAGTTGGGCAAAAATTGCAAGTGCCAGAAGTGAGTTATTGTATATCACATATCCTGAGATAGCTGTTGAATTTTTTTGTGCACCTGATGCAAATGAGGAATATTCTAGAGTCCCCTAGGAAGATGGCAAAGGTTCTACAGAGCCTTGTGCAGTTGCCAAAATACTCAGAGATTCTTGGTCAGATCTCAAAATCCTTGCAATATTTTGAGTAGGGTGGGTATATCACTGACACACTGAGGAATATGGTGAGTCTGCTACTGTGTAGTGTGTAGATGTGGACTGAGTTCCTATACATTGTTTATGTAAAGAAGGATTTGAGAGCTTTTGGGAAGTTGTAGATTGTTATATATACCTTTGTGGACATGTGGACAGATATAAGGTCCTCTTTGCAGAGAGAAAGGGACTCAAACTTTCATGAGAATAATCAGAAGATGCTGGAGTCACTTGTTAAGTGGAAAAAAGACCCAGAGGATTATGAGAACATTCAGAACATTGTGATGTATTCATCATTGCCTATGCTGAGATAGAAAGTTTCAGAGGTCCCTGGGCAGATTACAAAGGTACTGGATTCCCTTGGCCAAATGGGAAGGTCTCTGCATCTCCTTGGTACAATGTTATTGTCTACCAAGTTTTGGAGGTCATGGTGGCAAAGTTCCTAGAGCTGATGAAGTAGTCTGAGAAGATGTTACATCTTCTCTCACTCTTTGAAAATGTCCTAAAATACTCTGTGATTCTTTATATTGTGACAATATCCCTGTGAAACCTGTTGAATTTTCTAGATTTCTTTGGTTAAAGAAAAAATAACTTTATATGCATAAAGTTCCCTCTTTTGCCCTGGAAATTTTTGGGGGCTTTTGAAAAGATGGAAAAGCTTCTAGAACCACTGTAGGAGGTACAAGATGCTCCTGAGAACCCAGTAGAGGTGGGCAATGTCCTACATCTGATGGTTAAGGACAAAAGTATTCTTGAGATTTCTGGAAAGGTTGGAAATGTCCAGTTTCCCTTGGGAAAGCTGGGGACTTTTGTGCAAAATTTTGGACAGTTGGCGAAAATTCATAACTGTCTGCAAAGAAGTTGGAGCATTCAAACTATCTTGAGCTTATGAAACATTTTGTGCAGTCCACTGTTTAGATGTGGGCAGTTTAGGAGACCCTTAGGCAGAACAGAAATGTCCAAAAACCTCTTGGGAAGATGAAGAACCTACAGTTCCTTGTGAAGATGAAGAAATTTCCAGAGGCCTTTGATCAATTGACATAGATTCTGGTAGCACTTGAGTATTTTGCATAGACCCCAATCGTCTTGGGGTGGGAGGCAAAGTTCCCACAGTCTGCTTTACAGATATGTACTTTCCTACTGTGGCTTGTGCAGATAAACAATGCCCCCTCAGTGCCCTGAGAATACAAGGAAGACCCTAGAATCATGTCTTTAGTTTTAGTCACTTTCAGACTTCTTTCTTGCGATAGACAAGAATCCCACAGTTCCTTGCTCAGATCTCAAAGATGATGGTGGCACATGTAGTGATATAGTAAGATTCAGATGCAGTCCAGCACATCTGGAGCTGTCTGAAGTCCCTCAGAAAGATGGAGAATATTCATTTGCTTCTGATTCTGCTGGAGAAAAAGCTGAATGCAGTAGAGCCCCTTCAGCAGGTCCTGAGTGATGTGTCATTGCCTGGGCTAAGATGGAATGTGTCAGGCCCCCTGGATTGATTGCGAATATACTTGATTCCCTGGAACAGATGCGAATATTTCTACACCTCCTTGAGTAAAAAAATGAATGTCTGCCAGGTTCTTGAGGTGATGATGGCAAACTTCCTAGAGTAAGCAAAACAGATTTAGAAGATCTGACATCCTCTTTCACTCTAGGCAAAGGGCCCATGGTAGTCTCTTTGTGTTTACATTGTCCCAATCCCAATATACCTGTTGAATCAGTCGAAGGTTCTGGATACCTTTGGATGGATGACACAGAACTTTGCACATGCAAATTTCCAATTGCAACTGTGCAATTTTTCTTTTACCCTTAAGAAGTTAGCAAATGTTCTACATTTACAGTGATAGATAGTGGATATCCCTGACCACCTGGTGCAGATAGGTAGTGTTCTGGATAACTTGGGAAATACAAAAAACTTCTCCTGATTTTCCTGGCTAGAGAGAACATATTCATTAGTCTGTGGCTAACATGATGAGCATTGTAAGTTGAGCAGATGGAGAAAATGTGAGAGCCCTCTAGTAATTAGATGGATGTTTGAACGAATTTGGTAGAGAAGACAGAGTACCTAAAGGTTCTTGTTTGGGTGTGTACAGAGACCCTTAGGCAGATAGAGAAGTTCCCAGAACCCTTTGTGCAGATGAAAAAGATCCTAACCTTCCTTCTGCAGGTCAAAAATTCCCAGAAGTACTTGAACAGACTGGAAATGTCCTTGTTCCTGCTTATCACTTTCTTTGTAACCTAGAGTCTCCGGGCTACATGGGAAAATTTCTTCAACTCCCTGGGCAGCTATGGGATGTCCCTACATGGATTCTGAATTCAGGTAAGATTGTCCAGACACCTGAGTAGATGATGAGTGTAATGAAGAAATTTGTGCAGATACATTCAGCTCAAGAGTTGCTTATGGATATAGGGAAGTTGTGACAAGTGTCCGCAAAGATATGGAGGGGCTCGACTAGCTTGTGTTGGTGAGAAATGGCCATGGGGCTTTGGGACATGTTGCAATGTTTCTGTTGCCCTTAGCATACATGAAGACATTCCCCAAGAACCTGAGAATGAAGACAAATGTTTATGAGTACACTGGGCAGAATCTGATATTCCCAGAATCTCTTGGGACGATGATGACTGATCAAAAGACTGTTGAGTATATGGTGAAAGGCCTATAGAAGCCTCAACATATATGCTAAGTTTGGTAGATAGCAAATGTGCTAGATCCTTGGGACTACAAAATAAGACTCCTGAGATCATTGGTCATATTGTGAATGTCCTGTATGACTTGAAGGATGTGGCAAAAGGCCTGTAGTCCCTTGAACAGATGGTGAGTTTTCCTGAGATTCTACCATGTGTGTTGAGTTCCCTAGCTTCTTTTGGAAAGATGCCGAATGTTCTAAAAAACCCTGGGAAAGATGGCAAAGCACCCATAGTTTCTTGGACAGGTATCAAGTGTTCTAGAGTTGTTTTCTTACATCTCACAGTTATTGAATTGCCTGATATAGTTTGCTAGTTTGTGGAAGTTTCTGAGAACATCATAGAGAAGTTGAGGATTTCACTTTCACTTGGGAATATGACAATGTTGTTGAGATTTTTTGGTTTTTGGGGTTTGTGTGTGTGTGTGTGTGTGTGTGTGTGTGTGTGTGTGTGTGTTTGTTTGTTTTTATGTCCTGGTGGATGAAGAAGATCTTTTTTCAGATGGAAATTTTTCTGACTTCCTATTTTCAAATTTGGGAGTTAGCTTAACCCCTGTAGGAGGCAAAGGATCTGTAGTTCCTTGGAAACATGGCAAGGTATACAGATATTCTACTATGTATGATGAGTGCCCTAGCTTCTTCTGGAAAGATGCTGAACGCTCTAATTTCCCTGTGGTATAACTAAAAAACCCTAAGTCCCCTGGACAGTACAGATTGTTCTAGAGGTCTTTGTTTACAACTGACAATTGTTAGATTTCCTGTTGTAGTGTGAGGAGATGATGGTGGTGCAGATGATGAAGGTTTCACATTCCCTTTGGAAGATAACAATGTTTCCTTAGTTCCCTGGGTAGAGGGAGAAGATATCATAGCCTCTGTTTCAGATGGTGGATGTCATCGGGTATCTTGCATAGATAGAGAAAATGTATAAGCCTTCTGAAAAGAACTGAAATTTTTCACAGGTCCTGGTTCAGATGGTGAAATTTTAGAGTCCTAGTTTCAGATTTGGGTAGTCCCATAGTCCTTCTAAGAGATAAAGAATGTTTCTCAGCCCCTTTATTAGATGGAAATATTTGAGCCATCCTATGAGCACCTTGAGTAGATCCTAAAGGCCCTGTTTTACGTCTTGATGGTTCTACAGTCCCCTGTGGTATATAGACTGTCTCAGAATGTCTTTTTCTTATTTGTATTTTGTCCCTTCCTTTTGGGATGATATAAAAGACTCTAGGGTCCCTTGTGCCAGTGATGACATTTGAAGAGTTCTTTGCAAATGGAAATACCTAGTGTAGATGGTGAAGAATGCAGAGTCTGTTTAGAAGGTGTGTAAGTGGGCAGTGGTCCTTGGATATTTACCAAAGTTTCTAAGGCCTGGGAAGAAAATGAGTAAATTTTCTGAGCATTTGGTGCAGTAAGTGAGTCTTTTCCACCATCCTAGGTAGATAGCAAAGAACCTTGATGCCCCTGGCATGATGATGATGATGATGATGATGATGATACCAAAGCCTCAGTAGCAATAGCAGGTAAGGAAATTGCTACAGGATCCTAGCCAGAGAGCATGTTTTTTGGAAAAACAGAGACATTTTTCAAATGTCCTGGAGATTTCTGAGGATATAAATATGTCCACATATCCACATCCACAGATGGCAAATGTTCTTTATAAACCTTAGAAGATGAGGAAGTTGCCATATCACCTGGTCAAGAAAGAGAATGAGAGTTCCCTGTTTAGATGTGGTGAGTTCTGGAGTCTGTTGTGCAGTTAAGGATATTCCCACACTCCCTTGAACAGAAGACAAAAGTGCTACACTTCATTCTGAGGATGAGGGTGTTCCCTGTTGCCATTGGGTGAGTGACATTACATTTAGGGGAGAATCTGAGTCATACTGAGATAAATCTAGAACTCCATGAATGTGGGGAAAATTTGATGGCATATCATGATATAATGGTGAAAGGCTCACAGGCTCTGAAGCCACCTGTTTGGGTCCAGGAGCTACAATGGCTGAAGGGGAAATTGGCAGGGATCCTGGTCTAAGTGGCAAAGTTCCTACCATCTCTTGGGCAGGTTGGCAGGTTCTGAGTTTACTTTGGAGAGATAACAATGGTAATAAATTCTCTTGAGTACTTGGTGAAGTAGCAGCTGTACTCTGGGTAGTTGTGGAACAATCCACAGGCCTTTGCAAGGACATCAAAATTCCTGAAAACTCATGAGTTGAGATTCCATGTCCTGAAACTCATTGTGCTGATGAGGAAAGATCCAGATCTCCTGGAAGGTGGAGTGAATGTCCTGAATAACTTTTTGAAGATGGAATATTTTTCTAAACACCTTGGCCAGATGACAAAGTTCTGTAGTTCCATGGGCACCCAGATATACTGGGAAAAATCCTGAAAAACCAAAACACCTTTGCATAGGTGACAAAGTTTCTAGATGCCCATGGTTAAATAATGATGGTCTCACATATCCTAGAGCAGATGGTAAATATCCTACAACAATAATGTTTTAGTCAGAAGCGTTTTTAGATACTTTAGAAGATATGAAAATTTTCTGGTGTGTTTGGGCTAAAGACAAGTTCTAGATGATTTTTTTAGATGTGGACTTTCCCTCAGGCCCTTGATTTCACAAAGGAGATTGTGTAGTCCTGAAGTCTGATTTGCAAAAGGACAAATTACCTTAAGCATGGTCAAAATGTTCTGCATCATTTGAGAAAGATGAAGAAATTTCCTGGGCCAGATAGTAAACACATAAGAGCCTTTTGGTTAGATAATCTTGAGCCTTTTTGGGGAAATATGGATTGTCCAACATGCCCTTTGGTAGACTGAAGATGTGAGACTCACCTGAGGAGAAATTGTAGCTTTTGATGTTTCTTTGGCATCAGGGGATGTTTCAAGTCTCCCCCCCCCCCTTTTTTTTTTTTTTTAGAAAATGTTCTGTAGTCTCCTTTGTTAGAAAGATCAAATCTTAACCTGTTTTTTTTTCTTCTTCTATAAACTGGATGACTGTATTATTTTGGTAGAGGGAAAATGTCTACTACTTCCTACCAGAGAAGGCATGGAAAAGAAACACTCTTGGGTAGATGGAGATAATTGTAAAGCACCTTGTTCAAATATCACAAATCCTATGACCTTCTGCACAGATGGGGAAGGTCTTAATATGTCTTTTGTAAGTGTGCAAGTCTTAACCTTGGCTTTAAAATGAGGGGAAGGCCCTAGAGATACCTGTGTAGATATGGTTTCTTCTAGAGCATCATGGACAAGTGTAAAAGATCTAAGAGCCTCATAGGCAGGTAGTGAAATTTCACTACCTCCCTGTCTACTAATGAAAGTGGCATCTCCTTAGAGCATCATGGATAGGTGTATAAGGTATAAAATCCCCATGGGCAGGTAGTCGAATTTCTTGACCTCCTTGTGTACTAGTGGAAGTTCCAAGAAACTTTTCTTCAGATGGAAAAGTGGATAACAACTTCTGTATAGAATTTTCAGGTGTCATAGACAGCTTGATGGGGAAAACAGCTTCCATGGGGCCTTTTGAATATGAATTAGAACCCAGAGGATTTTTGGCATTTGAAAATTTCTAGAGACTTATGCTGGCATGAAGAAGGACCAACAGGCTTTTGTGTAGGGGGGTAAGAATCTATAGTATCTTGTTTAGTTGGGGAAGAAGGCAGATCCTCCTGAGGTGATAGGGAAGATCTAATAGTCTCCTATAAAGTTTGGGGCAGCTCAAATTTTCTGAATTTGGAGGGATGCTGAGGACCCTCTTCTTTAGAGTTCAGAGTGTTAACTGGTATGGTGTCCACTCTAAGTCGCCCTTTGAAAGACTGAGAAGGTCTCAGACTGCCTGTGGAAGATGCTGATGGTTCTAGTTCACTTCCTGTATGTGCAGAAGCGAAAGGCCTTTTGGAAGACTCAGGAATTTCTACCACGTCTTGAGTATATATGGAACTCACAAGATCCTATTCTTGGAATGGCAAATATCCTTGAGCTCCTGGTGTAGGTGTGGACATTTTTCTCTTTCCTTGAGCATTTATTAGAGGTGTGAGGCTCACTTGGGACATTGTGATTGCATGTATTTCCCTTTGGACTGAAATAGATGATGTGAGCACATTTCTTATTGGTAGAGGACTTTGAAAGGCCTCTTGGTTTCATGGAGAATGACTGAAATTCCCTTGGTCAGGAGGGTCAGATCTCAAAATAACTCTAGTAGGAACAGATTGCATAGGACACTTTGGGGGGAAAGAGAAACATCTTTGGATGTCTTTCTGAGAAGACTTTGCTCTCTGCCCTGTTATGGCAGCTGGCAAACATTTTCAACTCTGCTAGGGAAAGGATGTGGGACATGATACTTTTGGGACAAATCACTGACATTACCCTTGGGGGAAAAGTTTTAGAGCCCCCTTTATGTGACTTACACTCCTGTTGTAGGTCCTCTTGACCAGAGGGTTCTTCTCCAAAATGCTTTGGAAGAAAATTGGAAAGAAGAGAGTCATGTAGTGTAATGGATAACCTTTTGGAAAGCCTTCTGGAAGAGCAGGCATTATGATTTTACTGTCAGCACAAGTGAGTAGTCTTTGAGATGCCTGTGCAGATGTTCAATGTCCCATAGAGTATTGGAAAAATTTGGAGAGTTCCATTACCTCTTGGCTGGATAAGGAAAGACCCTGAGCATTTTGGGGAGAATTAGGAGATCCCAGATATCCTTGGCTAGATCGGGAAGGGTGTAAGGAACCTTGAATGTTTGGAGAAATTTCCTGTCCATGTTGGCCAGCAGAAGAGTAGGCAGAAGATGCCCCAGGCACTGTGTGATCTTCTTTGAACTTTTTAATGGCATCTCCAGTACCGTGTTTGGAAGATATTACAGGCATTCAGGCATCCAACTGGTGAAAATCCATAGGTTCTTCACCCAGTGGACATAGGCTGGCTTCTTTTCACCTGTCTATGCATGGGCACAGCAGATGAGGCCACTCATTTTCTAGTGGAAGGCTGTAAAACAGATTGTCTGGTATCCCTGGTTAGAGGATTACTCGTGAACTCAGGAAACCTCAGAGGAAGTGTAACTGTCCATTTTATGTTCTCTTTTAGATCCTTCAGAGGGTCCAGGGTCCTGTTATTGGATGAATGCTTTATAAGAGCTTTGGGTTTCTGTAACTTTTCAGTAACATGAGATCAGGTTTTTTTTTTTTTTTTTTTTTTTTTTTTTTTTTTTTTTTTTTTTTTTTTTGAATCTCTCGTCTTCATAGGGTTTTGGGCACCTGAACTTGTGCCGATTCTGTATATGGAGCCCTGGAGTCACAAAATCCCTCGAGTCTCTGCTGGCCAACTGCTTCCCCTGTTAGTTTAAGGTGTAAAATCCAGTTGGGGGACAGTGAAGGGAGTCCAAGGCTATGGAGGCTGTGAAATCAGTTGCGGTAGGGTATCACTATTCTTTGGACTACACTTAAGGGTGTTCCAGGCACTGGAGGATGTGAAACCTGTGGTATGTGGTCATAGTGTCAAGTCTGGGCTGAGGCTCACTGCTATTTCTTCACATGTCTTGCTATTTGATCATTAAGGAAATTGTTCAAGAAACATTAAATAGATGACTGCCCCTTAAAGGGACAGTGAATGTACTTGGCAAAAGTGACTTGTAACAAGAAACGCTTATGCAGCATCCCTCCTGAGAATTGTGGACATATAAGAAGGCACATCACAAAGAATATAAGTTACAGTGGCCTCAGAAATCAAGTAAAGTTTGAGAAAGGCTGTCCTCAAGCCTTCTCAGGCCATTCCCGAGCCTAGATGATTGCTGTTCTCTTGCCTGCACAGGCCAATCTGGAGCGTGCAGTTTGGCTGTCCTCCTGTTTGCACTGGCCAGTCCTGAGCTACCTCATATTAGCAGGGCAATCATCCAAAATTTCTGAATGAGGAGGGACCCAGAGGACCCTCATCTTTAGGGTTCAGAGTGCTACCTGGTTTGGTGCCCACTCTAAGGGTTCATGATAAGGAATTGTTGAAGGCAAAGGATGGTTGGAAATTAAGGACATGGTGTTCTTAGGAGACTATGCTCTGAAGTCCATCTTAATCCAGGATAGATCCCTCTAACCTAAGGTCATCAGTGAGTGTTGCAGTGATGTTTGTTTCTGTCTCATAACTGAATGGGAAAGGCTTATCCATACCCTTGCTCCTCACAGGCTATGGGGCTAAACAAACACTGGCATATTTGCTAGGGAAAGAACAGGTGTTAATATTTGAATAGAACATAGAATGCATGCAATAGATATCACAGATATTATTTCGAATTTTAAATCTACCTCTCCTAGATAAATCTGTGATAACTGGATGCTGAAAGACATCTCTAAATTACTAAATAATACTTACTGCAATATCATTATTGTGCAATTAATATGCTATTGTTCAGAGAATAAGGGCAGAACTTTAGTAATCTCTTTATAGTACAAATGAAAGTTTTATTTCAAATACTTATATCTGTGTTTGACTAGATTCAGAACACAGACAAAGTTGGAATCCTGAAAATAGCACTTGTGGCCTTAAACAATTGCTTTGTCTGTCACAGTTAGTGAGTTAGGTTCCTATTACTTTTTCATATTTGGATTGCTTGTTGAAGGTCATATAATTCTCCTGAAGGACAACAGGCAAATGGCTCACATCAGTGGCAACACATGGACCATTCAGTTTGAGTCCAATGATGCAGCCGGTATATAGTTGCACAGAATGATTTATTAAACCCTTAGTTAAACTGATTCTTTGAGAGGTCATGTTTTATAGAAATTGATACACTAAGAAAGTGTAAAATTGAGGCTATAAGTGAAGATCCTTCTTTACTGACACAGAAACTTTGTTTGCCTGTTGCATACCTTGCCAGTTTTCTAAGAGCAGTTTTTGATCTTGCTGGATGAAAGGTGTTTATTTGGCTCCTCTCTTTGATTTTTCTGAAGGATTTCGGTTTCCCTTTGGCTACACAGCAATAAAGTCTTGCATCATTCAGAAACACAGGGGCACTTTCTAATATCTAATTATTTCCTTGTGTCATTGCCTCAATGCTATGCCATAAGTTCTTTCTTCTTGGAATTCCTGAATGCTTTAGCACCCCTTTTCTTTGTTTAACTCTAATTTATCTCAGTAGTTTATATTTAAAAGCCATTTACTGTCAGAATATCCACTCATTTCCTACAATAGGGGGTAACTTGTATTCTGGATAATTCTGTATTCACTGTGCTTTTCTGAATTTCCAGTTGGTCTTTTTACATCTTTGAAAACATTAAATTTAAGTACCAGAATAATCCTGCTAGGCATGAAGAACTTGCTGCATGGTAAAATGGGTAGGAAATTATAAGTATCAATTCAGATTATATATACCTTTTGAGAATTAGCTTCACATTTCTAATGTCCGAACAAAATAGCTTTCTTAATTTAAGTTACAGTTGCTATGTTTCACTCAGATAATCTATAAAGGCAAAATGAGTAGTGGTTTATAAATGAAGAAATGTCTGCATTAAGCATGATAATATTGAAAAGAAATTACAATTTTTCACTTTGAAATTAAATCTCTGAAGATGATAACTTAACTTGTGTTTGGAAAAGATTTCTGTGAATTTTTAAAAATATCATTATTAATATCAGCAGTACAAAGTTGTTCAAACAAAATGACTTTTATTCATTGTAAATTTAATAACGAAAATAACTGAATAGTAGGTTTGTAGCATTTGACACAGTAATTAATATTCTTTAATAAAGCTTTTAAATTCTGTTCATTTTCTTTGTCAGAGTACAAAGCAATAAGATTCCTTAGAGCATTTTCACAAATATGCTTTTATTGGTTTAACTTTTTGCAATGTGTAATAGAAAAATCCACTGTTGTCTTGGTGATTTCCAAATTTATTCTGTCTGTCTCTGTCTCCATCTCTGTCCAAGTCTCCATGTCCCTCTCTCTCTCTCTCTCTCTCTCTCTCTCTCTCTCTCTCTCCCTCTATGTGTGTATGTGTGTGTGTGAGTGTTTGTGTGTGTGTAGAATGGCTGAGACAGAATGGGGGTGGATCTCAATGGCATGTATGTATAATGTTTTTTCATGTATGAAGCTGTACATATATATCATATGTACACACACACAAACACACACACATATATATATGTGTATATGTATGTGTGTATATGTGTATAATGTATATATATGTATATGTATTGATGTATATGTGTATGTATATACATATACACAAACACATACACATACACATACACATAAACACACACACACACACACACACACACACATATATATATATACATATATATATATATGTGTGTGTGTATATATATATGTAGTAAAAGGAAAAGTAGCTTGCCACAGACAAACCTCACTTAGGTCCTCGATCCATTGGCATAACTTGGGTTCTGGGTACCGGTAGGCAAGGATTAGCCAAGAAGAGGGGCTGAGAAACTGACACGACCAAACAGAGGGTTGATCTGAATGTAATTTGTCTCAAAGCGAGCACTAGTCTTATAAGTGACTTTTACACAAAATAGAGGAATGCCTACAAAGGACTGGGAGGGACCAATTGGGATAGAATTCAATGTTAACAACTGTGATTACAAGCAGCCCCCCTCCAAGGTTTGCTTAATCTTAGAAGCAATAGGCAAGAGTCTCATGCCCTTACAATGGTTCCTCTTCTAGTCTATCATATAGTACCCCTCCACCCTAGGCCATTGTAAATTCCTGTGCATGGTTGAAACTCAACTATCTATAGTTCTAAGTATCTATTCTGCTTGATCCTTATAACATAACATTCCTTATTTCGAGATAATGGTAAATTCTTGCATATGGTAGTTTGTCCTGAGATTTCTAACTCTATGTAGCAGTTAGTAATGCCTGATTTCTTTCACTGTCTCTCTTACAATACTAGAGGTTAATCTGAATGTACCCAAATAGGCAGCATCCTTACTGAATTCAAAGACCATGGTTTGCTCAAGGACTGCCTAGGAGAGGAATTTATATGTGTGGAATCTAACTTAGCAATATGTCAAAACCAATCCTTAGAGGCACTTACAATAAATCAATATTAAGAGAAAGCACACAGATCCATTTACTGACTAAAGCAAGGGCACTGGAGCATTCATTATACATGTTGCCATGAATACAGGAGACTAAATTTCCATGAATTTTTCGCCTCAGGACCATGTCTAGGCTTTTTGGCCTGTCAGGTGGGTCACTACTCGTGTGTTTGTAGCAGTTGCTGAAATCAAGGCATGGAGGAAAATGGATGGAAGGAGAGTGTTTTGTTAGGTGAGTTAACATAGATTTGGAATGAGGGTATTAACATAGGTTTGCTCTCATACGGGTTTGAGATCATTTTTATATATTTTCATGCATGTGTGTGGTTGAGTGATATTATTATCTAGGAGAAAGATAGAAAACAAAGTAGAATACATATTATAAAAAATATAAAATGGTGTATAGCAATTGCTGTATTATTGCCGTGATAAACCATTATTACCAAGACAACTAGTAGAAGGAAAGCTTTTTTTGTCTTATCATTCCAGAGAGATAAGATTTCGTCATGATGCCACAACTCAGCCCTGAGGCAGAGCTGGGGCTCCAGAACTCCTCCCACATACAAAGATACCTTGACTACCAGATCTGTCATAGCCAAGCTCACAGATGAGATACCCCTTGCAGCAATACCTGGACTACCTGGGACCTCCAGGGTCCCTGTGCAGGCAAAACCTATTTGTCTTGCCCTGCTACAGACACATCTTCTTTTTGGCCCACTTCTTGGCCTGTGCCAGAGCCACTTTTCCAGATCCCATCCCACAACCCTAGACAGCCTGATTCCTGGTAGCTGAATCCCAACCAGTACACAAGCTCATACAAGGAACAGGATCCAGTCAGAAACAATAAGCCAAGTTAAAATCTGAGATAAACAGATATCAAGAGGCAAGTGAAAAATTGGAAAAGACCCAAAAAAACACTGAAAGCTTTAAAAAATCAACAAAACCCTAAAAAAAGAAAACTATATACATTTAAATTCTAAAACTAAGAACATAAAACACTAACAAAATATCCCAAAATTAAAAAAAAAGACAAACAAACACATTTCTAGAACTCTAAAAAGAGCCCCCCCCAAAAAAACTAAAACCTTTAACAAACCCATAAGCCAAAAAGAAACAAACAACAGCAACAAAACAAAACAGATAGAAGGTTTAAAAAAAATCCTAAAATTCTTTAAAAGCCCTAAAAAATCCTAATAACCCAAAATACCTTAAAATCCATATGAATTCAAGAAACATCCAACCCCCCAAAAAATAAACCCCAAAAAACCCTAAAACTTCCCAAAATCCAAAATTATTTTAAAAATCATAAAAAACTAAAACCCTACATAAAGTCCCTAAGTCATTCAATCCCCCCTAAAATTGTAAAAACTCTAAAATACTTATAACACCATAAAGATACCTAAAACCTTAAAAATAGGAAACCCTCAAAAACCTTAGCATCTTTAAACAAACCCTAAAAAAGCCCTAAAAAGCTTTCTAAAATAACCTAAAGTGCTTTATATTTAGTATATTTTATCTATCTACCTATCTACCTCTCTACCTCTCAGCCTATCTTATCTATCTCATCTATCTCTTCTATCTCATCTATCTATCCATCTATCTATCTATCTATCTATCTATCTATCTATCATCTATCCATCCATCCATCCATCCACCCATCCATCCATCTATCCATCCATCCATCCATCCATCCACCCATTTATCTGAGAGTATCTTGCATGGATGACAAAGATGCTATGATCTCTTTGGTGACAGGTGTTATATCTGAATGGTTTTGCATACATGGCCATGTTTATAATTTGTCCTCGGCAAAAAGTCCAAGATCTTTAGGATCAGATGGTGAATAACCTAAAGCCTCTTTTTCCAAACAGGGTTTTTGGGTCTCTTGTGATAAAAAGGAAGTGTCTGAAGGTCATTGTGCAGGTGTTGATAGTCCTACTATACCATGGGCATACAGAGAAAGTCTCTGAGGAAAAAAATCCAGGTTGTATCACTCAAATCCAATTGGACAGATAAAGGAAACCCTAGACTCACTATGGTAGATAGTGAAATTTCCAAAGCTCCTGGTGAAACATTCGCTATTCCTGGCTTGCTTTTTGTACATGACAAGCTTCCAGACTTTCCTGTAGAAGACAGGCATGGGCCTACAACTTCTAGAATAGATAAAGAAGGTTCTGATTCACTTGAGCAGATGAGGGCATTGTCAAAGATTCTAGGGCAGATGATACAGGTCATAGTGTTCCCTGTCCAGATAAAGAAATTACCATGACTCCTTTGGAAAAATGAGTAGATCCTGAAGCATCTGAAGCATATGGATCTGTTTGTTGGACCATTTGTGGAGTAATCAAATAATAATTTGGTCTGTAGCATGAAGTTTAAGACCCCTCTGTAGGTTTAGAGTGATTATGTGTAAATGAATGGATTCAAAATGCTTAAGGAAAAAAGTGAGGAACTAAGATGGACAGAAATTGCAAGTTACACTGGTGAGTCACTGCATATCACATGTCCTGGGGTAGCTGTTGAAAATGATTGTCCACCTGATGCAAATGATGAATATCCTAGAGTCCCCTGGGGAGATGGCAAAGGTTCTATAGAGCCTTATGCAGTTCCTGAAATACTCAGAGGTCCTTGGATAGATCTAAAAGTCCTTGCTTTATTTGGAGCAGGGTCAGTATATCCCTGACACAGCTGGGAAGTTGGTGAGTCTTCTACTGTATAGTATGTAGATGTGGACTGAGTTCCTATACCTTGTTTATGTAAAGAAGGATTTAAAAGCCTTTGGAACATGTAGAATCTTGGGTAGACCTTTGTGGACATGTGGAGAGACATAAGGTCTCCTGTGCAGAGAGGCAGGGACTCACACCTGCAAGAGGAGAATCTGAAGATGCTGGAGTCCCTTGTTCTGAGGAGGAAAGACCTAGAGAATTAGAAGAACATTCATATCATTGGTATGTATTCATCACTGCCTATGATGAGAAAGAAAGTTTCAGAGGCCCCTGGGTAAATTTCAAAGGTGCTAGATACCCTTAGCCAAATGGGAAAGTCTCTGCACATCCTTGGGTAGAATATGAATGTCTAAAAGTTTTTGGAGGTGATGGTGGCAAAGTTCATAGAGTCACTGAAGTTGAATGAGAAGGTTCTATATCCTCTATCACTCCAGGCAAATGCCCTAAACTACTCTGTGAGTCTTTTTTTTTGTGTGTGTATGTGTGTCAATATCCATGTGAAACCTGTTGAATTTTCCAGATTTATATGGTTGAAGAAAAAATAACTTTGTATGTGCAAAGTTCCCTCTTCTGTACTGAAAATTTTCTTGGGCTTTTGAAAAGATGGAAAAGCTTCTAAAACCACATAGGTACAATATGCTCCTGAACACCTAGTAGAGGTGTGAAATGTCCTCCATATGATGGTGAAGGACAAATGGATACTTGACATTTCTGACTAGGTGGGGAAATTCCAGTGTTTTTTGGGAAAGCTGGGAATCTTTATGCAAAATGTTAGTAAGTTGGAAAAAATCCCATATCTGTTTGCAAAGAAGTTGGAGCATTCAAACTATTTTGAGCAGATAAAACATTTTGTGCAGTCCCTTGTTTAGATGTGGACAGTTTTAGAGACATTTGGGTAGAACAGAAATGTCCAAAGGCCTCTTGGGAAGATGAAGAACTTAGAGTTCCCTGTGAAGCTAAAGAAACTCACAGAGGCCTCTGATCAGATGACACAGATTCTGGTAGCACCTGAGTATATTTGGTAGACCCCAAAGGTCCTGGAGTGGGAGGCAAAGTTCTCACAGTCTGCACAGTGTGCCCAGACAAAGAACTTTGCACAGGCAAATTTCCAATTGCAACTGTTCAGATATGTACTTCCCTACTATGGCTTGTGCAGATAAAGAATGCCCCTCTGTGGCCTGAGCAGATGTGGAATACCCTATAGTACTTTCTTTAGATTTAGTCACTTTCAGACACCTTTCTTCTGATAGACAAGAATCCCACAGTTCCTTACTCAGATCTCAAAGATGATGGTGTCATCTGTAGCTATGTAGTAAGATTCAGATGCAGTCCAGCACATCTGTAAGTGTCTGAAGTCTCTCGGAAAGATGGAGCATATTCATTTGTTTCTGATATAGCTGGGCAAGGAGCTGAATGCAGTAGAGCCCTGTCAGTAGGCCTTGAGTGATGTGTCATTGCCTGGGCTGAGATGGAAAGTGCCAGAGGCCCCAGGGCTGATTGCAAATGTCCTAGAATTTCTGGACCAGATGGAAATATTTCTGCACCACCTTTAGGAAAAGATGAATGTCTACCAGGTTCTTGAGGTGATGGTGGCAAAGTTCATAGAATTGGCAAAGCAGATGGAGAAGTTTCTATATCCTTCATTACTTGAGGCAATGGGCCCACAGTAGTCTCTGTGTCTTTACATTGTCCCATTCCCAATATCCTTGTGGATTCTGCCAAAGGTTCTACATACCTTTGGATGGATGACAAAGAAATTTGCATAGTCAATGTTCTCTTTGCAGCTGTGGGACATTCCTTAGTCTTTAGAGAGGTCAGAAAATATCCTTGAAACTCTGGACTAGAAAGAGGGTGATCCTGAGTACCTAGTACAGATGATGAGTATGTTACATCTCGTGATGAATGATGAAATGGATTTTTGAGATTTCTGGCGAGGTAGGAACAGACCAATGAACCTTGAAAAAGCTGGGGATTTTTGTCCAAAATGTTAGAAAGAGGAGAAAATCTCATAGCTTCCTGGCAATATGTTGGATGATGCACAGTCTTTGGAGAAGATGTCACAGTTTCTACAGACCCTAATTTTGATGTGGACTGTTTTAGAGACCCTTGCTCAGAAAGGAATATTCCAAAAGCCTCTATGGAAGACGAAGAGCCTAGAGTTCCCGTTGAAGTTAAATAAATTCCCAGAGGCCTCTGATCAGATGACAATGACTCTGAGACTACAAGAGTCACTTGTGTAGACCCCAAAGGTCCTGTAGTGGTAGCCAAAGTTTCCAAGTCTGCTTTGCAGACATGGACTTTCATACTGTGGCTTGTGCAGATAAAGAATGCCCCATAGTATCCTGAGCATAAGCATACAACCCTATAGATGTTTCTTTAAATTTAGTCCCTTGTTCAGATAAGCAAGTTTCCACAATTCCTTGTTCAAATCTTGAAGATGATTGTGTTACCGGTAGTGATGTAGTAAGATCCAGATGCAATCCAGATCTTTTGGAACTTTCTGAAGTCCCTTGGGTAAATGGAGAATATTCATTTCTTTCTGAAACTGCTGGGGAAGAAGCTGAATGCAGTACAACCCCATTGGCAGATCCTGAGTTATGTGTCATTGTCTGGGCTGAGATATAAAGTGTCAAAGGCCCCTGGATTGATTGCAAAGGTACTAGATTCCCTAGACCAGTTGAGAGCATTTCTATACCTCCTTTAGGAAAAGATGAATGTCTCACAGGTTCTCGAGGTGATGGTGACTAATTTCCTACAGTAGGGAAAGCAGATTTAGAAGATCTGGCATCCTTCTTCACTTGAGGCAAAGGGTCCAAAAAAGTCTCTGTGTGTTTACATTGTCTTAATTCCAATATACCTATGGAATCTGACAAAGGTAATGGATTCCTTTGAATAGATGACAAAGAACTTTGAAAATGCAAAGTTTCCATTGCAATTGTTAAGTTTTTCTTGTGCCCTTGAGAAGTAAGCAAAAGTATTACAGCTACTCGAGTAGGTATTATATGCCCCTGACCATCTGGTGCAGATAGGTAGTGTTCTGGATAACCTGGCAAATATAAAAATTTCTTCTGATTTTTCTGGCTAGAAAGGAGAGGTTCATTAGTGTGGGGAACATGATGAACATTGTATGTTGAGCACATGGAAAAAATTTGAGAGCCCTCTAGTGTGTAGATTGATATTTGAAAGACTTTGTTAGAGATGCAGAGTACCTACAGGTTCTTGTTTGGGTGTGAACAGAGACTCTTGGACAGATAGGGAAGTTCCCAGAACCCTTTGTACAGATGGTCATGATCCTACCATTCCCTCTGGAGGTAAGGAAATTCCCAGAAGTACTTGGTAAGATGGAAAAATTCCTATTTCCTGCTTGTCACTTTCTTTATAACCTGGGCTGGACAACAAAAGTTGTTGAACTCCCTGGGCAGCTATGGGCTGTCCCAAAGTAGATTCTTGATTGAGGTAAGCTTGTCCATTCACCTGAGTAGATGGTGAGAACAATGGAGAGATTTATGCTACAAGAGTTGCTTGTGAATACAAGTTGTCACAGTTTCTTTTCATAGATGGTGGAGGGGATTGACATGCTTGTATTGGTGAGGAATGTCCAATAGGCTTTGGGACTTGTAGCAATGTTCCTGTCATCCATAGGACACATGAATACATTCCAAAAGAACCTGAGACGAAAGAAAAATGTTAATGAATACACTTGGCACACTCTGATGTTCCCAGAATCTTTTGGGAAGATGATGACTGCTGGATAGACTGTTGAGCATATAGTGAAAGGCCTAGACATGCCTCAACAGATATGAAAATTTGGTAGACTTCAAAGGTGCTAGATCCCTTGGGACTTCTAAAGAATTCTCCTGAGATCATTGGTCAGGTTGTGAATATCCTGTATGACTTGAGGGATGTGGCAAAGGGACTGTAGTACTTTGGAATATTGGTGAGGTATCCTGAGATTCTACCATGTTGACTAGTTCCCTCGCTTCTGTTGGAAAGATGCTGAATGTTCTAGAAACCCCGGGAATCGTCAGCAAAAAATCCAAAGTTTCCTGGACAGGTATAGAATATTCTGGAACTGCTTGTTTACATCTCACAGTTGTTGGAGTACCTGATGTAATTAGTGGAAATTTCTGAGCACATGGTACAGAAGACAAAGGTTTCACAGTCACTTGGGAAGATAACAATGTTTTTTTTGTTGTTGTTTGTTTGTTTTGTTTTGTTTTTGTTTTTTGTTTGTTTGTTTTTCTTTCTTTCTTTTTTTTTTTTTTTTTTTTTTTTTTTAGTTTTCCTGATGGATGAAGAATTTTTTTCAGATGGAGATGTTTCTGACTTCCTAGGTTCAGATTTGGGAGGTCACATAACCTCTGTAGAAGGCAGAGGATTTGTAGTCCCATGGAAAGATGGCAAGGTATCTAGAGATTCTACCATGTGTGACAAGTACCATAGCTTCTTTTGGAAAGGTGCTGAATGCTCTTAGAATTCCTGAGATAGAAGTAAAAATCCCTCCTTCACCTGGACAGGAACAGAATCTTCTAGAGGCCCTTGGTTACATCTGACATTTGTTAAAGTTCCCGTCATTGTGCATGGAGGTTTCTGAGCATGTGTTGCAGTTGATGAAGGTTTCACATTCCCTTTGGAAGATAACAATGTTTTCTTAGTCCCCTGGTTAGATGGAGAAGATGTAAGAACCTCTGTATCAAATGGTAGATGTCACAGGGTATCTTACAAAAATAGAGAACGTGTAGAAGACTTCCCAAAAAAAAAAAAAATTAAAATTTTCTCAGGTCCTGGTTCAGATGGTGAATTTTTTAGGGCCTAGTTTCAGATTTGGGTAGTCCCATAGCCCCTCTAAGAGACAAAGAATGTTTCTCAGTTCCTTGAGTAGATGGAAATATTTGAGCCTTCCCATGAGCATGTTGAGTAGATCCTAAAGCCCTTGTATTACTTTGTGATGGTTCTACAGTCCCCCATGGTGATATAGACTGTCACAGAATGTCTTATTCTGATTTGTATTTTGTACCTTTCCTTGTGGGATGATATAAAGACTCTAGTGTTCCTTGTGCCAGTGATGACATTTCAACATTTCTTTGCAAATGGAAATACCCTAGTGTAGATATTGAAGAATGCAGAGTCTGTTTATAAGGTATGTAAGTGGGCAACATGCTCTTGGGTAGACAAGAAAGTTTCCACAGTCCCTTGGTCATTTGTTGAACATTTCAAGGTATTTTGGATAGAGATGTTGTGGGACTCACCTGAGGAATAGTTGTAGCTTTTGATGTTTTTTTTTTTTTTTGTTTTTTTTTCAGCAGGACATGATGCAAGTATTACCTTTTAACAGAATTTCTGAAGTGTCCTATTTCAGAAGGATCAACAATTAACCTGGTTTTTTTGTTTGTTTGTTTGTTTTTTTTTTGTTTTTGTTTTTTTGTTTTTTGTTTTTTTTTTAATTCCTAGAAACTGGATGCCTGTGGATCACTTTGGTAGAGGGCAAATGTCTACTGCTTTCAACCAGACAAGACAAGGAAAATAAACACTCTAGGGTAGATGGAAATAATTGTAAAGCACCCTGTTCAGATATGATAGACATATGACCTTTTGCACAGATGGTGAAGGTCTAAATTTCCTTGTGTATATGTACAAGTCTTGACAATAGCTTCAGAATTAGGAGAAGGCCCTAGAGATACCTGCGTAGATGTGGCCTCTCTTAGAGCTTCATGGACATGTGTAAAAGGTCTAAGAGCCTCATGGGCATTTAGTGAAATTTTTAGACCTCCTTGTGTAACAGTGGAAGTTCCAAGAAAATTTTCTTCAGCTAGAGAATTGGATAACAACTTCTGTGTAGATATTTCAGGGTGTCATAGACTACTTGATGGGCAAACAGGTTCCAAGGGCCCTTTGGAAGATGAAGTAAAATCCAGAGCTTTTTCAGGCATTTGGAATATATTATGGAGACTTATGCAGGCATGGAGAAGGACCAACAGCCCTTGTGCAGGTGGATAAGAATGTGTATTTGGAGAAGAGGGCTGATCCTCTTGAGAGATAGAGAAGTTCTCATAGTCTCCTGTGAAGTTTGGAGAGGTCATATGAATTCTTGTGCACAGGTAGAATACATGGAATTCCCTTCTTTGGCTGTACAGGATGCTACAGACTCTTGTGCGTGCAAATCACATCCGATAGCACCATGTTCACATAGGATTGGATCCAGACCCTTCTTTACAGATGGAATCTGTCCTAGAACATCTTTTGAAGATGTATCATATCCATGAGCCATTTCTAAAGATGGGACTGTGGCTAGAACTCTCTTCTGTAGATTTATCCTGTCCTACAGTCCCTTTATGTGATAGAGTAGTATGCAGAGACTCCTGTACAGGTTTTGGAAATCCTAGAAACTTGGACATATATGAGGAATTCTTCACAGCCTCTAGTGTCCCCAGTGGCAGCTGAGAGGGTGATATCCTCTTAGTTGTGTATTCTACGACAAATATTGAAATTGTTTAGCTCACTGGAAGTGTTTTGGAATAATCTCTCAGGTGTTTGGGGCCTGCTGACAAATCAAGAGGGCTCTTTTGGCTGATAAGAGATATCTGAATAATTCTTGATCAGATCAGGACTTTCTGAAGACCCATTGTTTGGACAGAGCATCTTTCAGTCTTCTACTAGAATGACAATGTTTGTGTCACATTTCATAGCAGGAGAATGATATAATCTTCCTTTCTGTGGTAGAGAAAACTTAAGAACTGTCTTTGAATCTGTTCCATAGAGGGGGATAATCTTCTTGGCCCCCTGACAGAATGAGAATTTATCATAACCCCTGGGGAAGTTGCCTATGGTTCTAGTTCACTTTGTGCAGAAGTAAAGTAGAGTCCCTTTGGAGGACTTAAGTGATTCTACCACATCTTGAGTATGTGTGGAACACTCAAGTGCAATTCCATGAATGGCAAAGTACTTGAGCTCCTTGTGGAATTTTTTTCTCTCTGCTTGGGCAGGTATGAGCTGTGTGAGGCTCACTTAGGAAGTTGTGCATTTAATTCCCTTTTACTGTAAGAGATGACATGAGCCCATTTTATAATGATAAATGACTTTGAAATCCCTCTTGGTTTAATGGGGAAGTTTTGAAACCCCCTTGTTCAGCAGGGTCCGCTCTCAAACTCATTTTACTAAAAGCAGATTGCATATGGCACTTTGGGGGAGAAAGGGAACATCTTTGGCTGTCATTTTGAGAGGACTTAGCTCTCTGCCCCGCCTTGGCATCTGTCAAACATGTTGAATTCTCCTGGGAAGAGGAGGTGGGACTTGATGCATTAGGGACTAATAAGACATCACTGACATTACCGTTAGGCGAAGAAGGTTTGGAGCCCTCTTTGTCTGATGGGGCCTGTTGCTTGACAAGAGAGTTCTCCAAAATCCTTTGGAGGAGAATTGGAAAGAATACAGTTATGTAGGGTAGGGAACAAACTTTTGAACTCCTTCTGGAAGAGGAGGCATTTATGAATTTCTTTTAAGCACACGTGGGAAGTCTATGGGATGCCTGGGCAGATGTGCAATGTCCCATAGAGTCTTGGAAACTTTGCGTTAGTTCTCAAAACTTTTTGGTGCATAAGGACCTGCCCTGAGAATTTGAAGATCCCAGATCTCCTTGGTTAGATTGGGAAGGGTGTAGGGAACCTTGAATGTGTGGGGAAATTACCTGTCCATGTTGTCCAGCAGACGATGGCCCAGGCACTGTGTTATCTTCTTTGAATTTGTGACTGGTATCTCCAGCCCTGTGTTTGGAAGATGCTGCAGGCACTCTGGCACCCGACTGGTCAAAATCCCTAGGTTCTTCAAACCCAGTGGACATAGGCTGGCTTCTTTTCACCTATCTATGCATGGACACAGCAGATGAGGCCACTCATTTTCTGGTGGAAGGTGGTAAAACAGATTGTCTGGTACCCTGCTCAGTGGGTTACTCATGAACTCAGGAAACATCAGAGAAAGTGTAACTGATCATTTTTTTTTGTTCTCTTTTAGCTCCTTCAGAGGGCCCAGGGTCGTGTAAATGGCTAAACGCTTTATAAGAGCTTTGGGTTTCTGTAGCTCGTCTGCAACATGAGCATCAGATTTTTTTGAATGTGTGGTCTTCATAGGGCTTTAGGCACCTGAACTTGTGCCGTTTCTGTATAAGGAGCCCTGGAGGCACAAAGTCCTTCGGGTCTCTGCTGGTCAAATGCTTCCCCTGTTGGCTTAAGGTGTTAAATACAGCTGGGGGTCAGTGAAGTGGGCCCCAGGCTATTCCCCGATTGGGGTAGGGTATCACCTTTCTTTGGGTGACACTGAAGGCAGTACCAGGCTCTAGAAGCAGGGAAACCTGTGGTCTGTGGTCATAGGGTCAAGTCTGTGCTGAGGCTCGCTGCCATCTCTCCACATGTCTTGCCATTTAATCATTAAGAAAATTGTTCAAGAAACATGAAATGGGCGACTGACCCTTAAAGGGGCAAGGAATGGACTTGCCAATGGTGACTTGCAGAAAGAAACAATGAAGCAGCATCCTTTAAGAGTGATGCTCTCTCCTGAAAATTTTGGACATATCGTAAGGCAAATCGCACAGAATATAAGTAACAGTGGCCTCAAGAATCAAGCAAATTTTGAGAACGGCTGTCCTCATGCCTTCTCGGGCCTGTCCCGAGCCTAGATAATGGCTACCCTCTTGCCTGCACAGGACAATCTGGAACCTGTAGATTGGTTGTCCTTGTTCTTGCACTGGCCAATCCTAGGCTGCCTCACTTTGCAGTTCTGCTTCAGGTAGCACGGCAATCGTCCAAAGTTTCTGAATGAGGAAGGACCCCGAGGACTCTCTTCTTTAGGGTTCAGAGTGCTACCTGGTCTGGTGCCCACTCTAAGGGGTCATGACAAGGAATTGTTGAAGTCAGAGCATGATATGAAATAATGGACATGTTCTTAGGAGGCTGTGATCTCAAGTCCATTTTAAACCAGGATAGATCCCTATAACCTGTGGTAGTCAGTGAGATTTTCAGTGACGTCAGTTTCCATCTCATAAATGAATGGGTAAGTTTTAACCATACAATTCCTCCTCAGAGGCTATGGGGATAGACAAACACTGGCATACTTGCTAGGGAAAGAACTGGTGATAGTATTTGAATAGAGCAAAGAATGCATGGAATTGATATCACAGATATTATTCTGTATTTTAAAAACGAACTCTCCTAGATAAATTTGTGACAACTGTGAGTCTAACTGGATGCTGAAAGACATCTCTGAATGACTAATACTTACTGAAATATTACTGTGCAATTAACATGTTATTGTTCAGAGAATAAGGGCAAAACAGTAATCTATTTATAGTACAGATGCAAGTTTTATTTCCAATATTTTAACTGTTTTTGACTAGATTCAGAACACAGACAAAGTTGGACTCCTGAATGTAGCACTAGTGGCCTTAAAGAATTGTTTTGTCTGTCACAGTTAGCAAGTTGGGTTCTTATTCATTTTCATATTTGGATTGCTTGTTGAAGGTCATATAAATCTCCTGAAGCACAACAGGATAATGGCTCACATCAGTGGCAACACATGGAAAATTCAGTTTATGTCCAATGATGCAGCTGGAATATAGTTGCACAGGATTGTTTATTAAACACTTAGTCAAGCTGATTCTTTGAAAGGTCATGTTTTATAGAAATTGGTACACTGAGAAAGTGTAAAATTGAGGCTATAAGTGAAGATCCTACTTTAGTGACACAGAAACTTGTTTTGCCTGTTTTGTACACTTTGCCAGTTTTCTAAGAGCAGTTTTTGATCTTGCTGGATGAAAGGTGTTTATTTGGCTCCTCTCTTTGATTTTTGTGAAGGATTTCTGTTTCCCTTTGGCTATGCAGCAATAAAGGCTTGCATCATTCAGAAACTCAGGGACACTTTCTATCAACCAGTTATTTCCTTGTGCCATTGCCTCAGTGCTATGCCATAAGTTCTTTCTTCTTGGAATTCTTGAATGCTTTACCACCCCCTCTCTTTTTTTTTTAACTCCAACTTATCTCAGGAGTTTATATTTAAAAGCTATTTGCTGTCAGAATATCCACTCTTCTCCTACAATCTGGGGTAACCTGTATTCCTGGCTAATTCTGTATTAACTATTCTTATCTGAATTTCTAGTTGGTCTTTTGCTATCTCTGAAAACATTGAATTTAAGTAACAGAACAATCCTGCTAGGCATGAAGAACTTGCTGCATGGTAAAATGGGTAGGAAATTATATGTATCGATTCAGATAATATACACCTTTTGAGAATTAGCTGTGCAATCTTAATGTCAGAACAAAATAGCTTTCTGGATTTAAGTTACTGTTACTATGTTTCTTTCAGATAATCTATAAAGGCAAAATGAGTAGTGGTTTATAAATGGAGAAATGCTTGATTTAAGCATGGTGATATTGAAAAGAAAGTTCAATTTTTCACTTTGAAATTAAATCTATGAAGGTGATTACTTGACTTATGTTTTGAAAAGTTTTCTCTGAATTTTTCTAAATATTGGATATGTTTTTAAACATATCATTATTAATAACAGCATTATAATGTTGTTCAAATAAAATGACTTTTATTCATTGTAAATGTAATAATGAAAATAACTGAATAGGTTTGTAGCATTTAACACAGTAATTAATATTCTTTAATAAAGCTTTTAAAATCTATTCCTTTTCTTAAGTTTATTCTCTTACATGAACAAACAACTGAATGACCAGGAAAGACATAAGACCAAGTCTTTTTGTAAACTAAATTAATATCTTTTGACATTTGGCATGTTAAAAGCTTGACACTGGAAGTCAGTCAAACAAAATGTTGGTTTGGATATTTAATAGGGCCTTGGTGTACTTTCTTTTTCATGACTGGAGCTGTATTGATGACACCATTGTGCTTTTATGCTATTTCTCCTAGCAGAGTTTTGTGGGAACAGTAAGACACTCTTGTTTGTCCTGTCTTAATGTTTTCTTACAATTTATCTTCTTATGACTCCTCCTCATCCCTTCTCTCTTTCTCTCAGTCTCTGTCTTTCTGTTTTTCTGTGTCTCTGTCTATCTTTCTCTGTCTCTCTGTCTCTGTCTCTGTCTCTCTCTCTCTCTCTTTCTCTCTCTCTCTCTCTGTGTGTGTGTGTGTGTGTGTGTGTGTGTGTGTGAGTGTTTGTGTGTGTGTAGAGTGGATGAGGGAGAATGGAGGTGGATCTTAATGGCATGTATATATAATGTTTTTTCATGTATGAAGCTGTACATATATGTAAGTGTATATGTTCATGTGTGTGCATGTGCATGTACAGACCACATGTTAAAGCTGTGTAATTTGATGACTTTCACTCTGTTTACTGAGCAGGGTTTGGGTTGTCTAGCAAGGCAGCTTGACCCAGGATTTCCAGTCTTCCTCTGCTCAGAGTATAGGTGAGCAGACACACTCACTCACCACTGGGTACTGGGTTATCTGAACTCTTTTCCTCACATTTGTGTGGCAAGCACAATATCCCCTTAACTATTTCCCAGCTCCTATTATTTTTAAAAAAATGTTATTAGGAATTGGCTTTTACTTCCTTTATTTCTTTCTCAGCAAGTTCATTGATGGCATATATAAATATGTTGATTTTTTAATGTGACTTTGTATCACTCCAATTTGCTGAAACTGTTTGTATATAAGTTTTCTGTTGAAACTATTAAGGACAGGATTGCATTTTCTACAAATGGGGATCAATTGACTACTTCCTCTCCCATATGTATCCATGGTGGTATGTAAACATGGGCAGCACTGTGTAAATTAGTACACTGGTTTTCAAAACTAGACTTATGAGATAGTCTAGCTGTCACACACCAAGACAAATACTTAAAGATCCCACGTCCTACATCTGATATATGTTCAATGCATGTTTATTGCAATATTCACAATAGCTAGGAAATGGAACCGTTTCTTTTCCATTATGAACTTAATAGATGAAATGTGGTATATAGGGCCGGTGAGATGGCTCAGTGGTTGAGCGCTCTGACTGCTTTTCTGAAGGTCCAGATTTCAAATCCCAGTAACTACTAGGTGGCTCACAACCATCCATAATGAGATCTAATGCCTTCTCCTGGGGTACCTGAATAGAGCTGGAGTGTATATATATATATATATGATATAATTTTAGTCAACTGAAAGGTAGCTTGCCACAGACAAACCTCACTTGGGTCCTTGCTCCATGGGCATATCTTGGATTCTGAGTAAAGGTGGGCAAGGATTTAACAAGAAGAGAGGCTGAGAAACAGACAAGACACAAAGGAGTGTGGATCTGAATGTAATTTGTCTCAAAGGGAGCAATAGTCTTATAAGTGACTTTTACACAAAATAGAGGAATGCCTACAAAGGACTGGCAGGGACCAATTGGGATAAAATTCAATGTTAAAAACTGGGATCAAAAGTAGCCTTCCCTAAGGTTTGCTTAATCTTAGAAGTCATAGGCAATGGTTTTGTGGCCTTGCAATAGTTCCTCTTCTAGTCTATCATATAATACCTCGGGCCCCTAGGTCATTGCAAATTCCTGTGTATGTTTGAAGCTCAAATATCTATAGTTCTAATTATCTATTCTGGTTTCTTCTTATAACACAACCTTTCTTATTCCTAGATAATAGTAAATTCTTGCATATGGTAGTAGTTTGCCCTGAGAATTCTAACTCTGTGGAACAGATAGTAATGCCTGATTTCTTTCATTATCTCTCTTACAGTACTAGAGGTAAATCTGAATGTCACTGAATAGGCAGCATCCTTGGTGAATTCAAAGACCATAGTTTGCTCAAAGAATGCCTAGGACAGGAATTCCTAGGTGAGGTATCTAACTTAGCAATATGTCAAAATCAATCCTTAGAGGCACTTACAAAAAAGCAATATTAAGGGAAAGCACACAGATCCATTTACCGACTAAAGCAAGGACATTGGAACATTCATTATACAGGTTACCATGAATACAGGAGACTAATTTTCCGTGAAGTTTTCGCCTCGGGACCATGTCTAGGCTTTTCGGCCTGTCAGGTGGGTCACTACTGGTGTGTTTGTAGCAGTAGCTGAAATCAAGGCATTTGGAGGAAAATGGATGGAAGGAGAGTGTTTTGTTAGGTGAGTTAACACAGATTTGGAATAAGGTAATTAACATAGTTTTGCTCTCATACGGGTTTGAGGCCATTTTTATATAATTTCGTGCATGTGTGAGGTTGAGTGATAGTATTCTCTTGCAGAAAGATAGAAAACCTAATATATTACTTATCATAATGAACATAAAGGGGAGTTAGCAATTGCTGTATTATTGCTGTGATCAACCACTATTACCAAGGCAACTAGTAGAAGGAAAGCTTTTTTTGTCTTATCATTCCAGAGGGATAAGACTTTATCATGATGCCACAACTCTTCCCTGCAGCAGAGCTGGTGCTCCAGAACTCCTCCCACATACAGAGATATCTTGACTACTAGGAGGTCTGTCATAGCCAAGCTCACAGATGAGATACCGCTTGCCACAATACTGTGCCTACCTGGGACCTCAAGGGGCCCAGTGAAAGCAAACCATATCTGTCTTGCCCTGGTAGAGATACATTTTCCTTCTGGCCGAAAACTCGGCCTGGGCCTGGGCCAGAGCCACTGCTCCAGATCCAGTCCCACAACCATCGACAACTTTGATTCCCGGAAGCTCCACCACAACCAGTTCACAATCAGCTCATTGGAGGAACAGGATCCAGTCAGAAACAATAAGGCCAGTAAAAATCTGAGATAAACAAATGGTGAGAGGCAAATATAAAAATTGCAAAAGACCCAAAAAACACTGAAAGTTTAAAAAAATCAAGAAAACCAAAAAAAGAAAAAAAAATATATATATATATATATATATATATATATATGTATATGTATATGTATATGTATATATATATATGACCCTAAAGCCCTAACAAAATATACCAAATTTCTAAAAAATAAAATAAAATAAACAATGACAAACAAACAAACAAAACAAAAGCCTTAAAAAAATAGAAATTAAAAAAAAATCCTAAAATCTTTTAAAAGCCCTAAAAGACCCTAATACCCTAAAATACTTTAAAATTCAAAAGAAATCAAGAAACATCCATCCCTCTCCAAATATAGACCTCAAGAAAACCCTAAAATCCCAAAAAATCCAGAAATATTTTTAAATCATAAAAAACTAAAACCCTACATAAAATCCCTGTCATTCAAGCCCCCCATCCTAAAAACTCTAAAATACTTAAAACTCCCTAAAAGACTCCTAAAATCTTAAAAAAGAAAACCCTAAAACACTTTAGAATCTTTAACCAAACACTAAAAGAGACCTAAAAAGCTTTTAAAATAACCTAAAATACTTTATATTTATCTATTACCTATCTACCTTTCTACCTATCATCTACCTAACTACCTACCTAACTACCTACCTACCTACCTATCTTATCTATGTATCTTATCTTTTCTATCTATATCTATCTATCTATCTGTCTATCTATCTATCTATCTATCTATCTATCTATCTATCTATCTATCTATCTATCTACCTATCTACCTACCTACCTATCTATCTATCTATATACTTTTTACGGTTTTTCAAGACAGTGTTTCTCTGTGTAATTCTGCCTGTCCTGGAAATCACTTTTTAGACAAGGCTGGCCTTGAAATCAGAAATCTGCCTGCCTCTGCCTGCCATATGCTGGGATTAAAGCCATTGGACATCACAGAAAGGAGACCCGAAAATACTTAAACAAACAAACAAAACAAAAAATAAAACAAAAATACAAAACAAAACAAAACAAAACAAACAAACAAACAAAAAAACAGGAACTCTAAAAAGACCATTAAAAATTCTAAAAACACTTTAAAAATGCCCTAAAATTCCCCAAAATCTCAAGAACCCTAAAAAGACCTTAAAAATTGTAAAAGCAAAAAAAAAAACAAAAAAAAAAACAAAAAACAAAACAGAAGAACAAAAGAAACAACAACAACAACAACAACAACAACAACAACAACAACAACATGTCTTTAAAAAGTTGCCTGAAACACTGAGGAAACCCTAAAATTATTTTTATATGAAAGAACCTTAAAAAAAAATCTTAAAAGACATAATTAAAACTTTACAAACCCTAAAGAAAAATCTAAAATTCTAAAGAGAACTCAAGAAGTCTTACTAAAAAAACAAATGAAACAAAGAAACAAAATATAAAACAAACTAATGAAAAAAAAAACCTAAAACTCTAAAATAACCTTAAAAAAATAGAACCCCAAAAAAGACACTAAAAAACGCAATGCCCAAAAACCCTGTGTACTGTGGCATGAGAATAGGCACACACGAATATATTAAATGAACAAATGAATTTGAATAAATAAATACAAATATTTTGACTTTAGGCCATGTTTCTGCTATAAGCATTAAAGTTGGCAAAATCAGAGCTGGCAAGAAGGCTCAGCAAGTCAAATTTCTTTTTTTGCTCCCTGGCATCTGGATTTCAAGGACTGAATCCATATGGGAGAAAGGTAGAATTTCACTGAGTTATTCTTATACACAATAAACAAGCAAAAATAATCAATCTGTAATAATTAAGGCCAAATGTTGGCTATTGCATTAACTGTGGTGGAATTAGAACTGGTTATGCTATAAATGTTGCTGAATTCCAAATTGGTTGATGAATGAGTTTTACTGGGATTCCTTACAGGAATAAGTGTGAGGGGTTACTTACAGGAGCAGAAATGACTCAGGGACAGCTGCACCACCAAACCCACCCCACTATGGTCCACAAAAACGGGAACCTGGAGAATAGAGCAGACAGCTCAACAGGTTGGAGAGAATCCTTTCAATGTAGCTCAGTGGATCTAAACCTCTTCCAGGCAAGGTAGCTCCAGCTCCCTCTTGTTTCTGCTTCTTTCAGACAACTAGTCTCAACTTCACCAAGACTCTGTAAGACCCCCAAAGCTGGGCCTCCACTCAAGTCCCAGGATGAGCTGCCCAGCACCCCAAAGACTCAAGAGAAAACCACACCTAATGCAAACTGCAAGAGGTTTTATTATCAGGTAGCTGAGGAGGAACTCCTTCTGCCATGCAGGGCAGGGGAGTTTGACCCTGAGCAGTAACATTACAGGACTTTAACAGCTAGCTGAGGAATTGGAAGAAGTTGGAAGGAGAGTTGGCTATAGGTGGGGGTATAGTGGGGTAGTAGTCTGCACCTCCTCTCTATATCCATATCTTTGTAGGTCTTCCTACAATTATCGCATCTCTGGCTGTAAGGCACAGAAACAAAAAGCCTTTTGCTGGCAATAGAATACAAAGAGCTTCTTTCTGATGTTTATTTAGAGATCAAGGGAAAAAAAAAGTTTGGGAAATGTCCAGGGGCTCTTCCTTCCAGGGATAAATGCTATAAGACAGGGTCTCACATACCCTACTCCTTCTAGTAAATAGTTCTAATATTAGAACTAGGAAAATTAAACCTCTGGCCCAGCTGTCAAATAAAGCCAACATGAGGTCACATCTTCAGAATTTGTTACATTGAGAGCCCCAGAAGCGCTTTAATGAGACTAAAGAGTTTCTCACCAGAGGTGGGATGGAAGGAGGAGGTTCAGTTCCTGAGCCAAGGCCAGTTAGTGCAAGCAGGGCTGGGTCAGTGGGCCTTGGTGGGGCCAATAGGAGGAGCCAGACACAGGCTGGAGGAGCAGCAGCAGAGCTTGTCACAAGCACCAGTTAGGGTCCTTTTCGTCTGGGTTTATGGTTGTTAGAAAGGTGGTGTCAGGCCAGGATAGGATGCTCTATTTGAAATTGATGTGGTCCCATTGTGGTTCCTGGTACCTATGTATTGTTTGTTTGTTTGTTTGTTTGTGTGTGTGTGTCTGTGTGTGTGTCTGTGTGTCTGTGTGTCTTTGTTTGATTTTTTTTCAGCAATTCCCAGGAATCATTTTTGATCAGTTATAGGGCCTTCAAGTGAGCTGGCAGGGGTTGGGAAAAAGGAACACCAGGTCAAACATTCTCCCTGCTTCATTAGGTCTCCCATGGAGGAGTTCAAAGGGTGTAAGTATAAATTTCCCTGGGAACAAGGCGAAGGTTAGGAGTGTTGTCCAATCTTTTCTGCTGGTCTCTAAAGCCAATCTAGTTAAGGTTTACTTTAATGTTCTCTTTATCTGCTCTACCTGTCCTGAAATCTGGGGTCTATAAGCAATTGTCTTATCTGAGCAACGAAGGAGGGGATGTTGTCTGATGAAATTACCTTAGGGATGTCAAATATTGGGAAAATTTCCTCTAATATCTTCTTTACCATGACATTGGTGGTCTCCTTCTTAGTGTGGAAGGCTTCCATTCACCCTGAAAAAGTGTCTAAAAAAACTAATAAATATTTATTACTGTACTTGGCTGGATTAACGTCAGTAAAATTTATTGCCCAGTATGCCCCTAGCGGGTCACCTCTTAGCTGATTTCCCGGGGCGAAGCCTGAATTTTAACTGTTAGCAACAGAGTATTCCCGGAAGACTGACAAGGGAATAAAACACCCAGTTCTAAGAGCCTTTTGAGGTGAGGTCTGATGCCCTTGAAGGCCTCTTTGTTCATGGGGTATTATCATACCCCAATAGGAGTCGCACCAGCTTTGAGCATCACAACGATGGGGGCACCCTTTTTGTCATTTTTATACCTGCAGTCTCTGGCCAGGCTTGAGGATATCTCTCTAACCAGTTCCCTTCTAGAACTTTTCTCTAACAGGTTTGAGGCTCACTTTATCTATATTAGTTTTCTGATTTTCAAGCTAAAATTATAGAGATGGTGGAATCCAAGAGACTGAAGTTCCTTCTGAAAAGAAACTTATGTGGGCTTTTATTTTGATAGTAAGTCTCTCCCCAACAATGGGGTGGAGCATTCAGGAATGATGAGAAAGTAATGAGTTACTTGGCTTCTTCTTAAATCAACTTTATTATCAGTGGTCCAAGAGTATGGATTCTGACAAGTAGCCACTATTACTACAGTTTTCTTGTTCTTCAATTTCCCCAGTGGCTCTTTCAGGACTAAAAATTCTGCTCTGGTATCAACAAGGAAATATGTTGTGGTCGCCTCCACAGTTAGGATTACCCTAGGCTCGGGGAGGGGGGCCTGAGGACCATCTGCCCTAGGCATTGTCATCTGGGTTAAGGACCTTGGGAGGACTGATATCTATTTTTTTGGGGGGGGCAGTCTTTTGCCCAGTGTCCATTTTTTTTTTATTGGTCCTTATCTAGAGGTGGTTGCGAAGGTCCTCTGGAGTTTTGACATCTTCTTGGTGCTGTGTTACCCAGGTACACTGTCTGCCTACATCCTCCTCCCTTTCTATAATATTCCTTATCACCTGGAATTATGTCTAAAACCCTAGTTAAATTTCTTACAGCCTTCTATCTCGTATAATTTATCTTTTTTCAGACTCTCTCTTTACTCTTTCTCTTTTTTCTTCTCCAGTCTCTCTCTTATAGTACACTTTCTCTGTCTCCTTAACCAGATCTTTCAAAGATAATATTTGCAGACTCTATAGACACTGTAACCTTTTAATGTCAGAAGCAGACTGGCCAATGAAAGCCATGGCCATCGCTGCCTGCTGGCCCTCTGATGTAGGGTCAAAGTGAGTGTAAGGCCTGTATGGTTCTAAGAGGTGCTCAAAAAAAACACTGCTGGGTGCTACTTTTCCTCTTGTAGGACCCCTCTTACCTTGGTCAAATTAGTGGGGCACCTGCCAGCTCCTTTCAGCCCTGTTATTAGAGCCCAGAGGAAAACTGTCAACTGCCCCCTACTGTGAGGACTTTCAGGGTCCCAGTCAGGACTTTTCAGAGGCAAGCCTGCATCTATTTCATTCAGAAGATGTGACAGCCATTCATTGACCCCTAGCATGTTCTTTCTGGCCTCCAGCAGTATCTTTTTTTTCTCCTCTGTGGTGAAAAGAATGCTCAAATTCTGTTGACAGTTATCCCTAGTGGGCTGATGAGAGAACATGAGAGATTACATTAGATGAGTATGGTTAGAGGGATTTCCAGAAAAGGGGGCATGATATGCCTTCAAATTATAGGATCAGTAGAGGAAAATGGCCAGTACTAAAGGGACTGCAGTTGTCTGGGTTCTGATGGAGGAGGGCCGTAAGTATATAAAGGCAGCACTGTGCAGTCTGTTTCCTCTAGGTTCCGAGCTTAACAGCCTCAGGTTCCAGCTGCTGGTCCCACCCCCAAATCTCCAGCAGCACCTCAGACATGTTGAGAGGTCTGGGAGGGGACGAGTTGGGGATATGGTGGTAGGGTGTTATGCCATTGTGGAGGTTCTTCTAACTCTGGATATATCTTTGTGGGAGCCAGGGTTGCAGTTCAGACTCCACTATTTTTATCTCAGTTTTTTTTTTTTCTCTGAGTGGCAGAGAGTTAGGTCTCAGGAGTCTGGCTTTTTCCACTGAACTCAAGGTTTCAACAAGGATGGGGGGGATCCTTGGCTAAATTTTTTAGATGAGATTCTATGGCACTTGATTTGGTTGAGACCCTGGTCCCCTCTGCCTAAACAACCTTTTTAAGGGCAGAAATCACAATCAAATCAAGAGTGTCCTCTGGTGTTAAACCAACACCAAAAGCGTGCCATTCCCTAGAGCAGAAAGTTCTTCAAAATCTCTTTCTGACATCTACAGACGGGTTGTGAATCCTAGTCTTAATTTCAGTCCAAATCACAAGACTCATACGAGGGGAGTGCTAAGAGTCTGTCTCATTGTCAGAGTCACATTCAGGGAGACAAACAAGATATACACACAATAATTTACGATAACTGCAACCAGTACTCAATCAGACAGCCGAGTAAGCACACTCTTAACTTTGCACCCAGTAACAGAAACAGATGACTGAGTGAGCACACTCTCACTTGGCACCCAGTAACAGAAATGGATTGCTGAGTGAGCACCTTTCAATTGGCACACAGTAACAGAAACAGATGGTTGAGTGAGCACCACTCAATTAGCACCTAGTAACAGAAACAGACGGGTGAGTGAGCACAGTCTCAATTGGCTCCCCGATGGGAAATACCCAGGCATCCCTGGAGCTCCCTCAGACCTTCTGGGATGTCTCCCAGGTTGGCAGGCAGTTACTCCTGACACGTCTGTCAGTAACACTCCCCTCCATCCCAGACAGGGAATTTGTTGCTCTCATGTGCACAGGCTACTGTAAACTAAGAATACAAAATTCAAAAAAAGCCTGCAGACAAAGACATAGACAAAGACATAGACAAAGGCAGGATCTTACCTCTCAGCGGGGATTTCTGAGAACTGGGGTAGGCCACAAATCTCAGCAAATGAGCACCCACATGTAAGACCACCAAAAGCTGGGCCTCCACTCAAGTCCTAGGATGAGCTGGCCAGCACCCCAAAGACTCAAGAGAAAACCCCCCCTGATGCCAAATTCAAGAGTTTTTACTAAATCTAGCTGAGGACAAACTCCTTCTGCCTTGCAGGGCAGGGGAGTTTGACCCTGAGCAGTAAGAACAGGGGGTTTTAACAGCTAGATGAAGAATTGGGAGGAGTTGGGAGGAGAGTTCGGAGGAGATGGGGAGAGTTGGGAGGAGTTGGGAGTAAACTTGGCTATGGGTGGGGAGTAGTCTGCATATCCTCTCTATCTCCATATCCCTATAGGTCTTCCTACAATTATCACATCTCTGGCTGTAAGGCACAGAAACAAAAAGGCTTTTTGCTGGCTATAGAGAACAAAGAGCTTCTTTCTGAATGTATTTTAGAGATTAGGGAAAACAAGGTTGAGGATTGTCCAGGGTTTTACCTTCCAGGGAGAAATGCTCTAAGCCTTGGCCTCATATTTCTCTTTTGTACCTCATCTTTCTGCATATGAGAGGGACTCTCAGCTTTTATTCCTTTCTCTGGCAGGGAGAAGCCTACTGACTTTTGTCAGTTTGAGGGACTCCTTGAAGCTCTTTGAAGGTGTTTGCCTTCCTGCTTAAAGAGCTTCCTGGATTTTTTTGAGTTGTTTATCTCTCTGCTTAAGGAGCTTCCTGTAGGGTGGAAGGTTTCAATCCTCTGAGGATACTATTATACAAATGTATATTTAGGGCTTTTGGAGTTATAGTAGTAATAAATTCAATGTTTCTTGTATTGTACAGTTAATAATTTTATGTCACAAAATAATATTATACTAATAATTATTTAAACTGTGTCTTATACTGCTAATATGGTTTCACATATACATGGGAGTTTGGTAGCCTCAGGACTCTGTCCAGGTAGCTGGATCATGTTAATGAATTTTACACTCAGATTGCCATTCATTTTATTTTTAGTTGCCAATTTCAAGGACACACCATTTACTTTGCGACTACCAGTACTTTAGATTTTTTTTTTTTTATTTTCATGACAGGGTTTCTGTGTATACCCCCAGCTGTCCTGAAACACACTTTGAACAGCAGCCTGGCCTCGAACTCAAAAATCTGCCTGCCTCTGCCTCCAAAGTGCTGGGATTAAAGTCGAGTGCCACCACCACCTGGCTAGTACTTTAGATTTCTAAATGGTTCCCTCTGGTAAGTTGGAACAGGAAGAAAATTGTACAGCTACTCCCCAAAACACACAATCCTGATTAGGTGAGAAAAAGTATAATCGAGGCTGTGTACCCAACATATCCAGTATAGCCCACAAAGGGCATGGTACCTGATACCTGCATTGACATTTTTTTTCGGTCCTGTCAGAGATTAGAGAAACTAGACAAGGAATAGATGTTTTGTTCAAAGTGGTTTGGGAATCCACACCATTGAATTTCCCAAGTGACTGCATTAAAGAATGTTTGGCCCAGGCATGTGGGGATTCCAGCTGAAGTTTAAATCACCCTTCCATTAGGTAGGTCAGTTTTCCCCAACAACTTAAGTATTAGTTCAATTTTGGTTTTGGTTTTGTCCAGGATCTCATTATGTAGGTCAGAGTAATCTGGAACACACTGTGTAAACCAGGCTAGCCTCAAAATCACAGAGGATTCTGACTCTGGAGTGCTTAGGTTTAAACACATGTGCTATTACCACTCCTAGTCCCAATAATTGAAGTTTTAGTGAGTCAAGATTTGTAGCAGGACCGGGGAACCTTGTCTCATACAAAGGATTACAGGAATCCAGTTCTTTTTTTTTTTTTTTTTATCTATCCAGGCCATAGTTCTTCCATGTTAGTTTTTTCACATGCATGGACAAAATACACCCTTAGCTACTGGACTCTAGTGTCTACCAGGATGCCGCACATGCACACTGTAGTGAAGTCTGCTTGGCAGTCCAAGAGTTCTTCCATGTTAGTTTTTTCACATGCATGGACAAAATACACCCTTAGCTACTGGACTCTAGTGTCTACCAGGATGCCGCACATGCACACTGTAGTGAAGTCTGCTTGGCAGTCCAAGAGCCCTGGAAGCACTCATGAGTCAAAGAGTTTCAAAATGAACTCAACTCCTGGAGCTTTGGCATTCTCATAACCCACATATTCATACCCTATCCCCTTGTTAGTCTGGTGTACAGATCCATGTGCTCTCTTTTAGTAATATCTTATTATAAGTGCCTTTTAAGATTGATTTCTGACATAGCTAAGCCTTTGCCAGTGTTCCAATGTCCTAGAAAGTCCTTGAGCTGACCATGGGTTTGGAATTCAATGTTGCCTATTCAGTGACATTCAGAATTGCCTTTGGTATTACACTATCACTTAGAATAAAAGCCAAATCACTCCCACATACAGGAATTTACAATGGTTTAGGCAGTAGATCTGGCTGTGGTTTTAGGGTAATGAGATGGTTAGCTAGAGCCAAACTCCCTAATTAGAAATATGACTTGGGTGTGAAAGCCATTGCCCTAGGAGTGTAAGACCTCACACCTGGCTTCTAAGACTTTAGCTGACCTTAGATAGGGCTGACTTTGTCTCAGTTGTTTTATTGACCAGTTCCTGCCTGTCTTTGTGTTTACATTCCTCTGTTTTGTGTAAGAGCCATTAAGCACCCAGTAACCTCATTTTTACTTTGCCAATGTGTCACCTAACTTCCCTATTTTCTTGTGTATAAAAAGTTTGATGCTCAATTTGACAAATGACATTCAGATAGTACACAATCTCACGTGTTCATCTTTCTGTCATTCGCAGACTCTTTGCCCATCTCGGACTAGTGACTCTTTCCATGCAGAAAGAGGGACCCAGAGGGTCTGTGGCAACAGGACCAAAAACAGATTTCTTGCTATGGGAGCAATGAGAAATGGGCTAATTTTTATTTCCTCATGAAAAGAATGGAAGATCTGGATGTCACTTAATGCATGATAGAAACTCTCTTGACATTTAACACAGACCCTGTGATCGTGCCCTTTCCAATCTGCCAGCCAGTATTCTGTCAGGGGTTTCTTAAGTTAGTGATATTGAAATTAGAATGTTTCCAGGTCCCTAGTTGACAGTCTGATGCAGAAGGCTCCTTTTGAAGGAGCACCATTTTTGCACTTGTAGTGCCAGGTTGTTCATAAGATGTGCTTCCAGTAGGAAATGTAAAAATGGGCTTTAGGGGTACATCTCGCCAGAGTTGAAGGATGTTCACATATATAGTTATCATTTAGCCTGTATGCCCACTCTGAGTGCTACCACTGACTCAATGAAGTTGATCAGCCATAATCTAGGTTTGCAGAGACATATAAAATTATTGACACTGGTTGTCCTAGGTTAGAGAATAGTAACTTTTGGATCATTTGTCCCTGTCCTAAGGGATGGCTCTGGTCGTCTTGTCATTCCACTGTTGGGGAAAACTGCATATCAAAAAATAATGTCTCCCATGTTGGTAGATGGAGTATGTGATTTTTTTTTATACTTGAAAAGTGGATGTGACAAATGAAGCTGGGTCCAAGTAAATCCTTATCCCAAATGAGTCAGACAAATACAGTAGATAACAGAATTAGCAGGCTGGGCCCACAAAGCAGGGGAAGATCAGTCCAAGCAAGTAGTTAAAAAAAAAAAATCTGTTCATGCTGTAGGCAGCCAGCACCTAAAAGATGGTGCTGGTCTCCGGTACACCATCGCAGTAAACAACACCACTGAGCAGGTGCTAGACCAAATCTGGCACCAACCCCTCCTGAGTGGGTGCATGCAAATTAACATGTCTGCAGACTGACCAACCCTAGCAGGACGCATAGCCCTCCCCAGTGCTGGGGTGTATTTAAGCAGTCCTCCCTGGGGTCCTGGGGTTCCTGTAGCATTGAGGCATTCCTGCTCTTAAGCTGTTAAAAAGAATTCAACTGTGTTGAATTCTCTTTACCAGGAAGAGGTAGGCGAAACATCACCCCAGCAATTGTGTTCCTCTTTTCTTGCCTTTGGGAGGGCCTCAGCAAACCTAGCCCTTTCTGAGCTTCCTAAAACTTGGAAGTTTTATTTGCTTCTGAGTTGTAGGATCCTCCATCCTCCTTATAGGAAAAAATGTATGAGAATTTTGCTTCCTATAAAAACCCAGCAATGTTATATGTGTAGTTTTTTTTTTATTTTGTTTTGTTTTAATCTCATGTCTGTCCCCAGCTGCAGATAGTTTTTGTTTGAAATTCTAGTGATTCTTGAGAGTGAATAAAAGAAAGAGCTCCTGAGAGGACCTAGGGCAGATGCTGCTCCTGCTGCACCTGCTTTTGTTATCACAGGATTAAATGAGCAATGCTCTTGTCAATGGAGCAAGTTTGTGGATTTATTTGTGTCAAAGGGCACTGATGGACATACATTGTTGCAAGGAGAAAAACAAGTGCATAATTTAGCATTCTTAGTGATTAGGTAAGGTTAGGTTATCTGAATTTATCTGAAGGCCAAGCCAAATGAAATGTTGTTTTGATTCCTTTTTTGGGAATACAAAAATCCATGTCTCAAACTAATATTTATAGATTTTGTCAGTTGCTTTTAATGTGTTAGTGTTATGAAATATTACATGGCAAGGGAATACATTTGCTGGACCCATGCATTTTGTGACCTTCAGAAATTACACCACGGAACAGACCTGGTATAAAGGGAATGATTGGGAGAGGGTAGAGGAGTGAGGAAATGGGGGAGGTATAGAGGCATAGAGGCAGAAACAAAACCATTAGGTCAGAAAAATGTGGGGCAAAGAACAGATAGAGGGCTAGCTGAAAACAAAGAGAGAGACAGAGCTATAGAAACAAGAACAATGGGAACAGAGAGGTTGGGCCTAGAACAGAGAGAGGGGGCTAATCAGTCCTTTTATCCTGCCTTGAAGTTAGCAGTTTAGTTTCTTTCAAGAAAGAAATATACTTTCTATGAATTTTGTAAGTTAACAGGAAATATTTTCATCTCTGAGAGCAATGTTAATTTTAAAGTGTTTATAGGAAATTTTTGTGGGACTACTTTCTTAAGAACAATATAAGCCAGGTATGTTGTCACATAACTGTAATAATACCTACATGGAATGCTGAGATCACCTGGAACCTAAACATTCTAGAACTTCTTGGACAATACACAACATACTATGTGCCTATTTCAAAAATGAAATGAAGTGAAATAAAATCAACCCAATGTACCTTCTTTATTTGTATCTCTTACCTTTGGAAACTAATAAGATAATGAATCAAAAAATAAATAAATTTCAATTATCTGTATGAATGAAAACAATTTTAAATGTTAAGAAGGTTAAAAAAATCACTACAGTGATGGGGAGGAAAGAGCCTGGGTGGGAAATGGGACAAGAAGGTGAACATGATCAGGTATTGTGTGTGTGGGGAACATAACTGAAGTGCTGAGGAAAAGCAAAAAGAATGGAAACAGGCAACTTTTTGAGGTAGGAGGTGAGAAAACCCTCGGTTATATCAGAGACCTGGGAGGTGAGAGACCCTAAGGACTCAAAGGGAGGGACCTTAGAAGAAATGCCCTACAGTGGGGAGAGGGAACTTGTAGAGTCCTCCTCCAGTGGAGGGACAGGACATCAAGTGGAAAGATTGAGTTACCATCCCACAGTAAAAAGCTCTAACCCAGAATTGTTCCTGTCTGAAAGAACTGCAAGGAAAAAACATGGAGAAAAGCCTAAAGAAAAGGAGATCCAGTGACAAGACCAAATTGTGATAAAGCTCAAGGAGAGGCATCAAGGCCTGACACTATTACTGATGCTATTCTGTGCTCACAAAAAATGGGCTTATCATGACTGCTCTCTGAAAGACCAAACCAGCAGGTGAAAGAGTCAGATGCTCAAATTTATATGCAACAAATAGACAGAAGCTGGGAACCCCTGTGGATGAATTGGGGAAAAGCTGGAAGAAGCTGAGGAAGAGGTCTACCCGGTAGGAGGACCAACAATCTCAAATAACCTGGACCTCCCAGGATGTCTCAGACACTGAGCCAGCAACCAGGCTTCATACACCAGATGATATAAAGCCACCAACACATATACAGAAAAGGACTGCCAGGTCTGGACTCAGTCAGATGAGGTCCATCTAATCCTCAAGGGACTTCAGGCCCCAGGGAGCAGGGAGGTCTGGTGGAGAGGGGACAGGATGGTGGTGTCATACTCTTGGAGATGGGGATTGTGGGCTTGGAGCCCTGGGAGCATGGGGGCATATAGGCAGGAGATATGGGGTGTGGAACAGTAAGAGGGGGAACTAGGAGAAGAATAAAATCTCGACTTTAAAAAAAGTATAAGAATAAATTTTAAATAATTCAACTATATTAGTGTGTGGAATTTCAGTCCACGGGACTATATACTATTCACATATTCATTTAGATTTCCTTTGGAAGTTAATATAAAGATGCACTTATACTTAAACAAGAAAATGATTAAAGATATTTAAAAATAAAGAAGTTCTATTTTAACTCTAAAGGTATAACTGCTAGTTAACTTTGTAATCACATCACTGGGATTAACTTCCTTCTCAGAATCATCAGAATAACAAGGATTAAAGAAACTTTAAAACTCTGTTTCATAGGAAACAAAAAAGTTAGAGATTTTTTTATTTGTTTTATATATATACCAGCAAGTGAAAATTTTTCATGCTTCATTTTTCTGAAGATGGGAAAGTAGAAGAGTACTTCAGATTATTCTCCATGATGGCTCTTTCAAACATAGACATTTTTTTTTCTCAGTTCACCATCTACACCAAAAAGCATATCTTAGTACTTGGTCCCCAAGTTCATCAAAACCTAAAACAGAAAAGTACCTCTTATTAAATAAATTCCCAAGGATACATATATGAAAGATTCTGTGCAGATGATGTATAGGGTAAAGGTTAAGGTCAGGATTAGGATTAGGGTTAGTGTTAGGGTTATGTTTAATAAAGCAGGATAATTATAGTGTTATTAAAGTATGAGGTACATCTGAGGTCAAATTCCCATTTTATCATTTCATATCTTTAATAATTCATACAAAGCCATTAGGATTTTATGGATAATAGCAGTCATTTCAGTAAGAAATAATTCAAAATAATAAGTAGTTAAAACTTTATGATTATTAAAACATATTTAGATTCCTAAGGTCATTTTATGGACCATGTGCAACATACCTCCATGGACTTCTCATGCATTTCTTTAACTGCTTCCAGGGTCTGGTTCTGACTACATTTGGACAGTTTCAATGCTTGTTGTTCTTTTTGACAACTATTCTACAAATGTAAAAGGAAAACATTAGTATAACAATTCTGTTTATTTTTGTTGTTACTGCCATGCAACATGCATGGTAGTCTAACAATAAAACACTAAATGTATATCTAATACTAAAACATTTATGTGAGCAAAAATAATTCTATATGAAAGTTAAAAGGAATAGTTTTCCAACTGATTTAAAATTTTAACAACTATTTTGACTAAATATATATATATATTTACAATAATATGAAATAACATTATGCTACCAATTGTGGGGTAGGAATTTTTTTTAATGTGAAAGAGTTTTTCATAATGCACAGACTGGCCTTAGCCTCCCAAGTTCTTATGTTTATAGGCATGCACCATGTATACATGAACTCGGTAAAATCCTAGTCTTGGAAGCTTAGATTGGTTTTCTCTAGATTCCAATCTCAAGCAACACATAGAAGTAGTAACATAAAGTTCTCATTGTATTCTTTAGGGTTGCGCACAACCATGATAATTTGCATTTAAAAAAAATTAAGACAAGCCCTTTACACCTTTTCACCTTGGGCTACTACAATCCTGTTTTGCCCTTTATTCACTGTGATCAATTTTTTACCTCACATTTGCACTCAAATCATCATAATTAAGTAAAATTACCTCTAATTTGCAATGCTTATCTTTAAAAAAAGTGCACCTGCATACATTTGGAGACAAAGGGTTAATATTGGGTGTCATCTTTGATTTCACAGTACTGTTTCAGAGACAGAATCTCACTAAACCTAGAGCTCATCATTTATGCTACACCTGGTGGCTACAAAGATCTGGAGATCTTCTTTTCTCTGAACTAAATCTGAGATTGGTTGTTTTAAAATGCTCACAACCACACCAACTTTTTTTTGTTGTTGTGGTGTTGGTTTGTTTTTAGTGTTGCTAGTTTGTTGTTGTTTATTTTGTTGTTGTTGGTGGTGGTGTGGGCATTCATCCCAATGCAGGGAATATAAGCTGGGGTCTCCATGCCTACACGGGAGAAAGATTACCAATTAAACCATCTTCCAGCCCTGTAAATCAATCTTATTGGGCCCACATGCAGCATATGACACATTTAGGGATCTTTTCTTCTTTAAAACTTTCCTTCACTCATGGTAGTTTTCTTTCTACCAGTGGTTCTCTTCCTTTACTGGCTCCCTCTCACCAGCTGCCATATGCAGAATTACAAATCTTGAAGTACCCTGCTGTTCTGTCTTTAGACTCCTTATTTACAGGGATGATCACTTTCCCTTGAAATGTCATCCAGAGTCCAATGTTTAAAAACTGTCTTCAATTGGAGTATTTATTATTTATCTTTAGTTCCTATCTCTTTCCAGAAATGACTCATAATGGCAGGTTCCTCAATGCCTTCTGAGGCAAGAATGAATTTGCTGTTCCTTTCAAATTGAATACTTTCCAAACTATTAACCAGTAAATAAAATAAAATAGTTAATATGATTATCGTTGTCTCAGATCTTACTTGGAAACCAGGTGATGACTCTACAGGTAGAGTAATGGAGACGTGATCTAAAATTGTTTGCTGATATTCTTCCACAGGAAAATTCTTCCAGGGCTGTTGAGATTGTTTGTTTCCATCCTCTGTTGTTACTAAATCTTTACTAAATTTAGGACTGTAAGAACTGATTTACCAAATTGAGTTGTTTTTTTAATATAAACAACAGAGTCCAGGTGAAACCAATAAATAAGCTTTCTCTCTTCTTTGAACTCTGATATATTGTGGTTTTTTTTGTTTTTTTTTTGTTTTTTGTTTTTTTTTTTTTTGTAGTCACTGGTAATCATCTCTTGATCTTTCTGCAAATGTCTGCCTCTTAAAAATTTATGATCTGGTATACCATAAAATGCCTAGTCGTTTTCATTGATATAGTATGCAATCAATAGTTTATATCTCAGTAAGACTAGAACAGAAGCAAGGATAGATAGATAATGGAACTTAATTTAGTTTCATATGCTCAACTCAAGGCTAGTTGTTCCATTCCTACTTAGTAATACTAGGTTAAATATTAAGTTTTTTTTATGGTACCAACCACTGATTTTTTCTTTTTCTTCATTGAATTTCTGTACATCCATATCAGACTTCTGAAATGTAGTTATATACTGCTCACAAAATTTGTTGTTGATGTTCTTCCTGTAAAGCACAGTAACAAAAGCAGGCACATTTCATACCAATATGAAAATGAACACTCAGAACAAATTCAATTGAACATTTCATACTATAAAAAGAAAAATAGCAGTATAAAATATCTAATGGGAAATCATTATAGATTTTTCCGCTAACATATTATCAGAGAGGTTTTCATTTACGTTTTAGCTTTTCAAAATTAAAGAAATATAAACACACACAACACACACGTAACACACACACACACACACACACATATATATATATATATATATATATATATATACATGTACAAAATTTAATTATATTTCAATGTGGGTTTTTTTTCATTATTTTCTACCAAATATAAGTTCTAATTTATTTTTCATACATTGCCTTAGTAAAGACAGTGCAAAACATGTCAACTAAAATATACAAATTGTCTGCATATGTAATTGTAGTTGTTCCATTTGAATATTGTTAAACATAATAATCCATAAATTACATTCCTAAGACTATGTGCAAGACTTCTGTATTTCCAGCACTTCTGAGGCTGAGAGAAGCCTCTAGTATTTGAGGCAGTTTGGAACCTATATATAGAAATTTCGGCAATGTGGCATTATCACAACACGTTAAAATGTAGACTGGTCTTCAGTTTCTATTTAATAAATTCCTGGTGGGAAGCAGTTGCATAGAAGAGGGTTTTGTCTGTTTCATCCACTAAGTGAAGTCCAGTTTACTCACACCTCACATCCCCAGTCCCCAAGAATACTTTCAGGGTCTCCATTTCCTTGGCCTTCCTGATTTCTGCTAGGAGCTAGTCTGTTCAAACTCTTGCAGTTACAGTGAAGTTCTCAGTTTTTCTCAGCAGAGGCCTAAGTGGGAAAAGGTCGATTGTGAACCTGGAAGTAGCAACTTCCTGAGTCCAGTGAGGGTCACCTAATCTCATTACTCCTGAAGAAACACCTCCAAAACTCCACCTTCATCCCCACCCAGACCCCTAGCTGAACCAGGATTAACCAACAGACAATTGACTACCTCCACTGAGACTTCATCCTACCATGATTCCTCAAGAATTTTGCTTCCTCAAGAACTCTTTGTAGCCACCATACTGGGTAACAGGGTTTGAACAGCAGGAAAATAATCTCAGCCAAGCCCATTGCTGATTGGCTGTGTTTGCACATGAGTACTAAGGGTAAGAGAGGCTCTTTCAGTCATCTGTGATTAAAGCTTCAAAAAGCGGGTAGTATTTTAACTTCCACTACTACCCAGAGGCTTTCCATTTTCTAAGTTTTCAATACTAACTTGAAAGTTAAAATAAAATGAACTCCAAAGACGACTCTCCTACTTTGTTTCAGATGAAGGGACTGTTCTGTGTAACTCTAAATTGTTTTTTGTTTGTTTGTTTGTTTGTTTTGTTTTTTTTTTGTTTGTTTTTTTTTTAAACTAAAGTGTTTTTGCATGTTTGTATTTATATAACATGTATGACTAGTTCCCCTAGAAACTAGAATAGGATGCCAAAATCCCTGGATCTAGAATTAAAAATGATTTTGAGAATTATGTGGGTTCTAGGAACTAAACCTTGGTTCTGTACAAAAGCAACAAGTGTTCTTAATTTCTAAGCCATCTTTCCATTCCTATCCTGTGTGTGTTTTAAGGTGTGCTGGACCATTTCTCACGATAGATGTTTAATTTTACTATATAATGGAGAGTATAAAAAATGACTTTGTTAATGTTGTCTATTTCCAGAAACAGAAAAACAAACAAACAAACAAACAAAACAGCAACAAAAAAAACATAATTTTAATGGATTGTGTAAATCATAAATAGTTTCAGGATAAAAATGGAGTGTATACATTTCAGTGTATGGGTGCATAAGGAGGCCAGATATAGACATCTGTTTTATTCTCAATTATATTCCAAATTTCTTTTTCATTTTCAGTTTTTTTTTTCAAGTCAGGGTTTATCTGTATAGCTCTGGTTAACCAGGAACTCACCCTGTATACCAGGGTGGCATCAAAATCAAAAATCTCCCTGCCTCTGCCTCCCAACGTCTGGGATTAAGGCATGTGCCACCACTGACTGACCCAACTTAAAACTTGAGATAGGTTCTCTCTGAATATGCAGCTAACCAATGCCACTACCTCGGCTAGCCAGCAAGCTGTCTCCACCTACTCAGCACTGGTTGGCAGCCTGCATTTTAGAAGTGGATTCTAGGCCCCCACTTTTATTTTCAAGAAAAACATTTTACTAAAACAGCCATCTCTCTAGCCACTCTTCAAGGTTTGTTCTGTTGCTATAGACACTGCAATTTTTTGTTTGTTTGTTTTTTGTTTGTTGGGTTTCTTTTTCTATTTCTCTAATCATGCCTAAGTTTAGGCTCCTAAAATGCTTAGTGGTGGTTTTGCTTGTTTCCTTACAACAGCAAATTGGTTTTCTTGCTCACTTTACAATTTGCAGCTAATTTGGCACACTGGACGAACTGACATTTCATTTACTAGTCTTATTGCTGTGTTTTGTTTCTCTGGTGCTTTTTTTTTTTTTTTTTTTTTTTTTTAATTTGCTGGGTTTGTTTGTTTTTGCTGGTTTTTTGTTTTTGTTTTTGTTTTCACCACTGAAGATGAAATTTATAACTTTTAATGGTGCTTTACCACTGAGCTACATCTTTAGTTAATCTTTAGTTTTGAATGTTGGATGAGAAGTTATCTGTGTGTATTTTTTAAAGAAAACTATAATTTCTGTGAAGCCTACAATTATCCCCCTATGCTATAGGTTCTATAGAGATCTGTTTCCCTCGTTTGGCCTCTTCAAGAAACAGGGAAATATTTCTAAAACACATACCTCCAGATTTATCCAACATACTGCCTACTTCATGTCTGTGAAGACAGAACAATAAAAAATTAAAGCAAGAAATATAGTAGACTGGTAGGCCATTTTTTTTACCACACACAAAACTTTACACAGAACCTTCTTTAATTTTTTATAATAAATATATAATGTTTGGTTTGGAACAAATGTCATATGCATGTAAAATATATGGTGGACTACCAACTTGAACTTGGATTATTTACTTTTAACAATTCATACGTTTACACCCCACAAGGAGTTTATTCATAACTCTCCCACAATTGCCAAGACCCTTTTTTCCCCCAGATAGTCCCCTACTTATTTTTATGATGTTTCTCCTTTTCTTTGAGTGTGTCAAAGATCACATGCAGGTGGTCCTATTGTATGAGTTCCTATGTGTTTGTGATCACAAAGTCTAAAGGATCCCAAGCTGGGCTTGAACTTAACATATATCAGCATCTGACATTGAAATGCTGATCTTCCTGAATCTAGTTTTCCAGTGAAGGTAACACAAACACTACTTTTGAAGTACTCTATTGAACTGGCAAAAAAAAAAAAAGAAAGAAAAAAAAAGAGAAAAAAAGAAAAAGAATTGAAAATATTACCCCATGTCTTCATCTCCTTTTACTTGAGGCGATATATTTTCATCTTTACCAATTGCTGGATTATTTACTGTATTGACAATAGAAAATGTAAACATTTGAAAGTATGCAATATTAGTAATAGTTAATAAAGTACTATCAATTTTAATTTCTTTGGAAAAACTGCCCATTTTGAGTTTTTGAAACAGATTTTAAAAATTAAGTAAAATTAAGTACATCCAGGAAATCTAGGACACAAGGAGAAGAAAAAACATAAGGATAACAGGTATAGATGAGAAGTAAGATTTCCAAATTATAGGGCCAGTGAATATCTTCAACAAAACTATAAAAGAAACCTTTCCTAACCTAATGAAAGAGATGTCCATGAACATACAAGAAGCATGCAGAACTCCAAATAGTTTGGACCAGAAAAACAACAACAAAAACAAAAATCCCTGCCATCATATATTAATCAAAGCACCAAATGAACAAAACAAAGAAAGAATATTAAAAGCAATAAGGTAAAATGGTCAAGTAACATATACAGGAATTCCTATCAGAATTACACCTAACTTCTCCCCAGAGACTATGAAAGCCATAAGATCCACGGTAGATATCATACAGACACTAAGAGAGCAGAAATAAGAGCCAAAGCTATAATATGCAGTAAAACTATTTTACCATAGATTGAGAAAACAAGGTATTCCGTGAAAAAACAATATTTACACAATATCTTTGAACAAACCAAACCCTTCAAGGGATAATAAAGGGAAAACTCCAATATAAGGAGGGAAATCACATGCTAGCAAAAGCAAGATATTAATCTTGAAGTAAACCTAAAAGAAGATAGCTACATGAACAAAATTCCAACAAAAATAACAGGAAGAAACAAAGACTTTGCCTTAGTATCTCTTAATATCACCATATTCTATTCACCAATTAGAAAGAAATAGACAAACAGACTGGATGTGTAAGCAAGACCCAGCATACCAGATACAAACCTCAGGGACAAAGACAGACATTTCCTCACAGTAAAAGGCTGGAAAACAATTTTCTAAGCAAATGTTCCAAAGAAACAAATTTGGAGTAGCCATTCTAATATCAAATAAATTTGACTTTCAACCCAATGTTATCAAAAAAGACAAGGAGTGACACTTCATATTCATCAAAGTTAAAATTTACCAAGATGAATTTTCAATTCTAAACATTTATAGTCCAAATGCAATGGCATCCATATTCATATAAGAAACTTTAGTACAGCTCAAAATGCACATTGCACCACACACAATAATAGCAGAAGCCTTCAACAACCCTCCTCATCAATGGAAAGATCCTGGAAAGAAAAATTAAAAAAGACACAGTTAAACTAACAGAAGTTATGAAACAAATACATTAGTTGATATCTATAGAACATTTTATTCTAGAACAAAAATTGTCCATTCTGCTCAGCACCTCATGACGCCTTCTCCAAAATTAACAATATAATCAGTCACAAAACATGCCTCAACAGATATAAAAATATCCAAATAATCTCATACATCCTATCTAATCACCAAGGACTAAGGCTGATCTGAAATAATAATATAAATAATTGAAAACCCATGTACACGTAGAAGGTGAACAAAAATCCAGTCAGTGATAAATCAGGTAGGGAAGAAATAAAAAAAAAAATAAATGTAAGACTTTTTAGAGTTTAAAAAAAATGAAGTTACTACATACCGAAAGTTGTGGAACACAACTAAAGCAGTGTTAAAGGGAATCTCATAGCTCTGAATGCCTCTAAATAGAAACTGGAGAGAAGATACAGTAGTAGGTTGACAGCACACCTAAAACCCCTTGAATAACAGGAAGGAAATTCACCCAAGAGGAGTTGAAGGCAGGAACTAATCACACTCAGGGCTGAAATCAAACAAGTGGAAACAAAGGAACTATAACATAAAATCAAACAAACTAGGAGCTGGACCTTTGAGAAAGTCAACAAGATAGATAAAACATAAGCCAGACTAATTACAGGGCACAGGGAAAATATCAACATTAACAAAACCAGTAATGAAAAGGGAGACATAACAACAGATACTTAGTAAATCCAAAAAAATCATCAGATCCTACTATATAAGCCTGTAACTTAGCAAAAGTGGAAAATCTGGATGAATTGGACAATTATCTAGACAGATGTCAGGTACTAAATTTCAATCAGGTTGAGATAAACCCTGTAAACTCTCCCATAATCCCCAAAGAAATAGAAGCAGTCATTAAGAGCTCCCCCCTCAAAAAAAAAAAAAAAAAGCCCCGTATCTGATGGGTTTAGTACAGATTTCTATCAGGCTTTCAATGAAACACCAATACCAACAATCTTCAATCTATTATGCAAAAACAAAAGAAAATGAACACTACTTAATTTGTTCTATGAAGCCACATTTACTCTTATACCCAAACCATACAAAAACCCAATGAAGACAGGATACTTCAGACCAATTTAACTTATAAATATTGATGCAAAAATACTCAATAACATCCTGTTAAACACAATCCAAGAACACATCAAAATGATCATCCTTCATGATCAAGCGGCTTCATCCCAGGGATACAGGAATGGTTCAATATATGGGAATCCATCAATGTAATCCAATATGTAAAGAATCTCAAGGAAAAAAACACAGTATTATCTCATTAGACGCTGAGGAATCATTTAAAAAAAATCAACACACCTTCATGATGAAGTCTTGGATAGATTCAGAAAGCAAGGCCCATAACTAAACATAGTAGCAAACCAGGATCCAACATCAAAATAAATGGAGAGAAACTCGATGCAATCCCACTAATATATGACAAGGCTTCCCACTCTCTCCCTACCTATTCACTATAGTACTAGAAGTTCTAGCCAGATTAAATAGACAACAAAAAGAGGTCAAAAAGTTAAAAATTGGAAAAGAACAAATGAAAATATCACTATTAATAGGTAATAAGATAGTATATTTAGTGACCCCAAAAAAATCCTCTAAAGAACCCTTAAGCCTGAGAAACAACTTTAGCAAAGTGATTGGATATACAATTAACTCAAATAGATCAGTAGCCTTCCTCTACTCAAAGGATAAACAGGCTGAAAAGGAAGTTATGGAAGCAACACTCTTCACAATAGTCTCATATTTTAATACCTTGGTGTGACACGAAAAAAGCAAGTCAAAGTTCTGTAGGACAAGAACTTCATGTCTCTGAAGATAGAATTGAAATTCTCAGAAGATGGAAAGATCTCCCATGGCCATAGATTGGTGTCCCAAATAATTTAGTAAAAATGTCTATCTTGCCATAAGTAAGCTCTGATTCCATGCCCTCTCCATCAATATTCAAACTTAATTCTTTATAAAGATAGAAAGAGCAATATGCAAAATAATTTGGAATAACGAAAATCCAGGATATTGTAAAACTATTCACAACAATAAAAGAACTTCAGGGGGAATCATCCCTGACCTCAAGCTGTATTATAGAGAAATAGTGATAAAAATGTATAGTGACCATAAAGAAAAAATGACTTCAGGAAGTTCACACGAAAACGGATATGTCTAAAGTATATCATCCTGTATGAGGTAACACAATCCCAAAGGAAAAAATATGGTATGCACTCACTGATAAGTGGATATTATCCTAAAAGTTCAGAATACCCAAAATGTAATTCACAGACCACATAAACCTTAAGAAGGAAGAAAAAAGTGTGCATGTTTCCGTCCTTCTCAGAATGGGGAACAAAATACTACTGGGAGGAAATATGGAGACAAAGTGCAGGGCAGAGACTGAAGGAACGACCATTCAGAATCTGCCCCACCTGTGGATCCATCACGTATATAAACACCAGACCCTGTCACTATTGTGGATACCAACAAATGATTGCTGAAAGGAGCCTAATAAGGCTGTGTCCTTAGGGGCTCTGCCAGAGGTTGGCAAAAACAGAGGCTCATGCTCACAGCCAACAATCAGACTGATTATGGGGTCCACAGTGGAGGAGTTAGAGGAAGGACTGAAGGAGCTGAAGGGGTTTGTAATCTTACAGGAAGAACAATAATATGAACCAAGCAGACCGCCCCCCTCCCCCCAGAGCACTCAGGGACGAAGCCAGCAAACAAAGAGGGGGACCATGGCTCCAGCTAAATACATAGCAGAGGATGTCCTTGTCAAACATCAGTGAGAGGAGAGGTCCTTGGTCATGTGAAGTTTGGTGTCCCAGTGTAGGCAAATACCAGAGCAGGGACATGGGTGTTGGTGGGTGGGAAAACATGCTCATAGAAGCAGAGGGAGGGTGGAATGGTAAAGGGAATTTCTGGGGTGAAACCAGGAAATGACTAATATTTGAAATGTAAATAAACACACACACACACACACACACACACACACACACACACACACACATCTAATATGATGGCTTTAACTGTGACTTCAAGTGGGTTTATATGCAATCACAGGATGATCTAAATTTTGGTCCCATTGTTGCTAGGGTTTTGATAAATTAGAGTAAATGTGTTTGCATCTCAATCTCCAAATGAAATCATGGTTGCTTTTATCATAACCAAGCTCCTCAATTTTTTTCATCATAATACAAATCTAAAGCAGATCTAAAATATAAAGTTTTTCTGGCTGGACAAATATTTTACTGCTACAGCAAGAAGCTCTGGTTTCAATCTTCAACAAGGAAAAAAGGAATAAAAAACAAACAAACAAACAAACAAACAAAAATTTAAATATAAAAAATAAAGAACACATATTTCCTCAGGCCCAGGTACATTTGTAAGGCTGGGGACTTCAGTTTCAAGGCCAGTCAAAGCTGCAGGTGAGATTTCAGACAATCCTGAGATATAGAGTTAGAGCTTACTGTCCTAAACCAAAACAACAAATAAATAACAACAACCTGGCCTGAATTATGTCTGAAGTCCCAGCACTTCTGAGGCTGAGAGGAGCCTCTGTATTTTGAGGCAATTGGAGCCTATACATAGAAATTTCGGGAATCTGCCATTTTAACAACAGGTAGAGGTAAATGAAGACTGGTTTTCAGTTCGTTTTTAATGAATTCCTGGCAGGCAGCAGCAGCTAAAAGAAGGTTTTAGTCTGTTGGCTCCACTAACTGACTTCCAATTTACTCACTCCTCACCTCCCCAAGCCCCAAGAAGACTTCCAGGGTCTCCAATTCCCTGGCCTTCCTGCTTTCTGTTAGAAGATAATTCTGTTCAAACCCCTGCCCTTAGCGAAGTTCTCTGTTTTTCTCAGCAGAGACCTAAGTGGGAAAAGTTGATTGTGAGCCTGGAAGCAGTACCTTCCTGAGTCCAGTGAGGGTCACCTCCTCTCCTTACTCCTAAAGTAACACCTCCACCCCTCCACCTTCTTCCCCACACAGGCCCCCAGCTCAAACAGTATTAATCATCTTTCAACAGACAATTGACTACCTCTACTGAGACTTCTCCCTACCATGCTTCCACAAGAACTCGGCTTGATGACTACCACAAAGCATACTGGGTAACAGGTTTTGGATAGCGGGAAAACAATCTCAGCCAAGGCCCTTGCTGATTGGCAGTGTTTGCACATGTGTACTAAGGGTGAGAAAGGCTCAATCAGTCGTCTGTCATTGAAGAGCAAAAAGGAGGTAGTATTTTAGCTGCCACTACTACCCAGAGGCTTTCCATTTTCCAAGTTTACAATACTAACTTGAAAGCTAAAATAAAACGGACCCCAAACAAGACTCTCCTACTTTGTTTCAGATGAAGGTGCTGTTGTTTGTAATTTTCAATTGTTTTATTTATTTAAGTAATTTGTTTTTGCATGTTTGTGTTTATAAACATGCATGTGTGGTGCACATAGAAACTAGAAGAGAATTCCAAAACCCATGGATATAGAATTAAAAATGGTTTTGAGCCATTGTGTGGGTCCTAGGAACTAAAACTTGGTTCTGTCCAAGAACAACAAGTGCTCTTAATTTCTAAGCCATCTTTCCATCCCTGTCCTTTGTGTCTTTTAAGGTGTGCTGATCATTTTTCTTGAAAGATGTTTATTTGTACTATACAGTGGAGATTACAAAATTATAACACTTTCTTAATATTGACAATTTGCTCATAGAGAAAAAACAAAAAGACAAAAACCATCATTTTAATGGATTGTGTAAATCAGATAAAGAGTATTGTAAAAAACTGATGCATATACATTCCAGTATAAGTATGCATAAGAGGGCGACAAATAGACATTTGCTGCATTCTCAATCACATTCCATTTTCCTTTTTTTTTTTTTTTTTTTTTTTTTTTTTTTTTTTCAAGGCAGGGTTGTAGTCCTGGACCTCACCCTGGTTACCAACTGCTGGGATTATGGCATGAACCACCTCTGACTGCCCAAATTTAAAACATGAGACAGGTTCTCTCTGAATCTGCAGCTCACCAATGCCACTAGCCTGGCTAGCCAGCAAGCTGTCTCCAACTACTTTTCACTGGGTCGCAGCCTGCATTTTTAAAGCCGATTTAAGACCCCCTCCTTAATTTATATACTTTCAAATAAAGCACATTACCAAAACAGCCATCTCTCTAGCCCCTCTGAGAGGTTTGTTCTCTTGTGGTAGCCACTGTATATTTTTTTTTTCTTCTCTAATCATGCCTAAGTTTAGGCTCCTAAAATGCTTATTGCTGGTTTTGCTTGTTTCCTTACAAGAGCAAACTGGGTTTCTTGCTCATTTTACAATTTGCAGTTAATTTGGCAAACTGGACAACCTAACATTTCATTTGCAAGACTTATAACTGTGTTTTGCTTGTTTGGTAGGATTTTTGTTAATTTGGTGCATTTGTTGGTTTGTTTGGGGTTTTTATTGTTATTGTTTTGTTTTGTTTCTTTGTTTGTTTTTGTTTGTTTATTTTTGCCACTGAAGATGAAACTCATCACTTTTAAATGGTGATTTACCACTGAGCTACATCTTCAGCTAATCTTGCATTCTGAATGTTTGCTGAGAAGTTATCTCATATGTGTTTTAAAGGAAACTACAATTACTGTGAACCCAAAATTATCCCCTTTTGCTATACAGTCTAGAAATCTGATGCCCTCTTCTGACCTCTTTAAAAAACAGGCAAATACCTCCAAAAACACATACCTTCAGATTTATCCAACATACTGTCTACTTCATCTCTGTGAAGAAAGGAAAATAAAAAAATTAATGCAAGAAATATAGTGGACTGGTAGGCATTTTTCTTACCCACACAAAACTTTAAAAAGAACTTTCTTTTAATTATTTATAATAAATATATAATGTTTGGTTAAGAACAAATGTCATATATATATATATATATACATATATATATATATACATATGTATATGTATGTGTATATATATGTATGTATGTATACATATATATATATATATATATATATATATATATATATGTATGTATGTATGTATGTATGTATGTATGTATATATTACATGGTGGAGTATCAAAGTGATCTTGTATCCTTTACTTTTACCAATTCATACATTTACACCCACAGTAGTTTATTCATTACTCTCCCACTCTTGCTGAGACCCTTCTTCTTGCCAGATGGTCCCCCTCTTATTTTCATGATTTTTCTCCTTTTCTTTGTGTGTATATCTTGGAAGATCTCAGGCAGGTGGTCATATTATACTAGTTGCTATGTGTTTGTAATCACAAGGTCTGAAGGACCTCAAGCTGGGCTTGAACTCAACATATAGCAGTGTCTGATTTGTATTGCTATCTTCCTGAATCTACTTCTCCAGTGAAGGTAATACAAACACTACTTATGAAGTAATCTATTGAGCTGGCAAAAAATATTGAAAATGTTACCCCATATCTTCATCTGCTTCTGCTTGAGGCGATATATTCTCATTTTTATCAAATGCTGGGCTCTTTACTGTATTAACAATAGAAAACAGAAACATTTGAAAGGATTCTATATAAGTAATAGTTAATAAAGTACTATCGATTTGAATTTATCTGGAAAAACTCTCCATGTAAATTTTTGGAAGAGATTTTAGAAAGGAAATATTTACACCGAGAAAATCCAGGACACAAGGAGATGACAAAACTTAAGGATAATAGGTATCAATGACAAGTAAGTTTTTCAAATTTAGGGACAGTGAATATATTCAACAAAATTATAGAAGAAAACTTCCCTAACCTAAAGAAAGAGTTGCCTATGAATATACAAGTAGCCTACAAAACTCCAAATAGTTTGGACCACAAGAGAAATTTCTTCCATCATATAGAAATCAAAACTCCAAATGCATAATAAAAAAAAAAAGAAAAGAAAAAGAAGAATATTAAAAGCACTAAGGGAAAATGGTCAAGTGACTTATAAAGGAAATCCTATCAAAACTATACCTAACTTATCCCCAGAGATTATGAAAGCCATAATATCCAGGGCAGATGTCATACAGACCCTAAGGGAAAAGAAATGCCAGACAAGGCTACTAGACGCATCAAAAAATTTTACAATAGATTGAGAAAACAAGGTATTCTGTGAAAAAAAAAACGATATCTACACAATATGCTCGAACAAATCCAGCCCATCAAGTGGGTAATAATGGGAAAACTCCAATATAAGGAGGGAAATTACACTCTAGAAAAACCAAGAAATTGATCTTGAAGCAAACCTAAAAGAAGAAAGCTACATGAATCACATTCCAACTCTAACAACAAAAATAACAGGAAGCAACAACTACTTTTCCTTAATATCTCATAATATCAGCGGACACAATTCACCAATAAAAAGACATAGAATAACAGACAGGATGTGTAAGCAAGACCAAGCATACTAGAAACAAATCTCAGGGACAAATACAGATATTACCTTAGAGTAAAAGGCTGGAAAACAATTATCCAAGGAAATGTTACAAAGAAACAAGTTGGAGTAGCCATTCTAATATCAAATAAATTCGACTTTCAACCCAAAGTTATCAAAAAAAAAAAGAGGAGGGACACTTCATATTCATCAATGTTAAAATTTGCCAAAATGAATTCCCAATTCTGAACATTTATACGCCAAATGCAATGTCATCCACACTCATAAAAGAAACTTTAGTAAAGCTCAAAAACACACATGAATAGAGCATTAAAAGAAACCTTGACTAAATTGGTTTTAGAGACCTGCAGAAAAGATTATGCAGCTCTTTTTCCCTTCACCTTGTTCTGAGTATGGAACACCACAGGGAAATTTAAACTTACACCATTCGAACTCCTCAACTGGGGACCCCCCCCCCTTTAACAGAAGCAGGTGGAATGTTTGACCCTCATGTTTCTTTTTCAGAACTCCCACTAGCTCACTTGAAGGACCTACAACTGGTCAGAAAACATGCCTTGGAAATGTTGAAACACAATAAAAAACTTAAACAAAAACAAAAAAACAAAAAACATACGAACCAGAAACCATCTTGGTGCCACATAAATTTCAAACAGGATTACCTGTCCTGGTCTGGTGCCACCATTCTGGCAAACTTGAACTCAGATCAAAAGGACTTTCCCTGATGATTCTCACAAGCCCTGCTGCCACACCTCCAGTATGTGCCCAGTTCTGGCATCCAGCCTGCCATGGCCCACTGGCCTGGCACTGCTCACACACAGTGGGCACTGCACAGGAACCTCCCTCCCTCCCTCCTCCCAATGGCAAGAGGCTCTTTTGTCTCATTCAATGGGCTTCTGAGGTTCTCAATCTTACATATCCTAAAGCTGTGACCTCATGTTGGCTTTGTTTGGCAGCTGGGCCAGAGGTTTAATTTTCTAACTTATAAGATCAGAACTATGTACTAGAAGGAGTGGGAAATGTGAGACCACAACTTAGAGCGTTTCTCCCTGGAAGGTAAAGCACCTGGACATTCTCCAAGATTGTTTTCCCTGATTTATAAAAATACAGCCAGAAAGAGACTCTATGTTCTCTACAGCCACCAAAAATCCTTTTGGTTTCTGAGCCTTACAGCTAGAGATTCAAAATTGGAGTTTTGACAAGGACATCTGGGCAGAGAAGAACACTCCTCCCATCTCTTCCCAACTCCTCCAAACTCTCCTCCCAACTCATCCCAATTCCTCAGCTAGCTAATAAAAACCTTCTTCTGTCACATCTCAGAGTCATACGCCCCTGCCCTGCACAGTGGAAGGAGTTTGTCCTTAGCTAGCTGATAATAAAAACTCTTGCAGTTTGCATCAGGTATCGATTTCTCTCAAGTCATTGGGGTGCTGGCCAGCTCATCCCGGGACTTTACTGGACTTGAGAGGAGGTCCATCTTCGGGGTCTTACACATGGAGACCTAAGACCAAAATTCTTCAAACTAATATGCAAAATCAAAAGAGAAGGAACACTATTGAATTTGTTCTATGAAGCCAGATTACAATTATATTCAAACCATACAAAAACACAATGAAGAAAGGAAACTTCAGACCATTTTCCCTTATGAATTTCGAAGCAAAAATACTCAATAAAATCACTGCAAACCAAATAAAAGAATACATCAAAACGATCATCCATCATGGTCAAGTAGACTTCATCCCTGTAATGCAGGGATGGTTTAATATATGGAAATTTGTCAACTTAATCCACTATAGAAACAAACTCAAAGACGAAAACAACATGATCACCTCATTAGATGCTGAGAAAGCATTTGACAAAACACAACACCCATTCATAATAAAAGTCCAGGAAAGGTCAGGAATTCAAGGCCCATATCTAAACATAAAAAAAAAATACAATAGACAGCAAACGAGTAGGAAACATTAAACTAAATGAAACAATCTCATTAAAATCAGGGACTAGACAAGGCTGCCCACTTTCTTCATACCTATTGAATATAGTAGTTGAAGTCCTAACCAGAGCAATTAGACAACAAAAGGAAAACAAATGAATACAAATTGGAAAGGAAGAAGTCAAAATATCACTATTTCCAGAATATATGATAGCATGTATCAGTGACCCAAAAATGCACCAGAGAAATCATAACCATATATATGACTTCAGTGCAGTAGGTGAATATAAAATTAACTCAAACATATCAGTGGCCTTTCTCTACTCAAAGGAAAAAGAGGATGAGAAAGAAATTTGGGAAAACTCACCCTTCACAATACTCACAAATAATATAAAATAGCTTGGTGTGACTCTAACTTAGAAAGTGAAAGATATATATGATAAAAACTTCATGTCTCTGAAGAAAGAAATGAAACAAGATCTCAGAACATGGAAAGAACTCCCATGCTCATGGATTGGAAGGATTAATATAGTAAAAATGGCTGTTCTGCCAAAAGTAGTTTATAGATTCAATATAATCCCCATCAAAATTCCAACTCAATTCTTTACTGAGTTAGAAAGAGCAATTTACAAATTCTCCTGGAATTTGAAAAAAACAAACAAGCAACAACAACAACAACAACAAAAAACCAACAACAACATCAACAACAAAAAACAAAAACCTGGTATAGGAAAAACTATTCCCAACAATAAAAGAACCTCTTGTGGAATCACCATGCCTGACCTCAAAGTGCACTACAAAGCAATTGTGATAAACACTACATGGTACAGGTATAGTGGTAGACAGGTAGATAAATGAAATAGAACTGAAGTCAGAGAAATAAACCTTTAGTCACTTGATCTTTGACAAAGGAGCTAAAACCATCTAGTGGAAAGGAGACAGCATTTTCAACAAATGGTGTTAGTTCAATTGGCAGTTAGCATGTAGGAGAATGTAAATTGATCTATTCTCATCCCCTGTGCAATGCTCAAGTCTAAGTCGATCAAGGGACTGCACATAAAACCAGAGACACTGAAACTTATAGAGGAGAAAGTGGGGAATAGCCTGGAATACATGGGCAAAGGGGGGATATTCTTGAAAAAAAATACTACCAATGTCTTGTTCTATAAGATTAAAAATGGACAAATGGGACCTCATAAAACTGATAAGGTTATACCCAGAAGTTCAAACTTGTAATAAGGAAACATGCTTCACTTTGTCCATAGCAGCCTTTTGTATAATAACAAGAAGCTGAAATGAACCCAGATGACTCTCTTTAGAGGAATGTATATAGAAAATATGGCACATTTACTTAATGAATTACTACACAGCTATTAAAAACAATGAATTCATGAAATTTTTATACAAATGGATGGATCTGGATGATATCTTCCTAAGAGAGTTAACCCAATCACAAAAAACACACATGATATTCACACATTGATGAGTGGATATTATCCCTGAAGCTCAGAATAACCAAGGTAAAATGTGCAAAACCCATGAAACTGAAGAAGGAAGACCAAAGTGTGGATATGCCGTTCCTTCTTAGAATGGGGAACCAAATAATCATGGAGGGAGTTACAGAGACAAAGATTGGAGCTGAGAATAAAAGAATACAGAGACTGCCTCACTTGGGGATCCATCCCATATACAACCACCAAATCTACTGAAGATGCCAACAAGGGATTGGGTGCAGGAGAATGATATAGTTGTCTCCTGAGAGGATCTGCTAATGCCTGACAAATAAAAAAGTGGATGTTCACAGACATCCTTTGGACTTAGCACAGGGTCCCCAATTATGGAGCTGGAGAAAATACCTAAGGAGCTTAAGGAGTTTGCAGGCCCCTAGAAGAAAAAACAACATGAACTAACAAGTACCCCACAATTCCATGGGATTAAACCACCAATCAATGAAAACAAATAATGGGATATATGATTCCAGCTTCTTATGTAGCAGAGGATGGACTAGTCAGGCATGAATGGGAGGAGAGACACTTGTTCCTGTAAAGATCCTATGCCCCAGTATGGGGGAATACCTGGGTTAGGAATTGGTAGATGATGTGTTGGGGAGATGGGGGAGAGGGGAGAGGACAGGAGATTTTTTGGAGTGGAAACTAGAAACGGGGATAATATTTGAAATGTAAATAAGGAAAAGTTATAATAGAAAAAGAAAGGAAATAATTTATTTGCAGCAAGTTTTATGAAATAAATTCATGTTTGGCAAACATATTATACGAACAATGTTCATGTCTTTTCTTGAGGTGAAATCAAGAAAGTTCTTCTCTCTCAATATATGCTGATATAGTTCCAAGAGTAGGTTTATGTGCTGCAAAACCTTGTATATAGGAATAGAGAGATATAGGTAAAATTAGAAATGAAGTATATGTAAACTCTTAACAAAGACTTCTTCCATTTCAGGTGACTAGGTAAAGTCTAATGAACTGCAGGACACAATTAATACTGGAAATGCGATACCTTCCGAAAGAGCCTCCTCTGAAACTTTTATGTCATCGTCCTCATCATCAAAGTCCAAAAGTAATAAGTAACCTTCCTTTGGTATCACCTTCAATTTCTTAAGAGCCATTCTTCTCATAAGAACTCAGTAGTCTTCTTAGTTTAAAAAAAAAAACAATAAAAATAAAAAGGAAAAAAAAAGAACTTAGTTACCTGATTAAAAATTATCATTTAAATAATTAAAAATAACAAAAAATCAAATAATTATTTTAGCTCAATGAAAGATCATTTCTTTTTTTACTTAACATGTATATTTTTAATCAATTGCCTTTATCAGAGAGTTCTGTGTACATATTCAATATGGTGATGCATATATATATACACTTACCCGTACCATTTCCTCCGTGTATCCCATTTATCATGTCCCTCTCCCTCACAACTTGTTTTAAAAACTTCTTTAACTCACTTCTTTAAAAACCTCCTTTAGAACCTAAATTATTAGTCTGCCATTTCTCAGTTTAAAAAGAGACAAAAACTGGCCAACCTTCAACATATGAGTCCTCCCCTCCTCCCAAAAAACGATGAGCAACATCCTTTAACCTTTGACGTATCTGAATTTTGGTCCTATCTCCCACAGAATATTTTTAAACAAAACATCAGCAATTCTGTTTACCAGTTTATCTCAGTCTAACGTAAACTCACAGTTCTATCCAGAAAGATAAAGAACATGGTAACTGTATATTCATATCAAAAAGATCCACCACTAAGTCTACAAAAAAACATGAACTACCACCACCACCCACACAGAAAGACCTTATATTGGAGAAATTAGGGATTTGGGGAAGCCGAGGATTTCAAACATCTGAAGATTGTAAGTTCAAGGCCAGGCCAAGCCGGGCCAGCTGAAACTACAAAGATAGATCCCATCCTACAGAAACTAAACTGAGAGAAAAAGCTGAACTTGGTGGTGCAAGTCTTTAATCCCAATACATGGGAGACTGAGACAGAAAGATCTGTGGTCAGAATCCATCCCCAATGACTTATGAATCTCTTACAATTATCTCCTCTTCTTCTTTTCATTCATCTTCCTATGCCATTCTACTGTCTGCAATGTTCATACAGTCTATACCAAAGGAACACACCATAGAGAAGACAATGAGGAGGGAGGAATCCTCAGTGTGTTTCTAAGGGATCCTGAATATCATCACACAGGACAATCGCCAAGGCATCTCACCAATGGCTCCCTGTTCCCTGACCCACAGTCCTGCAGCTGGTTCTCTGATCCTATCCCCAGGCCCCAAGCTTTTCTCTTCCAAGGGTTCCCAATTCTCTATGGCCCTGACCTGTTCGATCCTCTTCCATGAATACGGTCCTCCACCTTCCATTCACCCTCAGATTCCACAGAAAATGGCGATCAGGAGGCTTTTCCTCACATAGTGGCCTCCTGGGCCTGAGATTCCCCACCCTGTCACACCTCGATTAACTGTCCAACAACCCTGATCAGGGCAGACTATCACTTACAGCTCATCTAAGAGGAGAACACCTTCCAAACCGCACCCTTCTGTGCTTAGCTCCTCAATGGCAAAAAAAAAAAAAAAAAAAAAAAAAAAAAAAACCCGTTGTCAGGGACCACACCCAGACAGAAGCCTCAGAGGATCCTTTGTGATGCCAGCTGGAGCAAATAGGTCTCACCAAAGGACTGTGCTGATTGGCTGAATACACCCTGCGCATGCGTTCACGGAATACCAAGTACTTTGAAGGGAGATTTTAGAAGGTGGGAGTAATCTACTGGCTTTAAGACAAATGATTTCCAGTTTGTTGGTTGACAAGTGCTTACAAACTTGAAAATCCAGAACAAATATGTAACATATGAAATACAGCAAATGGCTCTACTTAATTTCAGCTGTAGAGGCTCTTGTAAGCATTTTTGGTTTTTTTATTTATTTATGTGCATAAACATTTAATAATGTGGACTTCTGCATGTACACACGCACACCAGAAGAGTCTATGCTGCCCTAAGAGTTCAGAAGGGAACATGCAGATTTTCTACAACCCCTGGTACTCTCCTTTCTCTACTTTCCTAGTCCTCAGCTTGATAGAAGAGTGTGCTAGGCAGTGCAGGCCCTCTCTCTCTCACTTATGTGCTTGGCCACTCAGGCCCACTCTCTCACTTAGGAGTTAGGCTGGGCAGGTCCTCTCTCTCTCTCTCTCTCTCTCTCTCTCTCTCTCTCTCTCTCTCTCTCTCTCTCTCTCTCTCTCTCTTAGGTGCTAGGCTTCACATGTCCTCTCTCTCTCTTATGTGCTAGACTGCCCAGGGCCCTTCTCTCTCTTATGTGCTAGGCTTCCCAGGACCTCCCTCTCACTTAGATGTTAGTCCTTGCAGGCCCTCTTTTTCACTTATGTGCTAGGCTGGGCAGGGCCTCTCTCTCACTTATATGCTGGGCTGCCCAGGTCCCCTCTCTCAATTATGTGCTAGGCTGAGCAGCCCCTCTCTCTCACTTATGCCTCTGTTGCCTACAGACGCTGCAAGAGAGCACTGTTTCTCTGAAACTGTGATTGTGCATATGTTATGAGCCACAATGTGGGTGCTTTGTGCCTGGTCCTCTGCATAGAATAGGTGCTTTTATTATTATTATTATTATTATTATTATTATTATTATTATTATTATTATTATTAAATTTCAAGACAGGGTTTTTCAGTGTAGCACTGTCTGTCCTGGAACTTACACCAGGCTGATTTTGAACTCAAAAATCCTTGTCCTCTGCCTCCCAAGTGTTGTGATTGAAGGCATGAACCACCACTGCCTAACCAAAAGTTGCCCTTAACAGCTAGTTTTTCCATTTTTTCAACTAGTCTAGTGTGTATTTCATGTACCCAAGAGCATTCCGCCCATTAACTTGCAGTGTTTTCCTACTTGTGCATTAGATTTCCAAGGCTGGTTTGGTGGAAAGAAATGAAAGGAAGAAGTTAGACACTTTAATAATAATGATAATAATAATAATAATAATAATAATAATAATAATAATAGAAACATTTTAATGTGTTTAAGTCTATCATTTTTAAAATGTATGAGTCCTCTTTTTATGGGTTCACCTTCATGAAAGAAGGGGTCATCAGATCACTTTATATATGGTAGTAAGCCACCATGTTGTTGCTGGGAATTGAACTCAGGAACTGTAAAATAATAGCCGGTTCTCATAACTGCTGAGCCATCCCACCAGTTCTAGAAATATATTTTGATTTAATTTTTATTGCATTATGATAAGAAAATATACATAATTTCAATTTATCTGAATTTGTTAACATCTAAAAACATATTTTGAGTAAACAGACTTACATCACATTCTTCTTTTTATTTTGTACCCCAACTCCTCCAGCTGATGCCCACTCAAAACCTATCAACCTTCCATTTTTTATCATGTTCCTTAATATTTATAAAATATTGTAACAATAAAAATGAATATTAAAAATGTTGTTTGATAGAAACAACAATCAATTTATATATTTGTCTGCAGCAATACTGAAAATTATTTTTTCTCATAAATTTTAAATAACTGCAAATATATTAACTGTATGATATATTAAAATAATATATCACTATTAGTTTTTTTGGTGAACATAAATAGTCTTTTGGTTTGTTTGTTGTTTGTTTGTTTGTTTGTTTGTTTGTTGTGTTTTTAGGAGATCTTAAAATTCTTGACTTACAGATTATGCTAACAGGACCCTGAAGTTGTCTTGTGTTAGGATAGTCCAGTGACTGGCAAATACAGAAGTGGATGCTCACAATCATCTATTGGATGGAACACAGGACTCCCAATGGAGGAGCTAGAGAAAGTACCCAAGGAACTGAGATGGTTTGAAACCCTAAATAAGAAAAACAATATTAACTAACCAGTACCTCCAGAGCTCATGTCTCTAGTTGAATGTGTAGCAGGAGATGGCCTGGTAGGCCATCTGTGGGGAGAGAGGCCTATGGTTTTGTGAAGGTTATATGCCTCAGCTCAGGGTACTGCTAGGGAATGTAGGTGGGAGTAGGTATGTTGGGGATCAAGGAGAGGTAAGGGGGGAGGCGGGAGGGGACTTTTGGAATGTAAACGAAGAAAGTATATAATAATTGTAAAATTAAAAAAAAATCTTGGCTTACTGTGATACAAAAAAAAAAAAGAAAGAAAAAAAGAAGAACAATTTATGGACACTGGATTTCATTGTAATAAGGCTGTACTTGAATGTCCCTCACATCACCAAAGTATTTTACCTCCATAGTACTAAGGGTAGAGTTGATATATCTGCTGTGGCAAGGAATGAACTGTAGGCATGATTTTTGGATACTAATTTCCTGCTATGTTCAAAGCTATTTGATTTGAGTGATTGTTGTCATTCTCAAGCCACATGTAACAGGGTACATTCACTTATGGAATGGGTGTTTATTAAGATGGTCTATCCATGAAGTCATTGATCAACTGTTTCAATGAAGAATTGTTCTGCTTGGAGAGTGTCACAGAAGTTAGTTGATGATAGAATTCAGTTTTATTGGATGTGATGTTTTTTCAAAAGCATTCACCTTAGAATAATAGTAACTTATAAAGTCCTCTTCAGAATTTATACAATAATAATAAATATCAAGCAAAGCCTTTAGTCTCACTCTTTGCTGTTCTCTTATAAGCCACCTCCCAAATTAATTGTCTACATTTATTTTGGTTTATAAAGAGTTTTGAAAAATTTAAGCTGTTCTGAAAACCATAGTATAGTGTAAAAATATCAAATAAACAATCCTACTAATACAGAGGCTGAGATAGGGGAACCATGTTTTCAAGACCATTATGTGGCACACAGCAATACAGTGTTATGTATAAACAAGAAGAAAGACTATATGGATTATACAATATTGGACTTATTAATCCTATTTACCAAAATAGGAACAACATAATGAAAAACGGACAATTTCTAATTCCTCATATTTTTGAATTTCATTCAATTAGGTTATGATGGTAATATTAATTTTCATATTAATAGATATTAAGGTAAAGTGATTGTTACTTTCTATTAGTTTTATTCTTAGAGGTGGAAGCATGTTTTTGTGGATTTGTTGTAAGATTACTTTCTTGTTTCTTCTATGGTGTAGTTTCACTCCTTGTGTTGTTGTATTCCACCTATTATTCTTTGTAGGGCTGGATTTAAGGAAAGATTATGTGTAAAATTGGCTTTGTCGTTTTATATATTGTTTTCTCCGTCTATGGTGATTGAGAGTTTTGTTAGGTATAGGAGCCTAGGCTGGCATTCATGTTCTCTAGAGGTGGAATAGATGCTGGGATTAATATCTTTTTTATGAAAATACATCCATGAGTTGAGAGAGGAGGACTTCCACTGGCCTTTGTACCCTAGTGCCATGTTCTAGGTGCTGCTAGTGAATGGGGAAATAAGTGACACCCCAGTGACAACAGAAACCACCTCTTTCAGAATCCAACCTAAGAATGTCAGGCAGAGTTTATTTTGGCTGACTCATGGTAAACAGATCTTATATAGAGAGGGTGGGACTCATGTATCACTTCAGAAAATGCTTTTAAGTTTAGTCTTATATATTTTACAGAGAAGGAAAAGAGAGAAATAACTTCATGAAGGATAACACCCAAGAAAGCAAATGATCAAGGCAGCTTTATAGCAACACACAAATCTGCCCAACAGTAGTGTTTACTAGTGGTTTGTTGGTGTTAAAAAGCCATGGAGGCTACTGGACCATAGAGGGGCTGGAGAAAGTCAGATTGCTTTTTGTTATTTTTTTATTTTATTTTAACATTTCCCTTTTGAATTCAGGCAGTCTCATTTTAGATTTTTCCTGCTGCTAAGACCACTAGTGTTCTGTGGTACATTCAACCTTACTGATCTCCAGGCGACTAGACTTGTCAGGATCAGAGTGGAAACTGGATATTTTACAACCAATTATCTGGTCCACTTGCCTACCTCTGGTTATCCCAGTTTCTCCACCTAAATTCATTACTGATAATTTCCTCAGTATGCAGCCTGCCATGATTCACAGACAGGTACAACAACTGCTTCTGACTCAGTATTAAATTCAAGTCCTTTCTCTTCTTCAGGAATGTTAATATTTGACGATATACAAATTTATTTATCTGAGGTAGAATGGGCTATGCTAACCCATGGAAGAAGACACTCTACAGTGTTGTAATGCTGGCCATCTACAAGCTAACCACCTGACTAGTTTAACTGGTTAACTATAACTCCTTTCCTTTGTGTATACATTGTGTAACCTGGACTGTAACAGTGAAAAATATACTCTGGGAGATATTGCCTTTTGGATTATAATTGATTTAGATTGCTTCTTCACTGTTGAATCAGGAACTGCTACAGAAAAATAAAATATTTTCTATGTTATTTTTTGTTTTGGGGTTGTTTGTTTTCTTTGTTTTTTTAACATACAATTTCTCTGCATAACCCTGGCTGTCCTCAAGATCAATCTGTACAGCAGGTTTACCACAAACTCACCTGCCATTGTGTCCCAAGTTCTGGGTTTAAAACACACACCACCACCATCCAGCTCAGCGTGAAAGTTCTTAATTTTAGTGAGGATCAATTATTTCTCTTAGAATGAATATTTCTTCCATGAAATCTAGCACTCTTAACTCTCTTAATCATACATATACTCCAATTTTCCTAAATTTTTTTTGTTCTTACCTGCCCTTGTGAATTATTTTACATACAGTATGAAGTTGAGATTGAGTGTGAGGCTGACTCTTTTACCTATTATGTGTCACTGCTCTCGGGTGAAACAAAACATACAGCACAAATTATATATATGCATAATTTTATAAAACTATGGTGTATATATTATATATAATTTATTTTATATGTAATATATTTTATCATTTATAATATTTTGTTATATAATATACTGTAAATGTAGTTTAAATATACTTTAAAGTGAATTACAGGGTGTGATCCAACAATAGCTGTCTACCAACTGATATTCTAAGAACCTCATAGTTATTCAGTCAATGAGGTGGATTGTCTCAGGTAGTCTCCAGTGTATTATGGAATACTGAAAATGGCCTGTATTGACAGTGAAGAAATGGGCTTCCCAATGAGGGCAAACAGGCAAAGAAAACAAACTTTCTTCTTCCATGTCTTTCATATAGGTTGCAGAACATTTATATAAGTGTGTGCCAGGTTTAAAGTGACTTTTCCCACTTGAAAGATTCAGATTCAAAATGGATCTTGCCATCTCAAATTACTAAGAAAAAAATCCATTAATGTCTTGCCCAGTCATTTGGATTTTAGTTAATTTTTGATGCAGTAAAGTTCAAACCCAAGAACACTCATCACATTGTCCAATTTGCTCCCCATCATTTATTGACATTTATAGCCTTCCTTCATTGAATTGCTTGTGTGTTTTGTTAAAAGTTACTTGGCAATTTGTATACATATGTCCAGACTGAGCTGATTGACTTTTTGTTGTTATTATTTAACTCTTAAACAATTATAGATAAGCCCTCATATCTATTATACAATATTCTTCTATTTTATTCATTCTTGTTATTCTTTGCATTGTGAAGAAAGAGATGGCTCAATTCTTAAACAGTACATGTTAAACTTCCCGTTCTGTTTATAGCACCAAATATAGTTTAACAAAAAAACTGTCTAATGTCAGGCAGTGTGGGAACAGGTCTTCAATCCCAGCATTTGGGGGGTGGGGGCATAGGCAGGCGAATTTCTGAGTTTGAGGCCACCTTGGTCTACAGAGTGAGTTTTTGGAAAGCCAGGGGTAAACAAACAAACTTTGTCTAGAAAACAAAACAAAACAAAACAAAACAAAAGAACAAAAAAAAAAAAAAAACAAGAATAAAAACCTACTTGTGTCTCTAAGTCTTCTGGTCTCTTTGGATTCTGAATACATATCACACACACACACACACACACACACACACACATGCACCCTCACACACAGAAAAACACCGTTCAGATTTTAAAATACATTATCTGACTCACTAAGAAATAAAACTACATCTGTGTTCCTGTTGCCAGAAAACCTTTAATCATAATACAAATTTAGTTGAACATGAATGGTTTTATACAGGAGAGAATCCTGTTTAACTGTATTGAATGTGGGAGACCATTCCTTCAAAAATGTCACCTCATTAAGCACCAGCTGACCCACATTGCTGACCATCCCTATACATGTAACCTGTGTGAGAAAATGTTTAACAGATGATCAAGGCTTCTCAGACACCAGAATGTACTTAGTCAGAAAACTCAGACAGAATGGCCAAGCTAAGGAAAATTAGCATATTGCAGGGACAGAATGTAAAGAAGGTTTAAAATCTAGAAAATTTGGGAGAGTTATGTTTCATATCATAAAAAAAGATACAATAGAATTCTACGTTGTTTCCCACTGTCTTTCATTATCTGTGTTATCCACACATTTTTTTTGTATTAGTAATAAAAGAAATGAGTATTTGTTTGACATTTGTATCCATACCTATGTTTTTGTTAGACATCTGTGTCCATAGCAATGTTTTCTTAGACACTATCCTCTGGTTTCAGGTACCATGGACTATGATTTAATTCTTCACTTTTCTCAGAAGAGATGTAAAATGCTATTATGGCCCTTGAAGTCAGAAAGAATTAATATTCATGGCATAGTTTCAGTGGCTATAATGTTGACCGTCATAGAATACCAAAACAAAGATTCAGGTAAATTTATGAACAAGATGATAAGACTGTGTCTTCCTTCAGTGTAAGCATGGTAGTTGTCACCTCAGTTTCTCCCTTGACATTGTCTATTTTCAAGGAAGCTTGGGGAACACAAGAAGACCTGAAAGCCAGCACAAACCTAAGAAAGTTGTAAGCATTTGAAGTCCACTTACAGATCTCACTGTCCATACTAGTTATCCATCTCTGTGGAAGTAAAAGAGAGCAGTAAAGTGACTTTGATTATTTTGGCTTTTATTACACACACTGGAATTTTTAAATGATTGCATACCACTCCTGTGCCTAAAGGGATGTACAATTTGTGATTTCTTAATTTTAAATGAGTATAGCAGTTTTCTCTATAGAAAAGTTTGAGCATTAATTTATTGATAAGGTCAGTGCATGGGAGCTTCTGTACCCTTTCCAACATGGTATGCATCTGATACTCGAGGGTCTCATCCACTAGTAGTCTGGCAGAGAAACACATGTGGCTTATACATTTGGTCCCAATTAGAAGCAGGGTAGATTGAATCCCAGGTTTATGTTGAAATAACAACTGCTTGGTCAGGAGGATACTTCTTATGATGGCCGTGTAGTCAGAGAAGTGAATCCTGGCTTGTGAGTTCATGAAAGACAAATTATATTTTGCTAGCTACTTTAAGCAACATAGTAAGTTCACACACCAAGACACACAGACACAGACACAAACACCAATACGAATTCACTGTAGGATCTCAGATAATAAAATTCTCCTTAATAATAATTGTTGAGATGAGTTTTCTCTAACACCAGAAAATAATCTGTCCTGGAGCTGATTTTTTAAATTAGTTAATCAATCAACATCCCAAACCTAGTATTCCTTCTCTTCTCTGCTCCCTGACTTCTCCTCCACTCCTGCTACCCCGATCCACTCTTCCTCAATTTTTCTTCAGAAAAGAGATCTTCCATGATAACTTCTAGTTTTGGCTATTGTAGTTGCACATCCACTCATATTGATGATAGACAAGGCCTGGCAGAATTTCATTCCATTGGCTATGGAAATAGAGCTAAGTGGAAGACAGGCTATGTGAACAAATCTTAACAAAAATTTACTCTCATTAACCATAAAGTCTTTTTTATTTCTCTTTTTATTAATTAGGTATTTTCCTCGTTTACATTTCCAATGCTATCCCAAAAGTTGCCCATACCATCCCCCCACTCCCCTACCCACCCACTCCCCCTTTTTGGCCCTGGTGTCCCCCTGTACTGGAGCATATAAAGTTTGCAAGTCCAAAGGGCCTCTCTTTCCTGTGATGGCTCACTAGGCCATCTTTTGATACATATGCAGCTAGAGACAAGAGCTCTGGGGTACTGATTAGTTCATATTGTTGTTCCACCTATAGGGTTGCAGTTCCCTTTAGCCCCTTGGGTACTTTCTCTAGCTCCTGCATTGGGGGCCGTTTGACCCATTCCAATAGGTAACTGTGAGCATCCACTTCTGTGTTTGCTAGGCCTCGGCATAGTCTCACAAGAGACAGCTATATCTGGATCCTTTCAGCAAAATCTTGCTAGTGTATGCAATGGTGTCAGCGTTTGGAAGCTAATTATGGGATGTATCCCTGGATATGGCAATCACTAGATGCTCCATCTTTTCGTCACAGCTCCAAATTTTGTCTCTGTAACTCCTTCCATGGGTGTTTTGTTAACTATATTACAAGTACAGCTTTACATTTTTCTCTTTAATATTTTTACATTTTCTACATCTTCCAAGCCTGGTGGACAAAGTGCTCTTTTAGTCAAATTGTATTAATTCATACCAATATTGTCCAGGGAAGTTTCTTGGTAAGCCCTTTAGAGCATCAGTTTCTTGCTTTCAGCTGTTCCTTCATCATGAGGAATAAAGTATAAACACAGTACATAGCCACAGTTTCTGTCATCGATGAGGACTTGGTCTGTGAAAGATACTATGCAGATTCTTAGCCTCTGAACTTGGCAATGGTTTACAGATGCTGATGTGAGCAAAATGAGGAACTAAAGGACAACTTTGTTAGGTCTCAGGTCTTCTTGTGCACACTGTTAACAGATAATAATATGGGGAATGAGATCTAGTTTTTTAGTGCAGAGTCATTTGCCCCTGGTCAATATTAAAAGTTTTAAACATTTCTTGAATATCATTTACTGAAATTGAATAAATTTTAAATTTAAATTATGTAATTATAACAAAAAGAAAAACAACAGCAATTAATAATAATAATAATAATAATAATAATAATAATAATAATAAACAATAATACAGTGAGACTGATGAGCCTTCAGTGACAGGACTTGAGTGTCTATGATAGAATTTGAGTCAGGCATTGTGTACTCACACATTAATTATGAGGATCTTGCTTAATTTTGTGTACATAGAACTGGATTATCACATGGATCTTTTCCCCCTCTTATATTCTGAGCATGTGAAGAAAAGTGATGTTTCTCTTTCTTATACAATTAAACAGATTCCATAAAAGCTTATCTTCTCCCACTTCTAAATAAGCATTTTCGTTTAATTTATTGCCATGTTGTATGCTTTAACTGTTTGGTAGTTGTCTGTTAATTTTTGGTTTATCTTACATATAAAGCAAGTTTGATAAAAATTTGGTACGGAATTTTATGCATTTTATAATTGTAAAAATATTATTTTCACTCAACTCAAAGTGCTCTGTGGTTATAAATTGGCCTCTCAGTTAGTAATACACAACACAAATTCAATTCCACTTAACCCTTCTGAAAATGAACTTGCATGGTATTGCCTGATTTGAAGCTAATAAATCTATTTAACTAAACCAGAGACATTTGTGTTAGGAAGGAAACTACTACTGTCTGTTGTTTAGAAAATGGAAAAGTTACTTCTACAGTAAAAGAAAGAAAGGAGGGCCTGCCTTCAGCAATTGTGGGAAGTCTGTGTTGCATGTGCATTTTTCAGTTCAGCAGCATCTAGGGCACTCAGAATACACAGAGATTTCTTCATATGTGGTGAGAAAAACCAAATCTACAGGAATCCCAGGCAAGTGCTTCAAGCGAAGTCTTAGTCGTGCGAAAGTAGATGTAAAACCTCCCTTCTGCATGGGAGGTTTGTAGGAAACAAACAAGCTCCAAATCCTATAAATGTAGTCTCTCTGAAACTTCCAGTAGGAGGTCTGCTTGTTTTTATATGATTTTATACATTTTAATGTACTTACATTATGGGTACATGTGTTTGATTAAGTACATATGTGTGTAACTGTGCACAAACCACTGCACATGTGTAGAGATTGCAGGACAGTGTGGAAGAGACAAACCTCTTCTTCTACCATGTATATTATTTCAGAGATGAAGTTCAGGTACGCGGTCTTGAGTGGCTAGTAACCTTACTTGAGTTTCTAGTGGGCCACCTCATACATTCCTTGAGCTTTAATTCTTTACATCCTCTGAAGATTGCCTGTTCATTCATCATGTCAAAACCCACAGAGACTATGAAGGTGGTCATGCTGCAAACCAGCATGAGTATAGAAAATGAAGCAACCAAAGTTTAAATGAGCCATTGATAATATTTATCATTCTATCACTCCCATAGGTCGAAGTGGTTAAAACTCTCACCCAAGGCCTTCTAATATCAGTTGCATTGAACTAAAAGTGTCTGTAGCAGTATCTGTATGCACAGCACCTGCAAGGTCTGAGAAAGAAAGAGCCCAAGCAATGAGAGGGAAGGGCGTGCATGCCACTATCTTTATCTCAGAAGTTATTTCTAGTTTGTAGCTTGGAAAGGAAAACATTCAAATTTCCACTAGGGTATCACTGGGTATGCAAACCATGCTTAAATCTAAGTCTCTAGTTCAGCATTGCCTGGCAAATGAAAATCAAACTGGATAATAATCTTGGAGGTCCTTTATATAATAAGGTATTGGCAGGGTTCTTTAAAGAATACCTTAAGGGTCCTTTGTTTATATATTATGGTTTGCAGTTTTTTTTTTTTTTGTTTTTATGGGATTTCTGAGTGTTTGTGAACATATATGTCTCTGTGTCTACATGTATATTTCTTGTGCTTTTTCTTTGCCTCTTTTTCATTATGTTTGCTTTGTTCTGTTCTGGTTCATTTGTTTATTTTGTATCTTAATCTTCATTATTATTGTCATTAGTATCATTAATAGTATCATTATTATTTAGATGCCTGTTTGTATTTTAATAAAAGGAGAAAGAAAAAGTGTGAATTTGGGTGGGTCGAGAAGTGGAGAGGTTGTAGAAGGATTTGGGGGGACAGTAATCTGAATCTATTGAATGAAAAACTGTATTTTCAATGAAAAGTGTCTTCCCAGAAATTTTGATCTTACTATTAGTACAAAGGAATCAAAAACTTATTTTTTAAAGAATCATATTGTATACAGAGGAAAAAAATGAGAGCTTTTCCAACTGAGAAATGTTTCATTTTGCAAGTATGGTAAGGACCCTAGAGTTAATAATCAAGAACACAGAGCACAACACAAAGCAGAAAAAAGTACAAAGCACACACAAATATACAGGCAGGAATCAAATTAGTCAATTTATTGACCTTTTTAATGGAGCACAAATCCTCATCCATTCTCCATTCGGACAAAACAGATTTGCTGTTGTCTCCAATGACTTTGAGTAGGAATTCATCCAGTAACCTTTCTCATCTATTTCATTAGAGCTGACTCATCCCTGCTAAGATTCCAGGACAGGAAAAATAGACTCCATCATCCTCTTGGGTATGTGTGTTTCCAAGTTCCTTCATATATATTCTTCCTTATGCTTGGTGAACCCCTACATTAAATTATTTTTTCCTACTTCAAAACTATAATTTCCTACTGTTATAAATCCTAACATACATACCTGACATAAAGATAGTCTTAGACAACTCCAGATGATCACATGATTAGACAACTAAAATAGATCACATCTATCCTAGTACAGTTCTGGAAGGCAGAAATTGTAAAAATCAAGGAGCTGGCTAGTCTTACTAGTATTTCCTGGCACTGTGAATGGCAACCTATAAGTTCTAAGTCCTTGTGACACTTTCATGGGAGTTGTCTAGGACTATCTTTATGTCAGGTATTTATGTTAGGATTTATAACAGTAGGAAATTATAGTTATGAAGTAGGAAAAAAATAATTCTATGTAAGGGCTCACCAAGCATGAGGAAGAATATATATGAAGGAACTGTAGCATTAGAAAGGTTGAGAACCACTCTCTGGATGCTTGAAAACAGAAAGCATAATGGAGTCATAGGCTGGTCTTGGCATCAGTCTGAT